>NC_134400.1:44776825-45451995 GCF_050003625.1 Haematobia irritans
AATATCTGCTAAAACATCAAATTGTTGAAGAAGACATCGCAATGGACTCGAATGATTTTTATATATGGAATTTTGAATATCCCTTAAAGCCTTTGACCATTTTTAATAGCAATGAGAAAGTAAAGACGGCTGCATACTGTCCCAGAGATGAAAGTTGGATTGCGGGCGCTTTTCAATCGGGTAAAATTTGCCTTTGGGATTCTCGCATCTCTGGTCATCCGATTGCTGTATGCCCTTTGGAGACAGCTCACCGAGAGACTGCATCCGCCCTCTGCTGGGTACATTCAAAAACCAATTCCGAATTTTATACAGGTTCCTACGATGGATCGGTTAAGTTCTGGGACATCCGCAATATGGAAAAACCTTTCTATGATTTGCTACTCGACACCGAGAAGACTGACGAACAATCACGAGAACGAGCCCACGGAGTAACGGTATTGGAATTTGAATACACAATTCCAATACGTTTCATTATAGGAAGTGATATGGGCAGTGTATTCGTAGGCAATCGCAAGGGATCGACACCAATGGAAATATTGGATGCTGGAAATTTTCGCTTATTCAATGGACCCATACGAACCATTGAGCGTAATCCGTTCTTTGTAAAGAATTTCCTTATAACTGGAGATTGGTGTGCTAAAATTTGGGCTGAAGAATACAAAAGTTCTCCCTCGACTCTGTTCATAAAGAAAAATAATCAGATTCTCTGCGGAACCTGGAGCACAGCTCGTTGCTCTCTTTTTGTAACAGGCGACACTGAAGGTGAATTGGATTTTTGGGATTTGTTGTTACATCAGAGAAAACCCATATTTTCCATGAAATATTCGAATCCAATTGTATACGCGAAATTTCATCCGACTGGCGAATATCTAGCTGTAGGTTTTGACAATGGTGACACAGAAATTTTCGAATTGGATCCAGGTTTAAAACAAAGCACGAACAAAGATAAGGCATTGATAGCGGCAGTAAGTAAATTTATAGACATTTTGGTAAAAGTCGAAATTTATACCTAATTTTTTTCTGATTGTTTCGGCATTTGACATTAAGGACTCGGCTATAAAAAAGGATATCCCTGTCGATAACACCGTAATACAGAATTATCGTTATTAAAAGCGTTTATATTTCACATATGGGTAGCGAAAATTTTATTATACGTACATACCGGGATTAAAGTCCAGCATAAGATTCTATCAAAATTTTTCCTCATAAAAACGCACTAAAATTTTTGCTAGCAAAAATTAGAAATATGTGCTTTTAGCACCCACAAAAATATGCCGGTAAATTTTTTACGACAAATAACTGAAGCCGTTGATATTGATTAAGTTCATGTCAAGTCCCGGTATGCATATCTAACAATAATTCCGCTAACTATAAGAAATACATTGGTACGTTTGCTACCGCATATTCCATGGGGCGTTGTTATCGACTAATTACTTTTTGCTCCGATATTGCGTCGTTCAGCCTACAAGTTTATCTAGACGATAAAGGTTGAGTTAAGGGCACCTTATACGGTCGGATAAACCCTGCGACACAACACGTTGCGGCGACAAATCCGATTGTATAAGGTCGTGTTCGGCTGTCGCTGGGACGTGTTGGCATAAAATCAAAACAACTTTGATTTTTTCTGGTTGGGTGGTACAAATCATTGAGAGTAAGGGGATGTTCGACAAACATTATCAAAGACAAATTTATTTTTACATTAAAAACAGGTATTTCTGCAATGAAATTAATGATGGATGGCCAATTCTGGTTGAAAATTAAAGAAATATATAAATCTAAACCAGTATTGTGGCAAAAACGTGGAAAATATCCACTTCCAATCAATGGGAAACCAGGCGACAAGTATTTTAAATTCATCAAGTAATTTGTAATATATTAAATGAGGATTACTTCAGGAATCATTGTTTTGACACATATACCAGGATTTTTTTATTATTTTCTTCCATTTTTTCAGTAAAAAATGGTTTCACCCATAAATCTTCGTACAACTTCATTGTTTGTTTATGCTTCTTCTTATTTTTTCATGTTGTCATCACATTTGTTCGTGCAGTGTAAGGGCAAAACTTGAACTAACACACAACAAATAGACGAAACTCTGTCGGAGTTTTTATCCGACCGTCTAAGGTCCGCTTTATGCGCTTTACAGACTATCAGTTATTCCGGACGGAATGTCGGTGTTTGTAAAGAATCTTACAGTGTGTCGGATCGATACGACTTGTCGGCGATGACTAAATAATCGTTAAATGTGTTATCGATCCCATAAACATGCAGCAGTATCGATTATGCCTTCGGACTTAACTTATAATGTGCACAATATATGGGATATGTTCGACACGAGCATTGTCGTCCTGAATAACTGATAGTCTGTAAAGCGCATTAGCGGATTTTTCGCCGCAACGTATTGTGTCGCAGGATTTATCCGACCGTATAAGCTCCCCTTTACAAACATAGGCATTTCATCCGGATAACGGCACATAACATATACATGGCAAAACTGTGTTATTGGCAAGCAAACGAAATTTCCGTTGTATGTAGATACCGGCCTCTTTGTTTTTATTTTTTTTTTATAAAATATCCTCTCAGTATGACTTTACCTTTACAAATATGTATTTTATATGGTAAATTTTTTCAGATGTTCGAACGTGAACAATTACGATGTAAACTTTTGGATGGTCGTGTGGAAGAAATTAAATTGAAACAACGTATCACGTTAGCCGAGAATGAAACAGCAGTTATTGAGGATCGCCAACAACATATACAGGAGCTCGTAGATATTAACGACTCAGATGAATTTCTTCGTATTATCTCTTCGGATGTTGAATTTCGAGATATCTTTAATAATTTTCAGGACTTGACATTGAAGGTCGAAAAGAAACGGCAAGAGCGTGAATATGTTATGGAAAGAACCGACTTTGAAGTGGCTCGATCATCAACTTCCAAACAACCCTCAATAAAAGAGAATATCAATAATTAGCATATTCTATTTCTTAACAAGAAGATTTATTTCGATAACTATTTTATAATGTAAAAATACATTGTTCGTACTTTAAAATACTGCAATTTTCTTAGCTAATTCATCCAAATCCACAGGTCTCATGTCGATAATTAAAACCACCACCTTACGTCTCAAGGTATTCGTTTTTTTAACCAAAAGTTTTACTTCGAAATGATTTAGTAGAAAACGCCCTTTTAGTTGTTCAATTTCGGAATCATTCATATTCAAGTATTCCTCACAAGTGATGCCTAATATTCTGACCGCTATGGCATCGGACAAACGAGTTTCTATTAGTGTACCAGTGTGATCTGTACAATGGACGTTTAAATTGAAGAAATATTCATATTTTTCATCTGTATAGTCAAATGAAAATGAAAGTTGACATTGTTCTGTATCACATATGGTTTTTGAATATGAGATCAATCGTTTGCAGGCTTTACTGTAATGGGAGAATAGTAAGTATGTAAATGAATGATCACCAGAAAACTTCTTTGTGTTTAATAAATATATTATAATAAATAGATAACTAAAATATATAATATTTATTTTGCAACCCATATGTATTATTGTATGGAAATCTAGAGTACATTGCTTTACTTTATTTGACCAAAAAAGACTTACTACTTTGACAAAATTTCTATAGAAAAAAAATTTACCAAATTTAGTTATAGAAATAACATTTTGACAAAATTTTTTATAGTTGGTTTTTTTTTGATTTCAGCTTAAAACCATGCATTGACTAAACTACAAGTGTAGCTTAACCAACAGACGGAAAGAATGTTTGTCAAATTTATTTGGGCAAAGCTCTATAGACTGCAAGATGGTTAGGTTAGGTTAAGGTTGAATTACACACCATGCGTCAATCCGTGCGTTGATGGCAGGGTTGATTTTTTCTGTTGGCGGCATACTATTCGAGCTTTAGATTTCAAAGAGATATTTCAACTCTTCAATCATCGGGCGTATTTAACGCATTGAACGCATGGTATGTAATTTTACCTTTAGGTTATGTGGCAGCCCGATGTATCAGGCTCACTTAGACTATTCAGTCCATTGTGATACCACAGTGGTGAACTTCTCTCTTATCACTGAGTGCTGCCCGATTCCATGTTAAGCTCAATGACAAGGGACCTCCTTTTTATAGCTGAGTCCGAACGGCGTTCCACATTCCAGTGAAACCACTTAGAGAAGCTTTGAAATCCTCAGAAATGTCACCAGCATTACTGAGGTGGGATAATCCACCGCTGAAAAACTTTTTGGTGTTCGGTCGTAGCAGGAATCGAACCCACGACCTTGTGTATGCAAGGCGGGCATGCTAACCATTGCACCACGGTGGCCCCCAAGATGGTTGGAAGGACGTACGTTTCGGAATTACCACAATCTTCATCAGCATCCTCTACTTGCAGCAAAACTATCAACCAATTATCAGAATAAATTCAGGCAGTCCATTAAACCCAACAATGAACCACGCTTGAACCTTCCGAAAAAAAGGTTTTACATGATAGCCGGCTTATGCCGAAATAAATTCGTACAAACATATCTCTTTTCCTTTGCCACCGTCAAATCATCGATTTGAGTGCATTTGGATGGGGTTATTTTGAGCGTGCTTGCTCTTCTTTCTTTCATTCGTTTTGTTTTGTTATTGTTGGTTTTGTTCTTGAATCATTGTTGTTGTTTTTTGATTTCAGCTTAAAACCATGCATTGACTAAACTACAATTGTAGTTTAACCAACAGAGGAAAAGAATGTTTGTCAAATTTATTTGGGCAAAGCCCTATAGACTGCAAGATGGTTGGATGGATGTACGTTTCGGAATTACCACATTCCTCATCAGCATCCTCTACTTGCAGCAAAACTATCAACCAATTATCAGAATAAATTCATTTCAAATTTTGCTGCAAGTAGAGGATACTGATGAGGATTGTGGTAATTCCGAAACGTGCGTTCATCCAACCGTCTTGCAGTCTATAGGGCTTTGCCCAAATAAATTTGACAAACATTCTTTTCCTCTGTTGGTTAAGCTACACTTGTAGTTTAGTCAATGCATGGTTTTAAGTTGAAATCAAAAAAACAACAACAATGATTAAAGAACAAAACCAATAATAACAAAACAAAGAAACATTTTATAGAAATAAAATTGTCGCAAAATTTTCTATAGAAATAAATATATGACAAAATTTTCTATAGTAATAAAATTTTGACAAAATTTTCTATATAAATAAAATTTTGACAGAATTTTCTATAGAAATAAAATGTTGACAATATTTTCTATAGAAATAAAATGTTGACAACATTTTCTATAGAAATAAAATTTGAAGGAAATTTGTATAGACATAAAATTTTGACAAAATATATTATAGATATTAAATTTTGACAAAATTTTCTATAAAAATAAAGTTTTGCCACTATTTTCTATAAAAATAAAATTTTGACAAAATTTTCTATAAAAATAAAGTTTTAACACTATTTTCTATAGAAAGAAATAAAATTTTGACAACATTTCTATAGAAATAAAATTTTGAAAAAATTTTCTATAGAAATAAAATTTTGCCAAAATTTCTATAGATATAAAATTTTATTTTGGCAAAATTTTATTTCTATAGAAATTTTGGCAAAATTTTCTATAGAAATAAAATTTTGACAAAATCTTCTATAGGAATAAAATTTTGAAAACATTTTCTATGGAAATAAAATTTTGAAAACAAAAATTCGATAGAAATAAAATATTGACCAAATTTTTTATAAAAATTATATGTTGACCAAATTTTCTATAGAAATAAATGCTTGACACAATTTTCTTTAAAAATTAAATTTTGAAAATTTTTCTATAAAAATATAATTTTGATAAAATTTTCTATAAAATAAAAGATTGACATAATTTTCTATAAAAATAAAATTTTGACAAATTTTTTATAGAAATAAAATTTTCTATGGGAGTAAAATTTTAACAATAACACCATTTTATATCCAAGTTTGGGATATAATACCATGGTAGGAGTATTTACCGAAAACGGTATGAAGTTATGTCGAAATGCTCTTGGAAAAATGTTTGAACCTCATTTTGGGAACAATGTTATCGACTTTTAAATGTTATTAACACACTCAAAAAAAGTGAACTCTCTATTTCACTAAAGCCAATTTAACTTTATTTTAGTTCATGGAATTATTATGTTTGGAGAAAGTTTCCTTTACTCTAATAATTTTTTGCGTACGTTACATAAATTAAGTATAAAGATTTACTAAATTCGCATTTCTCACAACATAGTTCATTATTTCTTTAAAATTGTAAATTTTGCTAGAAATGCGTTCATCATGAACTTCGTATGTCACTAAAGACATTCTTGCAATTCTGAACTCCAATTTTTTCTTTCAAACTGCAAAATTTTCCTTAACAAGTGAAAATTTAATTATGTCTAATAAATTTTCTTGAATTTGTTAAACAAATATTTATTTATTTTTGTGATATCGGCGTGATGTCAGCGTTTGTAATACTGCCCAGCAAAAACTAGGTAACCACATCTCATTACAATTTGCATTACCAGTAGTAAAAGTGTCATTACACGTTGCATTACATTGCGGTGAGTTATAATGACTAACATATAATGACAATAATTACTTCCCGGTAATATTTGATAATTCTCAAAATGTAATGCAGTTGGCTGTTAATAACTTAATAAAATATAATAAAAATTATATGAAAAAGAATATGTAATGAACGGTAATTCTGAAGATTTTTAATTTAGTAGTATTCTTCATAAATATAACTCCCTTAAACAACCAATTTTTATTTCCATTTTAAGCGTGAATTTAGTTCCCCTATAATTTTCCTTAGATGAATATATTAACCCATGTTCTAATAATCAGAATCGCAAGTCGAAACAAATTACTTTTCTATACGAAGTTCAAGACAGACACATTTTGAGTAAAATTTGTTTATTTTAAAACTATGAACTATTTTGAACGATTTTAGTAAGTTTGTGTAAAACCTTTTTCTCCTTTTTAGTTCGTGTCATTAAAGTAAGTCAGAAATAATTAAAATAAAAGAAATTTGCTCACAATTAGCAAAATGTAACAAAAATAAAATAATTTTCATGAGCTAAACTAAAATTAAATTTGCTATTTACTTGACGTTAACTCTTTCTTGAGAGTACACAACTTTAGCGAAAATTTAGTTTGGTTACCGATAACACAGTTTTACCAATTACTTCAAATAGCATATCTTACCATCTTTTGTTTACCACTGAGTTTTTCCATTCCACATCGAATTTTGTTATCATTGTGTATAGAACAGCTGTAAATTGTTCAGAGTTGTCACGCATTTGGCCCTCAGCTCGAGAATATATTTGCCGTACAGTCATGATAGTATTTATGTCCTCCGCTAAAAAGTATAAAACACCAATAGGTTTTGTGTCAATTGCCAGTATTCCGAAATTTTATTTATTCGACCAAGTTTTCATACACTCAAAAAAAATTAGTAAACACAGCGGAAAAGTGTGCTAATCAACAAGTGAGTACTACGTTCGGGGTTTCCACAAGACTCTAAACTAAAAGTGCAAAAATCTATATGGACATAGTACCACGGCTGCCACTCCAGCCAAAAATAATCTACCAAAATTTGAAGAAAATGTTACCAAAAAAACTCAAAATTTTATTTCTATAGAAAATTTTGTCAAAATTTTATTTCTATAGACATTTTTGTCAAAATGTTATTTCTACAGAAAATGTTGTCAAAATTTTGATTCTATTGAACATTTCGTCACAATTTTATTTCTATAGAAAATTTTGTCAAAATTTTATTTCTATAGAAAATTTTGTCAATATTTTATTTCTATAGAAAATTTTGTCAAAATTTTAATTCTATAGAAAATTTTATCAAAATTTTATTTCTATAGAAAATTTCGCCACAATTTTATTTCTATACAAAATTTTGTCAAAACTTTATATCTACAGAAAAATTAAAAAAAAAAATATTTTTCTATAGAAAATTTTGTCAACAATTTATTTCTATAGGAAATTTTGTCAAAATTTTATTACTATACAAAATTTTATTTCTATACAAAATTTTGTCAACATTTTATTTCTATAGAAAATTTTGTCAAAATTTTCTTTCCATAGAAAAAATTTAGAGAGGAATAGTTTGTAAAATCTACCAAAACATCAATAATTCTACCAATCTACCAAACAGTACAAAATATACCATCTTTAGTAGAATCCTACCAACTGTGGAAACCGTGCGTAGTATAAGGGTTAGTTTTGTTGAGACTATCAAAAAAGAAAAAAGTCCATCCCCTGCCAATATTTCGAAGTTCAATTTTATCCCCATCGCTTCCATAGGTTCTAAGCGACAATATAACTAGAAAAAAATTATGATAATTATCAAAAATTATTTAGAAGCTTATCTATCAATTCAGCAGCTTAATATAATGTTAACAGACATAGCATTAGTAAATATATATTTGTAACTAATTCAATTAAAAGAAAAAACTTACGTTTAGGTAAATTATCCGAAGTTGTGTGAGTTAGCATGTCAAACGGGGCCTTGGGAGTAGATTCGGCAAATTTCTGCAAGTTTTGAGTTTCGGAACCAATTGGATTTTCATAGATTATACTTCTAGAAGTGGTACTCAATATGCATGACTTATAAAAATCAGAGTATGATATTTTCACATCAATTAAATGCAACACAGTTTTCATGGGCTGCCAAGTATCTTGAGCTCTTCGAATCCAGTCTGAATGCCAAATTGTTAAAGTCATACCACTGGTTAGACTTTGATCGAAAACTAAAATTTCACAACAACGTCTGGCTCTGCCATCTTTAGTGGGTCGTATATCTCGAGGGGTCTTTACCAAGCCCACAACAATGAGAAAATCCGTATGAAAACCCCCACCCGATGTATCGCTATATCGTACATCGGCCAAATTCATAACCGAATGCAATGGTTTGTGTGATTGGTGTTCCAATAGTTTAATTTCTCTGTACCTTTCCATGTCAAGATGATGGTTGTGTTTTACTATATACCCCTCACCTTCATTGCAAACGAGTGATATAGGTAAAGAGGTTACAGGCTGATATTGAGCTTGTTTCGAATCGTTATTCAGTTTGACTAAAGTAATCTTCGGATTGGCGACATCCACAATGTCACCAATTTGGATTAGATCATTGAATTCTTCAACCTTTTCCCTGGAACACCAAAAAGTACAATTGACAATGTCTTTCGTGGAATCCCGCAAAGTAAAATTCATAACAGCTCTATATTGGCTATCATTTTTGGAGAGAAATATGCAAGGCTCGGTTTTGTTTAAGACCATAGCTATTATTAAAATATTCTCCATTTCAGGGTGAAGCTGATTAAGTCTTTTAACTGTGGGTCCTTTTTCTTGCTTTTGATTCATAATTCAAATTGGTAATGCTCCTTGATCCCTTCGACTTCGAACGATTCTTTTATCTTTTTAAGAATGGTTTTGCTTTTGTTCTGAGTACCTCGCGATCGATGTACATACGATATTTTTTCTTTTGAATTAAACGCCTCACACCATTTGCCTTTCAAATACAGAAAAGAACCGTAATTTGGATATAAAAATAATTGAACACATAAAACACACCTGCCTTTAACGGTAAAGAAACACGACTAATACATTCAAATAATAAGGTTTGAATCATAGTATAATTATTTGAAAGGAAGTTGACTTCAAACCATTTCTAAATGTTTGTGTTTGTTGTGAACTCAGAGAGAATAAAAATAAAAGAGGACGAAACTCTGAAGCGAAACTGCGTCAGTAGGTGGCAGTCATGAGGAAAATTTCTCTAATATCATGCAGTTTTTGTTGGCGCTTCTCTCAAATATCATACAGCTTGCGTCGGCGTCAACCAGTTCAGTTCTCTGCCGGCTTTACGAAACGTAAGGAAAATAGGATTTAGAACCTACTTTGTAATAACAAATGTTCTTTTATATAAATCTTTTCATTCTATTAAATTTTTTGGCAGACAATTTGAAATTATAAAGAATTTTATCAAAACAGCGCTTCGACCGCAACGTCGGTAATACCAAAGCTGCAGGCATTGTGCGACATCTATACACCCAGAAAACAAATCCGTTGCCTCAACCGAATTATTTGCCAACCGAAAGCAGGTGGTTCCATCAACTATCAATGATATCTGTCAGCACAACTAACATTTGGCAATTGTAACTGCATGGTAGTATCCCTGCCAGCATTTCAAAGTTCCATTTCATCTTCATCGCTACCACAGACTCGTAAATGTCACTACAACCATCCTACTGTGATGGGGGGCAGCATATCATAAAGTACAAAATGTACTTCATACATCTATTTTGCCATCACTACTTTTACAAAAGCCATTTTATTTTTTGTGAAACGCCAAGCGCAACCAGCTTGTTATATTTTATTTAAATAAAAACGAAAATAAACTTCTGAAAACATAGATTTTACGCTTAAAATTGTGAAAGGTATATTGGTGAACAATTTTTGATTTTCCAAATGGAATAAAGTGATTGTTTTTCAAATATTTTACAGACACGCTGCCTCCATCGAATAAAAACACTGGCTGATAGACGCTGCAACATGTAACTCGCTACTTGTAACTCTACCTCATCATTAATGCAAACAATTATGTTAAATGTGATGTGATAGTGGTATAAATGTTATATTTTTAAGAATTTGTAAATAATTAATCAAATTATTAAATATCTAAACAAACGTGTTTTACTCGACCACAATGATTCTTTTACCACTATCTTAAAATGTGCTTTTTCTGATTGTTTGGAGGGTCTCTTATTGGCGTCGTTCTAAATTGATCTATAAAGGCACCTAATAATTGCACTCATGCGAAACCTTTTTGTAGTAACTTGGCGTGGTACAACTTCTCAATAGTGACGGCGCTTTTCCGACGAGTTTTTGATATCGTATATGATTGTTTTCAACGTACTGGGGATTCTCAGAAGCGCCCCCAAATTCAAAAAATGTTGACAGGGATGTTGGATCAACTTTGCATTGGTTGTCGCAATTTCATATTAATTGTTTTGTTTATTGGTGCAACCGCCCTCGATTTTCTTTATTATTATCTTAACCAAATTCCAATATTAAATGAAAGGGCAGATTGTATTGAGATTTTATTAATTTATTACAAGATTTACAATCATAATAAACTACGAAAATAAATACAAAAGGTACTAACAACAAGGCTTTTGATCTACATATATGTGAGATCAATTTACATTACAATTTAAAAATTTGTATAGGTAATGTTTGTATACCAATGACAGATGGTTATTAGGTTGCAATTATGTGGTCAAACTACAGAACCTAATTCAATATATATTTGCCAGAAATTTCTTCCTTAAGCCTCTAGGTATAAATACAGATCGACTTAGACTCGTCCTCTATGCTTAATAAAGGGTGATTTGTTAAGAGCTTGATAACTTTTTTTAAAAAAAAAACGCATAAAATTTGCAAAATCTCATCGGTTCTTTATTTGAAACGTTAGATTGGTCCATGACATTTACTTTTTGAAGATAATTTCATTTAAATGTTGACCGCGGCTGCGTCTTAGGTGGTCCATTCGGAAAGTCCAATTTTGGGCAACTTTTTGGAGCATTTCGGCCGGAATAGCCCGAATTTCTTCGGAAATGTTGTCTTCCAAAGCTGGAATAGTTGCTGGCTTATTTCTGTAGACTTTAGACTTGACGTAGCCCCACAAAAAATAGTCTAAAGGCGTCAAATCGCATGATCTTGGTGGCCAACTTACCGGTCCATTTCTTGAGATGAATTGTTCTCCGAAGTTTTCCCTCAAAATGGCCATAGAATCGCGAGCTGTGTGGCATGTAGCGCCATCTTGTTGAAACCACATGTCAACCAAGTTCAGTTCTTCCATTTTTGGCAACAAAAAGTTTGTTAGCATCGAACGATAGCGATCGCCATTCACCGTAACGTTGCGTCCAACAGCATCTTTGAAAAAATACGGTCCAATGATTCCACCAGCGTACAAACCACACCAAACAGTGCATTTTTCGGGATGCATGGGCAGTTCTTGAACGGCTTCTGGTTGCTCTTCACTCCAAATGCGGCAATTTTGCTTATTTACGTAGCCATTCAACCAGAAATGAGCCTCATCGCTGAACAAAATTTGTCGATAAAAAAGCGGATTTTCTGCCAACTTTTCTAGGGCCCATTCACTGAAAATTCGACGTTGTGGCGGATCGTAAGTCTATTCATGATGAAATGTCAAAGCATACTGAGCATCTTTCTCTTTGACACCATGTCTGAAATCCCACGTGATCTGTCAAATACTAATGCATGAAAATCCTAACCTCAAAAGAATCACCCTTTACAATAAAAAAAGCTCGCTTGCCGTAAAAAGTATTTGTGTTTGTTGGTGTAAGGTAAGGTAAGGTTAGGTGGCAGCCCGATGTATCAGGCACACTTAGACTATTCAGTCCATTGTGATACCACATTGGTGAACTTCTCTCTTATCACTGAGTGCTGCCCGATTCCATGTTAAGCTCAATGACAAGGGACCTCCTTTTTATAGCCGAGTCCGAACGGCGTTCCACATTGCTGTGAAACCACTTAGAGAAGCTTTGAAACCCTCAGAAATGTCACCAGCATTACTGAGGTGGGATAATCCACCGTTGAAAAACTTTTTGGTGTTCGGTCGAAGCAGGAATCAAACCCACGACCTTGTGTATGCAAGGCGGGCATGCTAACCATTGCACCACGGTGGCTCCCCGTGTATGAAGCCTGCAATTTTTATGGAAACTTTTGTAATATTCCTTTTTTATAAATCGGTGCGATACTTACCTGAAGGCAACTTCTTTTCTATGGGATAAACTTTATTCAATGTATTGCGGACTATTATCAAGTAAATTGTGTTCCCCGTTTTGCAAATTTTGCAGCGTCATACCATTTACCATGTCGATGTTGATATAAATATTTATTTGTTGCAACAACTACCTTACGCCCGTCCTATAATTGAACTGAGATTCTATTAGTATACTCAACTTTTGGTTGTACCAACCATTTGTTGATTCGCATGATGTAGGTCTCACTATGCTGGTGGTTAGCTCAACAATTTTATGCATCATAAAACTAAATTTATCGGCATTGGTTATTGTAACCAATTGAATGGTTATGGGAATTTCGTTTTGATCCTGTGAACTTTTTTATGGTCGTGTTGGATGTATAATGGGGAAAATAATCAAAACATTGTTCTTGTAACAAAAAATAAGTTACTGACATCATTTCCTCATTGTAATGATCGAATTGCAACCAACCATTTCTCTAGGTGTACGGTTGACATTTATTGTTTTTGTAGAAGAGAAATTTTCGTCCTCTTGTATTTTTAGTCTCTCTGGTGAACTTTTAATCGGTGATGCCATATTTTGAAAATCGCAAAATTTCAATTCCAAAATGTGTCATAGCTGTTAAAATCAGCTGTTAAGGCCGGTATGCACCTCTAGCGAAAATTTTCATTCCCATAAGAAATGCCAAGGCATATTAATTAAAGGTAAAGTCATGCAATCAGGTGACTAATATCGACATTCATCTTGTCAAAGTCTTTGTTTACGTTTAGTAGGTTTGTTTACATTCTTTGTGTACATAAATATTGGTTTTATTTACATTGTGTTGTTTGTATGGGTTTAGTTTTATGAAACTTTTCGCCTACGTGTTAGAAACTGGGAGAAAAATAAAAGAGCTTTCTTGAAAAACTGTTAAATATAATTATCTAAATTTACAACAAAGTCCAAACGTTCAACAATACAACACATACACAAACTGTCAACTTAAGTGACCTGTCATTTCAGTTTGACTTTCTAAATATCATGGGGTGTACACACGTTTGCTCGTGACTTTACCTTTAATTAATATGCCTTGAAAGAAAACAGCCCTAATATTTTAACGAAATTATGTGTGGTATAAATTCCTCTGGAATTGCAAATCGGGGTTAAAAAATTAAAATTACAATATGGCATCACTTTACTTCATTCAATCAGCTGTTTAAATTAACGCAACATCTCTGTTCTCATGTTGCCAAAAAAAAATCCATTCATATAAAACAGAAACGTGAGTTGATCGGGTGGTTATCGTAGTGTGTGCATTTGTTTTATTGCATAAATATAGTTAATAATAGTTGAACATTAGATAATAAGAAAGCGTGTCTGGCCGTGCCAAATAGAAATGACTTAAGGAACAAAATCGTATATCAAAAGGTTACAATAAAACTTTGAAACAAAAGAAGAAATCACTTCTGTTGATTGTAACAAGCCAGAGGGTGTACGTGACTTTTGTATTTCTTGCAATGGTGGCATATGACCGAACGAGCATACATACAACATAAACATACAGACGTCACTGTTTGTAGTTCTAATCGCCATTGCCCATTAGACCAAATCAAGTGAAGACAGAATTCGCCCTTTTTTATATCAATAAAGGATATATAGAATTAATATATGAACTATAAGCTGTTTATAAATATTAGTGAAATGACATTTAATGGTTAATCGCAATAATCGTGTGAAAACAGTGATAAATTTAAAAATAACCTTGTTTAAACCCCTCTCTTCCCTGCACATCTCAACGACATTATTTGTCTGGTAGTTCCTCAGTACAAAAAAGGAACAATAATACGGAAATAAACTTAAATTTATTACGAGCCCGCTTTGCATAATAAGAATTTGACCAAAAAAGCTCTTAGTTACTGGTTTCTGATCGAGACGACCATAGAAAAGGTGAGTCAGTCAAAGGTTTTTAACATTATTTCAAGGTACTCTTGTTTGTTATTTTGATTTCTTTGTTTGGATCTATCGCCTAGAAAGTAAGCTGTTGTTTAATTATTTGTTTTTTATTCACTGGAGATACTAGGTTTTTTTTATTGTTATTGTTGTCCATTGATTTCAGTTTAATCTATTAAGGGGCTTGTCTTCAATATGCGATAAGGGGACAAATATTAATTGTCTGGGTGTGGAGCAACTGCAGTTTATGGGCCCCTCACCGAATTGCTTAAAATTAATATATGTTGTGTCATTCGATTAGCTGATTCCAACAAAGTGACCCATACCCGGGGGAAGTACCCGGGTCTTGAGATATAGCCCTCCAAAGGGTCAATAAAAACTTGATATATCTCTTTTGTTTTTTGCCCAAGCGTGACAAATTTGGTATTATATGAAAGCTTATTCAATGCACTTTTATACTGTATATATATTTTTTTAATTTAATTTAGTTTGGGAGATAAAAATAAAAAAAGAACATTTTTACCCAAATTTTTTGTTTTTTTTCCTTATATCTCAAAAACGCTTCGATTATACCCTTACATTTTTTATATATAGATTGAAAGCCTATATTCTGGCGTTTTGATTGATATACAACATGTATTTATAGGTCCACTTTTAGTAAAGTTATGAAATTTTTATTCTGAGTAGAAGAAGTTTTATTACTGAAATAATTTTTGTATGTTATAAGTATTAACCCAAAGGGGGAGAGTAGCCGGCCTTCGGCCGGGGTTTAAGACTTTCTTCTATGGACAGAGTCCAAAGTGGGCTAACGCAGACCCAAGGGGGGAAAGTAGGCGGCCTTCGGCCGGGGTTTAAGACTTTCTCCTATGGACAGAGTCCAAAGTGGGCTAACGCTTGCCCAAGGGGGGAAATGTAGCCGGCCTTCGGCCGGGGTTTAAGACTTTCTCCTATGGACAGAGTCCTAAGTGGGCTAACGCTGGCCCAAGGGGGGAAATGTAGCCGGCCTTCGGCCGGGGTTTAAGACTTTATCCTATGGACAGAGTCCAAAGTTGGCTAACGCAAACATAAGGGGAGAAAATATTTCAGTAATAATACATTTTTCTTTTTCTTCTCAGAATAAAAACTCCATAACTTTGCTAAAAGTGGACTTATAAAGACATGTTGTACATCAATCGAAAGGCCAGAATATAGGCTTTCAATCTATGTGTAAAACATGTTAGGGTATAATCGAAGACTTTTTGAGTTATAACGAAAATAAAAAAAAATAGGGTAAACATTTTATTTTTTTATTTATATCTCCCAAACTAAATTAAATATTAATTTTTTTTGCGTATAAAAGTGCATTGAATAAGCTTTCATATGATACCAAGTTTGTCTAGATTGGGCAACAAAAGAGATATATCAAGTTTTTATTGACCCTTTGAAGGGCTATATCTCAAGACCCGGGTACTTCCCCCGGGTATGGGTCACTTTGTTGGAATCAGCTCACCGAATGACACAACATATATTAATTTTAAGCAATTCGGTGAGGGGCCCATAAACTGCAGTTGAGCCATCGTTTCTTTAGCTTCCCCGAGAATGGGATTAAAATTTGGTTCATGACTTCATTCCTCATTTTCTTCTTCTTTATTTGCATATTCGATCTCCGAATGTTAGCAACCATTATTTATAATACAATTATATATCATTGTTAAATTTTTTGTTAGATATTTTAGGGTATATTTGTACATTTTTTCTTATCTCCAAAAAAAAACCTAGATCAGTAAGATTGGAGCAACCATAATTACATGAAGCTCCAGAAAGGCATTGGTAGATTTGAAGTGTTAACAAGTATAATTAATGCCTAGAATTAAATTTGTCATTGCCTTCAAAAGAGACATGTGTAAATTTAAAATTTTTCTTGGTGAGCCACCTTTTGAGATCTGAGAACAGGAAGCAATCTCTGGGACTAGATTTGTACGAAGAAGCAATTCCACTTATGGTTTTTTTACTGAATGGGGAGACGACACATTATTTTGATGGTCGTCCCTTCCCGAAATCATTCTCAATTCAAAATTCAGATCCCATAACCTTACCAGTCATTTTTTTGTGTGTTTGGACTTCACTTTCCTTAAGGCCGGTATGCACCTCTAGCGAAAAATTTCATTCCCATAAGAAATGCATTGCTATTTATGCTAACGAAATTTTCGGTAGCGTTCAATTTCGTTAGCTGGTACGCACCTCTAATGAAAATAACAGGGTTGTCAAAAGCATATTTTGGTAGCAAACATTTAATTTATTACAATCATTGTGTGCGTAAAAGTTTTAAAAGGTCTGTAAATAATAAACAATTTATTTGAGGAATATTTGGAACATATATTAACAATTTTTAAAAGCGATTAGCTGGTTTAAAATTTGTGTACACAGCCCTGTTTTTTTGTTGTAGACTTAAATAAATTTTTGCTACCGAAAATTTCGCTAGAGGTGCATACCGGCCTTTATGTAGTATACATGGTACTCTCGATTGGACTTGGAGTGAAATACGGAGTCAGAAACTTGCGTCTATTACTTCGTGAATGATCATACCTATACCTAGTTGATATATTTACAATTCAATTTTACAGTCATTGAATATTATTTTGTGGATTTTTTAACTGTTTTGTAGATAACAACCTATTTTGGGCTTTCACCATTCGTTTTACAAGTTCTAATGTTAGCATACAAATCCTTGAATGTTGATTTTCCTAAATCAGTGTCTGTGATCCCTCACAATAAGTTCGGAATAATTTGTCCGTAAGGAAACCGAGAGGAAAAAGTAGTAAAACACTACACAAGAAAGAAATCGTACTAAATTGAGTGCCGGTGCTATTCTCAATAAAGGAATCTGTATGTTAGATTGTAATAACACAGTTAGTGAGTTTCTCTCTTATCATTGTGTGCAAACCAATTCTTTTTTTAGCTCAAAGCCTAGTCCAAACGGCGTGTCACACTATATGTGTTACCATTTAAAAAGTAGTACTGCGAGGAAACCCATTTTGATGATTGACCGAAACAAGTTGAATTCACGAGCCTTTTACATACAAGGTGGCAATGCAAACCATCGCACCAAGGAAAGCATTGTTTTTTATTCTAAAAATTCGTAATGCACTAAACTATTTTGGTCAATTATGCACTTGGTCAATTATGCAAATTCGACACCTGTGTTATACCAGACTAAACAACTATTATTATACTATGGAAGGCCATACGTCATCCAACATCATCAATTATGTTTGTCGTCATTTTGTTCGACGACAGTTCCGTAGACGCCTTATATATGTCAAAATCTGGGTTTGCTACGATGTTTTGTTTAACATTTGAAAAATAATGAAATGATATACGCAATTGATTTTTTTTTTGTTTTGTTGAATTCTATTTGCATTCATCTATAGTTTAAAAGAAAAATCCAATCAATATGCATTTTAAAGTGTTTGTATTGTCGTGACCAAGTTTTTAGTTTGCTTTTCGAAACGGATTTCATCTAGAAGTTCCAGAAAGTGAATCTCATTTCTATTTGCATTCATCTATAGTTTAAAAGAAAAATCCAATCAATATGCATTTTACAGTGTTTGTATTGTCGTGACCAAGTTTTTAGTTTGCTTTTCGAAACGGATTTCATCTAGAAGTTCCAGAAAGTGAATCTCATTTCTAATGTAAATAGTGACACCCATTATCACAATTGTTGAAACTATAGAAGTATGGCATAGTGAGTAAATAAATCGGCATTTTAAAATAATCCGCCGTTTTGAAAAAAAAAAACACATTATGGGTATGAGCTTTTGAAGTCACAGCCACTCAACAATGTATGGCCTTAACCCTCCACTCTCTATTTTGTATGAGATTGCGGATGCTTGTTTTGCGTGCTTTTGCGTTTTATTTCAAAGAAACGAAAGTCTACACATACTGTCATACAATGTCGTAAATAGATTTGGATTCCTCTACTTGGATTTTGATATTGAGATAATCTAATCTTAGCGTAAACAAAAATTGGATTCTGCGTCAATCATTACTAAGCCGTTGACGCCAAGAAATATAACGTAAATACAAACTAGTTCCAATGGTCAGGTGCATTTTTCATTTTTGTTGTTTAGACATTATGTGAATTACTCACGAGCCCCCGTTGTCATATTTCTTAGACCATACATTTTTTATAATGTGAAAAAATTAACTTTCCACTATCTCATAATTATTTTATGTTCTTTGTTTTAGCTATCATCATGTTGGATATCATCCAACCAAATTCTGATATAACCAATGCCTCGCCCCACACTTCAACTGATGTCGTAGTGGTGAGAGCTAAACCGAAAAAGGTATTTAAACCCAAGGCACGTTTAAACCGTATACCGCAGTCTCTGCTCGATGATCCTGTGTTACAAAAAGCCATAGACCGTCTACCAGCAAATTACAATTTTGAAATTCACAAGACTATATGGCGTATCAAGGAAATGAAAGCAAAACGTGTTGCCCTCCAATTACCGGAAGGTCTTCTGATGTACGCCATGGTAATCAGTGATATTATCGAAAGTTTTACACAAGCTGATACTGTAATAATGGGCGATGTTACTTATGGAGCCTGTTGTGTTGATGATTATACTGCAAAAGCTTTGGGGGCTGAGTTATTGGTCCATTATGGTCACAGTTGTTTAATACCTGTCGATCAAACAGAGGGCATTAAGGTTCTTTATGTGTTTGTCGATATTAAAATCGATCCTTTGCATTTTTTGGATTCAGTGAAATTGAATTTTAAACCTGAAGATGGTCAAATTGCATTGGTTAGTACCATACAATTTGTGACAACATTGCAAGCAGCTTCACAAGAACTTAAAACGGCCGGTTATGATGTGATTGTGCCTCAGGCAAAACCTTTAAGTCCTGGAGAAATACTGGGCTGTACATCTCCCACTCTGCCGGAGACGACAAAAATGATTATCTATTTGGGAGATGGAAGGTTTCACTTAGAGTCGGCCATGATCGCAAATCCCAAGATAAAGGTGAGTTTTATTACTTTAAAGTGAATAAATTAGTTTACATCCTTTCCATCCCTTTTTAGGCATACAAATACGATCCATATGAGAAAAAATTCACCATCGAGGAATACGATCATAAAACAATGCAAGACATGCGCTATAATGAAATCGATAAAGCAAAAAATGGCAAGAAAATTGGTATTATATTGGGCACATTGGGACGTCAAGGTAGCGCTAGAGTTCTTAAGTTCCTTGAAAAGCGTATAAAAGCCAAAGGTTTCGAGTCCACAACGATTTTGCTATCGGAGATTTTCCCCCAAAAATTAGATTTATTCGAAGACATAGATGCTTTTGTACAAATTGCCTGCCCACGTTTATCCATTGACTGGGGATCTGCCTTCAATAAGCCGCTTTTGAATCCCTACGAACTCTCTGTGGTATTGGATGATGTCGAATATACGCCACACAATAAAGCACCTAAACAGGATTCATATCCCATGGATTTCTATGCCAGTGGAAGCCTCGGCCCATGGACACCAAATTTTAAACCTCCTGCATTGGGTGAATGTGAGAATAAACCTTCGGCCGCATGTTGTGGTCGATGTACACGAGCCGAACTGGAAAAAGATGACGGTGATATCATGAAACAGGCTGCTCTTGATGATATTCTAGATTTCAAAAAAGGATAAATACAAAGGGCTATCACAGGAACTTTGCACACCAGACTTCCATTGGTATTCTATGTACGTCAATGGGGAAAACTATTTTGCATGTCGGATGTGATTGTGTCTCCTGCTTTAAATATAAATAGATCTTATCAACATATTGTGTGTATATGCATAATCATAATGTAAATAATGTATTTCTCAATTTTTGGAGACTTAAGTTTTAGCTTAAATCATGAGTTTTTATTTTATATTAGTAAGGCATCATACATAATATTTGCGACATATTTTTAGTTCCTTTATTCTCATCTATCTTTTTTACTAGATAAACTTTTTTAGTTAAAATTTTAAAATTTTTGTTTTTTATTCAAACTAAATGTAGAGTATTTGATATCATGTCAATATTTGCTTGAACAACAGACCCTAGCAAATAGTCAATAAAAGGAATGATAAAAACTATTTTCTTAAATCTTTTAATTACCATTAATATTTGAAAAAAATGTATTGGGCGAACAAAATGGATTATTAAATTCCATATTACTTAGCCAGAATTCATGTTAAATGAAATCATTATGCGCCCAATGGATTTTCCTATTTTCTGTCGACTTCTTACTAAATTTGTCTATTGTTTCTACTAAAGAATTATTTTGTTTCCTGTTTTACACCCTATGAAAGAGCCCCTCAAAATCAAATCATTTATTTGACCAATTTAGGTCAAATAGTAAAATAATGGCATTTTCTTAATATATTATCTATAAAGAAGTTATGTAGTGAGTTTCAAATGGTAAATAATCGATAACATGGTAACGAAAATTTCGCTAGCAAAAATGGTAGCAGAATTTTAGAATTGCATACATCAGCAATAGATAATGATGCTCAATTCCATGACAATAATACATTTTAGTCACATTTCTTATGAAAGCGAATCATAAACAATCGATAATAACGTATCTATCAATTTGCGGGTAGCTGACCTTGCAGCATAGGGAAAGTACCTAGGCAAGCAAATACCCCATAGGAACAAATATGTTAACATCGTTGTAATCGACTGTTTCCTGTAAGAATCACATGTTCTATTGGCACTCCAACAACATTTTTGTGTGTTTAAAATATCATAAAATAAAATATCAGAAGATGAGAAACTGAGCCTGAAATAGCGGGTTGTCACTAACATAGTTTTAGAATTTCTTTTGGGAGAAACTGTAAATGATCGATAATAGCGTGTTCTGGAATTTTGGTTAGCAAATATAGCAATGGGTTTTCATAGCGCAGCAGAAATTTCGTTAGAATTGTATACCAGCTCTATAGAACAGAGTTGAATTCAAATGTATTTCAAACCAGTGAATTCCGATAGCTTCTTTGGAATTGCCTGTTATCGAATATATCGATTGGTCAACAAGTGGCAAATATTTAAACATCTGTTTATGTTTATTTATATTCTGCTACAAAGCCTACTTCTAAAGTAATATAAATAAATTATTTCTGCAAGTTTTATATCATTTCTTAGCAGGATAAATTTTGTATTCATTTCATTGCCAACGCCACTAGATATTGATGTTGTAATTTCGCTGTAATTCGCTTCGAATTTTTCAAAAATGTTAAAAAGCAACAATCAAACGAGGTAATGTAAAAATTTTTATCTACAAACATTAATCCCATTATTCACGCTATCCCCGATGTGATAAATTCTATGTCCAGTTTTGTATCATTTGAATTTGCAAGTGAACTACAAACTGCAAACTGATATCACGCAATATATTAGCAAGATCCAAATTAATTCGGCTGCGATTAGTGGCTGGCTATACCCAAGATGTTGGTTTGAGTGGCTTCTTAGACAACTTCTTACGACATTCTGTTTTGACAATATGTGCGTTTGGTTTGGTTAATATGTACCTTTTTTTCTCGAAATAGTATCGGAACAAGAATTTTGAAGTTTGATCACTCATTTAGTTTAACTTCATGTAGATCGATGTCTTGATTTGTCTTCATCTTCATCTCAGAACGACGTATAGTAGATTGCAGCAATAAATCAATTTTATGCTATAACTTAAGAGTGGAGTAGATAACATAAGTGTTTTTCGACTTGTGATATTTCTTTATTTGCTGTGGTAGAAAGATGGGATGTATGGGAATCAAAATGTCGACTATTGACTTCTGGCTTATTGCAATATCGAAGTTTTACGTTGCATCTATATCAAAATGAACTGAATAGTCTAAGTGAGGCTGAAAATAAATCGGGCTGCCAATTTAACCTAACCTTCTTCGCATCTTCCAACTTTTTGATGTATTTTCAGAATGAAAAGAGAATGCCCATTTAAATCAAATTCGAATTTTTCGTTAATATTCGATTAGGTGAATTTCGTCACTATATAAATTGAGCAACCAACATCGTAATTTCTCTGTATTGAAATTAATCAAAAATATTTTGAAAAATCTACCAAAAAGCCAAAAATTTTACCAATCAACCAAACATTACAAATCCACCGTTTTTTATAGAATTCTACCAACTGTGGCAACCGTGATCCCTAATCTGGTAAGTGTGTAAGGTATTGGGGCCATGGTTGTCACGTCAAAGTTAGTAGAATTCTACCAAAAATGGCAGAAATGTTTTACTGTTTGGTAAAATTCTTGGCGTTTTGGTAGATTTTTTTTAATATACTCCCGCAACTTAAGCTTCTCTATTATAACAACTATTTTTTACGAATTTCAGTTCATAGAATTTAGGTTGAGATAGATGATAGGATATGGCCATGAGTGCTATCAAGATTTATTGCAAAATTTAGTCATAATCTTTAAAATGTTTAATTTGCTGTGCTCTCGTGTGACCATCAAAGTCCAAAGTGATAACATCTCCCTTTTTTTGTCAATTTTAATATTCAGAAGTTTAGTGATAATCTTCAAAACTTTTAATTTGCTGTGCTCTCGTGTGATACCAATACAGACCACCAAAGTCCAAAGTGATAACATCTCCCTTTTTTGTCAATTTTAATATTCAGAAGTTATCGTTTTCTGATAACGCGTTTCTGTTTTGCAAATTCATAAAATGTAAATTTTTTCTCCCCAATTAAAAATCAAATAAAATCAAAAAACGGTCTCATTACATTTTTTTAAGGTAAAATTGATTTGTCAGTAGGATATAGAGATACGTTATAGATATCATATTTATTTAATTTTTAATTATTATTATTAGTGTTTAAGAAATATTTGAAGTTTAACCAATAATATATTTTGTAACGAATAGGGCCACTATGAGGCTATGTTACTAATAAAGTTGAAATAAATAAATAAAAAAAGGAGGAGGAGGATATTACGAAATTTTAAGATACTATTTTGTATGAAATTCAATCAGAAACTAAATATAAAGAAAGCCCAGTTTTTCGATTTCATAAACAAGATCAATGTGGTATATAATCTTAATTTCTTAATTAATAAACAATTTCTAGTTAGTAAAAGAGAAAAAAAAGAACTTTGAAAGAAGCTCATTTGTCCTATACCAACCGTTAATAGCTCATTCACATTAGGCTCGAAATCTACTAAAAGTGGATTTGAAATCCCTGTTTTACAAATTAATTATTATGCATATTATTATAATTTTCGTACGAGCTTATTGGACATGAAGATGAACGAATTGGTATTATTTAAAAGAAAAAATGCCAGATACCTATCTACACAAGCCTGGCTGTGCAATTTCCGTAGCCTTCAGTATTTTTTAATTTGGTAAGATTTTTTTGAAAATTTTGTTAAAATATTTTACTCATGTTTAACTGTGATTGGGACATCAACAATATTGAAAATCTTTAGGTTGATATAATGTTATTTGTGTCACACCCACAGAAATTTTTAGTAGCAAAAGCGTACCAGTTTGGCTTTCTAAATTGCGTGAAAACTCTCAAACTTGGGCACTCTGAAAACCGGACACCTCCCAAAAATGGACAGTTGTCTGGGGACGTTTACTATATTAACATTCAGTCCATTGTGATACAATATTATAGGGTAAATAATCCAGCCTTCAAATACCTGTTAGATGTATTAGCAGCCCACATTCCACCTCAACGCAAGTCTTTTGGATTATCTCCACTAGTAAGATTAGGTGCTAAGCTTCTTTGTCGAAGGTGGCTACCAAAAAGGGCGTAGGAAAGATCGAGACATATCTGTGGCCCAGAGTAGCCTGAACAAAGTTCATAAAGATGTCATAAATATATTTAAAGAACACCTATGCCCGAATTGGATATATTTCATCAAAACGGAAGAAGAAAACTAGTAAATTTCTTCAGCTTTTTAGGCCACGCGGGACACATGTTCGCATTATTGCTCCTTTAAGAAACAAGCACCTACATTAAAACAGAAAGGGATACTATTATGGTTTAAATGTAAAACCTTTATTTTCTATATAAATTTTTTTTTAAAATATGTACAGATCTGTGACCATGAGTTGAGCGGTCGGTAGTTGGATGCATCCCATCATCAATTTTAATTTAAGGTTTTTGACCGGAAATTACAGAGAAATGATGCATTTTGGTTACAACTTCCTTGATTTTTTGGGGGGAATTATTCCCAAAAAATGTCATCGTTTTTCCCTTTTTATTGTCATTTGTAATACCAATTTTTCCCCAAGGGAAACATTTCCCATTTTCGAAGTTGGTTTAGAATAAGGGAAAAGGGAATAAAGAAAAATTCCCCAGGGAGATTTTATTTAGAATAGGGGAACAGGGAATAGGGAAAAATTCCCAGGGAGTTGTTATTGAGAATTGGGCTATATAAGTTTTTTTTTTTCGGCGCGAAACCCGAACATTCCGCAGTTGCCTCAAAATTGGTTCAGATTAAAATGTTTCCCATATTTTTTACTAACATAGTGTACCATCCCAGGGCATTAGGCGACTTAGTCTATAGATTATAAATTTTGTTCAGATGGAGTCAGATTTAAATGTATGTATTTCGGACAAACACATTTATACACAGTCTTACACAAGTTTGCATACGGTTTAAGAAATTGTATTTTCTTTAATTAATAAAATATAATAAAATATGCACATACGTATATGCTTTAGATTATGTAAATTAATTTCAAGAACAAAGTATTTGTCAATTTTCAAGAAGATTTTTTTAGTCTGTATTATAAACAACAACAAGAAACATGTTTAGTTATAAGGTAAAAACCTCAAGGGTATGTAAACTTATGGAGGCTGTGTATATAGCACCCAACACATTTGACGGATTTGATATAGTATCGAAAATGTGGATTTACAAAGTGGTGCAGGGTATAATATAGTCGGCCCCGCCCGACTTTAGACTTTCCTTTTTTTAATTTTTGTCGAACGAAATCTTGTCTTTCTTGGTGTAAGAAATAAACCGTGTTTTTGTACCTCCTTATATTTTCCAAAAGTCGAGTATTAAATTCGAGTTTAGCCGCTGAAATCGCCATTTTTCACGATTACTTTTCTCTAATAATCAATTAAAAAGGATATAAACTTTGCTTTAGGATATTCTCCATTACGTTTTAATTTCGACTTTAGCTGTTAAACTCGAACTAAATAGCCATCTTAAAACCGGAAATTGGGCTAATTTTTAATGCATTTTAGAAAAAGATCAGCTTGTTGTAAAAATAAAACAAAAACAAAGCTGGTAAAGAGTTTGCTATTTTTCCGTCCCAGGTGCAATGATGAATGCTGAGGGATTTTTTTGGTGTTGGTCATAATGATATTTGTAATGACTGATTTGTGGCTTTGGCTGATCTTTTGGCAAACACACAATTGTCAACAAAGTTAAAATGACACTAGTTTACAAAAAAAAGTTCATGTACACTTGATGAGAGGCAACTTTTCTTATGTATTTTGATCTGCTGAATTCGAAAGAAAAAAAATATGGAACAGTTTTTGAGATATCCCGTTATTTTTAGTTTTTCGCTTTTTTTCACTAAACAAATTATATCTCGAGTTAGAAAAGGTTTTAAGATGACGAATAACCGTTTATAATTGAATCGGTGATAAGTTAAGTGGTTCAAAAAGTATCGATGCGAAAAGACAAAATTTTCAAAACATCGTATTTTACAATGGACCATTCCGATTATTTGTCATCTTAAGACCTTTCAATTAAGTACCAACAATGATATAATCGGACATTTGCAACTCGAGATATAATTTGTTTATTGAAAAAAGAGCAAAAAACTAAAAATAACGGGATATCTCAAAAACTGTTCCATAAATACATAAGAAAAGCTGACTCTCATCAATTGTACATTTTCAGTGTAAACTAGTGTTATCAGTGATTTTTGCATGAGTGTGCTACAGTTTTATTATTTTCATAACTTGATAATCTATTTTACTTTTATGGACACAATCATCGTGTGTATTTCTAAAGTCAAAACAATTGCATTTGTGTATTCTTTTTTTTACTCTAAAGTATTTTAGACGATTTACAAGCATTTAGTCAACAAGAAACTTTTGAAGCCTTAAGACCTACAACTCTTGAATTAGAAACAACCTCCAGCAATATACCAGTGTCGACATTTGATCAAAATAGGAACAATTGTTCAAATAATGTTAACAAAAATGATGAATTTAAACCAACGACTAGTCCAAATGGAATGTCAACTAGAAATGCTTATATGGATGATACTACAGACTCGCTAGCAGCACGACAACTTTCAAGTGGATTTATGCAATCGTTTTCTCCGCCCCTAACAAAAGCCAGAACCCAGCTAAAAGAGTTAATGTAAGTTAATAGGAATTAATAAATTAGTGTTTATTTATTTTCATTTAAGATTAAATTACATTTGATAATTTGGTGTTTTTGCTATTCTTTTTCAGAGGGAAACAGAATAAAATCTATATCGATTTATCTGCAGAGAAATTCAAATTGGATAATGGTGAAGTAGCTAAATTGCATGATATGGTATGTTAAATCTGTTTATCGTACATATAACATTTTTTTTATTATATCGATCATAGAAATCACAACGATTTTTGACATTAAACAAGCTGGTATAATAGTTAATAGACCTTCACATAGAAAGAGTGACCATAACCGAACAGCAAAAGATTTTACAGCAGTGATATAGACACCATCTCCTAACAAATAGGTGGTAACTTTTTTAAAAATTCAAAAAATATCAACAATTCACCTTTAGCTTTCTAAAAATTTAAAATTAATTAATTTTAATTGTGCTCATAACAAAATTCTCCAATTTTTACTACTTTAGGTTAGGTAAAGTTACAGCTCATTATTCAGTCTTACGTTCACACTATGGCCGAAATCTCTTATTTTGACATTTGCAAAACTCGGGAGTGCGTGATTTGTGTTAACTTAGTATTCAACTCATTGTGATACGTCACACAGTGGTTCCAATTCGCTTTTTTGGAAATTATTCTGCAACTTTTGCATGGATAAAGATCTCAACATAAGTACTAACCCAGCAAAAACTAGGTAACCACATCTCATTACAATTGGCATTACCAGGAGTACAGCTGTCATTACACGTTGCATTACATTGTGGTGAGTTATAATGACTAACTTGTAACGACAAAAATAAATACTTCTCGGTAATTTTCGAATTGTTATTCTCAAATTTTTATGCAGTTGGCTGTTAATGACTTAATAAAATAGAATGTTTGTACCATTAGGTATAATAATTCACATAATTGAGTTTTTACTTAAAAAATCAAAAAAAAAAAAATCATAGAGAAAAACACCTCAACTTTTACACAAAGAAAAAATTATGTTAATATCAGACTAAACTACGGTTGACCGTGTCGAACGCATTCGACATTTCAAAGGTGACTGAAATCCCATCATCCCTTGTTCGAGAGGGCTCTCACTGTTAACCACAACTTACCTGTTCCTGTACCTAGGTGACATTGACTCAGGTGCTCCAACCATATGTGTAGAGGTCGTCATGAATAAGAGGCCGTCATAATAAAGTGAACAAAATAATTTGTTTCAAAATACCTTTTATACTTACGATTTTATTAAACATTTTTAAATTATTTAAAGGAGTATTTAAATTTCTACTTAAACACAAAAATAAATAAGAAGCAGTAATGCATTACAATACAAAATTAAAAACACGCCAAACTATAGTATGTGAAAAATCTCTTTTCAGATGAATGATGTTAAATTATATCGAGAAAAACTATTGAAGATTAAAAAACAAATGCAAAACATATATCAACGTACAAAAGTTTTAAAGGTAAGCTATATAAGATAATAAATAGAACACAAATATTTTAGTTAGCTTAATATTATTTCTATCATTTGTTTTGAGATTTTTCACAATTCCATAAAATAAATAGTTGAAGAATATCGTTAAAAACATAAATTTAGACAATTTTCTTATTTATATCAAATCAAAACTTATATCAATTTTGTGAAGTTGCTCACAAGAAAATTACTTTTTTCGATAAAAACGTTTTTTTCCATATGTATATAAATATTTTAAATTTATTTTTAGAAAAGAGCTCAAAATATACAAACTTCTAAAGAAAAGGAGCTACAACGTAAATTACAGAAACGACAACTGGAAGAGGCATTGATAGCCAAACAACAAACACAACAATAGTAAAGGACACAGCTTTCTTAAGCTGCTACAACATCATTGAAGTTATTACCGATATGTATGGTAACTATACACATCCAAGTGTTTTTATTATTATTTATTCTAGCCATTCCCCCAAATACAAATATTTATATGGTTTCAATGAGAAAATAAAATATAATTTTAATTTTGTTTGGCATTTGGCTAATGAATGGGAATTTTTTTTTATGTGAAAGCCGTAACTATGTACGGTTTTCGCAATCCTAACTTCTCGGCTATTTGTTTAATTTTAACATAGTTTTAGTCGGTTAATGCATAGGACGTTTTCTATTTAGTTGTTTGACAAGAATTAACAAAAATATGTTAGCTTTCATTTATGTTCTTAATTTGCCATCATTCCGATAATAACGTAGCCTTCAATGGAAGATTATCGTAAGAGCAATTTTCCAAATTGGATTCAATTTTTTGTGCTTGTTTTAAGAATCAGCTATATAGTTAATCGCACAGTCAAATCGAGAGAGATGCTGTAGAGACATTGCTCCGTCGGTCACTACCGCCAAAATTTATGCTAAATTTCAAGTTAGTGGCCCGATTTTTGTGAGCTGCTTCCAGATGCCACGAAAAAACCATAGCTGAAACATCTTTTTCTAGGATTCACAGAGTGTTATCCACAATACGAACGAACACCTGGATAAAGTAAACGATCATAGTTAGTACTTTATTGAGTCGGATTAAAAACGTATTTAAAAACGGGACCCCTACTTTGGTATCGTGTGAATTCATTTTCTTTCCAGACTTTAAAGTGTCTCTTACTCTTCACAAATATCAGAATGACGAGGGCATTGCCGCCACAAAGGTTTAGTTTCCGTATTTTTTTATTTCTAAAAACTTATCAGATACTTGGGTATCTATTCTCATATGTGTCGCATTCCGTTATTACTCATACTGCCGTGGGCCGAACTCGGCTCCAAGGATGGCGTAGATCGACATAAGGATGATAACCACCTTTTTCTGGGATTCATAGTCTGTGATCCACAATACGAAGGAATACCTGGATGTTTTAACATTTATAATCCTGCACTGTAATTATAAGATTTTAATCTTGTTGTGTAGGTACTCAATAAAAATTAAATGAAATAAGGGTAAAACGATCATAGAACTGTTCTACCCCCAATTATTGGATCGATCGACACTGAATTTGAAAAAAGAGCACGTTATTCACCATAATACCGCACCGGCTCACTCCTTATTCATGCTAAGGAAAGTATGTCCGATTTCCTTTGATTTCTGACTTAACAGTCTCCCGTTGCAAACATGTCACTCCACATTTCCACGTTTATTCTATTTTCTGTCCTTAGTATTACAAAGGCTGCAAATAGGCAAATTGAAATATTTGAAATTTTTTTCCGAAAACCGAAAGCAGACCAGAATTTTGGGCGAAGTTGTGTACAAAGGTGGCCTCTAGGTTTTACCACTCATTTCTTCAATTGCAAATAATAAAAAAAAACACTGACAACCGTATTAAATAGGGAGACTTTATTCCTTAAAATATTAAAAAAAATATATATATAGAATATAGATATTTCCTTATTTTGTCTTAAAGAACAAAAAAGGCTAGAAATAAATACAAATCACACATAAGGAAAATCTTAACACTTTGGTAGTTACATGTTTTGTATACATTTTTCGAAGTTATTTGCTTAATTTCATTAGAAAAAATATGCAATTATGTGAGGCATGCTTAGATAAAATTACTTAAATAGTACTTATGTCTTAGTTTTATTTTGCAACATCTTAATATCTAATAGCAAATTTTGGAACATGCATTTGCGTTTAGGTATTAATTTTTTTTGTTCCTCTTTTGGAATGGTCCATTTTTTGTATTTGATTTGTTGTAATTTTTAATTTCTGTGCGAGTTTATAGGAAATTCGTTAATCTAAATAGAACATACAATAGATTCATGCTTAAGGAGAACCAAAAGGGACATAGTTCCAATTATTATCATATTTTTTGTAATTTATTTAAAACAAATAAATAATTTAAAATGTATATTATGAAAATAAATTCTACTACACCATTTTCAAATGTAATATAAAAGCTATTGATGCGATAAACGTAAATCAAATTCTTCACTTGAAATACAGTGAAACCTCTCAGAGGTGGACACCTACGATCTCCTAAGTTTTGCGCATATTTGAGCGGTGTCCACTTCTGAGAAATTAATTTTGATGTGATAATATATCAAAGTGTTTTATAAAACTTGTACACCTTTGGCAGGTGCCCACATTTCAAAGCGTGCAAGTTTGTGAAGTTTCACTGCCGTTTGGAGTTCTCTGGAGTTAATTTCATACGATAAGAAGACCATATATGTGGTGGCCTAAAGGTTGGTACTACAGGTAGCATATATAAATAAGTCCGGCCGGCGTTTTACTTTACATATGTGAAACCAACCCGTCTTGCTGTTTGCTATATCGCACTAAAATTAACTTCACACGAAATATTTTCCAATCATGAAATTAATTAATCTAATTAATTTTTTAATTGAAATGTCTTCAATCGTTTCTTTAATATACACATGTCATGACCCGATGGAATTTGGTAGATTAGGGAGACTTCACCTTCTCAATTTTTTTTTTATATTTGTATTTTTCAGATGGGCTTTGAGGGAAAATACCCATGCCCAAGCATTTTAAACCAAAATAACTGAACAGATTTACTTGATATATTTCGCAAAAATTGAGTTTTTTTATAGATTACATATGAAAATGGTATGAGGCTAAAAAACATCTATTCTATCTATAAAAAAGCTTGTCATTCGTAATTTATAATTATATACAGTTTAGTTCATCATATTTACAGAACATAGATCAACTTTCGCGAAATAATTAGAAAAAAACTTGCAATAAATTAGAAATTTCCGATTTTTTAATCTTTAAATGCAACTAATTTTTTCTATGTGGCTACACAGAAAAAAATGTAACCAAAGTTTTTCCAATTAACATTTTTATTGAGTTTTAAAAAATGTTCAATTAAAGATTTAATTGGTTCAACAAAATATTTAATTGAACAAAAATTAGTTGTATCAATTAATTTTTTAATTGACTTTGGTAATTTATATTATTATTATTTCTGTGATTGGAGACATTTCAATTAAAAATTCATTGGATCAATTAATTTCGTGATTGAAGTCAAAAAATACTTTTGACATCTGCATGATAATGAACTAAACTACGTGTTTTCTCTCTGCCATAAATAATTTCTATAGAAATATTATAACCATAACAATCTATTTAATAGATCGTTACATCCAAATTCAGCAAATCTTTAGACAACTTACTACTTATTTGGTGTGTTCTTTATAATTTTACACAATCACAACACAGAGAGTAAGAAAGAAACCAAACTACTACTACATAAAAATATTTTATCTAAATGGTAAAATTGTAAAAAAAAATCAAAACACACAGAACAAATAATGATGCAGATCATCTACGTAACATATTCTTGATCGTTAAGCATTTGCATGGCATCTGTAGGAGCTAAGTATTTAACAGTGCCTAAAATTGAGCAAAGAAAAAAGTCAATATTAGAAATAATCAATAAAGGTTATAAAATAATGTTAAGAATACATTTTTAATAAAAATATTTGTTAAATATACATATATGTTGGTAAATATAAAATCTTGCCTATATATTGAAAATAAAAGCCTTTGTTTTGTAAAGAAAATTTCTTTCATTTATTTATTTCTTATACTACACGTAGTATTGGCAAAAAATGGTAAGTTTTTGGATATATTTTTAATTATTTGCATTACGGAAGACTTGTTTATAGGTTTTTTTTGGCGTTTCCACATACAATAAGACATAAATTATCTTATAATTACAGTATCTTATAATTATAGTCTCAGGATTTTTTTTGTTAGTACCATAGCAATGTTTAATGTAAGGAATTTATAGTTTAAACCATGGTCAGTGTGATTAAATAAAATAAAACAAAAATAAATAGCCAGTATTATATAAAAAAAACTAAAATAAAAAATCAAAAACTTAGTTTTTGAACAGAAATAAATTATAAATTTTACATTACAGGACTTAAATAAAAAGTGTAAAAATTAGAAGTATATACGGCCGAAAGTTCGTCCATGCCGAATATTATGTACCCTTCACCATGGATTGTGTACAAATTTCTACTAAAGAATGTCATCCACAATCGAATTACTTGGGTTGTGATAGTTTAGGTTAAAACTTCTAAACATTGTGAATACCTATATAAGCCACTTACACAAAAAAAATATTTTTTGTTTTCAATCACGAAATTAATTGATCTAATTAATTGTTAATTGAAATCGCAGAAATTATAGTATTATTAAAAAATTAATTGATCCAATTAAAAAATTAATTGATACTATTAACTTTGTGATTGATTTTTGTTTCAATTAAAATTTTTTTTAAATCAATTTAATTTTCAATTGAATATTTTTTAAAATTCAATTAAGTCTTTAATTGGAAAAATTTTCCTGAATTTTTTTTCTGTGTAGTTCTTGATCGGTTTATATAGAGGATATTGCATCGTAGTTAGAGGGCATATACAGGCATCGATAGCCAACACCATTTTAAACAGATTAAATAAATTCTGACAATCTTTACAGCGAATGATCGTATAAACATTGAATTACGTTAGTGCCAGGTGATTTTTGAACCGTCTCACCAAATGTTAAGAAAAAAATTAAATTGGATTAGATTCTTTTAAAAACCCCCAAAAAATTTAGGTATGTATATAAGTGCAAAATGGGTTTCCATATTTTGTTAACAAATCCTGAAGTGATGCATTTCATAAATTCAATAAATAAATATATATAATAATCATGCCTGTTCTGGGTCTCACCCACGGTTGCCACAGTAGAATTCTAGAAAAAACAGTATGTTTTTATTGTTTGGTAGATTGGTAGAATTCTTGATGTTTTGGTAGATTTTGCAAAATATTCCTCTCCAATTAAGAGGTACTTCATACATTTTTAAAGAAATAAAATGTTGACAAAGTTTTCTATAGAAATTAAATTTTGACACAATTTTTTATAGAAATAATATTTTGAAAAAAAAAAATTCTATAAAAATAAAATTTTGACAAAATTTTCTATAGAAATGAAATTTTAATCAAATTTTCTATAGAAATGAAATTTTAACCAAATTTTCTATAGAAATTTCGACAAAATAAAATCTTTTTATTTGGTAGTTTTTTGGTAAAAATGTCTCCAAATTTTGTTGGATTAGTTTTGGCTCGACTGGCAACCGTATAAAAGTATATATAGAAAAACACTAAATTTCATAATATGTTAATTATTTGTGTTAAAAATCTAACTGTGCATACGATAGCTCTGCACTTGGCCCACACAGAAAAAATGTCCGTGTACATTTTTCAAGTCTGTGACGATGCGAAATGTAGACCCGAACACCTCTTCACGAAACCAACCCATGTGTGTACCAGAACGGGCACGAAAAATTCAATGTATAAATATTTTAGATCAAATTAATTAAAAATAATTCGGGTTTAAAAAGTAGAAAAATAAACAAAAATAAAATTCAGAAAATATTTCACCATTATTCTACAAAAAGAGTCCAAAATTTCTAAATCTGTTTCAATTGCAGTCTACAATTTGTTGGAATTAAATTGTTTCACTTGTAAGGGTTTACAATTATAACACCCATAATTTAGGAAGGAACATTTAACTCTTAAAATACTTCCAGCGATTGAAGTTAACATACGATTTCTTGGATTTTTTTATTTTTTTAATGTCGAATATTGACAATGCCATTTCAACGGAAGCATTTGAAAAGGGTAGCGAAAGTTATACTAACTGCTTATGCTTGGGTTAAACTCCCGCATTTGCGACACTTTGAATAGGTGTTCTCATATCGCCAGTATATGTGTACTCTGCAAATACAAATGGAATTGTAGACGTCTACTGCACACAATAAAAATATTTTTCTGATTTAATCACGAAATTAATTGATCCAATTAATTTTTTAATTGAAATGTTTTCAATCACAAAAATGATAGTATCAAGTCAGTTAAAAAAAAAAAAAAAACGATGGATATTTTTTAAATTTTTTACTCAAGTCTTTTTTTTAAGCCCAATTAAAACTGTGATTGATACTATCATTTTTGTGATTGAAGACATTTCAATTAAAAAATTAATTGGATAATTAAAATAGTAATTGGATCAATTAAAAATCAATTGGATCAATTAATAACAAAATATATTATAAATAAAATGGCTTTGACTCTGGTAGGCTGGGTACCAATTGACCTGTTTTGTTTATCTGATGACATAAATAAAAAGCCTTTATTATACTATGGATAATCAACAATATATTTAGAAACAGAGAAAACAACCATAATATAAGAAAAATTCTTTAAAAAATAAATAATAAAATAAATTTTTAAATTTAGTACTACTGTGAAAATGTAAGGAAAATATCTTAAAAAATATTTAAAATTAACGATAATTTTACCATGGTACATAGTTTTTTTTTTAGTCTTCAATCACAAATCTAATTGACATATACATGTCATAGCTGTAAAATTTTTAAAATCAAACTTGTCAAATTCAAATTGAAACTAAATGAAATATAAACTTTATATCGAATATTTTTATGAATTCATTATAGTAAATTGTTGCTGCAATTGTGGAAATTAATAATCTCAACCACCATGATTTATTAAAAATTATTTGCTACCTATTAATTTAATAAAAATTGCCAAAATATTTAACATAACTGGTCAAATGGTTCCCAGCATACTCAAATATATATTTTTGGCAATTTATTTTTATTAAATTAATTAAACTAATTAATTGTTTAATTGGTAGCAAATAATTTTTAATTGACCATGGTGGTTGAGATTTTTAATTTCGACAACAGCAGCATTTTCAATAAAACTTTTATTAATTAGATTTGTGATCTCTGATGGCATAAATAAAAACCCTTAATTACAATGATAGATCAACAATATATTTTCATACACAAAAAACGATAATATAAGCAAAAAAATCTTTAAAAAATAAAAAATAATTCTTTAAAATTAATGTAATCAAGCTGTGTTTTGTACTACTGCCTCGATATTATAAGGAAAACATCTTTAAAAATAAAAAAATATTTTTAAAACAATACAAAAACAGCTTAATTAAAATTAATTTAATTAAGCTGTTTTTGTATTGTTTTTAGATTTTTTTTGGTATTCAATTACAAATCTAATTAATTAGATTTTTTATTGAAAATGCTGCTGTTGTGGAAACTAATAATTTCAACCATAATCATGCAGGGTTGGCCTGTCACAAACTGTGACTTTTGCGACATACATTTGCGACGGTATAATACGTATGTCGCAAAAGTCGTAAACCTGCTGTAGAAAACCAAATTTTGAATAGAAGAAATCCTGAACATTTTTTAATTTAGTTTGACAGCATTCGCTGTGAGTTTCTGCCGAAATTTGTGAAAGTTTTCCCATGATCAAGCCTATTTTCTTAGGTGGTATCGAAATTCCCGTTGGTGAGTGTGCAAAATACCTTCGGGTTATATTGGACAGGAGACTGAACTTAAAGTTAAGAAAGGACGAGAAAATCCACGGTTACCCCGAACTCGTGCAAAAGGCAATAGGGAAAATGTGGGGACTAAAACCGAAAATTGTGAACATTCCTAAGAATTGAAACTTCTTCGCACATACCATCGTCTTGGATATTATCGAATTCGCTGCCTAGCTGACGCGACTAAAGTATTTTCAGTTTGCGACTTTTGTTACTTTTTCTACATTAACGACGCGTATGTGACGTTTACGACGTTTACAACTTTGCGACAGTCGCAAACCTAAAAGAGTTTGATACAGACCATCTCTGTAATCATGGCCAAATACAAATTATTTGATCCAAATAAATAATTAATTGGTTCAGTTAATTTATGTGACTGGCTGTTTAAAAATTATTGACTATGATTGATAATATTTTTAAATTCAATTTAAGGTTTTAATTGGAAAGATTTTTAGGATATTTATTTTGTGTAAAAAATTTAATCTATTATTTAGAAACATTTTTGTATAAGTTATTGTCACAAAATAAATAAAAATCAAAAATAAAATATAAATTCGGTTTTGTATATCAATCTTAATCTACAAGTTGTCTATTGATTTTAATTTTTGTGGTATAAAACAGAAAATCATATTGGTATACTCTGAGTATAAATAATTTTATGACACAGCCATAAAGTTAAAAATATCGTCGCCAAGTGGTGCAACATTGTTTCTAATCTTTAATTTATCTTATTAGGTGTGTTTGCTTATCTCAAATCTTAAGGTTACTATTTAATATGGGTATAAAAAAAACACATATACCATATATGTATGTCAATTGAACATTATAGATATACATATATTTGTATGTGACAAAAGTATGCAAACAACCTAATATATGCAAACAAGAATCAAAAACTATTTGAAAGATTTTAAATGTAAATTAAATAATATTTATATGCTCATCAAGTGAACTAAAATCTGGTTAGTCTATCACTACCAAAACCCATAAAATACAAATAAATAAATAAAATACAAGAAATTCTAATTGTCATTAGTAATAGCAGAAGTTGTGGTTATATTTTCTTGATCACTGTCACAACTATTTTGCCTAATTCCTGCTGCGCCACCCTCAATCTCATCTTTAAGATTATCGATTTCACTTACACGCAAGTCAGATATTTTCTTACCATTCTCATTTTCAGAACTAGATTCATGGCGTTGCAAATACAATTGAACACAGACATGAGCAATGAATGCTACGAAGGCCGCCACACCAAATATTTCAAAAGTATGACCACCTCCAATGACATCGAAAAGATTTCCAGCAATAAGGCTGCCAACGGAAACGCCTATACCTTCAAAGATAGCACCAACCAAACCCTAAAGAAGTATTAACAGAAGTATTGCCAATTAAACATATATTAGATATTATTATTAATATTGTGTTATATATGGTAGCTGTTACGAAGTGTTACCAATTGAAATATCCATAGTTTTTCAATGAGAAAGCTATTATCTAAATTGTAGAATATAGGTTAGGTTAAAGTGGCAGCTCGATTAAGATTCAGGCTCACTTAGACTATTCAGTCCATTGTGATACCACATTTACTAAAAGTACCTATTACATATGGGCACTTCTAGTTTTAACCGCTGAACCTTCTTGATTATTTTTCTTTGCTGAACCAACCAGATTGTTCCAAAAACATTAGCAGACTGCTTAAGTTAACGTTTTCCAGATCCGCCAGTAATCTGAAGCTATATGCTCCTAAAAGTTGCTTGCGCTTTACACAAAATGCAGGATACTCACACAAGAGGTGTTTAATTGATGCCTTTTCCTCCGCATCATGACAGCTCATACAATAGTCATTATACTTGTAGAATATAATAAAAACATTTCCTCAATGTGATCATCTTTTGTCTACTTTGTGTGGTCTTGACTATTTTTACGGCGGTGGAATCAGACAGCAATCATTGATAAGATAGAAACTCATCACCTGGCGAATAATTTTACAGCCACGGTGTGGTCTAAATGAAGAGCGGAGTTTTTTAATTATACGAATATTCACGGGTCCACGCCTCCCAAAATATAATAGTTTACGATTACTTTGACACCAAACTGCATGAAAACGACTGCAGAGCGGCCAGAAGTTTACGAATTCAAATGGGAAAATTGTCTGGTCAGTCACAACGATTTTCGAAAATTCACCCCATTCGTACAAACGCAAAAACTCTTTAACTTTTTTGCTTTGGTGTAAGATCGTTTTTTTTTTGTAGCCTTTGGACCTTATGAGCAAAGACCATTAATAAAGAAGACGTGAATTGGGCTGTTAGTAATAGAAAACGGAGATTAATATCATACTTGTTGGAAAAGCGCTCCGAACTTACTGGTTTGATGCAGACAATTTTTATTTAGCTATTTTCTCCAACATTTCACGCAAATTTCTGTGTCGGTTGCACTAAATTATTGATAAAATGTTTCACAAAGTGTTTTTGTTCGTTTAAGAGTTAAAAAAATTGCTAAAATAAGCGAATTAAGTTTTGTTACGAATGCAAAATGAAAAGAGAAACCGAAAAAAAGTTGCAACGTCTCATGGAACATGTATGATATTAATCTCTGTTTCTTCAAGAAAAAGAGGAAGAGCAAGCTTATCTCACGTCTTCTTTATTAATGGTCTTTGCTTATGAGACTTTAAATTATCGTATTTATATCTGGAATCCTTTTACAGGGTATTTTCAGATCTTTAGCTTAGTCATTGCCGTTACGGAGTGAATTTTACTCACAGTTACATTTTTTTTCAATCACTACCATTATGTTTGGCAACGCTATCAGTATTGTTATAACGACCTATGTTGTGATACATAAACATTTTGTTTACTATGGAGTACTTGAGCCCGCAAACAGTGGCGGTATACCAAAGACTATTAAAGAGGAAGATGTGAATTGGGCTTTGATAGTGTTAGTGTCAGAAACCAGAGATTAGCCCCATACTTGTAGGAAAGACGCTTCGCACTTACTGGTTTGATTCAGACAATTTTTATTTTGCTATTTTCTCAAAAGTTTCCGCAAATTTCTGTGTCGATTGCACTAAATTATTAACTAAATGTTTCATGAAGTGTTTTTGTTCTTTTAAAACTTAAAAAAATTGCTAAAATAAGTGAATTAGGTTTTGTTACGAATGCAAAATGAAAAGAGAAACCGAAAAAAGTTGCAACTTCTCATCGAACATGTATGGGGCTAATCTCTGGTTCTTGAGAAGAAAGAATAACAACATGCCCAATTCACATCTTCCTCTTTAATAGTCTTTGCGGTATACTCAAATACGCGACCAACTGTCTTTGCAAATGAACTCACATGTAAATGCTTTCGGTGACTTCTAAACAAAAAACTCTTAATTTTTAATTTTGTTGCTATGGTGTAAGATCATATATCTGGAATCCTTTCACAGGATATATTCGGATCTTTAGATAAGTCATTGCCGTTGCTAAGAGGATCTCGTTGAATTCGCAGTTACAAACTTATTCCAAACACTACCACAATGTTTGGCAATGCTACCAGTATCGTTATAACGACGTATTGTGAGATACATAAACATTTTGTTTACTATGGGCTACTTGAGCCCGCCAACTCAAATACAGGACAATGACACTATCTCTATCACGACCACCTGCTTTTTGAAATGAACTCTGATGTAAATGCTTTTGGTGGCTTGTAAACCAATCGGCTGTAAATAAAACAAATATCAAGCAGATGTTATTCCTAGGTTTACAGAAATACCACTGTGAACTACGGAACCCTTCATTTCAGCTACCCTGTCATATTATTATACTGCCAAAAACAAAATAAAGCACTCTAAACTTACCTGCATGGTAGACTCCGTCCCCGGAGGTGCTACAATGCTAGCATATGAAGCCATTGTTGCATAAAACAAACCAAAGGTGACACCGTTTAGCAATTCTATTGGTAAAACATACCAAGGATCCTCTAGCATTGAGTACAATATGAAACGTACACCAAATCCAAATAGCACCATACTCATGGCATTAATATGACCGATTTTTTTCAATATCCAACCGGAGAAAAAGAAAAATGGCAACTCGCCACAAAAGCATTGTATGGTCATAACAAAACCTTGGAGAGTTTTCATATATGTAGCACCACAACCACCCAATGTCTCCAAATGGACGAATAGGAAATTCCAAATAAGAGCAGTTCCCAAACCAATACATATACACCACATAAAGAAGATTAAACAACGGACTGAGAGAAACATTTGTCCGACATCTTTAAGGATATTGGGTGAGAAATGGGTTTGAGTGTGCTGTGATAAAAAAAAAAACAAAGAAAAGTAAAATTAAAATCTTTAAGGTTCTTATAAAACTCCTTCGCCATATCTATCTGTATTCTAGACTTACCTTTAGTTTCAGTGATGCCACTACATCCAAAGCCATAATAATCGCTGTCATCCAAAATACTATGGTATAATCTTTTTCCACTCCATCTGACATATTATCCACTAGGGCTCCAGCCATTATCGATACAACACCCCAACCAATAGAGCCAAATAAACGTTGCTTACCATATAAATGACCACGATCTCCCAGGATACCAAAACATATAGCATCTCCAATGCTTACAACAGCAGCCATACCAATCCAGCTAATAATCAGCATGCCAAAGAACCACCAGAACTGATATAACGTCATGGCCGATGATGTACTGATTACTGGACTATCGGCCAGCTTACTGTCCAAAAAGTCATCATTACAATCCAACAAACAAGTGGTATTAAAATATGGTTTATCTTTGGGACAATACATGGTAACATTATTGCCATTAATCACACCCTTAATGTGAGGTACACTGAAGAACATACAACCCACATTGGTTGTTGTATTTCTCTCCACCAATAAATTACTTAATGTGGTAGTTACATCGACACTCGTCGTACTATTCGCCGGACAAGTGACATTATTTTTAAACCAATCTTGACATATAATGTCCCACATATATGGCTGAGTTTGACAATGGAGTCTACATGCTAACGTTTTATCTCCATATTGACTTTCTATTTCGTTCAGGGTACATTGATCGCCGGTGCAATAGTTAATATTTGCCTCACCAGCATGACAATGGAATGTGACGGAAGGTGATGTTTGAGGTATGGCAGGAGTAAACATTATAAGGAAGAAGGCAACTGCGGTTAATATTTCACCTATGATGAATAACATACGATGACGTTGATAACTAAAGAAGGAAGGTATATGGTAAAAATTGAGGATTTTTAATTTATAAAAAAAAGTTATAGAAATATTTATAGAACTATGGAAAAATTTTCAATTAAACTCAAATTTGAAAATAATTTTCTATAAAAATCAAAATTTTTATTAAAATTTGCGATAAAATATCTACTAAGAGAAATTCAAATAACACACAGGTAATCATAGGTAAAAAAAAACAAAAACATTATAACTGATCTGCCATTAAACTGGAACCGGCCTCAAGTAATTATACACATGCAATATGTGACCTCCTTTTTAAAGCCGAGTCTAAAAACCGCATTGGAAAAACGACAACGGTAAACAAAATACGCGATCAATCCCAAGGCGGCGAGTTCTCAGCACCGGATTGACCCGATGTATCCTAACAACCCGTCAATTCACTGGGATCGGTGTTCTCACTATTGACTGATCCTTCGATTTCATAACCTCTGAACTCCGGACGTTCATCAACAAAAAGAAACCCAACTGGGACGGCTTCAGAGAATACATAGATCGGCGCTTCAGTGAGCCCATGTGTATGTTCACAAAGAGTATTCCGGGGCATCATCAACGCAGCAGCCGCTCGCTCATAGCATATCGAATTGCACAGGTAAGACCCAACTTTCCAGCTTCTGGAACTGAATCTTGACACTAGTACGATAGTCGACGAGCAGAAGCGGAACATGGGGTTAGAACACCTATAGCAATTTAACCTAAGTACTAGCACAGGTAAGTTGTGGTCAACAGTAAGAGCCCTCTCGAACCCCGCTACAAGGGACGATGGGATCTCAGTGACCTGTGGCGAGGTGACAGTAACTGATCCGAAGAGATGCGCAAAGTTTTTCAACCGACAGTTTATTGAGCATCGCAAGAGTGATAGAGCGAAAAGGAAAGCTATTCGTCGCATCCGTGGTCTTTGAGGCAGCGACATACCACAATTTACCGCAGCCCAAATTAACAATTTCCTCACCTGAGAACCGACCGAATTTCTATGTTAATGCTGAAGCATCTAGTACTACTGTGAGTTGAGTACTTATGTTAGCCAAGATACTTGAGGTAATACTCCTCTCCAGCTGCCTACCCTCAACATAAATTCCATAAAGTGCATAGCACAACAACGGGTTTGCATACCATTTTAGCATACATAAATAGTGGACTCAGTATGGTCAAGCAATGTGGTATCACAATGGACTGAATAGTCTAAGTGAGCCTGATATATCGGGCTGCCACCTAATCTAACCTAACCTATGGTCAAGCATGCCAGAAGATATCGAGAACACGTCCCCACCGACAGAAACCAAACGTTGGGTTCATAATTATCTGTGTGGGCGCCTGTCGTACGTGAAATTTAGAGATAAAAAGTCGAAACCCAGTAAAATGAAATAGGGAGTTCCCCGAGGTGGGCTGATATCTCCGGCACTGTTCAATCTCTACTTATCCTCTATTCCACCCCAACGGCGTTGTACAATCTGGCGTCCGATCCCATTTTTGATGATATGTGCGATCGATTAAAAATCAACGTTGCTGATCACACCAGTTATTTCACGGGATATCCGCCACCAAAATCTCTGCCACACTATTCACTACATGGAGGGCAGAAGTACCCAGACAGTTGAATGTTAGAGTCGATTACAAACTACACCAAGATTCTCGAGGTTATATTCGACAGCCTTTTCAAGTCGTCTGTCACTTCAATTTGTGATAAGCTCCGTGGTAGAAACAAGATCCTCAAGTCGCTTGCCGGCAGCACTTGGGATGCGGACAATGAAAACTTGTTGACTACATATAATGCAATTGGCCGGTCAGTGGCAAAATATGCTGCGTCAGTGTGGACACCTCAAACAAGCGATGCGCAGTGGAATAACATAAAGAGACAGGATGTATCTGCGGTACATCCCTGGATCGCCTTTATGTGGACACCAAGATCATCGCTGTGCGAAGACACAATTAAATGTGGTCAAAGCAGTATCTCCTGTTATCGCAGTAACCATCCAAATAACCATCTTGTGGATAGACAACCACCCAGAAGTGTAAGGGATGGTCTTCAATGGAGGTGTGCGCGTGACACTCCTAAATCACGTGAGTTGTGAACAAAATCCAAAGCAACTCTCGTGAATGTGCGTGAATGGGACTCAAAGAAATAAGTCGTGCGTGAGAAATAAAATCGGTTCGTGAATAAAATTTCTGCAAAATCACGCTCACGAAAATAATTAAGATTTAATTCATACTCGTATGTTAACTGAAATTAATTTAGTTCTCGAACTATATTCTATTTTTGAATTTTGTTACCTCTGCTGATTTCCGTTTGGAAAATGTCGTGAGTCTCATGAATTTGTCGTGAATCGTGCGTGAGTTTTTAAAAGTAGTTCATGTGTGAGCATGCGTGAGTACTGGTTTTCATTGAGTGAATGTGTGTGACTGGGATTGGCTATCACACGTATCGTGCGTGAATAAACATTGAATGTGCGTGAGTGTGAGTGAAATTTTAGTCACGCGCACACTTTTAGTCTTCACCTTGTAGAACGCCAGATCCAGCAAATGAGAGTCTCTAGACCAAACAGCATACCAAACATGTCTCAACAGAATTCAGGAGGATACTGCGATGAGAAGCTACAAGGCTAATCCTGTTCTCAGAGCTCGACCGGCGCCCATGGCACCGGAGGAAAGAGACCTCGTGGCAGGACATGGTAGTTTTTTTTTCATCTATGGAGTAAACCTTGCAGACTAACACTAATATATTACAATATATACCTATGGTTTGTTAATATCTTAAGTATTTAATAATAATGTTATCTTTTTCTTTATATTATTTTTCTCCTCTGACAAATCGAGATATGTATAAAATTTATTGAATACATTACAAAGTCGGCGAAGCGGATCGTTGTTTTCAAGGTTTGTTCGGAAGTATTCTATATGAAGCAGTTCAAAGTTGCGGGTAGATCTTAACGGTACATTGAACGATATACTGTTAAGAAGGAAATCAGATTTAAATCTTCCGTTAATTACATCAAACGTTAAACAGATATTCAGCATGGTACGTCTACTTTTCAGTGTAGGTAATTTGATCCATATTCCACGATAGAACGCACAAATGAAGTGAAGAAGAGAGGTCATTTATAAAGGTCATTTTGGCCTATTTAACATCAGGTAAGTACAGTCGCTTCAATTTCTACACACAAAAAATTATCACCAAAATTTTTTCAATTAAACACTTAATTGAATTTGGAAACGGATTCAATTAATATGTTAATTGATTCAATTAATTATTTAATCAAATCCGAATAAAAACCAATTAAAAAATGATTGATATGTACGTTTCCAATTAAAATATTAATTGATTCAATCAATTTGTTAATCAATTCGGAAATAATTTTGAATTACAAACGTGATTGAAAAATTTTCCGTTTCCAATAACACATGTGATCGATCCAATCACCTTTGTGATTGAAATAGAATAATTTTGAGCAATGGAAAGAGCGAAAAGAGAATAAGAGAATGGGTATTGATGATAGGCGCATCCACATATTAGAAGGAACATGCTGACATGGTTATTATGATAAGGAAGATAATGATTTATATAATTTATTAATTGTATGTGTAAGTTATGTTAGAACAAAACACATAAATGAGAAGAACCAAATTTATTTGTCTATTGCATAATTGAAACAAGTAAGGAAAGTAGTAAGTCGGGCGGTGCCGACTATATAATACCCTAAACCACCCTTACAGAATTAGTAATCATAGCATTTGTGGGGTAACATATAGGTCGGGGAGATAAACCGCAGTTGCATATTTAAGAAAATTAAGGGGTACATGTTTATGGGTGCTTTGTCTCAATCTGACTATAGCTCATAGTCAATGTTGCCAGGGAAAATGTTCGGTTTACCCTACAAGGACAAAAAAGTTCCCTACTTTCCCATACATTTCCAAACAATTTTCCCTACAATATTTTTCGTTTAATTTAAAAAAATTTTACAAAACAAAAATGGTTCTAAGTAGTTTATTATCTTAAAACATGAATATGCAATGTATATAACTTAGAATATAAATTTGTATTACCACCACGGTTGCCACAGTTGGTAGAATTCTACCCAAATTAGTAATCTTTTTTGTTAAATCTCTATAAAAATAAAGTTTTGGAAAAAGTTTCTATAAACAAATTTTTGTGAGAAATTTTTCTATAGAAATAAAATTTTGACAATAAATTCTATAGAAATAAAATTTTGAGAAAAAATTCCACAGAGATAAAATTTTGAGAAAATTTTTTATAGAAATAATATTTTGAAAAAAAATTTCTATAGAAATACAATTTTGACAAAATGTTCTATAGAAATAAAATGTTGACAAAATTCTCTACTGGAATAAAGTTTACCACACATTGTTAAAGATCAAGCCTTGTCGGCTTCTAATTTCCTCCTCTAGAGCCACCAAAATTATTACAAATTGTGTTGAGTGAAAATGTCCTACATTGTGGCCCTACGCTAAATATTAGAAAAACCCTACATATAGGGAATTTCCCCTACTTCTAGCAACACTGGCTGTGTTGATATTGCGCCTACGGAGTTAGTATGCTAATAAATACAATAAATACAGTATGGTAATAAATACAAATTTGTAAAAATCGAGCAATATTCTTATGTAAGAAGTACAAGTACGTATTAGTACGATCGGCTAGTACATAAAAATTTGAAATTTGAGTAACATTGGTTAATAAATAAGAGTACTATGGCCAAATTTGGGAAAATGGAGCGATGCATATATATGGAAGCTATATCTAAATCTGAACCAATTTGCATAATATTTTGCGGGTATGATTAATACCACAAAAGGTTACCTTGTGCAAGATTTGAGTAAGATCGGCTAAGAAATGAGGCCTGTATGGTCAAACATAAGGTTATTAGGGGCGAATTTTTCAAAATCGGGTGATACATATATGGGAGCTATATCTACATCTGAACCGATTTCGATGAAATTTTGCACGTATAGTTAGTACTATAGAGGACTGGATCTAACCAACATTTAGTAAGATCGGTTAATAAATAAGGGTTCTATGGCCAAATTTGGGAAAATCGGGCTATACATATATATGGGAGCTATATCAAAATCTGAACCGATTTCGATGATTTTTTGCACATATAGTTAGTGCTATAGAAGACTACATTTAGCCAAATTTGGATAAGATCGGTTGATAAATAAGTGTTTTATGGCCAAATTTAGAAAAATCGGGCGGTACAAATATATGGGAGCTATAACTAAATCTGAACCGATTTCCATGATTTTTTGCACATATAGTTAGTGCTATAGAAGATTATATTTAGCCAACTTTGAGTAAGATCGGTTGATAAATAAAGGTTTTGTGGCCAAATTTGGGAAAATCGGGCGATACATATATATGAGAGCTATATCTAAATCTGAACCGATTTGGATGAAATTTTGCAGCGATGGAAAAGATTACCTTTTGCCAAATTTGGTGACGATCCGTTTGCAAAAACGCGCAGCGTGACCCCATTTGTCGAAATCGGGCGATACATATTTATGGGAGCTATATCTAAATTTGGTCCGATTTCTTCCAAATTCAATAGCGTTCGTCCTTGTGCCCAAAAAACTCCCTACACCAAATTTCATCGAAATCGGTTAATAATTGCGACCGGAATCCTGTGAACAACAAATACATGGACAGACGGACGGACGGACACCAAGCGCTAGATCGACTCAGGAGGTGATTCTGAGTCGATCGGTATATATTTTATGGGGTCTAAAATCAATATTTCTGGTAGGCACATTTTTTGGCCGATCAAACTTATTATACCCTGACGACTATGTGGTTTAGGGTATACAAATAATAAAATATTGAATATGTTTTATAAGAAACACATATTTTCTTTTATTTCTAATAAAACTAAATACGATTTTGGGGGCGCAATATATAAATTTTTTGATTGAAATTTATAGCCAATTTCAATTAATTATTTAATTGAATGAATCAAATAGTTGATTGATTTTTGTCGCGAAATTAATTAAAATTTTAATTGATTCAATTAAAACTGTGATTGAATTTTATGTTAAAAATCAATCACGTTTTTAATTGATTCAATCACACAAGAGGTAAGTAAAGTCTAAAGTCGCGCGGGGCCGACTATATTATACCCTTCCCCATTATGTAGACCAAAATTTGTGTTACCAACACAACTCCTTCAAATTTGTTGGGAGTTATTATCAAGGTTTATATTCCCATATACAAATATTTATATCTGAAACGATTTGGAGAAAATTTTTTGTACTTCTACAAAATCGCTAGAATTAAAAATTAAATGGGTGTTAGCCCCCTGGGATGAAACACAATGTTAGTAAAAAATATGGGAAATATAAAGCTACACTGAAAAAAATTTCACGAAAATTTTTCCAATTAAAATTTTAATTGAGTTTTAAAAATTTAATTGATTGAACAAATTTTTTAATTGAAACAAAAATCAATCAAAAAAATTAATAATATCAATTAATTTTTTGATTGGATCAATTAACTTTTAATTGACCTTCAATTAATTTTTTAATTGATACTATCATTTCTATGATTGATGACATTTCAATTAAAAAATTAATTGGATCAATTAATTTCGTGATTGAACCAGAAAAAATGTTTTTTGTGTGTAGAGCAATTTTGATGCAATTGTACAAAAGAGCATTTATGATTTATCGGGCGATACATATGTATTCGAGATATAGGACAATTTGAGTATTATTTACAATTTTTGCTACTCAGCAGTGGCGATTTTTCCAGGATATTGGTTAAATCTCGCCAAGATATGTGGTCAGGTCAATTGTGGGTTGTGATATATTATTTGGCCAATTCGGGCGATATTTCGACAAGTCGGAGCTTTATTTAAAATTCTACTATTCTGTGGAAAGTTTGGCATTAACAGGTTGGCTGATAAGTCCCCGGTCTGACACATAGATGGCGTCGCTAGTATTAAATGCATATTATTTTTATATAGTACCCACCTTCAAATGATTCGTGTCAAAATGTCTGTAAGTCAACTAGTTTGTAAGATAGAGCGTCTTTTGTGAAGCAACTTTTGTTATTGTGAAAAAAATGGAAAAAAAGGAATTTCGTGTTTTGATAAAATACTGTTTTCTGAAGGGAAAAAATACGGTGGAAGCAAAAACTTGGCTTGATAATGAGTTTCCGGACTCTGCCCCAGGGAAATCGACAATAATTGATTGGTATGCAAAATTCAAGTGTGGTGAAATGAGCACGGAGGACGGTGAACGCAGTGGACGCCCGAAAGAGGTGGTTACCGACGAAAACATCAAAAAAATCCACAAAATGATTTTGAATGACCGTAAAATGAAGTTGATCGAGATAGCAGAGGTCTTAAAGATATCAAAGGAACGTGTTGGTCATATCATTCATCAATATTTGGATATGCGGAAGCCCTGTGCAAAATGGGTGCCGCGCGAGCTCACATTTGACCAAAAACAACAACGTGTTGATGATTCTGAGCGGTGTTTGCAGCTGTTAACTCGTAATACACCCGAGTTTTCCCGTCTATATGTGACAATGGATGAAACATGGCTCCATCACTACACTCCTGAGTCCAATCGACAGTCGGCTGAGTGGACAGCGACTGGTGAACCGTCTCCGAAGCGTGGAAAGACTCAAAAGTCCGCTGGCAAAGTAATGGCCTCTGTTTTTTGGGATGCTCATGGAATAATTTTTATCGATTATCTTGAGAAGGGAAAAACCATCAACAGTGACTATTATATGGCGTTATTGGCCCCATATGAAGAAGAAGAAAGTGTTGTTCCACCAAGACAACGCACCGTGCCACAAGTTATTGAGAAAAATTCATGAATTGGGCTTCGAATTACTTCCCCACCCACCGTATTTTCCAGATCTGGCCCCCAGCGACTTTTTCTTGTTCTCAGACCTCAAAAGGATGATCGCAGGGGAAAAAGTTTGGCTGCAATGAAGAGGTGATCGCCGAAACTGAGGCCTATTTTGAGGCAAAACCGAAGGAGTACTACCAAAATGGTATAAAAAAATTGGAAGGTCGTTATAATCGTTGTATCGCTCTTGAAGGGAACTATGTTGAATAATAAAAACGAATTTTGACAAAAAAATGTGTTTTTCTTTGTTAGACTGGGGAATTATCAGCGCACCTGTTAAAATGTATTACAATCGCCGATATGATGCCAACAAATTCAATATATTTCATTAGACATAATTATTTTTTTCTTCACTTTTTGAAGATTTTCGTAGTTTTAAGGAAGTTCAAAACGAACGCAATTTTTGGTAAAATTTCTTTAATTTCTTCGAAAATTTCAAATTTGTCCAATTTATGTTACAAAATTTTTATTTCTGCAATAAAAGAAATAATTTTTTGAACCATTTCGTTTATATCAATGATCTTTTCTAACTTCAAGTCGTTAATAAGACATATTTTGAAGTTTCATAGTAAAAATTTAATGTGATGTCGGAAACTCAGAACATTTTTGGGATATATGTAAAATACAAAATTTTTTTTTTGTATTAGATCGAAGTAGGGATTGAACCCTCGACTCTTTATATGCAAGGCGGGCATGCTAAACATTGCTCCACGATGGCCAACTAAATGTATGTATCTGTTAAATAAGGTTCTTTACATCGGCTCGAGGGCGTTCAAAACTATGCTATATAACTGTTTGCGTTGCTTGTGCGTTGATGGCTACAGCAAATATTATCTGTTGATGGCAATAACAGCTACACTGAAAAAAAAATTATCGTGAGGCCAAAGATTTCACGTCCTTAAAATACGAATGCTTTTTTTGCTTAGCATAGAAGACGCATTTCTCTGATAGAAAGTTTTTTTCCTTGCCAGAAAGACGATGAACTTATCTATAAATTAGTTTTTTCCTTATAATTAAGTGATTCAAATTAAAAATTGGTATTTTAAAATGAAAGAATGGCTAAGGTCAACTTGTCTTTAATAATTGTGAAAAAATCTTCAAAATTGAAGAAATTGTCTTTAAATTTGTTGTCTTTTTGCATCTTGACAACAAAGCAAAAAAGCGTTTAAAAATAGGAGATGTTTTTCAACACGTTATTTTAAAGACGACTTTTACTTGAGACATAGCATTATTTCTACTTGAAGTGGAGTCTGAATTTGAAAATGTATATTGCTGTTAATACGTTTTTAAGGGGCTTTAATTGCACATGAAGAAAAAACGGAAAAACGATTAAATTAAAATTTGCTGCCTAGGATCAAGTACGCAAAACTTACATTTAAAAGAGAATTCTGTCTTAAAGGTATCCTTACTTCAATTCTCCGCTCCTTTGGCTCGGAATCAATACCAAAATCATTAGTGTAAAGACAAAATCTTTGGAACCGGACATGCTTTTTTTCAGTGTACGTAACCCAGTTGGCTTAAAAACTGTATAGTCTGCAGTTCTATTTTCCTTTCTGTAAAAGAATCAACGCTTATCACAATATGTATATACTTTTCTTACAAACAAACTTCCATGCAGCGAAAAGCAAATGGGAAATCATATCTGTTTGTTTAAAATTTCATTTGGGAGGAAATAATTAGTTTCTGCGTGTATACAGTTTATATTAGACCATTTTTGTATGGTCCTAACGAAGACATCTTTCCAATTTAATTGTTTGATCATCTTGATTTGCCCGGAATTCGCCTGATATCCTTTAGCTATATAAATAGAAATTTTGTTCTCTTCCGGTACTATAAGAGTCTTATTTCGACTTCAAGCTTTTTCGCGCTTTTTTTAATTAAGATTTTGTACCATAAATAAATAAATAAAGGTTTTCGCTTTCTAAACCCAGCAAAAAAATTTGGAAGTTCTTCCAAAGGCACAACTTTAAAAGCACTTCCAGAATGCACTTTATTTTAACTACACAGAAAAAAATATCACCAAAATATTTCCAATTAAAAAGTTCATTGAAGTTGAATTTTTTTTTCAATTAATAAATTAATTGGTACAATTAACTTTTTAATCAAGATAGAAACATTAAGTTAATTAAGTCAATGATTGAAAATTTTAAAATTTTTAATTAAAAAGTTAATTGATACAATAAACTTTTAATCATATTCGGAAGACTAAGTCAGTTAAAAAAGTGATTAACATTTTTTTAAATTTTTAATTAAAATTTTTTTTCAAACAATCAATTGTTAATCTAAATAAAAATTCTAAGCCAATTCAAAAGGTAATTGAAAATAGTTACATTTTTTAATTAATAAATTAATTGAGTTTTGCAATCAACATCAATTAAATTTTTAATTGAATCAATTAAAAAATTAATTAAAATTTGGTAATGAAATCAATTAATTTTTTAATCAAGATTTTTTTCTATGCCCAATTAAAACTGTGATTGATACTATCATTTTCGTGATTGAAGACATTTCAATTAAAAAATTAATTGGATCAATTAATTTCGTGATTGATTGTGATTCTTTTAATTCAATTTTTTATAACTTGGTTTTTTCATACTTTTAATGGGTAATTTTAACTTTGTTTGTTTCAAATAGGTTAAAAACAGAGTAAGAATTCATAAAATGGTACAAATCATTTAAAGTTTGTCGAAAACAAAATGCTACATCAAATCTGAAAAAATTGTGAATTTTTGAAAAATATTTGAGGTCAAACGTTTCCAACAAGCGTTAGAATCCATTAAAAATTATAAAAATTATTCATTTGAGAAAATATCACAGAACTTTTTAATTTACATCCAAAACATTGAATTCGGATCAAACCTAAAGAAGTGATGCAAATTCAGTGCAACGGCTGTTGAAATGGAGGACTTCCGTCCTATGACAAGCCCATGTTAAATTCAGCGCTTCTGCGTCAATTTTGCACCACTTCCGGATCCAAAAAGAACATTTTTATTACTTTTTTGGCGACGTTTTTTTGCTGGGAAGTTATACACATGAAAGTAATGTTCAAATGCAAAGATATGATGGGGTTTAGCACACCCAGGACCACCCTAGCTACGCCAATGATTTCGACCCAATCTCATTATGTTTGAAGTCATATACTACAGATGCAAGTAACAGGTTGGCGGATAAGTCCCCGGTCTAACAAAGAAAAACACATTTTTTTGTCAAAATTCGTTTTTATTATTCAACATAGTTCCCTTCAAGAGCGATACAACGATTATAACGACCATCCAATTTTTTGATACCATTTTGGTAGTACTCCTTCGGTTTTGCCTCAAAATAGAATCCTTTTGAGGTCTGAGAACAAAAAAAAAATCGCTGGGGGCCAGATCTGGAGAATACGGAGGGTGGGGAAGCAATTCGAAGCCCATTGTTCTCAATGACTTGTGGCACGGTGCGTTGTCTTGGTGGAACAACACTTTTTTCTTCTTCGTATGGGGCGGTTTTGCCGCGATTTCGACCTTCAAACGCTCCAATAACGCCATATAATAGTCACTGTTGATGGTTTTTCTCATCTCAAGATAATCGATAAAAATTATTCCATACGCATCCCAAAAAAAAAAGAGGCCATTACTTTGCCAGCGGACTTTTGAGTCTTTCCACGCTTCGGAGACGGTTCACCGGTCGCTGTCCACTCAGCCGACTTTCGATTGGACTCAGGAGTGTAGTGATGGAGCCATGTTTCATCCATTGTCACATATCGACGGAAAAACTCGGGTGTATTACGAGTTAACAGCTGCAAACACCGCTCAGAATCATCAACACGTTGTTGTTTTTGGTCAAATGTGAGCTCGCGCGGCACCCATTTTGCACAGAGCTTCCGCATATCCAAATATTGATGAATGATATGACCAACACGTTCCTTTGATATCTTTAAGGCCTCTGCTATCTCGATCAACTTCATTTTACGGTCATTCAAAATCATGTTGTGGCTTTTTTGATGTTTCGTCGGTAACCACCTCTTTCGGGCGTCCACTACGTTCACCGTCCTCCGTGCTCATTTCATCACGCTTGAATTTTGCATACCAATCAATTATTGTTATTTCCCTGGGGCAGAGTCCGGAAACTCATTATCAAGCCAAGTTTTTGCTTCCACCGTATTTTTTCCCTTCAGAAAACAGTATTTTATCAAAACACGAAATTCCTTTTTTTTCATTTTTTCACAATAACAAAAGTTGCTTCACAAAAGACGCTCTATCTCACAAACTAATTGACTCACAGACGTCAAATTTTGACACGAATCATTTGAAGGTTGGTACTATATAAAAATAATATGCATTTAATACTAGCGACGCCATCTATGTGTCAGACCGGGGACTTATCAGCCAACCTGTTATTTTAGCTGTACCATTTAATGCTAATATGTATTCTAAAAAAATATATTATTTTCATACCGATCTGCTATGAATCCCAATAATGGTTTTGCTAACATTCCAACAACAGGTAATATCGCATACATTGTCCCCACAACGCTATTGGAATATCCTAATTGCTTGGCCAGAGTTGGCATAAAGGGGACTACTGGTGCAGTTCCTGAAATAAAAAAGACAAATATTTATGTTTAATTTTATCTGCAAGATACATTCTTCATAGATACTTCAGATAAGTAAACTTAAACAAAACATATTCAAACACAATACGATGGCATATTATGATTATATGCACTAATTATCTTTTCTTGGTTAATGAGATATCGTACACTGAAAAAAATATTGTCGTGAGGTCAAAGATTTCATGTCTTTAAAATACGAATACAAATTTTGCTTAGCATAGAAGACGCATTTCTCTAAAATAAAGTTATTTTCCTTGTCCAAAACTCGATAAACTTTTCAATGAAGTCATATTGTCCTTATAATTAAGTGATTTGACTTAAAAATGGGTATCTTAACATGAAAGAAAAAATGTATATGCTAAGGTCAACTTGACTTTAATAATTCAGAAAAATTCTTTAAATTTAATGAAATTGTCTTTAAATTTGTTGTCTTTTTGTATCTTGACTACAAAGCAAAAAATCGTTCAAATATAGGACATGTTTTTCAAAACTTTTTTTTAAATAAGTTTTTTACTTCAAACATAGCATAATTTCTACTGGAAGTCGAGTCCTAATTTGGAAAATAAAGTTGCCGTTAACTCGTTTTTAAAGGACTTTGATAGCATATGAAGAAAAAAAAGCTGGGAAAGCGAAAAATTAAAATTTGTTTCCTAGAAGCAAGTACACAAAACCTAAATTTAAAAGAGAATTGTGTCTTAAAAGTATCCTTACTTGTATTCTCCGCTTCTTTGGCTCGGAATCAATACCAAATTCTTTAAAGTAAAGACAAAATCTTTGGAACCGGGTATGCTTTTTTTTTCAGTGTATGACATTAAAAATTAAAATCCCTTCGAGAATTATCAAAAAAGAGTAAGATAACCAAATATATATTACTATTCAGATCTCCACTATCGCTGCTTGTATTTGAATTTTTTCTTCGAAGCAAACATACACAGAAAAATGATCAACAATATTTTCTTAATTTACAAGTACACCAAGAAAAAAGTGCCTTCGAAACTAAAGGAAAAAATATTTATTATTATCAATTTAGTTTAGCCATTTATTTTTATTAATTTTAAACAAAAATTTAACTTAACATAATGGAAATAAATTGGCTAAACTAAATTGATGAACATTTTTTCCTTTAGTTCCGTAGACACTTTTTTTGGGTGTGGAGCTATACCAAAACATGGACCGATGTACACCATATTCGTTACACCTATTTACGGACCCAAAATACCTCTAAATTTTGAATTTCCGGCAAATCGGATAAAATTGCGACGTCTCGAAGTCAAATCGAACTATATGGGGATATATCAAAATCAATCGATACGCCCCATCATATTCGGCTTACTTATGTGTGGACTTCTTGGACTTCATAATGCACCATATTCGGCGTACTTATGTGTTGACCCAAAAGATCTCCACATTTTGAATTTCAGGTAAATTAGATAAAAATTGCGGTGTCTAGAAGTCCAAAAAGTCAAATCGGGAGATCCGGCTATATGGGGGCTATACCAAAACGTGGACCGATACACACCATATTGGGCACACTTATTTATGAACTCACAACACTTCTAGATTTTGAATTTCAGGTAAATCGGAGCAAGAAGTCAAATCAGGAGAATGGGCTATATGGGGGCTATACCAAAACATGGACCGATACACACCATTTTCGACACACCTATTTGTGGTCCCAAAATACCTCTAGATTTAGAATTTCAGACAAATCGGATAAAAACTACGGTTTCTAGAAGTCCAAAAAGTAAAATCAGGAGATCGGTCTATATGGGGGCTATACCAATAACATGGACCGATACAGACCAAAACACCTATTTGTGGTGCTAAAATACCTCTAGATTTCCAATTTCACACAAATCGGATAAAAACTACGGCTTCTAGAAGCCCAAGACCCCAAATCGGGGGAACGGTTTACACACAGAAAAAATATCACCAAAATATTTCCAATTAAAAAGTTGATTAAAGTTGAAAATTTTTTCAATTAAAAATTAATTGATACAATTAACTTTTTAATCAAACTCGGAAAACCAAAACAGTTAAAAAAAGTGATGGACATTTTTTTAATTTTTAATTAAAAAAACAAACTAAAAACACTAAGTCAATTCATAAAGTTATTGAAATTAGTTACCTTTTTGATTAAAAAATTAAATGGGTTTTGCAATCAACATCAATTAAATTTTTAATTAATTAATTGAAATTTGCTAATGAAATAAATTAATTTTTTAATCAAGTATTTTTTATGCCCAATTAAAACTGAGATTGAAGACATTTCGATTAAAAAATTAATTGAATCAATTAATTTCGTGATTGAATCAGAATTTTTTTGTGTGTATGGAGCTATATCAAAACCTGGGCCGATATAGCCCATCTTCGAACTTGGCCTGCATGTAGACAAAAGACGAATCGGTGCCAAATTTTAGGAAGATAGCGCCATTATTGAAGACTGTAGCGTGATTACGAAAGACAGACAGACGGACATATTATATCGACTTACAATTTCACCCTGAGCAAGATATATAGTCGGAAATCGATATTTTGATTTCTGACAATATAAATCGGTATGACAAACTTATTATACCAACTAATCACCATAGAATGGTGATGGGTATAATAAATATAATTGAAAGTATAATAAAATATAATTAAATTTTAAAAAATATCCAATTAAGAGATTAATTGATTCAACAAATTGCAACCTGAAAAATTATTTGAATTAATTTTTAATTGGTGTCAGAGATATGTGCGTGAAAATAAATTCCAAATTTAGTGAGCACAGACACAAACCTTTGCAGTGCTCAGTTAACGCTTTTATGAAGCTCCTTTAACTAATTAATAGATTTGTGCTAACAAAGTGGTTTGGGGTCTGCGCTTCGCTAACTAAATTCAACAAAGGCATAAAAACATAAATAAAAGGTAATTCAGTCCATGCCTTATAATAAATAATTGAATTTTCGTAAATCACGAGAATGATAGTAACAATTACACTGAAAAAATATTGACCTAATATGGAAGATTATGCAACTTAAATTTTAGGAATCGAAATTTACCCAAATTTAAGGACAACATTCTTTAAAATAATGACATTTTAATTAAATGAACGTTTATAATCCTTGCTTCAAATTTTTTTTCATTAAATTTGGGACACAAATCTTGAAATTTTTCATCTCTCAGCTGAAGTTGTAGATCTTTGAAGGCAAATTTTCCCTAAAATAAAGAAAACATTTTTAATTTAAAGAAATCGTCTTTAACTCAACTGACATATTGCATTTTTAAATTTAAGATAAAATCGCTTCAAATATAGGTTAAGACTTATTTTAAGGATTTGCATCTTTGGTTTAAAGTTTTTTTAACATTAAGAAAACAGTGTTTACTTTGAAGTACCTGTCATAATTTGGATTTTAAATTGGAATTTGTTTGTACATAAATACCTTTATTAATATATCGCAAAAAGAGGATAAAAATTCGATGAATGAGATCTGTATCTAATTTTAATTTTATTTGTCCTACATTTAAAGCCAGGGAGCTCCGTCAAAGATGTCTTTATTTTAAAGAAGCAGCATCTTTGGTTCGGAATCAATACCAAAATCCTTAAGGGAAGGTCAAAATCTTTGGATCCAAGTAAACTTTTTTTTTGAGTGTACAGAATGAATTAGAAATATAAAATATAATTGATTACTTCTGTACTTTCTACTAATTTTATAGTTGTTTAAAACCTTAATTCAGTTTTGCGATCAAAATCAATTAAATTTTTTAATAGAAAATCAATTGAAAGTGCCGAAAGAATCAATTAATTTTTTAAAGTAATATATATTTTATTTGCACTTTATTCTATTATTGATAGTATCATTTTAGAGCTTGAAACCATTTCTACAAAAAATAATTGGATTAAATAATTTCGTGATTAAATCTGATTTTTTCTGTGTAGAACTGATGGACTAATCTGAAATGATGTTCTGAATAGCCTTTTTAAAAATGGTACTAAAATACAATCAACCTATTGTTTAATATACTTCCATTGTGGCATTATCTTTCGATACAATTGTAACGAATTGGCTTTTCATGGATTGTAAATACAAACTTTAATCACGGGGGAATTTATAAACATTAATTTTGCTGTAAGAACAGGCTTTACTACTACATCAATATTAGTATCGATACACTAAAAAAAAACAATAATAATAATAAAATTTTACTCTTAACAAAGTTCCTCTACCAAATGACCTACTAATGCGTGCATGTAAACAAAGGAAGGTGGACGTTAAACAAACGAAGTCTACTATATAGCCAGAATTGTATGGATTCTAATTCTAATCTTACCATTGATCTTAAATTATAATAAATAATATTAACAACTTACTAACAGGAATTATATACAAAATAATAAACTATATATTAAATCAATTAACAAAAAAGGCCTGATTAGTATTAAAAAGAATGAAAGATAATAAAAGAATCCACCGATATAGCAAAACATTCAGCAAGTCTACTTGCACCAAAAAAAAAATATTTTTTGGTTTCAATCATAAAATTAATTTGCCCAATTAATTCTTATTTCAACTCAATATTTTTGTCACGGAATCAATAATATCAATCCCAAACAAATTAAAAATTTATTGATCCAATTAATTACATTTTGTTTCAATTAAAAATTAATTGAATCAATTAATTAATAGGTTATTGAACCATTTTTTTTTTAATTTCAATACAAAAAATATTGTTGATATGTTTTTCTGTGTGTATATATAAAAGTAAAGTCTCATATACTCGTTTTGCAGAACTAAAAATAAGAATCATAATTGCTTTTAGAGTACGTTGCACGAAAATTTCCGGAACTCTATCTTAAGTTGGACCTACTGGGCTCATTTTAACCCTTTCGACCCTAAAGTTGCCTGTGGGCAACTTTTTTGTATTTGGGGACGAACTGTCAGCGTTGTGTTTGTTTTTTTCATAAAACTGTAACGGTATCGAAAGCTACACACAAAAAATTTCACGAAAATTTTTCCAATTAAAATTGTAATTGAGTTTTAAAAAATATTCAATTAAAAATTTAATTGATTCATCAAATTTTTTAATTGAAACAAAAATCAATCACAAAAATAATAGTATCAATTAATTTTTTAATTGGATCAATTAACTTTTTAATTGACCTTCAATTAATTTTTTAATTGATACTATCATTTCTGTGATTGAAGACATTTCAATTAAAAATTAATTGGATCAATTAATTTCGTGATAGAATCAGAAAAAAAATTTTTGTGTGTACAAGTGTTCTCTTTAAGTTGAATTAAAAAGCAGCTAGTTTGGTTGCCATTTAGCAAGTTTATTTTCATTAATAGGCACGTGCCTCAAGAAAAAAATAATTGCGAATTTGGAAAACGGTTTTTATAAATGAGATTTTTTAAAAAATTACAACAAAAGTATTGAACGTTTTTATTAAATCTGTTCAAATAAATCATATCAAATAAATCATGTCAAATAAAACAGTTGTGGAAGTCAAATCTTAGAATTGCAAAAAAAAAACAACAAGTGAGAAATTTTTAAAATTGAAAAGTTGCCTGTGGGCAACTTTGGGCAATTGTGGTAGTAAAATTACATATTTTTGGACATAGGACCTAGAGGAAAAAGGTTTGAAAAACTATAATATTGAACAAATTTTGAACTTCGATTGGGATGCCCAGTGATGAGGAATGCGGTAATGATGTGGAAGACATATCTGCGGTACTGAGGAGGAACTTGAAAGGAATCGTAAAAAGGGAAGAAGCCATAGATATCAGCGTTCTTGGCAACATACTGGTGGATTTGCACGAATATTAGCGCTTTACTAACTTTGGTTTTTTAGACCGCCAGCTAAACTGGCATGGGTTCAGAACGACAAAAAAAAAAACATTGCCGTGAATCACGCATGATTCACGCGAAGTCGTGAATGAAATTTAAACTAAATCTCGTGAATGTACGTGATCGGAACTAAATAAAAATTTGTCGTGCGTGAGCAAAACTCAAATTGTGTTCGTGATTTGCGTGAGTAAAATTTCTTCGAAATCACACTCACGATTAAAATTCACATTCACGATCCAATTCACGCTCACGATAAAAGTGACGTTCACGATATTATTCACATTCACGTTAAGACAGACACAGAAAAAATCACACTCACGAACAAATTCACGTTCACGATTCAAGCTCACCGATTTTAATCACCTTCACGGATTTTTATCACGCTTACAATTTCAATAGCGTCCGTTGTTTGATTGTGAAACATATTTGAATTTTGCTAATGGTTCCGTCGTGAGTTATGAATGTTACTTACCGATCAGTAACTGCAGCGAGTCATGAGATTTGTCGTGAATGACGCCAATTGTCGTGTTCCGAAAATGTTCCTGAATCACGAGATTCGTCGTGAATTGCGAAAATTGTTGTGAATCGTGCGGGAACGTGAGGCATAAACGTTGTTCGTGCGTGAGAGTACGCGAGTATGACTTTTCATTTCGTGGGAGTGAATTCCTACCCACATGGCGTGCGTGAGTACAAATATTTCTTCGTGAATGTGCCTGAGCGTGAGTGAAATTTCACTCACGTGGGTATCCAAGTATATATTTACTGTAAAAATGACAATAAACTTTAAAAAATCCAATAAAACGTAATACGTCTATCATTACAAAACAAACCATTTTATAGTCACAATTGCCCAAAGTTGCCCACAGGCAACATTCTCTACCGCCCAAGCGAATGGGCGTGGCGACCCGAAATTTTAGCTAGACGCTTTTTAAACGACTTAAATACGATTAAGAGTATAACAACATTTTTAGCGATATCTATAATAATTCGGGGTCGAAAGGGTTAAACTAACAAACTTATTGCTCGTAAAAAATAGGCGAAAGATTTTTGCGCGATGAACAAATAAAAAAACATTATCGATAAAAGCTGCCGCTTTTCTAGGTCGACTTAGCTGGTGATGCTCAAGTCTAGTAAATTGTCCCAATATGTCTAACGATAAACTGTTTTCAGCCAGTGTACATATTTATGAATTTATGAACTTAAAGAAGGTTTCAAAATACCAAATGTATCGTAGGGGTATCACGGTGACCGTTGTCACTCGAGTCCAAAAAAATCTACCAAAATGTGAAGAAAATTTTGGCAAAAACTACCAAATAAAAATATTATTTTGCAGTGTTCAATCAAATTATTGTTTCATCAAACGAAATGTTTTAGTATTTTATTTAAGATTTTTTTATTACTTTTTGATCACTCTTACACTCAAAAAAAAAAGTGAACTCTCTATTTCACTAAAGCCAATTTAACTTTATTTTAGTTCATGGAATTATTATGTTTGGAGAAAGTTTCCTTTACTCTAATAATTTTTTGTGTACGTTATTTAAATTAACTAAACTCAAATGAAGCATAAAGATTAACTAAATTCGTGTCTTCCACAAAATAGTTCAGAATTTCTTTAAATTTGTAAATTTTACCAAAAATGCGTCCATCATGAACTTCATATGTCACTAAAGACATTCTTGCAATTTTGAACTTCATGTTTTTCCTTCAATCTACAAAACTTTCTTTAACAAGTGAAAAAACGTAGTTATGTCTAATAAATTTTCTTGAATTTGTCGAAAAATATTTACTTATTTTTATGATATCGGCGTGATGCCAACGTTTGTAATACTGTTTAGTTAAAATTTTCTACAAATATTCAAAATTTTCTAAAATTAACAGAAAGTTTTCTTCCTGGTGGGTTCACTGTTTTTCAGTGTAATAACGACAATTTATTCGAGTGTATAAATTATCCATTGAATTGTAAATGTGTCAAAGTTTTAAATATTTTTAGTTTGCACCAAAAAGAGAACCTTAGTAAAACAAAAGCATAAACAAAAATTAAAATTTTTAAAGATATTGACTTTATATAAAACTTAGTCAACATTTTATTTTTATAGAAAAGTTTGCTAAAATTTTGTTTCTATTATCTACAGAAAATTTTCTTATTCTGCAAAAAATGTTGTCAAAATTTTATTTCTATAGAAAATTTTGTAAAAATTTTATTTCTATAGAAAATTTTGTCAAAATTTTATTTCTATAGAAAATTTTGTCAAAATTTTATTTCTATAGAAAATTTTGTCAAAATTTTATTTCTATACACCCTCACAAAAAATCGCTTCTGTAACATATACTCCCAAACATATTTTGCTTCAAGCATATACATTGTTGGGTATTGCCCAAACATTTATATGTTTGATCTCTACCAATATATAATATGTTTGAAAGCATATTGGTCTAAACAATATATGTTTGGGTAGTCTAAGTTCCAAACATTTTGTATTTTTGCATCCAAATTCAATAATGTTGTCTTCCAAAAAACAATATGTTATTATGTGAACATATAATATGTTTGGAAGCATTTTGCACCCAAAAATATTATATGCTTAAAAAAAATTCTCCCAATCAATATTGTGCTCAAAATTTTATTTATTTATTTATATATTTACAATCATAATGAATTATCGACCTGAATGCTCAAAATTTTGTTTCTGCCTAATTGTATATTCCCCCACATCTTTCTCACTTCCACGAGATTTTTTAGTTCTTAGCACCTTTTTCTGTAATACAAACATTGTAGAAGAAATTATTCAATTTTATGTTTTTTTTATTTTAATTTTACCTTTTACCGGACGGGGATTCGAACAGCGGACCACACAGTTTGTAAGGATCAAAGAAGTAGCTGATCAATTGCCCAAGGAAAAATAAAATGTTAATTTTGTAATAACAAGCAACAACCACCAACTTAATTCAATATCGCTCCCTGTTAAATAGCGCTCCAAGCTACTAAACACATATATGTTTATAGGCTATTTCTAAATTAATATATGTTTGCATCCAAGCATATTATATTTACAAACATTTTATGTCCCAAACATAATATGTTCTAACATATTAACATATATGTCTCAAACATGTTATGCTAGTTTATGAACATTATATGCTTGAACTCAAAAATATTGTGTTTAAAAATTTGTGTTCCAAACATATAATGTTTATAGCCAAACATATGAAAAACAGTCTTTTTCATCCGTGTAGCAAATTTTATCACATTTTAATTCTTATAGAAAATGTTCTTATCTACAGAAAATTTTCTTATTCTACAGAAAATATTGTCAACATTTTATTCTTATAGAAATTTTTGTCGACATTTTATTTCTATAGAAAATTTTGCCAAAATTTTATTTCTATAGAAAATTTTGTCAAAATTTTATTTCTATAGAGAATGTTGTCAACATTTTATTCCTTTAGAAAATTTTGTCAAAATTTTATATCTATAGAAAAGTTTGTCAAATTTTTATTTCTATAAAAATTTGTGAAGTGCCTCTTAGTTGGGGAGGAATATTCTGCAAACTCTACCAAAACATCAAGAATTCTTCCAATCTACCAAACATTAAAAAATCTACCAGTTTTGGTAGAATTCTACCATTTGTGGCAACCGTGATCACGGTACTTATTGTACTCAACCTTTATCAATCCTGCGTCACGGCATTCTGCTATTCGCTATGGTAATGTGTTTACGCACTTACCTGTATTTATCGCGGATTAGTTATTCCTATTTTGAAAAGTAAAACAACTTTTTGCACATCTTTACATTAATGAAATTTGTCTTTGTTTTGGGGCAAATACCACGTATAATAAAATCCTTACCATAAAATAAATTATTTCTTTTCAGTGTGGATAATTGTAAATACTTTTAACCCACTAATACCACAGTTGTAGTAGGTCGTTGGCCATACTTTTCTCTTATCAATAGTATTGCTCCCACACAATTGTTATAATTATCTATGAATGTACATAAAAATATGTATTTTTGTACGTATATATAAATTCATACGGGAATGTATGTATATACAAAAATGCTTTTATGAGTTATTGTTCTCTGGAACTGATGAAACCCGAGGGAATAACTAAATATAATACACACTAAGTATTATTTACTATATTTTATGCAAAAGTGTCATTTGGAGAAAAATGTGGGATGAAATTCAAGACACTAATTGAATAACTACGAAGTAAACCACAAAATATTTAAATATGTATATTAGGGTTGTTCTTATTAGAAATGGAAATTTATTTTAATGTTCATAAAGGTCGTGGCAAGGCTGATCGCTGATAAATGTATTGAAATTTTAAGCAAAAAAAAAAAAAAGTGAAAGAGGGAACCCTTCAAGGGCCCTAAATCCATTTTAACTTTATATAAATTCATGGGATTTATGCCCTGTTCCTTTATATCGAAAGCTTTCTTCCGTATTTTATTTAAATACAATACACACACTGAAAAAATCTAGTCGTGAGGCCAAAGATTTCATGTCCTTAAAATACGAATGCAAATTTTGCTTAGCATAGAAGACGCATTTCTCTAATATAAAGTATTTTTCCTTGTCCAAAAGCTGATAAACTTTTCAATGAAGTCGTATTGTCCTTGAAATTAAGTGATTTGACTTAAAAATGGGTGTATCATAACATGAAAGAAAAAATTGTTGGGCTAAGGTCAACTTGACTTTAATAATTCAGAAAATTTTTTTTTAAATTAATGAAATTGTCTTTAAATTTGTTGTATTTTCGCATCTTGACTACAAAGCAAAAAATCGTTCAAAAATACTACATGTTTTCAACACTTTATTTTAAAGACGTTTTTTACTTGAAACATAACAAAATTTTTACTGGAAGTCGAGTTAGAATTTGGAAAATAAAGTTGTCGTTAACTCGTTTTTAAAGGACTTTGATAGCATATGAAGAAAAAAACAAGTATATACGGCCGTAAGTTCGGCCAGGCCGAATCTTATGTACCCTCCACCATGGATTGCGTAGAAACTTCTACGAAAGACTGTCATCCACAAATTTCAACTCACATGGTTGTTAAATACACAGAAAAAAATATCACCAAAATATTTCCAATTAAAAAGTTAATTGAAGTTGAAAATTTTTTCAATTAATAAATTAATTGATACAATTAACTTTTTAATCATGATAGAAACATTAAGTTAATTAAGTCAATGATTGAAAATTTTAAAATTTGTAATTAAAAAATTAATTGATACAATTAACTTTTTAATCTAATTCGGAAGACTAATTAAAAATGTATTTCAAACAATCATTTTTTAATCCAAATAAAAACTCTAAGCCAATTCAGACAGTAATTAAAAATAGATACCTTTTTTTAATTAATAAATTAATTGAGTTTTGCAATCAACATCAATTAAATTTTTAATTGAATCAATTAAAAAATTAATTGAAATTTGCTGAAAAAATCAATTAATTTTTTAATCAAGAATTTTTTCTATGCCCAATTAAAACTGTGATTGATACTATCATTTTCGTGATTGAAGACATTTCAATTAAAAAATTAATTGGATCAATTAATTTGGTGATTGATTTAGAAAAAAATTTTTTTGTGTGTATCATATGTTACCACCACGTACCAAATTTCAACCAGATCGGATGAATTTTGCTTCTCCAAAAGGCACCGGAGGTCAAATCTGGGGATCGGTTTATATGAGAGCTATATATTATTATGGACTGATAGGAACCAATTCCTGCATGGTTGTTGGATACCCTATACTAACATTACGTACCAAATTTCAACCGCATGGGAAGAATTTTGCTCTTCCAAGGTGCTCCGGAGGTCAAATCTGGGGATCGGTTTATATGGGGCCTATATATAATAATGGACCGATATCGACCAATTTTTGCATGGGTGTTTGCGGCCATATATTAACATCATGTACCAAATTTCAACTGAATCAACTGAATCAGATGAATTTTGGTCTTCTAAAAGGCTCCGGAGGTCAAATCTGGTGATCGGTTTATATGGAGGCTATATATAATTATGAACCGATATGGACCAATGTTTGCACGGTTGTTAGAGACCATATACTAACACCTCTAAGAGAAGCAAATTTCAGCCGGATCGGATGAAATTTGCTTCTCTTAGAGGCTCCGCAAGCCAAATCGGGGGATCGGTTTATATGGGGCTATATATAATTATGGACCGATGTGAACCAATTTTTGAGTGGTTGTTAGATACCATATACTAACACCATGTGCCAAATTTCAGCCGGATCGGATGAAATTTGCTTCTCTTAGAGGCTCCGCAAGCCAAATTGGGGGATCGGTTTACATGGGGGCTATATATAATTATGGACCGATGTGGACCAATTTTTGCATGGTTGTTAGGGACCATATAATAACACCATGTACCAAATTTCAGCCGGATCGGATGAAATTTGCTTCTCTTAGAGGCCTCGCAAGCCAAATTTGGGGGTCCGTTTATATGGGGGCTATACGTAAAAGTGGACCGATATGGCCCATTTGCAATACCATCCGACCTACATCAATAACAACTACTTGTGCCAAGTTTCAAGTCGATAGCTTGTTTCGTTCGGAAGTTAGCGTGATTTCAACAGACGGACGGACGGACGGACATGATCAGATCGACTCAGAATTTCACCACGACCCAGAATATATATACTTTATGGGGTCTTAGAGCAATATTTCGATGTGTTACAAACGGAATGACAAAGTTAATATACCCCCCATCCTATGGTGGACGGTATAAAAACTGAAAAAACGAAAACTTTTAAAATTTTCTTCGTAGAAGCAAGTGCACAAAGCCGAAATTTAAAAGAGAATTGTGTCTTAAAAGTATCCTTACTCGCTTCTTTGGCTCGGAATCAAAACCAAAACTGTTAATGTAAAGACAGTATCTTTTTTTTGGTAATTAGAGGGCGAAATTCGTATTCCACCATCCTATAGGGGATTGTATAGAAATGTAAATATGTGAACAAAAAAGTCGAATTGGAAATTCCCAGCATATCGCTTAGCCTCCCCACAGCTGTGTTTATTATTAGCATATATGTATAAAATATTCAACAAGCAATTTAATAAAAACTAGACCCATTTCTAAATGAAATTTAATACCAAATAAGAAAGGTTTTATATATTTTATTTATTCTAGATGTAACATGAAGCTATTATGCAATACAACTGTATAAAAATTAAATTTTCGATAGAAATTAATATTATTAGTTTAAAACACTGTTCATTCTTGTTTTTATTGAAAACTTGGAAATTGGGAATAGCTACTTTTAAGAATTGGACTAAAGTAATTACCAGATTTATACAATTTCAAAAGTTCACTTTTTTATATTCGAAACACTGAATGTCCTTGAAAATTGGCCTCCTCGACGTGTTGGCCCAATTTTGTTAAAATTAAATATAAGCAAGGTAAAGGCCACGATTTTAAATGGATCAACAAATAATCACATTTATAGTGGGGAGCAAAACCACTTAGGAGTATACTTTATTTGCTTAATAAAATATTAATATAATATTGAGTCAAATTGCTACAAAATGTACATCACTTATACTTTATTTTCTGATAAACAAATCTTTATATTCAGATAATATATTAAAATCGAATGTCTTAGTATTTAGCCCATAGTCCATTATTTTTAATTATGGTTTTGGCGCTCTTTGTAATCTCAAGCATCTTTTAACCAGAGAACATAAATTCTCAATGGGATTGAAATTGGGGCTTTTGGGCATTTGAGAACTTTTCTCCGACAACCATTCCTTATTATTTTGTAAGGTCGTTATCAGTAAAGTTCTATTGCATCAGATTAAAAACTTATTTCCTGTCAGCAAAAAGTGAAAACAGGCTCTCGGTTTTGCTCCCCACTGTACATTCAAATGAAATAGTGGAGCAAGTGAAGGAAACACCTTAAATTTGATGCTCATTTCAACCACACGTTGAATACTGTTCTATTTTATTATTTCGTGGAAGTAGACTTCAAAAATTGCAAAACAAAGGAATTCGTTGCATATTGAGATGTAACAGATTTAACCATATATCTACAATGATGGGTACACCGAAAAATTGATACAATTAACTTTTTAATCAAACAGAAAAAACATGTTTGGACATGGTTGGCGCATTTAATGCTTATATAGAGCATGTAATCGCCGCGAAAACCATGTATTTTGTCTTTGTAAAAATAATTTTCGAGCGGAGAAAAATATATGTTGGCAATAAGCATTTAAATGGTTCTCAAATGTCTCAAACATGTTCTATTATTTAAATGATAGAATTTGAGACCATTATATGGTCGGGAAAATCATGTACCTGACCATTCAATTTTTTTACTTTTTTGCAGAGAGAAAAGTATTTTTATAGCTTGCGTATAGACATGTCTAGAAGCATTACATGGCCATAAAGACCATGTACATTGTTTTCGTGACCATTTATTTTTTTAATTTTTTTGCATCGAAAAGAATTTTATAAAAACATTGAGCAGCTATACACGATTTTCAATTTGCGCGTCAGTAGTGCACCCAGAAAAAAGTGACCCCTTCTTTAAGTTAAAATGAACTCATTGTGAAGAAAGTTGAACTTCGTATAGCGCCAAAGACATTTTTATTTGTTTGAACGATGTGATTTTCGTAGAAATTAGGAATAATGCATTCCATATATTAGTTACCATTTTCCTATATTTATATACCACTATACTACAGAATGAAAAAATTTAACTAATTTGAATTAATATATGGAATGATTTTATTGAAATTTTTTCATTCATTTCGACAAATCTTACACATTTGTGGTAAAACTTTTACTTCATAATTAGAACTGCTTACCTTCGTTTTTAAATACAATTTTATTTATTTCTATAAGCAACTTTATCTTCAATAAAAGACATGTTTTATTAATATATTGAATATATTTATTAAGAATCAACAGCATCGAATCTCTTTGAAATATTAGTTTATTAATCCACTATTTCCAATTTCCGTGTGATATTATCAACTGTAAAACGCACTTTTTCTTCTTCTTGTACTTTTCACTTTTAATAAGTTGCTGCCTAACGATTTTGTCCTCCTTTTACAATTTCAATACCTACAAATATAAAAAATCATGAAACATGTTTGTTGCAAAAGGTTAGCGTCACTGAATATTACCTGATAATTGAAGATTCCAAAATGAAGACAAATGAAAGGGTTGTTATTCTGCTGGTGTTTTCTTTCTTTATACACTATCACGAACATTGATATATTTATTTAAAAAAACGAAAATTTTTCTCACTAATTTAAAATAACAAATATTTTATATATTTTATTTGTTATTTATTATATTATTTTACCATATTATTTTTTAACAATCTCTCCGTATACCAAAACAACGCGATTCCAACTAAAAAAACAACCGACGCGCAAATATATCGATTACACCCACGCGCAAACACATCGATTACGATGACAGGTATCGATTACAGGTAGACAATAGAAATTTAGGAAAATTTCCTATATTCTAACAAGTGTGTTTCCTTAAGTTTTGAAAGGATTGCATACCTCTTAGTACGTATGAACTAAAATATTTTTCTATGCCAAGTGTTGTTCGTATGTATGAAAAACTTTCTATTATAAAGGAAGTTGCAATTATCATTTTATAAGAAATTTTACTAATTTTGAGGAAACTTGGTTTTAGTTCGGTTTTTGTTTATTTTTACGAATGCTTTGTTATCGGTGAATAAAATTTTCTTTTTCAGTAGTAAATTCTTATACCCAGCGAAGAAAATAGTATGAGTAAAATTCCATGCCTTATTCTAGTTAATGAACTATTCCTAACTGCTTACAGTTTAGGATTTTTTTACTGAAACGAGTAAATTTTATTATTTTTCACAAAAATTTTCCTTAATGGAAATAAAATGGATAAACTATATTGATGAAAATTTTTTCCTTTAGTTTCGAAGGCACTTTTTTCTGGGTGTGTGTTGATTGTTTCTTGGAATTGACGGAGAATACAGAATTACTGTGTTGTGTGTTAATTTATTTATTCAGAAGTGGCACGTGGTTTTATGTGAACACAAAAAAGGAACACAAAAAAAGAAAGGAAATTAAAAAAAATGTACCTGTTTTTTGTTCTGCATTTTGATATATGGTATAATTTATTTTTATTTGCAGTTACATGATGTCTGCATTGGTACATTTGATGGGCCCGAAGTAAATATGGAATGATTACTTATTGTTGAAATTGAACCAAAATAGAGTGTGTACAAATATGTGATGTTTGCTGGCACGACATAGTAAATACAAATAAACAATGAATTAGTTTATAAATAAATAAAAACAAATAAATAAAGTTAATTTTGTGTTTTATTTTCTCAAGTGGCGTCGACGATGAGAAAAGTATTTTCATAAAGATCAAAACATTTTAGGTTGTGACCATGTTATTTTAACTGCACGGATGAAAAAGACTGTTTTTCATATACATTATATGTTTGGAACACAAATTTTTAAACACAATATTTTTGAGTGCAAGCATATAATGTTCATAAACTAGCATAACATGTTTGGGACATATATGTTAATATGTTAGAACATATTATGTTTGGGACATAAAATGTTTGTAAATATAATATGCTTGGATGCAAACATATATTAATTTAGAAATAGCCTATAAACATATATGTGTTTAGTAGCTTGGAGCGCTATTTAACAGGGAGCGATATTGAATTAAGTTGGTGGTTGTTGCTTGTTATTACAAAATTAACATTTTATTTTTCCTTGGGCAATTGATCAGCTACTTCTTTGATCCTTACAAACTGTGTGGTCCGCTGTTCGAATCCCCGTCCGGCAAAAGGTAAAATTAAAATAAAAAAAAATCATAAAATTGAATAATTTCTTCTTCAATGTTTGTATTACAAACATATTATATGTTCACATAATAACATATTGTTTTTTAGAAGACAACATTATTGAATTTGGATGCAAAAATACAAAATGTTTGGAACTTAGACTACCCAAACATATATTGTTTAGACCAATATGTTTTCAAACATATTATATATTGGAAGAGATCAAACATATAAATGTTTGGGCAATACCCAAAAATGTATATGCTTGAAGCAAAACATATATGTGTTTGGGAGTATATGTTACAGAAGCGATTTTTTGTGAGGGTGTGGAAGAAAAACATTTTTGACGAATACCATAACATTTTAGATCGTGACCATTGCTTTTTAATGGAAACAGAATTCTTTTTATCAATATAATAACATTTTAGATGAGGACAATTTTTTTTCTTAGAACCATGTTCACTGAGCCAACATGGTTGCAGGTGAAAATGTTACATGGTCGCCGCAAAAATAGCTCCTATCATATTATTTTGCTCTTCGAATATGATTGTGACAATCATGTTTCTTCTCTGCGTGTGGGAAGATTAAGTCAGTAAACAAAATAATTTATTTAATTTTTAATAAAAAAAATAATTGATACAATAATGTTTTATACCCACCACCATAGAATGGTGACGGGGGTATAATAAGTTTGTCATTCCGTTTGTAACACATCGAAATATCGATTTCCGACTATATACAGTATATATATTCTTGATCAGGGAGAAATTCCAAGACGATATAAGCATGTCCGTCTGGCCGTCTATCTGTCTGTCTGTTGTAATCACGCTACAGTCTTCAACAATAGAGCTATCGTCCTGAAATTTGGCACAGTCTTTTGTCTGCACGCAGGCCTAGTTCGAAGATGGCCCGATTTGGGGTCTTGGGCTTATAGAAACCGTAGCTTTTATCCGATATTTGTGAATATCGGACCATGTTTTGATATAGCCCCCATACAGACCGATCTCCCGATTTTACTTCTTGGGCTTCTAGAATCCGTAGTTTTATCTAATTTGCCAGAAATTGGATATCTAGAGGTATTCTAGGAACATAAAGAGGTGCGCCAAATATATTGTGTATCGGTACAGTGTTTGATATAGCCCCCTTATAAACTGGCCCTCCGATTTGGGTTCTAGATTCTAGAACTACAATTAGATGTGCTGAATATTGTGTGTATCCCTCCATGTTTTCCAGATTTTACTTCTCGTAATCATTTAAATAATTGGGGTAAAAATTTACAGATTTTACATTTCAAATCTAGGCGTTATTATTTTCTTGCACACTTACAAGAGATGCTTATGTTTCCTCTAAAAAAAAGGTAAAATCTTTACATTTATCTTTGGGAAGCGTACTGGTTGAACTGAGCTGCTTGGAAAATATTTGATGACAGATATTATACCCCCCTGAAATTTTCAAAGGAAACTAGTATATTTGATTCATGGTGATGGGTATTTAACTTACTGCTGTATATACTTGTTTAATCAAACTAAGAACACAAAATTAGTTACGAAAATTAGTGAAAATTTTGGCCGATTGAGTTTTCCAATCGACATCAATTAAACTTTTGATTAAAACAATTAAAAAGCACTGGAGAAATGCTTATATTCAAAAAGCCTTCAAATTTTTTTCAAAGGATTAGGTTAAAATTCAAGTTGAGAAATTGTTGGGAAAATATTATTCTCAACAAAAACAATTTAAAAAAATCGTTTCTGTAACATATACCCCAAACACATTTTGCTTCAAGCATATATATTTTCAGGATTGATGCAAACAAAATATTGTTTGTATTATGTTTCATCTTACGGCATACAGTGGTAGTAAAAAATTTTAATGAAATTTTCTTTGTGTGGATATATTTTTAAGGCGCCAATTGGTTACTTCATGCTTACTTGCAGCATACTCTTTAGGTCTCTCTTTTTAAGCACATATATGTTTATAGGCTATTTCCAAATTAATATATGTTTGCATCTAAGCTATTATATTTACAAACATTTTATGTCCCAAAAATAATATGTTCTAACATATTAACTTAAATGTCCTAAACATGTTATGCTAGTTTATGAACATTATATGCTTGCACTTAAAAATATTGTGTTAAAAAATTTGAGTTCCAAACATATAATTTATTTATTTATTTATATATTTACAATCATAATGAATTATGAAAATAAACAGTTAATATAGGTGCTAACAACATAGGTTTTCGTCCAATGTCCAAACATATAATTTTTACATCCAAACATATGGAAAAGTCTTTTTCGTCCGTGTAGACATGAACACATTAGCAACAATTTCTCAAATTGAGATTCATTTTAATATTTCGATCATATTGAAGAATTTGTTTTAAGAATAACTTGTAAGACGAAAGATTGAAAAACACTTCATGGAAGTCAGCAGAAAATTAACATCTTTCATCGAGATCAAAATGCAGCAGAAGGCATTGTAGGCACATGCGGTGTGTATGAAGAAGGCGTCGTAGACGTGTCTAGTGCACAAAGGTATGGTGCCTGAAGTTAAAAAAGCGTACAACCTGCTGAATTCGACGAAGAATTTCTCAAGGCACTATTGGAAAAATGAACACCAGTACTATGAACATTTCTCACCACCTTCTATCAATTGATTTTACTCAAAAACTAGGAGCATGGGTCTCTCTTTATATATAAAAAAAATAGAAACTTATCTTACGTGCCAATATTAATTTCAACTGAATTGCATAATAACATATAACATACATAAGAAAAATATTCGCTTAAAAAGTGTATATAATGTAGTCTGTCATATGGAGAATGTAACATAAATTCGGTCCAAAACAAAATAGCAAGTCAAATTTCATACGGACGTTTTTATTGACAAAACCATATATAAGTAAATTAGAAAAAAAGCGTCATAAAGTGCAGATATGATAAATGTTTTTAGCATTTGCCAAAAATATGTCAATTCAGTACTGGATTTCCCATCAAAACATTGGATATTGTTCTATTAATAGAATAAGAAAATTTGTTGACTGTTCGCATTTTTTTTAATATTTCTACAGAATGAGTTAACAAAATTTTTATGAATAAAATAAATCATAAGTGATATTTGCCATATGCACTCAAAACACAGTGAAGTCACCAGGGCACTAAAGCCAATATAACTTTGAGTTATAAATAAATTATGTTTTAATTAAAATTTCCCCAAAACGAGAAATGTACCTTCATTTTAATAATTTTTTGGGACTTTACTTAAACGAACTGGAAAAAAAAAATTATATCCAAATGAAGCATAAGGATTTACGAAATTCGTATTTCCCACAAAAGAGTTCGGAATTTCTTAAAATTGTACATTTTAATAACAAATCCCCATCTGTTGAACTTCATATAGCGTTAATTTAAGCATATTCTTTAACAAGTCAAAAAATATAATTATGTTTAAATAGAAAAATTTATTAGAATAACGAAAAGATTCATTGTATCAACGAAACCATTTCGTTGGCTCAATTATAACGACAAATTTCATTAATATTACGTAGAACGTCTTTGTTTCAGTGTAATTAGTACAAAACAAGTATATACAGCAGTAAGTTCGGCCGGGCCGAATCTTAAATACCCACCACTATGAACCAAATATTAGGGGTTCCTTTGAAATTCCATGAGGGCTTGAGGACACTTCCCGAAGATAAATTTAAAGATTTCACCTATGAGGACTATATCAGATTCTGGATTTATAAGAACCATTTTTGTTTGAATTTTAGAGGAATCATTAACATCTCTTGTAAATGTGCAAGAAAATTATAAAATAACGTCTTGATTTGAAATCTTAAATCTGTAGATTTTCACCCGAGAAGTAAAATCTGGAAATTTTACAATGAATTTCAAGCAATTTTCATGATCAGTGCACCTTCTATACACTCAAGAAGTGAAGTCGGTCTATATGGAGGCATTACCAAATGGACCGATAAAAACTTAATCCGATACACGTTTTTGTGAGCCTAAAATACCAGAATATTTACAATTTCAGGTAAATTGGATAAAAACTGCGGTTTCTATAAGCCCAAGAAGTAAAATCGGGAGATCGGTCTATATGGGGGCTATACCAAAATATGGACCGATACTCACAATTTTTGGCGCACGTATTTGTGGTCCTACAATACCTTCAGATTTCCAATTTCAGGTAAATTGAATAAAAACTGCGGTTTCTATAAGCCCAAGAAGTAAAATCGGGAGATCGGTCTATATGGGGGCTATACCAAAACATGGACCGATACTCACCATTTTTTTTGGCACACCTCTTTATGGTCATAAAATACCTCTAGATTTCAAATTTCAGGCAAATTGGATAAAAACTACGATTTCTATAAGCCCATGGCCCCAAATCGGGAGGTCGGTTTATATGGGGACTATATCAAAACCTGGGCCGATATAGCCCATCTTCGAACTTGACCTGCCTGCAGACAAAAGACGGTTTTGTGCAAAATTTCAGCACGATTGCTTCATTATTGAAGACTGTAGCGTGATTACAACAGACAGACAGACGGACATCGTTATATCGTCTTAGGATTTCTCCCTGATCAAGAATATATATACTTTATATAGTCGGAAATCGATATTTCGATGTGTTACAAACGGAATGACAAACTTATTATACCTCCGTCACCATTCTATGGTGGTGGGTATAAAAAAACTTTATTACACTACTGATAATACTCAAACGAATGCATTTGTACAATACACTGGTGACTTCTAGTCCGACATCTCCCTTTCGTAAACGATTATTTTCAGGCTCAAGTTTCATAAAAAAATAAACAAAAAATCATTTGTGAATTGAGCACATCAATTGTGATCTATTTATACGCAAAAACCAACATAAAAAACTATCATACAGAAAGAACATATTGAATACTCCGTAGTTAGTTTATTTTCAAACATTCATTTTATAACAATGAATTCTTTATTCTTTGTTTTACAATAAAATAAATGTTTAAATCTCATTTTCACTTATTTTTAGTTTTCGATTTTAAGGAAGTTAAGAAAACGAAAACCGGCTTTTAAAAAAATTTGGATTTTTAGATAAATCAAAAAGCGTGTATAAAACAAGTAATAAAAGTCAAAAGTCGGGCGGCGCCGACTATATTATACCCTTCACCACTATGTAGACAAACATTTGTGTTACCATCTCACTCAAATTTCAAATTTGCTGGGAGCTATATAAAGGTTTGCATTTCCAGATACAAATACTTTTAATGGAGACAATTGTTTGTACTTTTACAAAAACGAAAAATAATTGTATAATTAAGGTGGGTATTAAGATCGAGTTTAGCCGCTAAAAACGTCATTTTTTCACGATTACTTTTCTTTAATAATCCATTTTAAGGAATACAAACTTTGTGAAAATTTATTTTTGGCTTTTCCCCATCAAGTTATAATAAAATTTGCAACAAATATGTATAATTTCATGCAGTTTTCTTACTGATTTAGTTTTCACTTTAGCGATTTTAGCGGCTAAACTCGAACTTAATACTCACCTTTAGTTACAAAAACTCTAGAATTGAAATTTAAATCGGCTAACGCCCTGGGATGAAACACAATGTTAGTAAAAAAAATATGGGAAATATGAAGCGAGAGAAATTTTAATGCAATTGTACAAAAGAGCATTTATGATTTATCAGGCGATACATATGTATTCGAGATATATGACAATTTTAGTAATATTTACAATTTAGATCTTGCCATGATATGTGGTCAAGTGTGGGTTGTGATATATTATTTGGTCAAGTCGGGCGACTTGGAGCCTTATTTAAAACTCAACCGTTCTGTGGAAAGTCTGGCATTACAGTGTGTATGATATGACTAAGATATGGGGAAATCATCACAGAATTTTGTGTAATGTGTGGGAATTTTTGCCAATTTTTATAAACCGGAAAAACGAATATATGGAGGCTTTATCTAAATCTGAACCAAATTAGATCAAACTTGACACACTTAAATATCATATTAAATATATTCTCTGTGGAAACTATCCAGTCAATTGGAGGAAAATCCCATTGAAAATGGGCCTAAAATATGAAACAGTCTACCATATTTCCCCAACTCTGGTGTACGTATATATGGGAGCTATATACAATCTGAACTGATTTTGACTAAAATTGACATGCATAGTTAGAATAATAATTCTGCTATCTCTGCAAAATTTCACGTAAATGGGAGTATAACTTTGGCCCCCGTGGTCATATGAGTGTAAATCGGGAGAAAGATATATATGGGAGCTATATCTAAATCTGAACCGATTTGGCTGATATTTTGCATGTTTTTCGACACTCATAAAATATTCGGATGTACGGAATTTGAAGAACACGCCAATTATGACCAGACCGGGGAACTGTACTTTGCGCGCAAAAAATACATGAACAGACAGACAGACAGACAGACGGACATCGTTGTATGGAATTTAATTCTAAGACGATCGGTATACTAAACGATGGGTCTCAGACTTTTCCTTCTTGGCGTTACATACAAATACACAAACTTATTATACCCTGTACCACAGTAGTGGTGAAGGGTATAAAAATATGGGAAACATTGAAATCTGAAGCAATTTTAAGGAAACTTAAAATTATTATTTGGACACCCTAATTCGTTATCATAACCAAAATTTGATCAAAATCTTCAAACCTTTTAATTTGGTAGATTTGTTTTTTGTTTTTTTTTTTTTTTTTAATTTTGATAGATAATTCTATATTCGAGTAGCAACAGTCTTTGCAAGTCAAAAATAATTTATCAAATAATAGACTTGGCTGGTCATACTTCATCTTAAGGAAGACATTGGGTTATAATTAGTGCCAAATAGACACTGGATTTTATTTAAATATGCCTGGAATTGCCAAAGCAATCAATCTTACATCCAGAATCAAACTTTTTCCAATTTACGGCCGTTTTCTTGTAGCTCCGTTAGGCTTTAACTGCCAGTTAACAGAAATTAAATTGCAAATATCTTCTCTCCGGTTAACTTTAACTGAAAAATTTTCAACAGTTAAGCTCCTAACTGGCATACGGAATATATACGCAAGATGACAGATATGTTCATAATGCGGTTCAAAAGTTCGTTAGCTAACGTAGCACTAACGGAGCTTCATGAAAATGGGGATTAATAGTATTAAAAATAGTGTTCTTTCGTTAAACATTATTAACCCTTTCATTACCGAATTAAACCTAATGTGAAAAACGTTAGCTATTAATTTTTATTTATGGTACCAAACAGAATACATAGATATATAATATATACATAGATATATAATTATAAAATACATAGATATATAATATATAGATTTCATGTCCGGATCGAAACGGAGTGTGACAGTTCCAAAAATTTAAGTTTAATCAAAGAAAAAAGGGAAATTTTAAATTCTATTTGATATTCGACTTTTGTTTTGTTTAAACTTAAATTTTCGGAACAATTATCGGAATTTATCCACCTATTATATGCATCAGATGATTTATAAACAAATTCAAGATAAAATACGAAATTTGATTTCGAAGAAATTTCTTCTTTGCGAAAAGTACAAACCCAGTGGCAGAAAATTCATTTTTGCAACAGTCACATTTGCATGAGTCATCGATGATTCGTAAAGAATAAGTTAATAAGTTAAAATTACATTTTTATATAGAAAATTTTGTCAAAATTTTATTTCTATAGAAAATTTTGTCAAAATTTTATTTCTATAGAAAATTTTGTCAAAATTTTATTTCTATAGAAAATTTTGTCAAAATATTATTTCCAAAAAATAGTTTTGTCAAAATTTTATTTCTATAGAAAATTTTGTCAAAATTTTATTTCTATAGAAAATTTTGTCAAAATATTATTTCCAAAAAAAAGTTTTGTCAAAATTTTATTTCTATAGAAAATTTTGTCAAAATTTTGTTTATATTGAATTTTTTTCGAAATCTTATTTCTATATTTTGTCAAAATTTTATTTCTATAGAAAATTCTGTCAAATTTTATTTCTATAAAAATTTTATTAACATTTTATTTCGGTAGAAATTTTTGTCATAATTTTATTTCTGTAGAAATTTTTGATATAATTTATATAGTATAGATAATTTTTATTTCGTTTTTGTTATTTTTGGTTTATTCTTCAATAATTATGTTGTTTTGATGTCAAAATTTTATTTCTATAGAAAATTTTGTCAAAATTTTATTTCTATAGAAAATTTTGTCAAAATTTTATTTCTATAGAAAATTTTGTCAAAATTGTATTTCTATAGAAAACTTTGTCATAATTTTATTTCTATAAAAAAATTTGTTACAATTTTATTTCTATAAAAAAATTTGTTAAAATTTTATTTCTATAAAAAATTTTGTTAAAATTTTATTTCTATAGAAATTATTTATATAATTTATATAGTAAAGAAAATTTGTATTTCGTTTTTGTCATTTTTGGTTTATTCTTCAATTATTATGTTGTTTTGATTTCAGCTTAAAACTATGCGTTGACTAAACTTCAAGGATAGCTTAACCAATAGAGAAAGGTACACAACAATAAAATTTTATTTCTATAGAAAATGTTGTAAACATTTTATTTCTATAGAAAATGTTGTAAAAATTTTATTTCTCTAGAAATATTGTTTTTATTTCGTTTTTGTTATTTTTTGTTTATTCTTTAATTATTATGTTGTTTTGATTTCAGCTTAAAACTATGCGTTGACTAAACTACAAGAATAGCTTAACCAATAGAGGAAAAGTATACAACAACAATAAAATTTTATTTCTATAAAAAATATAAAAATTTTATTTCTCTAGAAAATTTGTGAAGTACCTGTTAGTTGGTACCAAGAATTCTACCAATCTACCATTTTTGGTAGAGTACTACCTACTGTGGCAACCGTGGTTGGAAACCGACGAGACATCTATCTATATTGTAAGTTATCTATGACATCGTTGTTATGTTTTGTAATAATAAAACTGTGTATTCATCCTAATGGTCTTTGCTGGTACTAACAGCATAAAGAAAAACAATTTTTAATATTGTCGTTCTACCTCATTTACTAAAAGCCACATTAGTTTCTTCAGAAAATTTGATTGTTGCGAACAAACGACCTTACTATAATAAAATATTTGGCCTACAACATCTATGAGGTTTTTTTATGAGGTATGAGGTTTGTTTTGGAACCGTTTTTTTGGTATGAGGGTTTTTTACCCGTTTTTTGAGTTTTTTTTTTTTGAACCATTTTTTGGGTATAAGGTTTTTTTGGTATGAGGGTTTTTTTTGGAACAGTATGCGGTATTCCATTTCCATTCTTTATTCAAAGGAACTTATCGTTTACTCAATTTTTTGATGAAATTGTACCATAAATGTTTATCAACTCAATTTATTGGGTTTGAAATCTAACACTGAGGGAAGACTCCAAATTATTATTTCAAAAAACTTTTTACGATTTTAAGTCAGAAAGCAAAATTATTTCATTTGACATGAATAAAAATCTCTGCTATTGTTATTTCAGAAAACTTATTCCATATAACGTACAAGTTTTTTTAATACTCATATTTTATCTTTTTAGGGTATGCACTTGTCGAAGTACCTCGATGTGGAATAATTCCAAAGCAGCCAAACTTAGTGCCGAAAAAGCTTAAGTAGAAATATAAAATGTCATAGAATCATAATTATTTATTGATAAATGAAAATTTATGTTTTATAACGATGTAGGGTCTCTATGTTAAGTAGAAATTATATTAAAACAAGTGAGTAAAGTAGAAAGTCGGGCGGGGCCGACTATATCATACACTAAATACACTAAACCACCCCTACTGTATTAGTAAACATAAGCATTTTTGGGGAATCATTGGTATAGGTTTTGGAGAACATAAAGAGTTAGTATGCCACTAATATTGAGTCCATTATTAAAAAAGAGGAAATCGGTCAATTAGTTGTGGGTAATAAATACAAATTTCTGTAAATAGGGCAATAGATTTATGTAAGAGCTACATGTAGTCAAAATCAGCCAGTACATCAAAATTTGAAATTTGAATAACATAGGTTAATAAGTATTATGGCCAAATATGACAAAATCGAGCGATGCATATATATGGGACCTATATCTAAATCTGAACCAATTTGTATAATGTTTTGCACGTATGATTGATACCACAGAAGGTCACTTTGTGTAAAATTTGAGTACGATCAGTTACTAAATGAGGCCCCTATGGTCAAAAATAAGGTTGTTAGTGGCAAATTTTTCAAAATCGGGCGATACATATATATGGGAGCTATATCTAAATTTGAACCGATTTCGATGAAATTTTGCACATACAGTTGCACATATGGAGCTGTATCTAAATCTGAACCAATTTCGATGAAATTGCGCACATACAGTTAGAGGTATATAAGATTATATTTAGCCAACTTTGAGTACTATCGGTTGATAAATAAGTGTTTTACGGCCAAATTTGGCAAAATCGGGCGATACATATGTATGGGAGCTATATCTAAATCTGAACCGACTTCGACTATTTTTGGCACAAATTGTCAGTACCATAAAAGATTAGAGTAAGCCAAGTTTGAGTAAGATCGCTTAATAAATAAGGTTTTTATGGCCAAATTTGGGAAAATCGGGCGATACATATATATGGGAGCTATATCTAAATCTGAACCGATTTCGATGAAATTTTGCAGACTTCAAGGGTGATGAAAAATTTTACTATGTGCAAAATTTGATGACGATCGGTTTATAAAAAAGCGCAATGTGACTCCATTTGTCGAAATCGGGCGATACATATATATGGGAGCTATATCTAAATTTGATCAGAGTTCTTCCAAATTCAATAGCGTTCGTCCTTGTGCCCAAAAAACACCCTGTACAAATAGGAATACAAAATTCAAGGTGGTATTTTTACAAGTATGATTGACACAAGTACCAACAAACCTCATTTCATATCTTCCTACTCTATGGTCTTTGATAGAAATTAAGCGGTAAGTTATACTGTGTTCGATTGTCCTATGTCGTCGACATCGGTTGTCAAAGTGTTAATATTTTGTTGACGACGTGTGGTTATCTTGAAATAAATATAACTGCAATTTTAGCCACTTGAAGATTGTCGGTAAATATGCCATCGTCTAAGATGATACTAAATTTTATTTGTTTTTTATTTCTCCAAATGATAGACTTTGCACGTTCGAGCCATAAAACTAATAGCACAAATGGGCATGGAAGTACGATGGACCAATTATTGAGGAAAATTAAGCTAATATTCACTTCATTCAACTCACCCGCATTAAAAAGAAAATAATGAGCCTTCATAGGCAATAAATCCTTGTCAACTCGAGGTTTCATTTTGTCGGTAGGTCGTGGTGGTGGTGGCACTAGTTCTTGATATGATGAGTTTTCTAATTAGTTTGATAATTTGCTAAAACCGGGATTCGCTAAAAAGCATACTTTTCACTAAAATCACACTTAACAGGAATTGCCTTTATTGCATTTGTTTTTTATTTCATTTTCTCTTTCTATGTAAATATTGATATTCACTTTTAATTGTAGGTTATAAACAATTAAGAATTAAAAAAACGACTTCACTACACAACAACATAAATGAAACTATCAGCTGCTTCTGGGAAAGTAAAGAGTATTTGATTACAAGTACTCGTTACTGACTAATTTTTTGAGTACTCGTTAAAATTAAATGAGTACTCAATATCTTCAATACAATCCTATAAACACAACCGCTTGAAAACTGCAAAAATTCAAATATTTTTCAAACACTTAAAATTAATTTTAGTAATCAAAAGACCGTTAGAATATAATTAAGATATCCCACGGAAATTTGGATGATGATGCCTAAATAAGTTAAAGTACTCACATGTGTCTATCCATAGAAAAAAATATAAAACAACATCGTAAACTATAGGGCTGTTTTCTTTTTGCACTGGATGCAACATTTGTATGGGCTATCCAGAACATCGTTGCACTGGTGTTCTATCCAGAACATCTCATCAGTGCAAGTCGCGCCGATGTTGCCAGAATGTATTTGGATAAAGTGACGCTTCTTCGATTCACAATAGCAATTTATTGTGACTATTTTATCGAAAAACATGAAATTCAAAGTGATACAGTGGCATAAATAATCGCAGCAGTAAATATTTATTACTAATTGAAGCATTTCATACATTAAAAATGCAAGATTTCACTTCTTTTCTGTGATTGTTTTTAAACAGCTGACAGTGTTGCATATTTTTGGAGATGTCCTGGATAATCGAGTACTCTGTTTTCTTTTAAGATGAGTACTATGTTCGGGTTTTTCACCAAAACACTAAACTAAAAGTACAAAAATATGTATGAAGACGATTATATTTTGATCAAGTCTTACCAAATAATGGAAGGAAAAGATCCAAGGAATTGATTGCAAATAATTCTATATTTCTATATTAATTTATTAAAAAAAGTAAGTAAAAGTAAGACTTGATCAAAATATAATCGTCTTCATATATATTTTTGTACTTTTAGTTTAGTGTTTTGGTGAAAAACCCGAACCTAGTACTCACCTTTAAGCTGAGCTACGATCATAGTACTCACCTTTAAAGCTGAGTACTATGTTCGGTTTTCAAGCTGAAAACCAGCTTGTTTTCACGGTTACTTTTTTTAATTAACTAATTTAGAAATATAAAATTATTTGCAATCAATTCCTTGGATCTTTTCCATCCATAATTTGCAGAGACTTGATAAAAATTTTATCGTCTTCATATATATTTTTGCACTTTTAATTTAGTGTTTTGGTGATAAACTCGAACATAGTACTCACCTTTATGCGCTTTACAGACTGTCAGTTATTCCGGACGACAGTGCTCGTGTCGAACATATCCCATATATTGTGCACAATATAAGTTAAGTCCGAAGGCATAATCGATACTGCTGCATGTTTATGGGATCGATAACACATTTAGCGATTATTTAGTCATCGCCGACAAGTCGTATCGATCCGACACACTGTAAGATTCTTTACAAACACCGACATTCCGTCCGGAATAACTGATAGTCTGTAAAGCGCATTACACAAAAAGCACGACACTCACACAAGAAGTGTTTAATTGATTCCTTTTCCTCCGCATAATGACAGCTCATACAGTAGTCATTATACTTTACGCCAAAGTTTGAAACCCGGAGTGCTTAATTCACAGATCTTGTTCTTACATATGTATGGTTCTTGAATAAGAACTATATCTATGTCTCCTTTCATCAGGAGAACTTTTAAGAGAGCACAAGCGGCCTTACAATGGTGAAGATTTATCTGGAGGAACCGTAGAACCATCCAAATTTTCAACCACCGTCACATCAGCCGCTTCAATTGAGTCATCAAGGGCTTCCTCTTCACAGATCTCGGTGACTCTCGCAACAATCCGCGGTAAGCAAACAAAAGAACATAAAAGAAATTCAGGAAAATACTAGAAAATGAATAGATGATTCCAACAAGTGATAGCGAAATTTTATCGTTACAATTTGAAATTTTAAATTAACGGAAACTAATTTAAATAAACTTATATCTATAATTATCAAATTCGTAACAATATAATCGTCTTCATATATATTTTTGTACTTTTAGTTTAGTGTTTTGGTGAAAAACCCGAACATAGTACTCACCTTTAAGCTGAGCTACGATCATAGTACTCACCTTTAAAGCTGAGTACTATGTTCGGTTTTCAAGCTGAAAACCAGCTTGTTTTCACGGTTACTTTTTTTAATTAACTAATTTAACTAATTTAAAATATAAAATTATTTGCAATCAATTCCTTGGATCTTTTCAATCCATAATTTGCAGAGACTTGATAAAAATGTTATCGTCTTCATATATATTTTTGCACTTTTAATTTAGTGTTTTGGTGAAAAACTCGAACATAGTACTCACCTTTACACAAAAAGCACGACACTCACACAAGAAGTGTTTAATTGATTCCTTTTCCTCCGCATCATGACAGCTCATACAGTAGTCATTATACTTTACGCCAATAGTTTTTGCAAAATCGCCTATCAGGCAGCGACCCGTTATAGGCGATATCAGGAGTGAAATCTGAAGTCTTGAGAACACTAGATATCTAGTGTGAGGTTTAAGTTTAAATGGGGCCATATTTGCTTGGTGTCGTTATAACCCTTGCAATTCTCCCATCGAAAATTTGCCATCATAACAGCCTTCTCACGCAGTAAGAGCTTGCAGGTAGCCCGAGGCATACCAACAAATTCTAGTTCTCCTGGAATATGTAAGGTAGTTCCTAGCCTTGCTAACTCTTCCGCTTCACAGTTCCCCGGTATGTTCCTATGGTCATGCACCCATATTAGGTGAATATTGTGCTGCTCAGCCATCTCGTTGAGAGATTTGCGGCAGTCGATGGCCGTTTTCGAGTTAAGGAATACAGAATCCAAGGATTTTATTGCAGGTTGACTATCTGAGTATATATATTAATGCCAACATTTGTTGGAAAATTACTTCTCAGCCAATTAGCCACCTCTCTTATTGCTAATATTTCAGCCAGAAAAACACTACATTGTTTGTAGAATTTCAAACTTCTTGTCGACATTGTGACATTGTTGATTGTCTCAAAGTTTCTCTAAATGGTTTCACAGCAATGTGGAATGCCGTTCAGAATCGGCTTTAAAAAGGAGGCCCCTTGTCATTGAGTTAATACCGGACACCACTACAACTAACCTATGTACTTCTTGCAAAATTTTCGGTATCAAATATCTATTTAAGTCTCCGACAAAAAATGATTTGTGTAGAGAAACATAATGTACACGAGATTAATTCATCTGATCGCTATTAACCCTAGAAAGCTTAACCTATTGAAAGTCCGGATAAGCTACATAAACATACATCTGTGGGACGTATCACAGTTTATCATAATGTGTACAAAATTTTTGGATTTTTGTTTTACATTTTTGTTCTTACACCGATTCTATATACAAATCCTAATCATTTAAATACATACGTTTTTGGCTAAACTTTTATTTATTGTGAAAGCGAAAAACTAAAAACTGCATACGTCTCTTAGACGTAGATAAGCTGTCTACGGTTAAACATTTTTTAATATTTGTTCCATATATTCATCAAATAAGTTTTTCACTTTTGCAGACCTCTTAATTAAAACAAACAATAAAATGGTAGCTCCTATGAGTTCTCAAAAACTCTCCCTGTCCGTTATGGTGAAAAAAAATTATTAGAGGTGAATACCTGCTTGCGAAATTTAACTCTACCGAAAATGTCGTTAGCATAAATAGAAATGCATTTCTTATAAGGGCATTTTTCGCAAGAGGTGCGAAGCTTTAAACCTGGAGGCCGGTATGCACTTTGGAAATTTTTTTACTGGACAATTTACCATTCAATAAAGAAATCAATTTTTCTATTTTTCTGGAATCCTCAGACACTCTTGCTTCCACACGTGGTAAGAAAACAAAATACGATTCCGATCTCAGAGGGATTTCGAAAGTATTTGCTCCCCTTGGAAGTTTCGTTAGCAAATATATAGCAATGCATTTCTTATGGGTAACGGAAATTTCGGTTGGAGGTGCATCGCATGTCTGTTCCTAAATTCCTCTATGCAGCTCTTGCCAAAATTCATGTTTCATGCCGATAACACAGTTTTCTATGTATTGCATATGGAAGAAAAATGTAAACAATCGATAACAGCGCGTTACACCAATGTGGAGGAAATTTCGTTAGAGGTGCATACCGGCCTTAATCATAAACTTTTCAAATTCCCTGGAATTTAAAACAAACGGGTACATTTTTTAACAATTTATTTTTTATTATTGTTATTCTTCTGTTTATCTATACTCTCTTCTTGATTCAATATAATATACTTGTTAACGAAATAAAAATAAAATAAAAAGCTAGGAAACATTCGTATCTATTTATAAATGTTTTGAAGTAGGTGTGTTTTTTTTAGTACATCTAATTGGCCGTTGGTAGGATAGAGGAGAATGACTTTTGAGGCTTAAAAAACAAGTTTGTATATGGAAGAGAAAAAACATTCATTATAAACATTATCATTCATACTCATATATATATTGGTATATGCAGAAAATTAACTAATATAAATCAAAAAAATAATTAATATAATTATACTTGTATAAAATGGGAGAAATTTAGGGTATTTGTATGCAAAGGTAGAAAGAAGGATTTAACGGTCGGAGGTGGTGGTGGTGTTGGTTTGCATATGACTCAGTCGTATATATGACTATAATGTTGTTGGTATATATGTATGTAGTTTTCTTTCTCCTGTTGCGACATTTGGGCAATTAGAACATCATTGATTTGATCAATTGGATAAGGACGGCCAGAAACTAAAACAGAAGGAGCATCATCTTCTTCTTCTTCAGATTCGGAATTGATAATGTTGTAGTCATCAGTATTGGCTAAAAAATATATTAAAATATTATAAAAAAAATGTTATTAAATCATAAAATATTCAATAAAAATAAAAAACAAATAATTATATGGCTTAAACTTCGGCCGGGCAGAATTTACAAAGTCCATTTTGAAAAATATCACTCTTCAAGCAAAATAAACTACAAAGAAAAAAAATCATTAAAATTTTTTCAATTAAATCTTAATTGAGTTTTAAAAAATATCAATTAAAAATTTAATTTGATTGATTCAACAAATTTTTTAATTGAAACAAAAATAACAAAAATTAATAATATCAATTATTTTTAATTGGATCAATTAATTTTTAATTGATACTATCATTTCTGTGATTGAAGACATATTAATTCAAAAATTAATTGGATCAATTAAATTCGTGATTGAATCAGAAAAAAAATGTTTGTGTGTACGTTTGCAACAATACAGTTGCAATTGAAAATCGCTCTTTAAAATAGATATTTCTACTTCCTGTCAGCATTATTCTGGATCTTGTCCCCGAATTGGGACCCTTTCGTCCCAAAAAAACAATTTAAATGTAAATTCTCAAATACATTAAAGTTAGAAAATAATAAAAATATACTATGCTATACAAAATCAGTAATAATTTAAAATTTGATAAAATTATAACATTTTTGTCATATCAGCTTGCGGGACTGAAGAGCCACATTCCCATATTTATTTCTCAAGCATTTCGTAGACGATCCCAACTGCTCGAGAAATTAATATGGGAATTTACTTCTAAATTCCCAAGAAATAAAATTAAGATAAGGTAAATGATCATCATTTCTGAAATTATATTATAATTGATACAAATCAATGAGAAACACGGATGAGGGATTATAAATGAGCACTTGAGTGCCCAAAATAAAATACTGTATCCGCTTTTAGCCCAAATGCTCAATTTACACCCCATGGTATATCATGGAATAAAGAGGAACAAAGTTTTCTTTTTTAAACTTTGACGATTAGCTCCACTTCTTTTTTAATAATACAGAAATAAAACGAATTTCATGTAAACCTGATTATTATACTAGACCGATTTCGAAAAAAATACCAAAAATTTATGGAAATTCTCCATCATATCCCCGTGTTTCTTAACTAAAAAATTTCGACCACCTACGAAAAAAAAAATATCTCCAATTTGGAGCAAATCACTTTCATTACGATAATGGTTTTGTTCTACCCCTCTACAATTCAAGACTGAAGTTGAGTAAATTACCTACTCATGAGAGTTGCAGATGATGTTGAGCTCAATTATGATTTATTACAATGGAAATGTCTTCCTGTTTGGATCTCGTATCAAAGTTTACAATAACGCCACCTTTAGGCTATCTGAAAATAATTAGTTTTCCTTTCTTGAGTTACAACGCTCCAATTACGCATTAGGTTAGGTTAGGTTAGGTGACAGCCCGATGTATCAGGCTCACTTAGACTATTCAGTCCATTGTGATACCACATTGGTGAACTTCTCTCTTATCACTGAGTGCTGCCCGATTCCATGTTAAGCTCAATGACAAGGGACCTCCTTTTTATAGCCGAGTACGAACGGCGTTCCACATTGCAGTGAAACCACTTAGAGAAGCTTTAAAACCCTCAGAAATGTCTCCAGCATTACTGAGGTGGGATAATCCACCGCTGAAAAACTTTTTGGTGTTCGGTCGAAGCAGGACCTTGTGTATGCAAGGCCCACGACCTTGTGTATGCAAGGCGGGCATGCTAACCATTGCACCACGGTGGCTCAATTATGATTTATTACAATGGGAATGTCTTCCTGTTTGGATCTCGTATCAAAGTTTACAATAACGCCACCTTTAGGCTATCTGAAAATTATTAGTTTTCCTTTCTTGAGTTACAACGCTCCAATTACGCATTAGGTTAGGTTAGGTTAGGTGACAGCCCGATGTATCAGGCTCACTTAGACTATTCAGTCCATTGTGATACCACATTGGTGAACTTCTCTCTTATCACTGAGTGCTGCCCGATTCCATGTTAAGCTCAATGACAAGGGACCTCCTTTTTATAGCCGAGTACGAACGGCGTTCCACATTGCAGTGAAACCACTTAGAGAAGCTTTAAAACCCTCAGAAATGTCTCCAGCATTACTGAGGTGGGATAATCCACCGCTGAAAAACTTTTTGGTGTTCGGTCGAAGCAGGACCTTGTGTATGCAAGGCCCACGACCTTGTGTATGCAAGGCGGGCATGCTAACCATTGCACCACGGTGGCTCAATTATGATTTATTACAATGGGAATGTCTTCCTGTTTGGATCTCGTATCAAAGTTTACAATAACGCCACCTTTAGGCTATCTGAAAATTATTAGTTTTCCTTTCTTGAGTTACAACGCTCCAATTACGCATTGGTAGATTTTAATTCAACCTATCAGCTTATTGATGGTAGCCATAGTATTATTGTGATTAATCGCTTCCGCCACCCCCGGCGGTAGAGCCAGGAATTTGGGAGTTAGAACGAACCCAAAAAATCAAGAAAAAGTGACAAATTTGCCACTAAATAAATTTTAAATTAAAATTAAATATAAAATTAAATTGAGCCAACGTAACATTGTGGAGATAATGGGTCTCTATGCGTCATTTTTCCATACGGTGTCAGAGTATAATTTTGATCTTTATGAAATATGTCTACCATAAGTATTGGGAGTCGGAATCACCTATGCACTTGAAATGGTTCTGGATGTCCGTCCGTGCGTTTGTTTTTAATTTAATTAAAAAAGTGACAAATTTGCCACCAAAGTGACACAACGTCCAGGGACCTGATATGGCCCACTTATCAGGTCTCTATGAGCAATTTTATTAAATAGATTGTTAGACCAGAAAAAATATTTCCAATTAAAAAGATGATTGAAGATGAAACCCTATTCAATAAAAACCCTACTCAAATTCCACATCAATTGTGAAATTTAGGGATTCAACTAAATTTCACATTTGATGCCAAATAAACTCCTAAGTTCAATATTATGATATACGTCTATAAAGAGGCCCCCTCAGTAGATACCAAGAATTTTTAGCATATATATATAAAAAAAAACACAACATTTTAGTCAAATCTAATGAATGTGAGCGCTTCTATGCGCTCAAGAATCGGTTTATGTAAGGCTATATTAAAATTTGGAAAGATAAGAGCCTTATTTTGCAAATTTCTTTAGGCATTTCAAAATCTGGCAAGTAGTATTAAAATTTCACGCTGGCAAAAAATTCTAATACTTTTTGGCAAAACCAAACTAAACTAACCTCAATTAAGTTCTCTAGAAGCCTAATTGGAAGATCGGTTTGTATGTGAGTGTTATGTCACAAAAATTGCTCGGTGTAACCTAAATTAATTGAAATTGATTTTTTTTTTGAAATGTTTCAAATAAAATTTTATGTTGGATAGCACAAATGGATCGATGCAGCCCATCTTCTAGCCTAACCTTCTGGTAAACATAGAATAATCTCCATCTTTGGAAGTTGCAGCGCATTTATCGACTGAAAAACTCAATGGAATCTAATTTGCGTAAATATTTGTGTAGTTTTAAAATGTTGATTTTAGCCGGAGTCGAACAAAGTTTTTACAACTCCGACTTCACAGTCCTGATTGAACCCATGACCCTTTGTATGCAAGGTGGACATGGTGACCACTGCACCACTGTCTCAATTAAAAAACTATCGAGTCTTTTGCCAAAATTCGATTATATTAAAATATCCGCTCATAGGTCATCTATAACGCCAGTTCACAAATTTCAGACAAATTGGAAGATAATTTTGTCGTAAAAAAAAAACAATATTTAACATTTCAGACTAACATAACTGAAAGTGATATGGAGTTCGGTCTTTGTGGGTGAGCCAATTAAGGTTTTCAAAGTTCAACAAATTCAAAAAGTTTTCCGTTTATAAAATTCCCATAAAATCGCGTTGACATATTTATGTATGTCAAATTGGAAATTTTTGACTTTTAGATCTATAATCTTGGCATGGACTTTTAGATCTATAATCTTGGTATACAACTTCTTTCTGGCCAATTTAATATGATCAATAATATTTTGTTTTTACTTACGAATTTTGGTATTTTCTATATCATTTTCAGCATCACTCGAATCACTAGAATTAGCATTGGAAGAACCAAAACGTAATCCTTTTGTATGATTTGTTTTTTGTCCTGGTTGCTTTTCATATTGCAATAGTACAGCCATAATATCTTCCTGTTCTTTCTTGCGATTATTATTGAATGTGGTCGTGCCTGTAGAAGTAGATGATGACCACGCAGAAAGACCAGGTTGTTGTGAATTTTGTGCAGCTTCATTTAATATGGCATCTGTATTGTCTGTATTATCCTCCGTAATAACAGTACTCTCTGTCATCCATATGGGTCGAGCCTTGCGTTCAGCCACTGTATCGGGTACATCATCACCGCCAATATTAATATCGACTCGAGTCTCTTCGACGGCAAAGCCTTGATTACGTGTAGCCTCACCAGACCATTGTTGTCCATCGCCACGAAATGTAGTGGGCTTATTAAGCCTGTCAAATTCAGAAATATACATGAAAATCTAATGATATTCCTCTGGATAATAAGCCATATTACATACCCTCTGATTGTGTCTATGTCTACTGGTTCAGGTTCGAGAATCTCCGGTGCCAATTTGATACCTTCTACTTCTCTTAGTAAATCGTATAACGGCTGTAATTGTTCGTTGAATCTTGCCAACATTAAACGTGAATCCTTTGTTGGCATTGCTGAACTATCCTCCTCCACAGTGCTACCACAGTATGTACAACGAAATTCCTGAGTGTTAAAATCGAACAGTTGATCGGCTTCCAAATCGGTAAAAGTCTTATTACAATTCGTACACTTAAAACTCGCCCTGCTGGTTGCGTCACGCTCTTCCGTTTCCATACGCTTGCGCATTAAATCCAATTTATATTTGACTACATTCACAAATGTCTTATAGTTGATGAAATAATAATTGACCTTTTGCGCCTTGCCATCGGGTCCAGTTTCCATTTTCAAACGGATCTGTATGAATTTATCGCTACGCAATGTGGTGATGCGCGCTCGCATTTGTTTCTTTTCGAAACGCAAGAGTTCAGCAATGTCATCCTCTTTCATGCAAGGATTACGAACCAGCATATCAATGATGAGAGCATCTTCTATTGTATAGAATCCACGTACCACTAGGCGAGCCAATTGTTTTAGACTACTAGGCACTTCGGTAACATATTTGATTTCTGTAGTCGTTGTGGTTGGCGCAGGAGTTGAAGACATTTCAGCAAGAAAATGGGTGAAAAAAGAAAATAATAAAAAAAGAAAACAAACAGCAAGCTGAAAAAAATGGAAGGTATTATTATCAAAATGTGATATAAAATTATGAAAATTTGGCTTTAAGATGTAACTGTTGAGGAGAGCGATTATTGGCACCGATTTGAGGATAAAAATAAAATCGTTGTGTCTGTGGATATCTTACTAAACGGTGCAAAGCAGACATGCTGGGCAATCTTGTAAAAAGTCTAAATCGACTTTTCATGATCTCAAATTTTTACAAATCGAGATTTTGGCCGAATTAAAATTTCAATATCGTAACAAAATCATCACAAAAAAACTGGAATCCTATCTTCATAGTGGCAGCCCGTTATTTTAGGCTCACTTAGACTTGGTGGACTTATCTCTTATCAATGAGGGCTACAAGGGATCTCATTTTAATTTACATGAAAATGAATTTTTAAAGATGTTTAAATGTCGATGATTTAAAAAAAATTGTCTAAAATTTTTGGAGTCCCGAATTTTGATGGAATTAATTCTGATTATAACCCACTGTAATTATTCTAACAATAGTCAACATGAATGTCTTTTTTTTAAAGACTTACAAGAATAATTTTTTAACAAAGTTGAAGTAGAATTTTTCGATCTTCGAGGAAAAAATAAAAGTGTTTACATATTTTCAAATTATGTAGCCTCGTACTAGCAACCACAAATTTTAAAAAAGTTATAAATTATACATGTATATTATAAATTATATACTCCTTTTGGAGTATATAAAAAAAATAATAATACACATTGCTTTTGGGTTAACGACTCACCGACTTAATGCTGTAGTTTTCAACTAATTGAAACTTTCCGTTTTTAAATTTAAATTGTGGACAGTGGGTTCTTTTCATAATTTCAAAATAACGTAATTTCCAATATTTAAGAAAGCGTCTTTTTTAAGTCAAAATGGGCGGTTATTTTCAATTTAAAAGAGTCGAATTATCTTCAAGGAAAATTTTAAATGTTTACATATATAGTCCTAATAATCAAGAATTTTTTTCATTTCAAATATCAAAAAATACGACTTGAGGATGTTTAATTTTCAAAATATAATGACCACTTTCTCACAATCAAAACAAACATTTTTGTTTGACCCAAATATCTAAAACATCCGATGAACAATAATCAGGCCTTTTGTGCCAATTAAGTCGAAAAAAATCGTTTCGGTTATAAGAATTTGCTAAACATTTCCAACAAACATTATTTTGTACAGCAGTCCTACACAATAACTATTTTTGATTTGTTTTGGCACTTTTTTAAAAACACTTTGGCAACACCAAGCCCACACATATTTCTGACGTTCCCCACAGTGTTGCCATACACAAATTTGCGAATGTCACACCAAAAAGGACAAAAGCAAAAAAAAAAACATTGATTTCGCAGCAGGCATTTTGACAATTTTTCCATTAGTCGTTTATTTTCTGTCATTCTTACCTCTCCTAGAGTCAGGCAGATCTTGTTGTGTGTGTGTTGTTTCTGTACTGGCTTGGTTGGGTTTTGTTAATTTTTTTGTTAATATTTTTGGAGCACCTTTTTCACGTCCATTAACAAAATAAATCAGCAATCTCCATATTACTCAACATTATGGTGTTGTAGAGATTGCCTGTGAATTGGTTTTAGAGCTTTTGATTGCCTTATTCTTAGACAATTATTAATTTCTTGGGGAGACTAATAAAAAATGCCCGACCGCAATATCTGCGTAAGGCGAGACAGGGTGTCTCAAGGGGCTGAGTGCATGCAAAAAGGCATTGTTATATCGAACAGCTGTTGTGACTTTATGATGATTACGAGGCATGCTGTTTTAGGAGAACAGGGTTGTTTGAAGATATTCACAGCGTTGCCACCAAACTTGTTAGAGAATATGATAGAGGGCGTTCAGATGTTTTTCTTTCACGAATTCTAATATTACGTTCTCAACAGAGGTAGGTACTAAGCTCATGCTTTTCTAATGGAAACCGAAATTGCAAGTATAAAATATTAATAAAGATACGGAAATTCCTTGCAATTCAGTAATATCATATTCCCCTATCTCATATGAAAGCTTTTTTTCGTATTCCAAACGAAAGAAAATTGATTATTCTTCTATTTCGAAAAGCAAGTCTGTGAGTAGTTGTCGAATGTAGTGTCAAATAAGTATTTTTTTTAATTTGCTAGTACTCTATTTTTTGGTAAATCCCCAATTTACGTTAAAACTACTAACAAAGAACTCCACAACATTTGTGAGTGTAAAGAATAGGGCTGTCATTCGTGATCGACTTTTATAAATCCCGGTATTCGGGATTTCAAAATATTGAATCTCGGGATTTTTTCGGGATCACGAAATTTTTATGATTCTTTAAATAAATATTAATAACAATCTACAGCATCAACAAATTGTAGTACATCAAGCAAATTTGGTTTAATTCAATTTTTTTAACAAAAAAAAAAAAAAACATAAAAGTAAACATAGAAGTACATTAAAAAGCAATTTCAAATTACTACCTAAAGGCCGGTATGCACCTCTAGCGAAAAATTTATTCCCATAAGGAATGCATTGCTATTTATGCTAACGAAATTTGCTACCGAAAATTTCGCTAGAGGGGTGCATACCGGCCTTAACAAAAAATATGAAGACAAAAATAAATTAAAAAAACTATTTCATATTGCTTTCGTACTCAACAAAAGATTTTAATTTTCTTTTAGACCTCATCGTTTTAAGTAACCTCTTAAAAATGTCATGGCATCCAAAATTTCATCAGATATACGATACGATTCTATCTTATTGCAGATGCAAAACATCTCTCACAGTAGACACTGGTCTAATGGTCGTTTATACTGAAGAAAGACCAATTTATTAATAAAAATCCTAAACAGCAAATTTATACTATTTTTTCGGGATCTCGAAATATTCCGGGATTCGGGATAAATCCTTTCCATAAAATCTCGGTATTTCGAGACGGGATTAATACCGAATGACGGCCCCAGTAAAGAATCATCTACTTTTTATGTTATGCGTCGTCTAAATGCGCGAGAAATAAAATTGGCTGTAAAATATAAATAAAATTTTGACAAAATTATCTATAGCAACAAAATTATCCTATAGAAATAAATAATTTGCAAAAATTTTCTATAGAAATAAAATTTTGACAAAATTTTCTATAAAAAAATCTCTATAGAAAAAAAATTTGTATTAAATTTTCTATAAAAATAAAATATTGACAAAATCATCTACAGAAATAAAATTTTGACAAAATTTTCTATAGAAATAAAATTTGGACAAGATTTTCTATAGAAATAAATATTTGACAAATTTTTTTATAGAAATACAATGTTGACAAAATTTTATTTAAAAATAAAATTTTCTATACAAATAAAGTTTTGACAAAATTTTCTACACAAATTTCTATATATGTTATATCTTGATTTCAGTACTTCATCGCATTAAGTAATTGTCGACGGACCTTTTACTATTGCTTTTTATTGTATGTGGCACGAATTCGAACAATGAGTTTATGTTATGTGAACATAAACTCATTGTTCGAAAGAGGACCTGATCGTTTGTTCGATTTTTGATGACATTGTGCTGTTTATAGTAAATTCTTACTCAAGGTGCCTTCAAGTTCAATGATAAGCGACCTTGTTCCGTTGTAAACAACTAGGAACGTTCACCTTGTATGCAAGGTTTTGGGCAAATGTTTAGCTTGTCATCGTTGGCCGCCATGGTTGTGTTTATCAACATTCCCGAAATCTTCAGGACATTGACTCTTGGAGACCTGTCGGTCAATTAACTTAACGAATTTTCTCATTTCATTTTTTGTGACATATGATAGAAGATTTCATTTCCATTTCTTTATATCTCGTGAGATGTGAAAAAGTTACTTGTGTTCATTGTAGTATGGTTTTTGGTTTATGAATGACGATTCAATGGAAGTGGGTTGGATGTGGATGAGCATATACCTCCTTGTTTGTTGTTTAAGTTTTATTTTATACTTGTTTTTTGTTCTTGGCTCTTGAAATTGTCGGTCCTTGTTGTTAATGGATTTTAGTATTACGATTGGTACTGGTACTGCCGCCTCCATCAGTTTTGTTATTCTTGGCATTCATGTCCTTGTTATGCGAAGTACTTTCCTTTGTTTTCCTGTGAACTATTGTAGGAGGATTATGGAAGTTCAATACCACTCCTGTGAAGAATGGTGGGTCGCTTTGTATAAAACGCATATGGTACCACGTGTAAGCTACACTGAAAGAATAGTTTTCTTTTCTCAGGAAAGAAATTTTAGACAAACAAAGTTTTCTTTTGATTCTAAAAATTTCTTAAAAAGCAAATAAAAAAAGATTAGACACAATCATAGAATCGCATATTATAAGTTTGAGTTTATTTGGTCTAAATGAAAGTACTTGTCTAAAATTTCGTTCCTGAGAAAAGTATTTTTCTTTGGGTGTTCACTCCGAGAAAAAAAAAAAAACGATGTTGGTGGAGACCATTCACGATAGAGTGAGAAAATAATATGGTAATCCCTGAAAATATTATGATCAGGAGGAAGAATTTTTCATTTCGACTTCAATAGATGTCATTTCTACAAAAGCATAATTATTTAAAAATGTCAAATGGAACGCTATTTTATTTAGGGTGGAGATAATGGAAGTCAGTTACCTTGTGGTTCTATGGGACGTACACCAATTGCTCTTGTTCGTGCAGCATTCATCTTAAATTTTTAGATAGGTTCGAATTGGCTACCTTTGGAACGAATTGTGGCCTTCAAACGGTCGACAAAGCCATCACATGCTGCACGACAGTGACTCTGCGGTATTAGGGCACTTTCCCAGTGAAACGCCGCCTGGAAATGATGAAAACTTTGGTATTTTTATAGGTCCATTTTGAGACCTCGATGTAACCTTTCCAGCTTCTTCCTTTCGATATGGTCCCCTTTGAAGTATTCTCAGAGCAGTGTTGCCAGGTGATTTTTGATTCTTCCCCCCAAATCTTAAGAAAAAAAAACCCTAAATTGGTCTAAGTTTTTTTCAAAACCCCCCAAAATTTTTCAGAATATAAAAGTACAAAAAGTGGTCCCAAAATTACGTGAAAAAATCCTGTAGTGATACACTTTAAAAATTAAATTTAACACAAATATATATCCGGAAAGAAGAGTTCTTTCCTGAGAAACGAAATTTTAGAAAAAAAAGTTTTCTTTTGATGCTAAAATTTTTTTTCGTTTGAAGTAAATAAAAAATAAAATTTGCTATTTAAGAAAATTCTTTAAAACAAAATAGATTTTCGTTTGTTTAAAATTTCATCCCTGAGGAAATTAATTTTTCTATGGATGTATTAATACAATATGTATATCAATTTAAAAAGCGGGCTTACTCTTAAAAAGCTTTCAGCTGCTAAGTTAAAATACGATTGTTTTTAATTTTGTCAAATATTAAAAATGCCCTTTCAACAGAAGAGTTTAAAAAAGAAAATAATGCTATTGGACACTTGTTTGTATTTAGGATCTTCTTGTTGACTTTCCGCATCTTTTTTCTCATAACTCATGCTAGAATTGTTCCGAATTTGCTTGAGAATTGCTCTACTTTATAAGGTCTGAAATAATTTTTTACGCCCAAAAATCCCCCCAAATAAATTTTACCCCTAAAAATCCCCCTAAATGTGAAAAAACCCTAAATTTGGGGGGGAAACCCCTAACCTGGCAACACTGTCTCAGAGAGATATTAGAACAACCAACGAGAGGCCCTGATGAAGGCAAGTGAGAGGCCGCAATTCCTCTCTGTTCATCGACATTAGAATTCGCAGTTCCTTCGTTTTTTTTTTGTCCCATATCAACTTGGTTTGTTCGCAACCTTCCGAAGAGACCCAACGTCTTCGCCTTAGTTCACCATATTTGACTTTTATCCTGTAAAAATAAGAAGATAGCGGACAAAAGACTTCCGCTAGGACATTATTCGTTCCACGATAGTCCTCCTTAGCCAGCACATCCGCCTCCTCATTCCCTATTATTTCACAGTGCCTAGGTACCGGCACAGAGTTATATTATGCTGTTCAGTGAATTCTCTACGACAGCGCTGCATAATGCTTTAAGCTGCTTGACTGTCGATAAAGAAGCTGATATCGCTTCTGAATACAGACCTTATCAACAGCGACTCAGCAGCTTTTGTGGTCGCAGAAATCTCAGCATGTAAAATACTGCAATCACTATCCAGCTTTTAACACTCTCGTATTCCTAGTTCACTGCAATAAATGTATCTGCACGATCCTTCTTCCACCTTTGATCCGTCCGTATACATACTTTATACTTGGTATAATATGTGTCGGCTTGTGATGATAATTTTAGTATTCCTGCAGACAGTACTCTCCAGTGTGTCCAAGCTCCTAAGTCTCATAAGTGTCAACTCTGCTGTTTTCCTTACGTGTAAATCGATTGGACAAACTCCCATCAGTACCTCCAAAGTGGCAGTGGCTGTGGTCCTCATAGCGCCTGTTCTATTTGTACCAACAGGTTGAAATTCCAAGGACCCCCACATAAGAGTTATATTAGCTTAGATATATGCAGTTGCAACCAGTTCTTATTTTTTGTGATCAATTGGAGTATTTAGTCTTTTTTGATAATAATAAGTGAATAAATTATCAATGAGTGCCGCCCGATTCTATCCTTATTGTAATTGAACCATTGAACTTTTGTATACAAGGTGGGCATCCTAGACATTGCACCATGGTGGCTCCCAGAAGTATTATTGTTGCGACGTGACATTGACCGATATATGTATAAGAAGGTAAGCAGATTCTTTCAATCATCAGTTTATTGAACATCCCGAATGCTATATCATTCGTAACGTCCGCCATATGCATTCCCATTACTACAGGCCAATTTAGTGACGTCATTAAGGTGTTAGGCCCTAACTTAATCTCTATGTAAGGCTAGTTTAGGTCAGAGCTTCCCAATCCAATTTGGTTTGGTTCGAATTCGCTCCCTATTCACGATAGTAGCTAAGATACCTGAGGAATTATTAGTTTTTTTTTATTTTATTAGCCTGAGGAATTGTTTTCGAGCTCCGAATCAACCGGAAGACAGATAGATTTTTAAATATCACTTCATGAATAGATCGATAGTCCGACAGACGGACTAGTAAATGGACAGAAAGATGGAGAGATGAGTAGCACAGAAGGATTAGAAGATACACGCTTGGATAGACTACCGATCGAGCCGATGGATCGATTCGGGGGAAGAGGTGGAAGTTGGACGAACGGTTAGATGGACTGAATATGAACGAACTGATCTCCACAAAATGGCTCATCATTCACGCCTTTTCATTAAGCATTAATCGAGAAACTCGAGGATAAATATTAGAGGCCTTATAGAATCAATCATTGAGCCTCGATTCACTCGGAAACAAGAAAGATTTAAACAAATTGAGAGACAGATAGATGGGTAGGCTAGCGAATGGATGTATTGATGGTCGGAAGAACGAACGTGGATCCACTGGAACACATCGGAGGCCAAGGAGCAGTCAAAACTGTCAACTGCACCGGACGAACCTTCTCCGAATTTGGCAATGACTCTCCAATCGGCTGGAAAAGTGATGGCCATCGTTTGTTTGGATTCAAAATGTTTGATCCACATTTACTACCTGGAACGTAAAATGCCGAATTATTGCATCGATTCGATGCTGAAATAAAGAAACAATCCTCTTGGAACTCGAAAAAGACCTAGTTCACCATGATAACGTATCGATTCTCAACTCAACATGGTCCAATTGGGCTAAGAAATGCTGTCCTCCCGACCTATAGTTCTGATTAGCCTCAACGGTATATTTGACATTTGGCTCCATGTGACTTCTTTCGGTTTACAAACATAGAAAGAAATGTCTTTCTGTGGGCGCAAATATAAGTACAATAAGGTACCTCACACACATGAAGATCTATTTTTCAGGCCTCGATAAGCCTATTTTCTATAAGGTTTAAAAAAGTTGGTTTTAAAACTATGTTGAAAAATTAATTGTACACAAAAAAAAATATTTTTTGTTTTCAATCACGATATTAATTGATCCAATTAATTTTTAATTGAAATGTCTTAAATCACAGAATATAGTATCAATAAAAAAATTAATTGAAAGTCAATTAAAAAATTATTGATCCAATTAGAAAATTAATTGATGCTATTAATTTTTGTGATTGATTTTTGTTTCAAATAAAATATTTGTTGAATCAAATAAAATGTTAATTAAATTAGACTTTAATTGGAAAAATTTTCGTGCATTTTTTCTGTGTAATATTTCCCAAAGAATTCTTTTTTTAATTCTTTATTTTTGAAGGCTAAATATTTACAGAACCATCCTCGCATTCTTACTTGTCATTACATGCTTGTGTGACCATGTTAAAAATTAATTTTTTTTCTTCGTGTATAAATGATAAAATATAAAAAAAAAATGGAGTGAGGAATTATACAGAATCCGTCTGTAAAACCCACACAGCCTGGATACTTGTATATGTGTGTGTGTGTTGAAAACATTTTGCTTAGTTTTATTTTTTAGGTGAAACAGTGAAAGTAAAAACAAACTAAAAAAAACGCGCTACCAGACTCATTGACGCCAAAATTTTCCATTCAATATTTTATTTAGAACATCAGCGACATAAATGGCAAGATGGAGAGGGAACTGATGATGTTATGTCCTAACCCCACTTTGACACGAAATTCCCTATTATTTGAGCATCTGTATAGACAGGCTAACAAGCAATTTTGAAGATTTGAAGAGTATATGTACATCAATTCCCATATTGCACATTGTGATGTTGTTAACATATTTAATGTTGTTTTGTTAGTATTTTTGTATTGTTCTATCGATGTGGTATGATTATATATGTATTTCAATATGATTGAGTGTAGATATGAGTAAAGCGACAGCCTTAAGATATGCTTTAAAATTTGCCTATTTGGTCTTATTGATAGGTTTCAATGGATAACGGAAAATGGGAAGGATCATTCACAATAAGAACTATATGTACAGGGGGTTCATATGTAATGTAGCAAAATAAAGCGTTTTATTTTATTAATTTTATTGTTCAAAAGCAAAAAATGTCAGCAATAACATTAAATTTTACAATCAGTTTAAATTTGATCGAAATTTCTACATTTTGCATGAATTTGCGTCTTCCAATGACCGACACACGCAGTACGAAAGTGGCTCTTCCGATATTTTAGTCCATTGACGGCGAGGTGCATTTTGGTGCCAACCTTGCACGAAAGCGGCCGCTTGCACGGAAGCGGTCAGTTGCCGAATTTTGTTTTATGTTTGTTTTCTGGTGAAAGAACAAAATAATGATGGAGTTCCCCAAAGAGATCAGCTGAAAATTTACATCTTCAATTAGCCACCCGAACTCAATCAGAGTGGTCCGCCGCTCTCCCCTTGTATTCATAGACCGTGGGGGTCAAGATAAGTACTGAATATTATCGGGAAAATGTCCTAAAGACGGTATTGACGCCCTAGGCAGACAAACATTTCGGCCACAGACTATGGCATTCCAACAGGGCTCTTCACCAACGCACTCAGCAGCACACGTCAACAAAAACGGTTTACAAAAAGTAGGTCCCTTGCTTCATTTCTGCACGGACGAAAAATACTGTCCATATGTTTGGGTGTAAAAATTATATGTTTGAAACTCAAATTTTTTAACACAATATTTTTAAGTGCAAGCATATAATGTTCATAAACTAGCATAACATGATTGGGACATATGTTAGAACATATTATGTTTGGGACATAAAATGTTTGTAAATATAATATGCTTAGATGCAAACATATATTAATTTGCAAATAGCCTATAAACATATATGTATTCAGAAAGAGAGACCTAGAGAGTATGCTGCAAGTAAAATAATGGAAGTAACCAATTGCCGCCTTAAAAATATATCCACACAAAAAAAATTTCATTCAAATTTTTTTCTACCAGTGTATGCCCTAAGGTTAAACATAATATGTTTTAACAATACAAATAAATATTTGCAAAATGTGTTTGGGGTATATGTTACAGAAGCGATTTTTTGAGGGTGTACCGCATTATGACCACCAAAATCTCCGGATCTAATTCGTTCGATTGTGGTATTTTGGAGAGTAAGATTGGCATTAAACAATACCAAAGTGTCGATCATCTCAAGACGACGTATCGCCTGGAATGGCAGTGTTACCACTATTGGAGATATTTTTTCGTGGATGACATTTTTGAGTTGGGGATTTTCGTGGAGATTTTTTCGAAATAGGTTCTGGACAATAAATCAGGTTTACATGAAATTCTTTTTATTTCTACATTATTAAAAAAGAAGCACAGCGAATCGTCAAAGAAATGTTTGCCTTTTTTATTCCACGGCAACAATGGTTTACAAAAGGAATATTTGGGCTATAAGCTAAGGACTTTAATTTGGGGATCCCAAAAGCTTATTTATAATCTTACTCAGATTGGCAAAAATATTCTTCTACAATTATGAAATCATTTCGTGTGGACAATTATGAAATCATTTCGTGCCTGAATGTTGCCAGCTCATAAGATTGACTGATTTCGTCACTTAATAAACAATGAAGAGACGAAGATGGCTTACATAATCACATAATGATCGTGTGCATTAGCGTAGCTAGACAATTTTCCTAGGGGGGGCTATAGCCCCCCTAGCTAAAAATTTATAGACTGAACTTATAGGTTCAATTAATGTTTTATTTCATAAAATTGAATAAAAAATTAGACATCAAAATAACTCGACAATTAATTTATAATAAAGCAACTAAAAGTAGTTCCACACTTTTCCCAGCAAAAAAATTGTGAGTTGTTCTAAAGGCACAACTTTAAAAGTACTTCCAAAAATGTCCTCAATTATTTTAACTACACAGGAAGTTTTTTACTTCATTTTTTTCATATTTTAATGTGTAATTTTTTGTTTTCTTTTTTTTCAAATAGTTTACAAAAAGAGTAAGAATAAATAAATTGGTACAAATTATTCAAATTTTGCCACAAAACTGCTAAATCCATTATAGAAAAATCGATAATCTTGGAAATTATTCGAGGAAAAACGTTTCAAACAAGCGTCAGAATGCATTAAAAATCATAAAAACAATATAAAAATTATTTATTTGGGAAAATATCACAAAATATTTTAATTCACATTCAAAACAATGAATTCGGATCTCACCTTAAGAAGTAATGCAAATTCATTGCAACGGCTGTTGAAACGGTGGACATTTGTCCTATGACAAGCTCATATTACATTCATTGCTTCTCCGCCAATTTTGCACCACTTCTAGACCCAAAAAGGACATTTTTACTACTTTTTTGGCAACGCATTTTCGAAGCATTATTAAGATATTAATTTATGAAAGAATAGTTTTAATATCAATTACTATTTTTTTAATTAAATTGACTAAACTAAATCAATCATAAGTTCAACCACAGCTTTATTTCATAAATATCTGACTTCAAACATTGCCATCGGCAACTGCTACCACAACCCAAGTAATTCGATTGTTTATGAAAGTCTTTAGCGGAACTTTGTGCGATTGTATATACTTGTTTAATTTTTATAAAAAATAAAAAAACTATTGACATTTATTGAAAAATGGAAAATCATAAATAGAGTTTCAAATTCTGGGGGGGGGCTAAAATTTTTCTGGGGGGTCTAAGCCCCCTCCCCAGAGGCCTTCCTACGCTTATGATCGTGTGATCATCAATCAATTTTATCTTGAGTATTTAGAATTAAATTTCCATCCATAAATCGTAATCCCATATATGTATATTTCTTTATTTTTTCATAAAAGCAATTTAAATTTCAATTCAACAATTTAAATTTCAATTCAACAATTTATTTGAAATTTTCGTGAGAAATTTTTGTTTAAAGGGTGATACGGTCAAAATTTGGTCAAGGGAAAACGCGTGTAAATCGGTGAAATCGTTTATTTAAAAAATCAAATTAAATTTCTTTTTCAAGTTAAATTAGTATAAAATTCAGGAAAAATATTCAGTTAGGCTTTCGCTTTTCCAAATCCGAATTGCCGGGCCTCACGCTTGACACCTGCCATCAGATTTTGTACAGCCACCTTGTCCACCTTCTTCGCCGCGGAAAGCCAGTTTGCCTTGAACTGCTGCTCGTCCTTAGCAGTTTTTTCGTCTTCTTTAGGTTCCGCTTGACAATAGCCCATTATTTCTCAATGGGCTTCCGGTTTTCGATATCCCCCCGATCCAGACTTCCTGGCTGTCGACAAAAGTTCCCCAAACACTTTAATTACATTTGTAACGGTTGATTTGGCAACTTTTAGCGATTTTGCCAGCTTTGCGTGCGAGTAGCTCGGATTTTCGCGATGCGCGAGCAAAATTTTGATACGCTGCTCTTCTTGCTTGGACGGCATTTTGACAACTGAAGAGTGAATTCCAAAATCAAAATAGGAGCAACATTCTACACACACACACCTTCAAAATGAGAGGTGTTCAGGTTTTTTAAATGCAAAATTGAAAGAAATACGTCAAGTTTATATTGACCAAATTTTGACCGTATCACCCTTTAAATTGGGGATTTTTGGGGAGTAGGCACCAAAATAGCCTCTTACGTGCAATGTTCTCTCATGGAAGGGAGGAGGCATTCCTAGAGGAAAATGTTATTTTTTGAAAGTGAACATGTAACATGTTCTGACTGAACAGTCTAAGTGAACCTGAATCTTAATCGGGCTGCCACTTTAACCTAACATGTTTGTCGCAATCATGTGATATTCTCCGTCATTACGTATTCAGATTTCCATTTTGTGTTTGGAAAGTAACATTGTTGCGGCGAAAATGTTCCAAAAATAACATTTTACTCTAGGAGTTGATCATATTCCTTCTCTGCGTATATGATTGCTTTGTCGACCGTTGTAAGGACCTAACTCGTGCCAAAAGTATCCAATTCTAATATTATTAATATTATATTACTGACATTGTTTGCTTTCGAACAATAAAATAAAAATATAGCGTTTTACTTTGTTACATTACATATCAGCAACCCTGTATATATATAATTGGCTTAAAATAAAGTTTATAATGTTTTTTTTTTTTTTTAATTTTTTCATTTGTTTTTAAAAATTCTTCCTTTAATTTGAGATTAGTTAAGGTAGTTTTATCTTATAACGATCTGGAGATCTTTGTATATGGAGTCTATATCGGATGGTATTGCAGCTGTTATGTTGTCATCATATATTCAAATTATTGGTTTAACATACCGTATATATGCACACCGACTTTATTTAACATCGTTATTGTCTTCGATTTCCTGTGACTTGTAAACACTTGCAAACATTTCCCTCTTATACAATTAATTGATGGCTGTTGTTCCATTTATCTTAGGATATGTTAATTTATTCAAATTGTAAGGCGGAAATGAACTCTCCAGTTATGCAGAATTATGTTACACAGCCCCCTATATAACTATGTTTCACCTCAAACGGCCTAAAAGTATGCAATGCATATTGTTTAACCATCATTCCATTTGGGAATGTTTTATTTATAGACCTCCTTTTGCACGGCTCATGCATTTACCCATGTTTTATTGTAATTAAGAATGCATTCCTTTGTCATGACGTTCTATTCGCCAACAATGGGGCATTGGATGATGATGACGTTGAAGCTTTAACGTCAGCAGGGACTGCAAAATGAGACAATCTTGCACGTTCTGTGTGAGGCTGTTTTTCTTTTTTTTTGTATTAAATGAATCCTATTTGTATGGCTTGAATCTCCCCAGGATTCTCGCAAACACACACACACACACATACACATATGCCCTCCTTATCTTGCATCACCACAATCTTTAATGGAGCCTTTTATCATTGTTCAACCATTTCCATGCCTTTAGCAAACCCAGTTTTTTCTGAAAAATATGGGATCTTGTAATTGTTTGCCTTTTCTTGCAAAGAAAGCAGCCAAAGCCAAAACATGTCCTTTCACAGTTTACAAAACAAAATAGCAACAACAATAAAAGAAACCTCATATGAAAAAGAAATTTCTTTGCACAGTTGGTTTTTGGTTTTGCCTTTCTTTATTTGTTTTGTTGTCTACTGACGTCAGCATTATTTAAGTTAAGACTTTTGTGTATGACTGGAGGCCTGGAGGATTTTGTTGTTGTTTTCCATGTATTTCTTTTTTTTGTTCTGTCAATAATAGCAATGATAATAATAACTTTTAAATGCTAGTGTGTCAAAGCTCTATCAAGAATCGGTGAGAATAAAAATAGTGAAACTTACTATGAAAAATTTATCCAATACGATTAAAAATGGTCAGGGAATGGGCGGAAACCCGTAAAAATCAAGTTGATTTTTCTACACGCAAAGAAAAAAAACGTTTGGAAAACCTGTACCGAAAACGTTTTTCTTTTGTTAGAGTTTTTTGAATTGCTTCGAAAATTTTAAACTTTTATCACCAAAAAAATTCGTTTGTTACAAAGTTTTTATTTTTTCAATAAAAAAAGTTATTTTTGAAACAACAACAGGGTCCATTTCGTTTATATCAAACACTGTTCTTTTCAGACTTTTGGTCTTTAATAAAACACATTTTACAGTTCAAAATTTAATATAGTACAATGTAATGTTGAACATTTTTTCGGTATCTTCCGAACATATGTAGAATGTATGTAAAAAAAAAAAAAAAAAAAACAAAAAAAAACTTTGGTCGAAGCAGGGATCGAACCCACGACCCTTGGCATGAGAGTCAGACGTAGCAACCACTGCTCCACGGTGCCAAACTAAATGTTTGTTTCTGTTAAATAAACTTTGTTTATTCGGTTCGTGGGCGCCGCAAGCTATGCTATATAAATATAACTTATATGGATATTTATCTATTGATGACCATAACAGGTACATAGCTCAGTGGTTAGTGTGTTGGCTTACAAAGTGCATGGTCCGCGGTTCGATTCTCCGTCCAGGCGAAAGGTAAAAAAATTTTAAAAATTTATAAAATCGTATAATTTCTTCTACATTGTTTGTATTACAGAAAAAGGTGCTAAGAACTAAAAATATTCGTGGAAGTGAGAAAGATGTGAGGGAAAATGCAATTAGCCAGAAAAAAATTTTTTTTTTTGAGTTAGTCTTTATGAAATTGTTTTTACATCCTGGAAAAGAATAAACGTTTATCACAAAAAGTATATACTTTTCTTCCAAATACACTTCCTTACAGCGAAAAGCAAATGAGAAACGAACTTTGTTTGTCTAAAATTTCGTTTGGGAGGAAAGAATTATTTTTTTGCGTGTATAGAAATACAATTTTAGCAAAATTTTCTATAGAAATAAAATTTTAACAAAATGTTCTATAGATATAAAATTTTGACAAAATTTTCTATAGAAATATTTTTTTGTTTGTTTTGTTATTGTTGGTTTATTCTTCAATCATTTTGTTGTTATACCCACCACCATAGAATAGTGACGGGGGTATATAAGTTTGTCATTCCGTTTGTAACACATCGAAATATCGATTTACGACTATATAAAGTATATATATTCATTATCAGGGAGAAATTCTAAGACGATATAACGATGTCCGTCTGTCTGTCTGTTGTAATCACGCTACAGTCTTCAATAATGAAGCAATCGTGCTGAAATTTTGCACAAACTCGTCTTTTGTCTGCAGGCAGGTCAAGTTCGAAGATGGGCTATATCGGTCCAGGTTTTGATATAGTCCCCATATAAACCGACCTCCCGATTTGGGGTCTTGGGATTATAGAAATCGTAGTTTTCATCCAATTTGCCTGAAATTTGAAATCTAGAGGTATTTTATGACCATAAAGAGGTGTGCCAAAAATGGTGTATCGGTCCATGTTTTGGTATAGCCCCCATATAGACCGATCTCCCGATTTTACTTCTTGGGCTTCTAGAATCCGAAGTTTTTATCATATTTGCCTGAAATTAGAAATCTAGAGGTATTTTCGGGTCATAAAGAGGTGTGCCGAAAACGGTGAGTATCGGTCCATATTTTAGTATAGCCCCCATAAGAACGATCTCCCGATTTAACTCCTTGGGTTTCTAGAAACCGTAGTTTTTATCTGATTTGCCTGAAATTGTAAATATTATGGTATTTTAGGCTCACAAAAACGTGTATCGGATTAAGTTTTCATCGGTCCATTAGGTAATGCCTCCATATAGACCGATTTCACTTCTTGAGAGTATAGAAGGCGCACTGATCATGAAAATTGCTTGAAACTCTATGTAAAATTTCCAGATTTTATTTCTCGGGTGAAAATCTACCGATTTAAGATTTCAAATCAAGACGTTATTTTATAATTTGTGCAAACACTTACAAGAAATGTTAATGATTCCTATAAAACTCAAACAAAAATGGTTCTTATAAATCCAGAATCTTCTATAGTCCTCATAGGTGAAATCTTTAAATTTATCTTCGGGAAGTGTCCTCAAGTCCTCAAGCCCTTCTGAAATTTCAAAGCAAACCCTAATATTTGGTTCATGGTGGTGGGTATTTAAGATTCGGCCCGGCCGAAATTAGTGCTGTATATACTTGTTTTTTATTTCAGCTTAAAACCAAGCATTGACTAAACTACAAGTGTAGCTGAACCAACAGAGGAAATTTTGTCAAAATTTATTTGGGCAAAGTCCTATAGACTGCAAGATGGTTGGATGGACGCACGTTTCGGAATTACCACATTCCTCATCAGCATACTATCAACCAATTATCAGAATAAATTCAGGCAGTTCACTAAACCCAAAGTGAACCACACTTGCTGATGAGGAATGTGGTAATTCCGAAACGTGCGTCCATCCAACCATCTTGCAGTCTACACGCAGAGAAGAAACATGATTGTCACAATCATATTCGAAGAGCAAAATAATATGATGGGAACTATTTCTGCGGCGACCATTTAACATTTTCACCTGCACCCATGTTGGCTCAGTGAACATGGTTCTAAGAAAAATAAAATTGTCCTCATCTAAAATGTTATTATATTGATAAAAAAGAATTTTGTTTGAATCAAAATACAATGGTCACGATCTAAAATGTTATGGTATTCGTCAAAAATGTTTTTCTTCCAATTAAAAGAACAGGGTCACAATCTAAAATGTATTGATCTTTATGAAAAAACTTTTTTCGTCGTCGAAAAAAGGACGCCACTTGAGAAAAGAAAACTCAAAATTATCTTTTTTTATTTGTTTTTATTTATTTATAAACTAATTCATTGTTTTTTTTGGTATTTATAATGTCGTGCAAGCAAACATCACATATTTTTACACACTCTATTTTATTTCAATTTCAACAATAAGTAATTATTCCATATTTACATCGAGCCCATCAAATGTACCAACGCAGACATCATGTAACTGCAAATAAAAATAAATGATACCATATATCAAAATGCAGACCAAAAAAAAAAGGAAATTTTTTCAATTACACTTTCCTCTTTATAAAATTCTTTTCGCTGCAAAAAAATTAAAAAAGTAAATGGTCACGTAAACAATCTACATAGTCTTTATGGCCATGTAATGGTTCTAGACATGTCTATACGTAAACTATAAAAAAACTTTTTTCCCCTGCAAAAAAGTAAAAAAATTGAATGGTCAGGTACATGTTTTTCCCGACCATGTAATGGTCTCAAATTCTATGATTTAAATAATAGAACATGTTTGCGGCATTTGGGAACCATTTAAATGCTTATTGCCAACATATATTTTTCTCCGCTCGAAAATTATTTTTACAAAGCCAAATACATGGTATTCGCGACAATTACATACTCTAGATAAGCATTAAATGGATGCGCAACCATGCCCAAACATGTTCTTTCTGTGCGTGTATAGGGCTTTGCCCAAATAAATTTGACAAACATTCTTTTCCTCTGTTAGGTTAGGTTAGGTTAGGTTAGGTGGCAGCCCGACGTATCAGGCTCACTTAGACTATTCAGTCCATTGTGATACCACATTGGTGAACTTCTCTCTTATCACTGAGTGCTGCCCGATTCCATGTTAAGCTCAATGACAAGGGACCTCCTTTTTATAGCCGAGTCTGAACAGCGTTCCACATTGCAGTGAAACCACTTAGAGAAGCTTTGAAACCCTCAGAAATATCACCAGCATTACTGAGGTGGGATAATCCACCGCTGAAAAACTTTTTGGTGTTCGGTCGAAGCAGGAATCGAACCCACGACCTTGCGTATGCAAGGCGGGTATGCTAACCTCCGCACCACGGTGGCTCCCCTCCTCTGTTGGTTAAGCTACACTTATAGTTAAGTCAATGCATGGTTTAAAGCTGAAATCAAAAAACAACAAAATAAAATTTTGACAAAATTTTCAATAGATATAAAATTTTGACAAAATTTTCTATAAAAATAAAGTTTTGACAAAACTTTCTATAGAAATTAAATTTGGACAAAATTTTCTAAAGAAATAAAATTTTGACAAAATTTTCTATAGAAATACAATTTTGACACAATTTTATATAGACATACTACTTTGAAATAAAAATTCCAAAAAATAAATATTTGAAAAAATATTCTATAGAACAAAAATTGAGCCAAATTTTCTATAGAAATAACATTTTGACAAAATTACCTATAGAAAAAAAATTTGGCAACATTTTTTACAAAAATAAAAATTTGACAAAATTTTGTATAGAAATAAAATTTTGACAAAATTTTCTACAGAAATAAAATTTTGTCAAAATTTCCTATAGAAATAAAAATCTGACAAAATTGCCTATAGAAATAAAATTTTGACAAACCTTTTACAGAACACAAATTTTGACATAATTTTCTACAGAAATAAAATTTTGACAAAATTTCCTATAGAAATAAAATTTTGTCAAAATTTCCTATATAAATAAAAAATTTGACAAAATTGCCTATAGAAATAAAATTTTGACAAAACTTTCTATAGAACACACATTTTGACATAATTTTCTACAGAAATAAAATTTTGACAAAATTTTCTATAGTAATAAAATTTTCACAAAATTTTCTATAGAAATAAAATTTTGATAAAATTTCTTTTAGAAATAAAATTTTGACAAAATTTTCTATAGAAATAAAATTTTGACGAAATTTTCTATAGAAATAATATTTCTATATATTTAGAAATAAAATTTTGACAAAATTTTCTATAAAAATAAAGTTTTGACAAAACTTTCTATAGAAATTAAATTTTGACAAAATTTTCTATAGAAATAAAGTTTTTACAAAATGTTCTAACGAAATAAAGTTTTGACAAAATTTTCTATAGAAAAAAATTTTGACACTATTTTCTATAGACATACTACTTTGAAATAAAAATTCCGAAAAATAAATATTTGAAAAAATATTCTATAGAACTAAAATTTTGCCAAATTTTCTATAGAAATAACTTTTTGACAAAATTACCTATAGAAAAAAAATTTGGCAACATTTTTTACAAAAATAAAAATTTGACAAAGTTTTGTATAGAAATAAAATTTTGACACAATTTTCTATAGACATACTACTTTGAAATAAAAATTCCGAAAAATAAATATTTGAAAAAATATTCTATAGAACTAAAATTTTGCCAAATTTTCTGTAGAAATAACTTTTTGACAAAATTACCTATAGAAAAAAAATTTGGCAACATTTTTTACAAAAATAAAAATTTGACAAAATTTTGTATAGAAATAAAATTTTGACAAAATTTCCTATATAAATAAAAAATTTGACAAATTTGCCTACAGAAATAAAATTTTGACAAAACTTTCTATAGAACACACATTTTGACATAATTTTCTACAGAAATATAAGCTTGACAAAATTTACAATAGAAATAAAATTTTGACAAAATTTCCTACAGAAATACAATTTTGACAAAATTTCTATAGAAGCAACATATTGCAAATTTTTTTATGGTAGGTTTTTGGTAAAATTTTCGCCACATCATATTCGGCGTGGCTAAATTGGGGCCTAATTTCATGCGAATTGGATAAAAATTGTAATTCCAAGAAGTCAAATCGGGAGGTCGGTTTATATAGGGGGGCTATCTATGGTGATGGGTATAATAAAGTATTAGTTTACATATTATGTACTAAATTTTATTTTTAAATACGCACTAATTATTTTTCTAAAATTAGTAAATCTTACTAAATCATAAACACAATCAATGATTTTCTAAAATGGACCAGCTTTATTTTAATTGTCGTATTGCCTAAGTACCTTTTTCATGTAGCTCCGTTGGGCATTAACTGCCAGATAACCAAAAGTAAATTGCAAATATCTTCTTTCAGGAGTTAAGTTCCTAGCTGGTATATGGAATATATAAGTAAGTAATAGATATGTCTATGGTACGGTTTGAAAGTTCGTTAGCTAACGTGGCACTAACGGAGCTTCTTGAAAATGAGGGTAAAGGCATTTTATCAATTTTTAACTCCATTTTGTTCTTTGACAAAAAAGGAATTAACTTGTTTATATTATGTTGCAATTAATAAGATATTTTATTTAAGATTTTATTTAACATTCACTTTTTGTTGGGTGAACCTAATCTATGCTTGAACTTCATCTCGAAAAACTTGTAAACAATATAAGCCAATATGAATTAATATCATCTATCTGCCATAACTAGTTTGACAGATATATTAGTGTGAACTTGTTAATACTTCTTGTCAGCTACCCTGTATGTAGTTAATAGGAACGCCAACAGTTGTGCAATCTAATAGAAGCCTAACTAATTGATAAAGCACTGATTTTCGTTAATGTTATATACATTTTCTTTTTATATATCTGAGTATCCATGTACAATTTTCTAAAGTAGACGTAGAGCCTCAGGACTTTTATATTTTATTAAAGTTGGTTTTTCCTTTAGTAAGGAAAAAAGTTTATTTATTTTTGCTATTATTGTTATGTTTCTTCTTCTAGCAGTTAATGCTGCTGTTGGTACTCTACATACACATATTTGGATGTTGTCACTTTCCAGAATGAAATTTGTGTTAGTCTCTCTTCTCTCTCTCGACATTTGGGGAATTTCACATTTATCTCTCCTATTGAATTTTTTTGTTTGTTTGCATGTATCAACGCCATTAACAAGTTGGGGTAGTTTTTAAACTCTGGTTATCACAATGTGATGGTGTTGTTATTGTTGTTGCTAATGTTCTCCCATATTGTTTGACAGACATCTCTGTTGTTATGTGTATGGATGTCAATTAGCAGAACCAAAACATTAAAAATACGCATGTCCACTTGCCCATTGACGAGAATATAAGGCAAAAGAAAAACAGAGACTGGGGAGCATTACAATGGGGATAGAGCATATCTCGGAGAGCTGAAAGAGATGATTAGAGAGTAGAATAAAATAACTTTTTCCCTTCTCTTTGGTGAGAATGAAAATTTTGACTTTTTGGCCAAAGACCACCACCGTTGACAGAGGAGCATAGTCAGAAAAACTCTCAGACTTTTGGTCAAATGCAGTTCCGAGTCGTGCGCTGTTATGTTCGGTTATAGAAACGGTCAAGAAAATCTAGAAAATTTTTATACAGATAAAAATTCAAATTAAATTTCAATTGAATGAAAGAAAATAACAAAAAAAAAAAAAAACATAAAAATAAATCAGGAAAAACTTGGCGGAAGTGTATAAAAGGAAGCAAATAAAAGTTTAAACAAAAGAAACAAGATTTTCTAGTGATTTATTTAACAGGCGTTAAAGCAAACAAAAGGCATAATTCTCAATGAAGAGAAAAGGTGAAAATTGCTTGTTATAAAATAATAATCCATAAAGAAAAAACGTTTTTTCTATCATAGAAATTAGAGAAAAATATATTTCGAAGCTAACAAAGTAACATGGAATAAAGGAAAATTCCAAAGCTATGCAGAAATCCTCTCCTAATCGCCCTAAAAGAAATAAACAAAAGAAAAGAAATATTTTTTAGTGAAATTTTCTAGATGGTAATCGTGATTACTCAAAGAAAAAAGTGAAAAATGTTGTTGTTGTGAAAAAAGGAAAACTCCACCAGACTCTATCCTATCCTGAACATACGATATTGACGATTGCCCTTCCTCTTGCCATATAACAGAGTGAGTGTGTGTGGGCGGTGGCAAACCTGGGGTGGTTTCTAATGGTTATCACAAGCTTAGTAAGCATATACGAAAATTTGGCTAATTTTTTCTTTTCCTAAAGGCGTTCTGATCTAATTTGTACTCAATGGAATTTATGAAAGATTTTAGTTGAACATTAAGTTTAAGTTTCTTAAATAACAATAAATTAAGATCTTGGTTAAGAACCTCTTAAGTAAGGATATGTGACCCACCGATAAGTGGTAGCACCGTCAGCGATACCTGCGTGGTAAGGTATCGTTGGACCTAGAACAAAAACAAATGGTGATTTTAAAATCTTGCATTCTCGCTATAATTATATATAATTAATTTTCAATATGATGAAGAGTTGTATGAATCACAAATATTTCAATATATCACAGAAGAAAATAGTTTTTGTCTTCAATCTTGAATTTAATTGAATCACGAAAGTGATAGTATCAATCACCAAAGACTATTAAAAAATTAATTTATACAATTAAAAATTTAATTGATACCAATAATTTTTGTGATTGTTTTTTTTTAATTTAAAAATTTGTCGAATCAATTAATTTTTTAATTGAAAATTTTTAAAAATTAAGTTTAATTGGAAAATTGTCGGTGATATTTTTTTCTATGATTGTGGTTTTGTATAAAGACCCTCGATTTTTAGTCCATAATTACTTGGGAGTCTAGGGAAATTCATTTAGACTTAAAAAATCAAAACAATTGAAAACATACGATTATATCAAAGTCATTGAAGGGTAAATAGTTCCCGCTCCTGTTTATCTGTACAAAACGATTCCATTCTGATGTTTCTATGATTGCTTTCCCACTCGTAATGCGAATTTTAATGTATGACAATTCTTTAGTGGCCATAGATCCAGAAATGCTAAAGGGATAATTTATATTGCTCGAAGACCTCAGTTTATTTCCTGCATATGCTATGTGCAAAACTTAAAAATGATGTACAGTCGAACGGAAATACTGGTTATGATGGAAAGGTTTTCAGGTTCCAAAGACTTTTTGTCAGAAATCATGTTCATGCACCCAAAAACAATACTTTCCTCAGAAAAAAAAATTTAGACAAACGAATTTCCCTTTTGTTATAACATATTTTCTTATAAAGCAAATAAACCCGAATTTGTGACAAGTGTTGCAACGATTTTATCTAATGATTTTTATTTACTTCAATAGAAATTTTTTTAGCATTAAAAGAAAACTTAGTTTGTCTAAAATTTCTTTCCTCAGAAAAGAAAACTATTCTTTCAGTGAGGGAAACTAGTTCGTTATTAAATTAATTTTGAAGAATTATTAAAGCCATATTTATTTTAGTTCAACAAAATTTTCTTTCATGTTAAGATACCCATTTTTAGGACGAAACGACTTCGTATCAAATAATTTTATATTAAAGAAATGCGTTCATGTTTTAAGGACACGAAATCTTTGGCCTCACAACAGTATTTTTTCAGTGTGCCTTTTGGAATTTGTAAGGGTTTGTCTTGGGCCACCTTTGTCTTGGGCATTTGAACTTCAAATTATGCCTTTCTCAAACCTTATAAAACCTTTGCCAAACCCAGAAACCCTTTTCCAATCGCGGATTTTTGCTATCATGTGCATTATGAAATGTTTACTATAAAAATATTTTTTTTAGCCTCAGGAAACTATCCATAGCAAAATTGGGTCTAGGCAAGAAATAGGCAACAATTAAACAAAGTGATTTATAGTCTTCATTTGATTTGAAGAAGGTTTAATTTTATTTAAAACAACTTTCATTTGATTTGAAAATTGACTCATTTCACATGAAAATGTTTTCATTTGTCTTCTAAAAGGTTTCATTTGATTTGTCAGAATATGGCATTCTGATCACGATTACCACTCGAACCCAAACTAATCTACCAAAATTTTGAAAATTTTGTCAAAATTTTATTTCTATAGAAATTTTGTTCAAAATTTTATTTCCATAGAAAATTTTTTCTATAGAAAATTATGTCAAAATTTTATTTCTATGGAAAATTTGTCAAAATTTTATTTCTATAGATTTTTTTCAAAATTTTATTTTTATGGAAAATTTTGTCAAAATTTTATTTCTATGGGAAATTTTGTCGAAAAATTTCGTCAAAATTTTATTTCTATAGAAAACTTTGTCAATTTTATTTCAATAGAAACTTTTTCAAAATTTTATTTCTATATTTCTATAGAAAATTTTGTCAAAATTTTATTTCGAAAGTAAATTTTGTCAAAATTTTACTTCGATAGAAAATGTCAATATTTTACTTCGATAGAAAATTTTGTCAATATTTTATTTCGATAGAAAATTTTGTCAACGTTTTATTTCTATAGAAAATTTTGTCAAAATTTTGTTTCTATAGACAATTTTGTCAAAATTTTATTTCTATAGAAAATTTTTTCTATAGGAAATTATGTCAAAATGTTATTTCTATGGAAAATTTGTCAAAATTTTTTTCTCTATAGAAAGTTTTGTCAAAATATTATTTCCATAGATTTTTTCAAAATTTTATTTTTATGGAAAATTTTGGTAAAATTTTTTTTCTATAGGAAATTTTGTCGAAAAATTTCGTCAAAATTGTATTTCTATAGAAAATTTGGTCAATATTATATTTCAATAGAAAATTTTTCAACATTTTATTTCTATAGAAAATCTTTTCTATAGAATTTATTTTATTTCTATAAAAAAAATTTTATTAAAGAATTTAGTTGATTTCTGTAGAAAATTTTATTTTTATGGGAAATTTGTCAAAATTTTATTTCTATAGAAAGTTTTGTCAAAATTTTATTTCTATAGATTTTTTCAAAATTTTATTTTTATGGAAAATTTTGTCAAAATTTTATTTCTATAGGAAATTTTGTCGAAAAATTTCGTCAAAATTTTATATCTATAGAAAATTTTGTCAATATTTTATTTCAATAGAAACTTTTTCAAAATTTTATTTCTAAAAAATTAAAATTTTATTTCTATAGGAAATTTTGTCGAAAAATTTCGTCAAAATTGTATTTCTATAGAAAATTTTATCAATATTTTATTTCAATAGAAACTTTTTCAACATTTTATTTCCATAGAAAATCTTTTCTATAGAATTTATTTTATTTCTATAAATTTTTTTTTCTAAAGAATTTCTATAGAAAATTTTATTTCTATGGGAAATTTGTCAACATTTTATTTCTATAGAAAGTTTTGTCAAAATTTTATTTCTATAGAAAATTTTGTCAAAATTTTATTTCTATAGAAAATTTTGTCAAAATTTTATTTCGATAGAAAATTTTGTCAAAGTTTTATTTCGATAGAAAATTTTGTCAACGTTTTATTTCTATATAAAATTTTGTCAAAATTTTGTTTCTATAGAAAATTTTGTCAAAATTTTATTTCTATAGAAAATTTTTTCTATAGGAAATTATGTCAAAATGTTATTTCTATGGAAAATTTGTCAAAATTTTTTTCTCTATAGAAAGTTTTGTCAAAATATTATTTCCATAGATTTTTTCAAAATTTTATTTTTATGGAAAATTTTGGTAAAATTTTTTTTCTATAGGAAATTTTGTCGAAAAATTTCGTCAAAATTGTATTGCTATAGAAAATTTTGTCAATATTTTATTTCAATAGAAACTTTTTCAACATTTTATTTCTATAGAAAATCTTTTCTATAGAATTTATTTTATTTCTATAAAAATTTTTTCTAAAGAATTTCTATAGAAAATTTTATTTCTATGGGAAATTTGTCAAAATTTTATTTCTATAGATTTTTTTCAAAATTTTATTTTAATGAAAATTTTGTTAAAATTTTATTTCTATAGGAAATTCTGTCAAAATTTTATTTCGATAGAAAATTTTGTCAACATTTTATTTCGATAGAAAATTTTGTCAAAGTTTTATTTCTATAGAAAATTTTGTCAAAAATTTATTTCTATAGAAAATCTTGTCAGGTTTGTTTCTATAGAAATTTTGTTCAAAATTTTATTTCTATAGAAAATTTTGTCAAAATTTTATTTCGATAGAAAATCTTGTCAGTTTTGTTTCTATAGAAATTTTGTTCAACATTTTATTTCTATAGAAAAATTTGTCAACATTTTATTTCTATAGAAAATTTTGTCAACAGTTTATTTCTATAGAAAATTTGCTTGTGTTAGCTACCATCTATTTATCATGTTCCTGGCTATCTGGACTTGGTCTTAAATCAATTTGTTAACAAAACATACCGTGTCACACATAGTCGAATATGAGCCGGTTTCCTTGACCTTTTGGCTCACTGGATTTTAGGATTTTAAGCTGTATTCAATTTCTTCCTACTTGTTGTTGGTTTTCTAGTCCTCGCATCTATATTACATAGGATGATACTTACTACTTGACCCAATTTTAAAGCCTACTCGGTCAGGGTCGTTGTTGTGTATGGTCCCCATTAATGACCATTATTTTCTGTGTGGTGAGAATTTCATGGTGTGGTTGCAATTCAGGTCAGGTAATTGGTTGGGTGGAATTTAATTTAATTCTAAAAAAATCTCAATAATGTTTATTTTATTGAGGGTCTTCTTGGTCCACTTATAACATTGAAATCCTTGACATTGATAGAATTAAAAAAATGTAGGTGCAAGTCTAGCATTTTTAGTAAATAGAGTCACGCCTTATCGTCTCAAAAGAATGAAAATCATTTACCTCTTTTGCCAAAGACAATTTTATGTTGACCACATCAAGATTAATTTTAAAACATATGATGCGTAATATTGAACATACAATGTGGGCCATCTTCCGACAGAAGTTTTAAAATTTTCTAGGGATAAGCCTTCACAATAAAGATGCTGGTTTGTATTTTAATATCCTTCTATTTCTGATATCTTCTTTGAGCAATGGAGAAATAGACCGTTTGTACATTAGCAGTAATGCCAGTTTAACAAAATCTGCAAAATAAACCCAATCTATGTTCACACGAAAAAACATGCCCGATTCCAAAGATTTTGTCTTTACACCGATGATTTTGGTATTGATTCCGAGCCAAAGAAGCGGAGATTTGAATTAAGGATACATTTAAGAGACAATTTTCTTTACAATTGGAGTTTTGCGTACTTGATTATAGAAAAAAATTTCAATTTATCAATTTGTTTAGCTCTTTTCTTCAAGTCCATTAACGTGTGTTGGTGACAACTTTCAGACTCGACTACAAGTAAAAATTAGGCTATGTTTCAAGTTAAAAAACCTCTCCTAGTTTTAAACGCTTTTTAGCTTTGTAGACAAGAAGCAACAAGTCGGCAAATTTAAGAAAGATTTCATTAATTTTGAAGATTTTTTCAATAGTATTAATACCACGATGACCTTAGTAAAACGAAATTTTCTTTTATGTTAGGATATCCAAATTTAAGTTGAATATCTCAACTATAAGGAGAAAATGACTTCATTGAAAATTTTATCGACTTTTGGACAAGGAAAAAATCTTTATATCTGAGAAATGCGTCTTCTGAGCTAAGCAAAATTCGTATTTTAAGGACATGAAATCTTTGGCCTCACGACAATATTTTTTGTCAGTGTAAGATTGTATGGAAATTATCAGAATTCACAAATAAATTCACCTTTGTCCGATATGATCATCTTTGCCGCCACAATGGTTCTGAGTCTTTTCAAAAATTAGTTGCAAGCTGCACGAATATAATCTGCCAGTTGAAATCACTCTAACTTCCCATCAAAACAAGCTATCGACTTGAAACTTAGCACAACTAATTGTAAGTCGGATGGTATTGCAAATAGGCCATGTCAGACCATGTTTACGTATATCCCCTTATAAACGGTCCCGCCCAGATTTGGTTTGTGGAGCTTCAAATAGAGACAAATATCATATGATACCGTTGAAATTTGGCACGTGGTGTCGATTTTGGAAAAAATCGGTTCAGATTTATATATAGCTGTCATATATATTTCTAACCGGTCTGTCCATAAATGACGTAGATATTAACCGATCTTCTTCAAATTTCTACTCTTATGGCCCCAGTGGCGTAAGTTTTACTCCGAGTTACACAGAGAGTAGAATTAACATTATTAATAAACATACCGAATTTGGTTGAAATCGGTTCACATTTAGATATACACGGACGAAAAAGATTGATTTTCATATGTTTGGGTGTAAAAATTATATGTTTGGAACTCCAATTTTTTAACACAATATTTTTAAGTGCAATCATATAATGTTCATAAACTAGCATAATATGTTTGGGACATAAAATGCTTGGATCCAAACATATATTAATTTAGAAATAGCCTATAAACATATATGTGTTTAGAAAAAGAGACCTACAGAGTATGCTGCAAGTAAACGAATGGAAGTAAACAATTGGCGCCTTAAAAATATATATAAACAAAGAAAATTTCATTAAAATTTTTTCTACCAGTGTATGCCTAAGTTAAAACATAATATGTTTGAACAATACAAACAATATTTTATTTGGACCAATCCTAAAAATATACGAGGGCAGTTCGGAAACTTCTTAGCCTAGCACAAAAAGCGCGGTATAAACAGAAAAAAGTTAAGTGTTTTGCAAAGACGATTAAAGAGGAAGATGTGAATTGGCCATGTTGTTATTCTTTTTTCTCGAGAACCAGAGATTAGCCCCATACATGTTCGATAAGAAGTTGCAACTTTTTTTCGGTTTCTCTTTTCATTTTGCATTCGTAACAAAACCTAATTCACTTATTTTAGCAATTTTTTTTAACTTTTAAAAGAATAAAAACACTTCATAAAACATTTAATTAATAATTTAGTGCAATCGACACAGAAATTTGCGGGAACTTTTGAGAAAATAGCAAAATAAAAATTGTCTGCATCAAACCAGTAAGTTCGAAGCGCCTTTCCTACAAGTATGGGGCTAATCTTTGGTTTCTGACACTAACACTATCAAAGCCCAATTCACATCTTCCTCTTTAATCGTCTTTGGTGTTTTGGAAACTTCCATCTCTGTTATGAACACATGTTAAATTTTGTTTCAATCTGGCAACTCCTTCATATAGAAACAGGTGTTCCAAAAAAGACGCATACGCAATTTTTTTACAATGGAAAAATTAGAAATGTGTGCTGTCATTAAATATTTACATAAAAAAGGTTTATCGGGACAAGAAATTCATAATGATATGGTGAATGTGTTATGTGAAAGTGCTCCTTCATATGCAACAGTAAAAAATTGGGTTGCTGAATTTAAACGTGGTCTTACAAGCATTGAAGATGAACCACGTAGTGGACGTCCAAAAACAGCAGCAATAACAGAAATTGTAGCCAAAGTGCATGATATGGTATTAAATGACCGACGAATAAAAGTGCGTGAAATTGCTAATATCATGGGCATCTCAAATGATCGAGTTCATTTAATTTTGCATGAAGAACTACAGATGAAAAAGCTTTCTGCAAGATGGGTGCCGCATTTGTTAACAGTCGATCAAAAACGCATAAAAATGAATATTTCTCAAGCTTGTTTGGATCGTTTAAGCCAAATAAAATGGATTTTAAGCGTTGTTTCATAACTGTTGATTAGGCATGGATCCACCACTATACTCCAGAGACAAAAGAACAATCCAAACAATGGACTGAAGCTGAAGGAAGTGCCCCAAAGATGGCAAAAACAATTCAATCGGATGGTAAGGTTATGGCAACGGGTTTTGGGACTTCAAAGGTACGAGTATTTTATTGATTGACTATCTGCAAAAGGGTAAAACAATAAATTCAGAGTACTATTGCAACTTTTTGGGTCAATTAAATGTACAAATTCGAGAAAAACGTCCTGGCTTACAACACAAAAAAAAATTCATCAAGACAACGCACTAGCGCACAAGAGTGTTTTAACAGTGGCTAAAATCAACGAATTAAAGTTGCTTGACCACCCACCTTATTCTCCTGATTTAGCTCCCAGTGACTTTTACTTGTTCCCAAATCTAAAAAAAATCCTTGCTGGCAAGCGTTTTACCTCAAATGAAGACGCCCTCGTATATGCTTTAAGCAAAATGTGTTTGGGGCATATGTTACAGAATCGATTTTTTGAGGGTGTAGCTCCCATATACATATGGGCTCAGCCCCCATTTATATGTTCTTTCGATTTGGGCAAATATGACCAAAATATCCACATTTATAAATACAGACTTGCACGCAGAGAAGAAACATGATTGTCACAATCATATTCGAAGAGCAAAATAATATGATAGGAGCTATTTTTGCGGCGACCATGTAACATGTTAACCTGCAACCATGTTGGCTCAGTGAACATGGTTCTAGGAAAATGTAATTGTCCTCATCTAAAATGTTAATATATTGATAGAAAGAGTTTTGTTTGAATGAAAAAACAATGGTCACGATGTAAAATGTTATGGTATTCATTAAAAATGTTTTTCTCCTACACTGTTAGAAAAATATGTTTTTCATATGTTCCGATATAAACAAAATGTGTTTCGGGCACGATTTTAAACCACAATATATTTAAGTGCGAACATGTAATGTTCCTAAACTAACACTAAATGTTTGGGACATCTATGTTAATATGTTAGAATATATTATGTTTGGGGCATGAATGTTTCATAAAAATCATATGTGTGAATACAAACATATATAAATTTACAAACATACATATGTTGTGATATTTTATTCAAAGCGACAGAGAGAGTATAAAGAGAAATAGAGATGGAAAACGGGAGAGTTGACGAAAGATATCAATATAACACAGCAAAAGAGTCAAAAGAGAACAATTTCTGTGAAACCGCTTGTATGTTGTTTCGGAAAACTGTTTTATGATAAGGCCAAAAATTTGATATGCTTAAGTCTAAATATTATTTAATTTGAATAAAGAGAATAGACATTCGGAACCAAGAGAATAGACATTTGAAAAACAAACAGCATATGTTTTCGCCTTGAGAGCAGCATTTTATGTAAGTGTGGATATGTGTTTTGTTTATCATTTTGGCATTATGGGCACAATTTTTTTCTTGGTTCGTTAAAAGAAATCAGGGGTCTTCATAAAAATAGCGAAAGGGCACTATACACTTTTTAGAGTTGGGACTGTAAAATGAAATAAGGAGGAAATAGTGAAAAATTACACAGTAAAATGTAAAAAAACAATCTTTAGTTCCTCTTTAGTAGTCCACGAGGAGTTGACGGACACCATCAAATATAAAAGCGGGCATTAAGTTCGAGTTTTACAGCTAAAACAATTTAAAAAGTTTATTTTCTTTAAAATGAATTATTAAAGAAAAATAAAAGGAATTTTAGAGCTATGGTGTTAAATGCTAGTAAAAAACTATTCAAGTTTTGTCCAAAAACAGTTTTTTATTACAAAATTGTTATTTTTGCAATAAAAAATAATATTTTATCCAAAAATCAGTCAATTTCGTTTATATCAAGCACTGTTACTGACTATAAATCTTTAATAACGCACATTTCGAAGTTTCATTTAAAAAAATTTAATATAGTATCAATATAAATGTGTAAATTAAAAAAAAAAAAAAAAAAAAAAAAAAACAAAAAAAATGTTCGGTCGGAGCAGGGATTGAACCCACGACCCTTTGCATGCAAGGCAGACATGCTAACCACTGCTCCACGTGGCAAACAAATGTATGTTTCTGTTAAATAATGTTATGTTTGCAAGGGCTCGTGGGCGCTGCAAACTATGCTATATAAATGTAACTTAAAACGATAATTATCTACTGGTGACTATAACAGCTATGTAGCCCAGTGGATAGTGTGTTGGCTTACAAACTGTATGGTCCTCGGTTCGATTCTCCGTGCAGGCGAAAGGTAAAATTTAAAAAATTTATAAAAGTGAATAATTTCTTCAACATTATTTGTATTACAGAAAAAGGTGCCAATAACAAAAAAATTTCGTGGAAGTGAAAATTACGAGTATGTTAGGGAATGACCACAATCGTGTTCTGGAAAAATTCTTCCAAGCATATAATATTTTTGGCTCAAAATGCTTCCAAACATATAATATGTTCACATAAAACAAACATATTAATGTTTCGGCAGTATGCAATAATATATGTGCTTCCTGCAAAATATGTTTGGAACATATGTTAAAGAAGCGATTTTTTTTTTGAGGGTGTAGTTAAAAGAACATGGTCACAACCTAAAATGTTTTGATCTTTATGAAAAAACTTTTTTCATCGTCGAAAAAATGACGCCACTTGAGAAAAGAAAACACAAAATTAACCTTATTTGTTTGTTTTTATTTATTTATAAACTAATTCATTGTTTATTTGTATTTATAATGCCGTTCAAGCAAACATCATATATTTTTACACACTCTATTTTATTTCAATTTCAACAATAAGTAATTATTCCATATTTACATCGAGCCCATCAAATGTACAAACGCAGACATCATGTAACTGCAAATAAAAATAAATGATACCATATAGCAAAATGCAGAACAAAAAACAGGTACATTTTTTCAATTACACTTTCATTTTTTTTTTGTTTTTACATAAAACCACGTGCCACTTCTGAATAAATAAATTAACACAAAACACACTAAATTCGTATTCTCCGTCCATTCCAAGAAACACGACTGACGCGCAAAATGAAAATCGTGTGTACCTGCTCAATGTTTTTATAAAATTCTTTTCGCTGCAAACAAGTTAAAAAATTAAATGGTCACGAAAAAATGTAAATGGTCTTTATGGCCATGTAATGGTTCTAGACATGTCTATACTTAACCTATAAAAATACTTTTTCCCTGTAAAAAAGTAAAAAAATTGAATGGTCAGGTACATGATTTTCCCGACCATTTAATGGTCTCAAATTCTATCATTTAAATGATAGAACATGTTTGCGGTATTTGAGAACCATTCAAATGCTTATTGCCACCATTCATTTTTCTCCGATCGAAAACTATTTTTACAAAGCAAAATACATGGTTTTCGCGACAATTACATGCTCTAGATAAGCATTAAATGGATGCGGCAACCACGTCCAAACATGGTTTTTCTGTGCGTGTGCAGACAGACAGACTTTATGCAATGGCTTTAGATTTAAATATATCCAATATTTATACCCTGCGCCACACTGTGGAACAGGGTATTTTAAGTTAGTGCATATGTTTGTAACACCCAGAAGAAGACGAGATAGACACATGGTGTCTTTGGCAATAATGCTCAGGGTGGGTCCCTGAGTCGATATAACCATGCCCGTCTATGTCGCAATCCAATCGCCTTCAAATGTGGCACATGTTCCTAATTTGGGTCAGAATAGAACCCTATAGATTTTGGAAGAAATCGGTTCAGATTTAGATATAGCTCCCATATATATCTTTCCCCCGATATGCACTAATATGGACCCAGCAGCCAGAGTTTTATACCGATTTGCTTGAAATTTTGTACAAATATAACACTTAGTTGTATAGTCAAGTGTGCAAAATTTGATTGAAATCGGTTCATTGTAAAAAAATGGAAAAAAGGAATTTCGTGTTTTGATAAAATACTGTTTTCTGAAGGGAAAAAATACGGTGGAAGCAAAAACTTGGCTTGATAATGGGTTTCCGGAGTCTGCCCCCGGGGAAATCACAATAATCGATTGGTATGCAAAATTCAAGCGTGGTGAAATGAGCACGGAGGACGGTGAACGCAGTGGACGCCCCAAGGTCGAAATCGCGGCAAAACGGCCCCATATGAAGAAGAAAAAAGTGTTGTGTTGTATCGTGCCACCACAAGTCATTGAGAACGATGGCAAAAATTCATGAATTGGGCTTCGAATTGCTTCCCAATCTACCGTATTCTATAGATCTGTCCCCCAGCGACTTTTTCTTGTTCTCAGACCTCAAAAGGATGCTCGCAGGGAAAAAATTTGGCTGCAATGAAGAGGTTATCGCCGAAACTGAGGCCTATTTTGAGGCAAAACCGAAGGAGTACTACCAAAATGGTATCAAAAAATTGGAAGGTCGTTATAATCGTTGTATCGCTCTTGAATGGAACTATGTTGAATAATAAAAACAAATTTTGACAAAAAATGTGTTTTTCTTTGTTAGACCGGGGACTTATCAGCCAACCTGTTATAGTCAAGATATGGACTTATATGGGCCCAGAAGCCAGATTTTTGGCCGAATTTGGCACTAGGAGTACAATTAGTAGTATAATCAAGTGTGCAAAATTTGGTTGAAATCGGCTCAGATTTAGCTCCCATATATATATTTCGCCCGTTATGGACTAATATGGTCCTAAAAGCCAGAGTTTCGGCCCAATTTGGTTGAAATTTTGCACAGGGAGTAGATTTAGCATTGTTGCTATGCGTGCCAAAATTGGTTGAAATCGATTCAGATTTAGATATAGCTCCACATTATATCTGTCGCCCGATATGCACTTATATGGACCCAGAAGCCATAGTTTTATCCCGATTAGCTTGAAATTTTGCACAAGGAGTACAATTGGTAGTATAGTCATGGGTGCCAAATTTGATTGAAATCGGTTCAGATTTAGATATAGCTTCTATATATATTTTTCGCCCCATATGGACTTATATGGCCCCAGAAGCCAGAGTTTTGGCCCAATTTGGTTGAAATTTTGCACTAGGAGTACAATTAGTAATATAGTCATGTGTGCCAAATTTGATTGAAATCGGTTCAGATTTAGATATAGCTCCCATATATATGTTTTTCTGATTTCGACAAAAATGGTCAAAATACCAACATTTGCCTTGTAAAATCACCACTGCTTAGTCGAAAAGTTGTAAAAATGACTCTAATTTTCCTAAACTTCTAATACATGTATATCGAGCGATAAATCATAAATAAACTTTTGCGAAGTTTCCTTAAAATTGCTTCAGATTTAAATATTTCCCATATTTTTTTACTAAATTTGTGTTCCACCCTAGTGCATTAGCCAACTTAAATTTTGAGCCTATAGATTTTGTAAAAGTCTATCAAATTCTGTCCAAATCGAGTGATATTTAAATGTATGTATTTGGGACAAACCTTTATATATAGCACCCAACACATTTGACGGATGTGATATGGTATCGAACATTTAGATCTACAAAGTGGTGCGGGGTATAATATAGTCGGCCCCGCCCGACTTTAGACTTTCCTTACTTGTTTTTTTATTAATATTGTGCTCCGTCCCGCTCATTAACCGATGAAAATTTTGAGTCTAGAGATTTGGTAAAAGACTCTTAAATTTTGCCCCAAATCGGTTCATATTTAAATATTTTTATATGGGAATATAAACTTTTATATAGCTCCCAACAAATTTAAAGGAGTTGAAATTGTATCAAAAATGTTGGTATACATAAAGTCTGTCCCGTTCGACTTTAGACTTTACTTACTTGTTTTGTCTAACATATACCCCATATGGACTAACTTCCAATGTAAACGACGGTCTGGCCGAACTTTTGACCGCATACACATGTTAGTCCTTAATTTACTCTTTAAAATAAATAGAAAAGTCCACTGTATTCAAATCTGGCGAATTGCACAGCCGCAGTGTTGTGAAATAAAACAAAATAAAAATAAAATAAAAATAAAATAGAGCAATATAAAATAAAATTAAAATAAAATGAAATAAAATAAAAATTTAAATTAAATTAAATTAAATAAAGTAAAATAAAATAAAATAAAATGCCCGCCTTGCATACACAAGGTCGTGGGTTCGATTCCTGCTTCGACCGAACACCAAAAAGTTTTTCAGCGGTGGATTATCCCAGTAATGTAATGCTGGTGATATTTCTAAGGGTTTCAAAGCTTCTCTAAATGATTTCACTGCAATGCGGAACGCCGTTCGGACTCGGCTATAAAAAGGAGGTCCCTTGTCATTGAGCTTAACATGGAATCCGGCAGCACTCAGTGATAAGAGAGAAGTTCACCAATGTGGTATCACAATGGACTGAATAGTCTACGTGAGCCTGATACATCGGGCTGCCACCTAACCTAACCTAATCTAGGTAACGTTCTTTGGTCTTAGTTAAGGCAAAGAGAATATTGGAGGTAATGTCGAAGTTGTTTGTGATTATTCGTCATTCTTCTCTTGGTGGAATTTCCAATTGGTTGCTTTAATGTTTATTTGTGTGATGTCATTCCTTGTTTGGGTCTTATACTTGGTTTTTGTTTTGCTCCACTTTATGTATTCTGAAAGTTTATGGATTTTCCCCTTCACTTAGTCAAAGTTTATGATGAGTGGATATATATGAGCCCTAGTGTCGTATTTGCTCTATGTTATTCATGTATGTGTTTGTTGGTTAGTGTGCATGTATTTGTCAATACGTTTAATATGACAAGTCTCTGTGTTAGAGCATTGCTGAATATATGTGGTTTTTATTTGAACTTATTACATAGCTCTTGTATGCCGTCAATGTTCTTTTAAGTTCCTAAGGACTATGGGTTTTGTGGTAAATTGTAATGTGAATGTGTTTGTGTGACCATGTCTGTGGCATAATGTCTAGCTACTCTTAAAGCTATGTCTGTCAGCTCTATATGATCTCTTTCCCTTTCTTTCCACTCATTGGGCCGGGCATAGGGACTCGCTTCCCCCCATTCCATAACACCACCCATGGTGACGATGTAACGATGCATAGCTAATGAGCATTGATAATTTTGTTTTCCTTTCGTATTTTTGCTTTGCGGCCAAAGAGCTAGGAAAACAAAATAAAGGATATTTTAACAATTTACGATAAAATTGATATAAAAAAACCACATGTGACAAACGGAGATTCCTAGAAAAAATCCCAGGACGAAGACGAGAAAAGAGCATAACGTTGGGATTTCTTTTATACGCCATGTGTTTGGTGTTTCCTATTGGGGGCGAGAAAATATTGATGAAAAAACAAAAACATTCTACTGGCAGCATATGCCTGGAACCAACATAGTTCTTAGAATTTGAAATGGAATTTTACTACCATAGTTAAAGTGAATTTTTATTGCGGTGAACTGTTTTGTAGCCGGATACAAAAAAAAAAAACAGCGAGGAGATACCCAATAGTGAAAGCATTGACCTCTTTGATAGGAAATATTTTACATGAATATCAACTACCCTACTGAAGTTTGTCTCCAGTATTGGGCTGTGTTTTGTTTTGTGTTGTGTAGAAAATAAACATATGAATAATGTAATATTTTTGTTATTATGTTCATTATTTTTTTTTTTTAAAGGAGAAAGGGTGGATAATATCGGCACTCCTACCACATTACACACGCACACAAAAACCATGTTTGGGCATGGTTGCCGCATTCATATTCTATCATTTAAATGATAGAATTTGAGACCATTAAATGGTCGGGAAAATCATGTACCTGACCATTCAATTTTTTTACTTTTTTACAGGGAAAAAAGTATTTTTATAGGTTAAGTATAGACATGTCTAGAACCATTACATGGCCATAAAGACCATTTACATTTTTTTGTGACCATTTAATTTTTAACTTTTTTTTGCGACGAAAAGAATTTTATACAAACACTGAGCAGGTACACACGATTTTCATTTTGCGCGTCAGTCGTGTGTTGATTGTTTCTTGGAATGGACGGAGAATACGGATTTACTGTGTTTTGTGTTAATTTATTTATTCAAATACAAATACAAATAAACAATGAATTAGTTTATAAATAAATAAAAACAAATAAATAAAGCTAATTTTGTGTTTTCTTTTCTCAAGTGGTGTCCTTTTTTCGACGATGAAAACAGTTTTTTTTTCATAAAGATCAAAACATTTTAGGTTGTGACCATGTTCTTTTAACTAGAAGAAAAACATTTTTAATGAATACCATAACATTTTAAATCGTAACCATTGTCTTTTCATTCAAACAAAATTCTTTTTATCAATATAATAACATTTTAGATGAGGACAATTATATTTTTCGTAGAACCATGTTCACTGAGCCAACATGGTTGCAGGTTAAAATGTTACATGGTGGCCGCAAAAATAGCTCCTATCATATTATTTTGCTCTTCGAATATGATTGTGACAATCATGTTTCTTCTCTGCGTGCACCCAGAGAAGGAATATGATCACCTCAAACATGTTTTAAGAGCAAAATGTTGTTTTTGGGTGGTGACCATGTAACATGGTTTTCGCAACCATGGTTTTTTCTCGGAAATCATGTATCTGATTTCGGCAAGCAGGTTATATTTGACGAGAAAATAACATTGTAGTGACAAACATGTTACATGGTCACCATACAAAAATAACATTTTGCTCTTGAAACATGTTTGAGGTGATCATATTCCTTCTCTGCGTGTAGGCAGCTGTGACTGCCGATAGTCTCTATCCAATAGTTTTCATTAAACCCAGTAACCAAATAAATGCGATTTATTCAATGACATTATAGTAGTAGGGGGCCTTTTCGGAAACGCAGTGTTGCGCTGCAACTGCTGCGCAACATTGATTTTGTTGCGCAGCTGTTGCAGCTGCTTTTTTGTTGCATATTTTGTTTGCAATTTAGAACGCAAAAACACCACAAATGGAAAAGTATATAATAAATTTTATTTGTGAATTAGATGACTCTTCAAATGGGTCAAATCTATGTTATTTACAGAAAAAAAGATATCTAAAGTATAAAAAGCGAAATTTAATACTGCAACAAGTTTGCAAGACGATACGAAGAATTCCAAAAATTTTGGGATACTTTGAAGTCGTCAATCAATATCCGGATGATGTTTTTTTCAATCACTTCCGTATGAGCCGATCTACATTTCAAGTAAGCATAACAATATTTGTTAAACGTGTGTGTAAAATCCCTGATTTCAGTCCTTGCTGTGTGCGCTTGAACCATTCTGGATAACACGTAGCAAGGGCCGTTGTGCGTATAATTTGGAAGAATGCTTACTTATCACTTTGTGGAAGATGAGTAATGGTTGTGTGAGCTTCCGGCATATAAGTGATCGATTTAACGTAGGAATGGGCCTATTTGTCTGCTCCTTCGTGAGCGTGAAATCAGGTTTATTTTCCTTAATTTTGTCGACCACTTTGCTCCATAACACTGATTTTTTTTTCGGCCTGACGCAAAGTCGCCCTCCATATCCAAACGTGCTCTTACTATTAATTTAGTTGTCTTGGAATCAACCTCTACCCAAAAAAATTATAAAAATATAATAAAAATATTATAAACATATAATATAATATATAAAAAACAAAAATAAATTGAAAATTTTAATACTTACTCGTTCTCTGCATCAGCCATTTTTATACTGCGTGTTTTTTACTACGTTTGCGCAACATATGCTACATTGTTGCATTTTAGAACATATGACGCTTGCAGTGTTGCCGGATGTTGCAATTATGAATGTGATGCGCAGCAGTTGCAGCGCAACACTGCGTTTCCGAAAAGGCCCAGGTTCACAGATTTTGAGCTATCAAATCAACAATTATGAAAAAAAAAACAAAATACGAAAATTTAAACTCTTTGGGACAAGGAACATTTTTTTAAAATAATTTTATTTTTAAATTAAAAATATGAATTGAAACCTATATAACGTTTGAACTAATTATGATATGATTTTGATTGAGTTTTGCAGGGAATATTGTATTAAGGAATATTGCTCAATATACCATTCCCAAATTCGTATCAAAAATCCCCAAAGTGAGCATTTATATTGAAAAAGCGTAATTTTTTGTAATTTGCATATTTCTCTGCTATTTAGTATATTGACACCTTATACAGTAAGTTATTGAACACATGATATTGGCTTTGCCAAATGACAATTTGTTTCCTTTAAAAAAAAAGGCGGACATTCTTTCTGTCTTTTTCGAACAAATTGGTCAAAATTCGGTATTTGTTTGATTGTGGAGTCTACAACTTTTAATTTAAAGCGCATGGGTACACAATTATTTCCAAAAAAATAAATTTTGACAAAATTTTTATAGAAATAAAATTTTGACAAAATTTTTTATAGAAATTAAATTTTGAAGAAATTTTTATAGAAATAGAATTTTGACAAAATTTTCTATAGAAATAAACTAAATTCTTTAAAAAAAATTTTCTATGGAAATAAAACTTTGACAACATTTTCTATAGATATATATATATATTATTCGAGCTTTATGGACAGATATAGATTAAGGAACATGGTTAATAAAGCCATTGAAAAGAAAACGCCAGATACCAATCTATACACGCCTGGACTGTACATGTTTCGGTTCGGGCGAATGAACCTTTCCACAGCCTTTAGTATAGATCTGGCTGGGAGAGATAACTCAAATTTGGGCCCTTTATGCTAACTCCTTATGGAGAAAACATTTGGGAAATTTCCGTCGTAAAACTAGGAAAAACACGACTAATGTACGCGTTAGAATTGTTGTTGTAGCCTGGAAACCAGAGTCTGTAAGTTGTCACATGTTGTTGTAGTTGACTGTAGAAACAATAAGCATTGTTCGACTGTTCACCACTTAGGTGAATTCTAACAAATTAGCTTTCTAAAAATAAATTTCGTGTTGTTGCATAACTATGTAACAAAACGAAATAAAAATAAGATTAAGGGACTTGTAAGTTATATGAAAAGATGATGTACAGTGGGAGAAAAGATGATGTACAGTGGGAGAAAAGATGATTCAATTTGTAAGAGGAAATTTCCCAAATGTTTTCTCCATAAGGAGTTAGCATAAGGGCCCAAAATTGAGTTATCTCTCCCAGCCAGATCTATATTAAAGGCTGGGGAAAGGTTCATTCGCCCGAACCGAAACATGTACAGTCCAGGCGTGTATAGATTGGTATCTGGCGTTTTCTTTTCAATGGCTCTATTAACCATGTTTCTTAATCTATATCTGTCCATAAAGCTCGAAGAATAATTGTATAATTAGATATAATGCATTTGGACGTCAATTGCCTGTTTCGGTTTCAGGCTAACATGAAATATAAGAAATAAATTCTATAGAAAAGATTTTCTGTAGAAATAAAATTTTAACAAAATTTTCTATAGAAAAAAACATTGACAAAATTTTCTATAGAAATAAAATTTTCTATAGAAATAAAATTTTGACAAAATTTTCTCTAGTAACCAACAACTGCCAATTTTTTTTATTTTGTAGTTTTTAGGTAAAAAATTCTTCAAATTTTGGTGTATTAGAGTCGAATTTCTTTCGAAACGAAAACACCCCATGCGATAATGATCTGTATTGCGGTTATGCTTGAGACGATAAAATGAACATTCAAAATTTGGCAGGGATTGTGGGACACACAATCAGATTAAAAGAAACTTTATCTAAAGAAAACAAAAACTTTTGGGTAGTAAAACAATGGTAAAAAACAACTAGTAATGTATACAAACACTTTCGCAAGATTTTGAAAGAATGTGCGGCATTGCATGTTAAACTAATAATTATAAAAAAAAAAAAAAAAAAACAAGTAAGTAAAGTAGAAAGTCGGGCGGGGCCGACTATATCATACCCTAAACCACCATTACAGAATTAGTAATCATAAGCATTGGTGGGGTAACATATAGGTCTGGGAGATAAACCGCAGTTGCATATTTAAGAAAATTAAGGGGTACATGTCTATGGGTGCTTTGTGTCAGTGTTGCCAGGGAAAATATTCGGTTTACCCTACAATGACAAAAAAAAGTTCCCTACTTTCCTATACATTCCCAAACAATTTTCCCTACTATATTTTTCGTTAAATTTAAAAAATTTTACAAAACAAAAATGGTTCTAAGTACTTTATTATCTTAAAACATGAATACGTTGCATATAACTTAGAATATAAATTTGTATTACCACCACGGTTGCCACAGTTGGTAGAATTCTACCCAAATTAGTAATCTTTTTTGTTAAATCTTTATAAAAATAAAATTTTGGAAAAAGTTTCTATAAACAAATTTTTGTGAGAAATTTTTCTATAGAAATAAAATTTTGACAATAAATTCTATAGAAATAACATTTTGAGAAAAAATTCCACAGAAATAAAATTTTAGAAAATTTTTTATAGAAATAATATTTTGAAAAAAATTTCTATAGAAATACAATTTTGACAAAATGTTCTATAGAAATAAAATTTTGACCAATTTTTCTACAGGAATAAAGGTTACCACACATTGTTAAAGATCAAGCCTTGCCGGCTTCTAATTTCCTCCTCTAGAGCCACCAAAATGTAAAAATTATTACAAATTGTGTTGAGTGAAAATGTCCTACATTGTGGCCCTACGTCCCTACAAGACGCAAAATATTAGAAAAACCCTACATATAGGGAATTTCCCCTACTTCTAGCAACACTGGCTGTGTTGATATTGCGCCTACGGAGTTAGTATGCCACTAATATTGAGCCCATTATTAAAAAAGAGAAAATCGTTAAATTAGTGTGGGTAATAAATCCAAATTTGTAAAAATCGAGCAATATTCTTATGTAAGAGCTACAAGTACGTATAAGTACGATCGGCTAGTATATCAAAATTTGAAATTTGAGTGACATTGGTTAATAAATAAGAGTACTATGGCCAAATTTGGGAAAATCGAGCGATGCATATATGTGGAAATTATATCTAAATCTGAACCAATTTGCATAATATTTTGCGGGTTTGATTAATACCACAAAAGGTTACCTTGTGCAAGATTTGAGTAAGATCAGTTAAGAAATGAGGCCTGTATGGTCAAACATAAGGTTATTATGGGCGAATTTTTCAAAATCGGGTGATACATATATGGGAGCTATATCTACATCTGAACCGATTTCGATGAAATTTTGCACATATAGTTAGTACTATAGAGGACTGGATCTAGCCAATTTTTAGTAAGATCGGTTAATAAATAAGGGTTCTATGGCCAAATTTGGGAAAATCGGGCTATATCTAAATCTGAACCGATTTCGATGATTTTTTGCACATACAGTTAGTGCTATAGAAGACTACATGTAGCCAAATTTTAGTAAGATCGGTTGATAAATAAGGGTTTTATGGCCAAATTTAGAAAAATCGGGCGGTATATATATATGGGAGCTATAGCTAAATCTGAACCGATTTCGATGATTTTTTGCACATATAGTTAGTGCTAGAGAAGATTATATTTAGCCAACTTTGAGTAAGATCGGTTGATAAATAAAGGTTTTGTGGCCAAATTTGGGAAAATCGGGCGATACATATGTATATATGAGAGCTATATCTAAATCTGAACCGATTTGGATGAAATTTTGCAGACTTGAAGGGCGATGGAAAGGATTACCTTTTGCCAAATTTGGTGACGATCCGTTTGAAAAAAAGCGCAACGTGACCCCATTTGTCGAAATCGGGCGATACATATATATGGGAGCTATATCTAAATTTGATCCGATTACTTCCAAATACAATAGCGTTCGTCCTAGTGCCCAAAAAACTCCCTGTAACAAATTTCATCAAAATCGGTTAATAATTGCGACCGGAATCCTGTGAACAACAAATACATGGACAGACGGACGGACGGACGGACACCAAGCGCTAGATCGACTCAGGAGGTGATTCTGAGTCGATCGGTATATATTTTATGGGGTCTAAAATAATATTTCTGGTAGGCACATTTTTTGGCCGATCAAACTGACCACTATGTGGTTTAGGGTATAATAATAATAAGATTACTCGTTTTGAGAAAAGAACCGTGTTTTATAAAAATGAAATCGATTGTGATTAAAGAATAAAACGTTTTTTATTTACGGTAAAAATGAAAAACATTGTAAATAAAATTGCTTGTAGAAGTTCACTGAAATTAAAAAAAAAACAAGTAAGGAAAGTCTAAAGTCGGGCGGGGCCGACTATATTGCACCACTTTGTAGATCTAAATTTTCGATACCATATCACATCCGTCAAATATGTTGGGGGCTATATATAAAGGTTTGTCCCAAATACATACATTTAAATATCACTCGATCTGAACAGAATTGATAGACTTCTACAAAATCTATAGACTCAAATTTTAAGTAGGCCAATGCACTAGGGTGGAACACAATTTTAGTAAAAAAATATGGGAAACGTTTAAATCTGAAGCAATTTTAAGGAAACTTCGAAAAAGTTTATTTATGATTTATCGCTCGATATACAAGTATTAGAAGTTTAGGAAAATTAGAGTCATTTTTACAACTTTTCGACTAAGCAGTGGCGATTTTACAAGGAAAATGTTGGTATTTTGACCATTTTTGTCGAAATCAGAAAAACATATATATGGGAGCTATATCTAAATCTGAACCGATTGATAAAAATTGGCCTCTGTGGTCATATGAGTGTAAATCGGGTGAAAGCTATATATGGGAGATATATCTAAATCTGAACCGATTTCAACCAAATTTGGCACGCGTAGCTACAATGCTAATTCTACTCCCTGTGCAAAATTTCAACTAAATCGGAGCAAAAAATTGGCCTCTATGGTCAAATGAGTGTAAATCGGCCGAAAGCTATATATGGGAGCTATATCTAAATCTGAACCGATTTCAACCAAATTTGGCACGCATAGCGACAATGCTGATTCTACTCCCTGTGCAAAATTTCAACCAAATTGGGGTAAAACTCTGGCTTCTGGGACCGTATTAGTCCATATCGGGCGAAATATATATATATGGGAGCTATATCTAAATCTGAACCGATTTCTTCCAAAATCAATAGGGATCTATTCTGAACAAAAGCACATACTTGTGCCAAATTTGAAGTCGATTGGACTAAAACTGCGACCTAGACTTTGATGACAAAAATGTGTTCACGGACAGACGGACATCGCTATATCGACTCAAGAGCCCACCCTGAGCATTTTTGCCAAAGACACCATGTGTCTATCTCGTCTCCTTCTGGGTGTTGCAAACATATGCACTAACTTATAATACCCTGTTCCACAGTGTGGAGCAGGGTATAAAAATCTAACAAAAAACAACAACAACGTTTTCGACACTCGTTGCAACCCTTTTTATATCTTTCTTGAACCAATAGTGGAGTTTCTCATTTTCATGAGAACTCCAAGGCCTTAAAATCAATAAATATCCTGACCTTATTGTGATGTAGGCTATATATGTATGTGTGTACAAATTTTGTATAATTCGATTTGATCATTGAAATCGATTGCTTTATTTGACTTTCTGTTTAGTTCCATGTGGCGATTGTGCTTTAACCACATAGAAATTTCATTATTTGGAGATATTTGCATAAGCACGCCATACCTACCTACATGCATGACCCTTGTTGTTGGCTTCTAACGACTTTGATGGTGAGATGGTGCAGCTAACCTTAGACAACCGGCAACAGAGCTAGAAAAACAAAAGAGCATATAGAAAAATCGATAACATTTCATTTTGAAACACACATATTAGAGTGAAAACAACAACGAAACGTGCAAGCACACACACACGCATACACATCGCGCACGTGAATACACATACACAGAGATATAGGCGATGTTGAGCCATACAAAATAAATGTTAGTTCAGTGGAACAACCATGACATAGAGAAGAAACATCAAACAAAAAACAAAAATGCCACAGAAAATAATGGAGGGTTTCAGCTAAAACACGAACATATTTAGCATGGATGAAAACCAAAAACAAAAAAGTGTATGGGATTAAAGTGGGTGATAGAGTATTGTGAGTATGTATATTTGATGACAAGTATTTTGTTGTGAGTGTATTCTAAAGAGAGGTTTCGAGAATAAAGAGCTCTAGATGTATGATGTGGAAAAAAGGTAAAGGTTACATGCACGCGAAATTTAACGGAGAGCGTTTTATGAATGGCCCCCATAGTGTCCAGAAATTTGGTTAAAAAAAAGCTAAGTTAGATTATTAGCTGAAGAAAATTAAATTCAATTAAGTTAAATTAAAATAAGTTATATTCAGTTAAGTTAGTGCTCGATGTTCGATTTCCACTGCAGAGGACATTAATAAAAAAATCCTTAGGTTCACGCTAAGGTTCAATGTATTTAGAAATTCATTATATGGAATAGTGTAAGTTAATAAATTAAATTTAAATAAAAAATAAATACTAAAACGAAATTTTCGTTATTTTTCTCCATGTATAGAAATAAGGTACACACGATTATTTTCATATAGCCTGTGGCTTAGCCAGCATCACCTCATCAACTCGCTATTGCGGTTGTTTGCACAGAGAATCCCACAAATCTGATGTGCTTTTGTTCTTTATCCCTGTATTTTCTTCTTTGTGCTTAGTTTACCCCTTCATTTCAATGTAAGCCCTATTCAAAGAAAAAGTAGATTCACCTGATTTCTTTTGTGTGCGTGCAAATGTAAAAGTGTATGTGAATTGTAATGTGGGATTTCGACCTAATTGAGATGTTGTCATTGGCAAGACAAAATAAGTCACTTTTAAGGATATCTACTTGATATTGACATTTGTCCTGATAGTGACAGTGACAGGCAGACTCGTTTTCAAGGGGGAGGGGGGCAAAGTATGTTAGTCAAAGTACAAGGCTATACATAAATAATATCCTAAACGACAATAACTACAAAACATATGGATTTCTTGGATTTATTAATTTATTTATTTGTTTTCAAATTGATGATGTATGAGGATGTCCTCATTTAAATGGTAATGTTTACACTACTTTGGCTGTCAACTTCAAACACCCCACAATAAAATAGCGCTTTGTCAAGTTGTATTAGGGTATACTATGGTGGAAGCCAGGAACTTCAGGCTCAGGCTTTAAGCAAGTAGTCCATTTCGACATTATATTAACTGAAAAACTTATTACACATGGTCAATTGTCTAACGAAAACCATTGTCTTGAAAGAAATTTTAGACGCAAATGTCGTTGGTGCCTTGTAAACAATATAATGTGCTATCAATAAAACAAATCTCATGTAAATGACATAATATTTGTTTAAAACCCCAGTCCATCAATTTTGTTGACACACTGAAAAAACAGTGAACCCACCAGGAAGAAAACTTTCAGTTAATTTTAGAAAATTTTGAATATTTGTAGAAAATTTTAACTAAACAGTATTACAAACGTTGGCATCACGCCGATGTCATAAAAATAAGTAAATATTTTTTGACAAATTCAAGAACATTTATTAGACATAATTAAGTTTGTTCACTTGTTAAAGAAAATTTTGTAGTTTGAAGGAAAAACTTGGAGTTCAAAATTGCAAGAATGTCTTTAGTGACATACGAAGTAGAGGTGTGCATGTGAGTAATATTTTACTCACGCACACTCACGTCGGAAAAATCTTACTCACGCACACTCACGCACGATATTGTTTGGTAGGACTCACGCTCATGCACACTCACGAAAAGAAAATTTGTATTCACGCACACTCACGCACGAAAATGTTGTGACTCACGAAAAATACCGTGACTTACGAAAAATATCGTGACTCACGAGCAATTTTTTGAATAATTTACCTTAGCGACGCGTCTGAAAACATGAGCATTATTAAAATCGAGAGCGTTATTACACTCTTAACATCCCAGGTGTCACTAAAATTGTAAATGAATTTAACTCTTAAGCGTTTTATGTTGGTGAGCAGGATTATTTTCGTGAGCGTAAATCTTTATTCACGCACACTCACGAAGATAATATTTTCGTGACTCACGCTCACGCACGACATTTTGGTTTGTTAATCACGCTCACGCACACTCACGCCGTTGCCATGAGCTTGACTCACGACTCACGCGAAAATTTTCGTGAGTCACGACAATTTCGTGTCACGTGCACACCTCTAATACGAAGTTCATGATGGACGCATTTTTGGTAAAATTTACAAATTTAAAGAAATTCTGAACTATTTTGTGGAAGACACGAATTTAGTTAATCTTTATGCTTCATTTGAGTATATTTTTTTCCTCGGTTTTAGTTAATTTAACTAACGTAAACAAAAAATTATTAGAGTAAAGGCAACTTTCTCCAAACATAATAATTCCATGAATTAAAATAAAGTTAAATTGGCTTTAGTGAAATAGAGAGTTCACTTTTTTTTGAGTGCACATTGACACAAACTAATTGATAATATGGTCACTGCAATCATTTTAAATAACCTATGCTCTTAAATGGAAGCCCCTTGGGATTCATTATTTTTAACCTTTTTTATTTTACTTTGGAACCTTTTCAGAGGTCTATGAACTCTACTTGTAATATTTTTAGCGTTTTTATATTTTCTTCCATTTTGTTATGGGGTTTGTGCAAATAGTCCCGAGCCATAGTAATGTAAAATGTAATGGCTTTTTCCGTGTTTCGAAAAATGGTTTATGAATGAAATCTCGCAATGGCTGTTGTATTATGGCAATGGTGAATAAATAGTACAAAAAACCGAGGCAATTGCAAAAAGTAATGGATGCGAAGGGATACTGACCATACCGGAGAGGAAGGATATAAGAGGGAGTAGCCTTTTTCCTGAATTAAAAGTATTAATATGATTCGCCGAAATATGAAATGAATTAGTTTTGAAGTGGTCTGTGGGGAAAAAAATTAGTAAAGGAACACAGTAAGTAGGGACGTTACTAATTTCGATTGAACCGGGCTGCTTTATATTATGGCTTCGTATCATATTTGCTTTGTAACATAAGTACAAGACAAGAGAGACAGTTTCCCTTAATGTATTTATTGTCTTTGCATGTCGGTATGAAAATGGGCCCAGGAAATTCCAAACGAAATTGGGCCACCAATGTGGGGCCCTATTTCAATGAATATAAGCCACAATAAATATAAACCCGAACAAAATGTGACTGAAGCATGAAAATAGACTCAAAATAAAAAAAAAGTTTTTGAAAAAACTTTTTATCGAATTTAAATAAAATTTTGACAACATTTTCTATAGAAATAAAATTTTGACGAAATTTTCTATAGAAATACAATTTTGACAAAATTTTCTATAGAAATAAAATTTTTACAAAATTTTCTATAGAAATAAAATTTTGTTTTTTTATTGTTGGTTTTTTCTTCTATCATATTTGGTGTTTTGAACTCAGCTTAAAACCATTGCGTTGATTAACTATAAGAGTCGGTTAGGTTAGGTGGTAGCCCGATGTATCAGACTCACTTAGACTATTCGGTCCATTGTGATACCACAGTGGTGAACTTCTCTCTTATTAGTGAACTACCCGAATTTATTCTGATAATTGGTTGATAGTTTTGCTGCAAGTAGAGGGTGCTTATAAGGAATGTGGTAATTCTGAAACGTGCGCCCATCCAACCATCTTGCAGTCTATAGGGCTTTGTCCAAAAAAATTTGACAAACATTAGTTTCCTCTGTTGGTTAAGCTACTCTTGTACTGAGATCAAAATAACAAATACGAAATAAAAGGTTGACAATATTTTCTATAAAATAAAATTTTAACAAAGTTTTCTATAGAAATAAAATTTTAACAAAGTTTTCTATAGAAATAAAATTTTGACAAAATTATCTAAAAAAATAATTTTTTTACAAAATTTTCTATAGAAATAAAATTTTGATAAAACTTGCTATAGAAATAAAATTTTGACAAAATTTTCTATAGAAATAAAATTTTGATAAAATTTTCTATGGAAATAAAATTTTGACAAAGTTTTCTATAGAAATAAAATTTTGACAAAAAAAATGCACAAAATTTTCAATAGAAATAAAATTTTCATAAAACTTTTCATAGAAATAAACTTTTGATAAAATATACTATAGAAATAAAATTTTGACAAAATTTTCTACAGAAATAAAATTTTGACAAAATTTTCTACAGAAATAAAATTTTGGAAAATTTTCTATAGAAATAAAATTTTGATTAAGATTTGTTGTACATTTTTCATTAAACTTTTGTAGATTTTGTAGTTCTTTTAAACATCATGTGGACTCTACATAAAACAGGTGAACCTATTCCTTTATTCTTCAACTTTTGATAATCATTTCAATGAAATACGTCCTTCTATGTTATCATTCTTCCACGTTTCTGTTACAATGACAACAAGTGACAGGACATGTGTCCACATGTATTCAAAATTGAATGAATGACATTGGTACGGAAAATTCAATTCAACTGTATGACAGCTAATTTTGTTTGTTCCATTGTGACAACATATTTTTTTGATTAGTTATATATGTGCATATGTATGTATTTACGTTCATACATATCCATTTACATAATAATTCTTTATATTTGTAGTTTCCTGGATTTTTTATACCTAGTAACATATCAGAGATTTTCCCCAGGGGAGTATAAATGTTCTTAGAATAGTGATATGGTCTTGACTAGCTGTGGAATTTAAAGGCCTTCTAAACGCACACAGTAAAATATGTTGTTTTAGCTTCAATTATGAAACTAATTGATCCAATTAAATTTTAATTGAAATTGCTTCAATTTTGCTTCAATGGATTCAATAGATTTTTTGATTGAATTTTGTTTTGATTAAAAAATTAATTCCATATATTAATTAAAAATATTTTATCTAATTATACAATTATTATTCGAGCTTTATGGACAGATATAGATTAAGAAACATGGTTAATAGAGCCATTGAAAAGAAAACGCCAGATACAAATCTATACACGCCTGGACTGTACATGTTTCGGTTCGGGCGAATGAACCTTTCCACAGCCTTTAGTATAGATCTGGCTGGGAGAGATAACTCAATTTTGGGCCCTTTATGCTAACTCCTTATGGAGAAAACATTTGGGAAATTTCCTCTTAAAAATTGAATCATCTTTTCTCCCACTGTACATCATCTTTTCATATAACTTACAAGTCCCTTAATCTTATTTTTATTTCGTTTTGTTACATAGTAATGCAACAACACGAAATTTATTTTTAGAAAGCTAATTTGTTAGAATTCACCTAAGTGGTGAACAGTCGAACAATGCTTATTGTTTCTACAGTCAACTACAACATATGACAATTAACAGAAACTGGTTTCCAGGATACAACAACAATTCTAACGCGTACATTAGTCGTGTTTTTCCTAGTTTTACGACGGGCTCATCGTTGCTTATTATATTACATGTTAGCCTGATACCGAAACAGGCAATTGACGTCCAAATGCATTATATCTAATTATACAATTATTATTCGAGCTTTATGGACAGATATAGATTAAGAAACATGGTTAATAGAGCCATTGAAAAGAAAACGCCAGATACAAATCTATACACGCCTGGACTGTACATGTTTCGGTTCGGGCGAATGAACCTTTCCACAGCCTTTAGTATAGATCTGGCTGGGAGAGATAACTCAATTTTGGGCCCTTTATGCTAACTCCTTATGGAGAAAACATTTGGGAAATTTCCTCTTAAAAATTGAATCATCTTTTCTCCCACTGTACATCATCTTTTCATATAACTTACAAGTCCCTTAATCTTATTTTTATTTCGTTTTGTTACATAGTAATGCAACAACACGAAATTTATTTTTAGAAAGCTAATTTGTTAGAATTCACCTAAGTGGTGAACAGTCGAACAATGCTTATTGTTTCTACAGTCAACTACAACATATGACAATTAACAGAAACTGGTTTCCAGGATACAACAACAATTCTAACGCGTACATTAGTCGTGTTTTTCCTAGTTTTACGACGGGCTCATCGTTGCTTATTATATTACATGTTAGCCTGATACCGAAACAGGCAATTGACGTCCAAATGCATTATATCTAATTATACAATTATTATTCGAGCTTTATGGACAGATATAGATATTTGTAAGAGGAAATTTCCCAAATGTTTTCTCCATAAGGAGTTAGCATAAAGGGCCCAAAATTGAGTTATCTCTCCCAGCCAGATCTATACTAAAGGCTGTGGAAAGGTTCATTCGCCCGAACCGAAACATGTACAGTCCAGGCGTGTATAGATTTGTATCTGGCGTTTTCTTTTCAATGGCTCTATTAACCATGTTTCTTAATCTATATCTGTCCATAAAGCTCGAATAATAATTGTATAATTAGATATAATGCATTTGGACGTCAATTGCCTGTTTCGGTATCAGGCTAACATGTAATATAATAAGCAACGATGAGCCCGTCGTAAAACTAGGAAAAACACGACTAATGTACGCGTTAGAATTGTTGTTGTATCCTGGAAACCAGTTTCTGTTAATTGTCATATGTTGTAGTTGACTGTAGAAACAATAAGCATTGTTCGACTGTTCACCACTTAGGTGAATTCTAACAAATTAGCTTTCTAAAAATAAATTTCGTGTTGTTGCATTACTATGTAACAAAACGAAATAAAAATAAGATTAAGGGACTTGTAAGTTATATGAAAAGATGATGTACAGTGGGAGAAAAGATGATTCAATTTGTAAGAGGAAATTTCCCAAATGTTTTCTCCATAAGGAGTTAGCATAAAGGGCCCAAAATTGAGTTATCTCTCCCAGCCAGATCTATACTAAAGGCTGTGGAAAGGTTCATTCGCCCGAACCGAAACATGTACAGTCCAGGCGTGTATAGATTTGTATCTGGCGTTTTCTTTTCAATGGCTCTATTAACCATGTTTCTTAATCTATATCTGTCCATAAAGCTCGAATAATAATTGTATAATTAGATATAATGCATTTGGACGTCAATTGCCTGTTTCGGTATCAGGCTAACATGTAATATAAAAATATTTTAATTGAAAAATATTGTAGCTACAGATACACCAAACGCCTGAATACACCCATAGCGATTATCGGTGGGTGTGATTACATCGACACCGAAAAATAAGTAAACTGTTTTATAGGAAGAATGAACTACATCGCGCAAAAATTGAACTTATTGTATGTTACACCACATTTTGAGATTTCCACAAAGCGTTGTTAAAACCACATGAAAAAACAGTGAACCCTTTTCCATTGCAAAATGAACTAAACTGTAGTAATATTGACCATGATTTAGCCCTTAAGATTTTTTTTCAACTTGTCTAGTTTTTCTCTTAAATTTTAGTTCATCTATAACATTGTATTTTAGTTCATTTTTACAACACCATAAGATTTATATACCCCTACCAAGTTAAAAAGTCAGTATTATTTTGGTTTACTTGCTTATTTTTTGGGAAACCTGATAATAAAAATTGGTTAACAGTCTCTTTAAAATGTCGACGACTAAACTATTTTTAAATCAATCATTCCACAGTACAGAGAAATTAAATAATTAAAGGAACAACAAACCGTTTTACTATTATGAAAATTTTCATACATTAAAATGAAACTTTCTTTAAGCAAAAGTACTTTATTATAAAAACTTATGATGAAAGTTCTTAATACAATGTTTTTTGTGAATAAAAATTATGACCACGTGGAACAGAGAGTAGTTCATTTGAACTCGCTGTTTGGACATTTTGACTTATCCTTTTTATACCCACCACCATAGAATGGTGACGGGGGTATAATAAGTTTATCATTCCGTTTGTAACACATCGAAATATCGATTTCCGACTATATAAAGTATATATATTCTTGATCAGGGAGAAATTCTAAGACGATATAACCATGTGCGTCTGTCTGTCTGTACTGAAAAAAAATATTGTCGTGAGGTCAAAGATTTCATGTCCTTAAAATACGAATACAAATTTTGCTTAGCATAGAAGACGCATTTTTCTAAAATAAAGTTATTTTCCTTGTCCAAAAGTCGATAAACTTTTCAACGAAGTCGTATTGTCCTTATAATTAAGTGATTTGACTTAAAAATGGGTATCTTAACATGAAAGAAAAAATTTATAGGCTAAGGTCAACTTGACTTTAATAATTCAGAAAAATTCTTTAAATTTAATGAAATTGTCTTTAAATTTGTTGTCTTTTTGCATCTTGACTACAAAGCAAAAAATCGTTCAAATATAGGACATGTTTTTCAAAACTTTATTTTAAAGAAGTTTTTTACTTTAAACATAGCATAATTTCTACTGGAAGTCGAGTCCTAATTTGGAAAATAAAGTTGCCGTTAACTCGTTTTTAAAGGACTTTGATAGCATATGAAGAATAAAGTAAAGACAAAATCTTTGGAACCGAGTATGCTTTTTTTTCAGTGTACCTGTCTGTCTGTTGTAATCACGCTACAGTCTTCAATAATGAAGCAATCGTGCTGAAATTTTGCACAAGCTCGTCTTTTGTCTGCAGGCAGGTCAAGTTCGAAGATGGGCTATATCGGTCCAGGTTCTGATATAGTCCCCATATAAACCGACCTCCCGATTTGGGGTCTTGGGCTTATAGAAACAGTAGTTTCTATCCAAATTACCTGAAATTGGAAATCTAAAGGTATTTTGGGACTAATTATACAATTATTATTCGAGCTTTATGGACAGATATAGATTAAGGAACATGGTTAATAGAGCCATTGAAAAGAAAACGCCAGATACAAATCTATACACGCCTGGACTGTACATGTTTCGGTTCGGGCGAATGAACCTTTCCACAGCCTTTAGTATAGATCTGGCTGGGAGAGATAACTCAATTTTGGGCCCTTTATGCTAACTCCTTATGGAGAAAACATTTGGCGTGTATAGATTTGTATCTGGCGTTTTCTTTTCAATGGCTCTATTAACCATGTTCCTTAATCTATATCTGTCCATAAAGCTCGAATAATAATTGTATAATTAGATATAATGCATTTGGACGTCAATTGCCTGTTTCGGTATCAGGCTAACATGTAATATAATAAGCAACGATGAGCCCGTCGTAAAACTAGGAAAAACACGACTAATGTACGCGTTAGAATTGTTGTTGTATCCTGGAAACCAGTTTCTGTTAATTGTCATATGTTGTAGTTGACTGTAGAAACAATAAGCATTGTTCGACTGTTCACCACTTAGGTGAATTCTAACAAATTAGCTTTCTAAAAATAAATTTCGTGTTGTTGCATTACTATGTAACAAAACGAAATAAAAATAAGATTAAGGGACTTGTAAGTTATATGAAAAGATGATGTACAGTGGGAGAAAAGATGATTCAATTTGTAAGAGGAAATTTCCCAAATGTTTTCTCCATAAGGAGTTAGCATAAAGGGCCCAAAATTGAGTTATCTCTCCCAGCCAGGTCTATACTAAAGGCTGTGGAAAGGTTCATTCGCCCGAACTGAAACATGTACAGTCCAGGCGTGTATAGATTTGTATCTGGCGTTTTCTTTTCAATGGCTCTATTAACCATGTTCCTTAATCTATATCTGTCCATAAAGCTCGAAGAATAATTGTATAATTAGATATAATGCATTTGGACGTCAATTGCCTGTTTCGGTATCAGGCTAACATGTAATATAATGGTATTTTGGGACCATAAAGAGGTGTGCCAAAAATGGTGAGTGTCGGTCCATGTTTTGGTATAGCCCCCATATAGACCGATCTCCTGATTTTACTTCTTGGGATTATAGAATAGTAGTTTTATAGTTTTTATCCAATTTTATAGTTTTTATCCAATTTGCCTGAAATTGGCAATCTAGAAGTATTTTAGGACCGTAAAGAGGTGTGCCCAAAATGGTGAGTATCGGTCCATGTTTTGATATAGCCCCCATATAGACCGATCTCCCGATTTTACTTCTTGGGCTTATAGAATCCTTAGATTTTATCCAATTTTCCTGAAAATGGCAATCTAGAGGTATTTTAGGACCGTAAAGAGGTGTGCCAAAAATGGTGAGTATCGGTCCATGTTTTGATATAGCCCCCATATAGACCGATCTCCCGATTTTACTTCTTGGGCTTATAGAATCCGTAGTTTTTATCCAATTTGCCTGAAATTGAAAATCTAAAAGTATTGGGGGCTTATAGACCGATTTTCAGATTTTACTTCTTGGGTTCTAGAATCCTTAGTTTTTATCCAATTCGCTTGAAATTGCCAATCTAGAGGTATTTTAGGACCACAAAATGGTGTGCCAAAAATGGTGAGTATCGGTCCATGTTTTAATATAGCCCCCATATAGACCGATCTCCCGATTTTACTTCTTGGGCTTATAGAATCCGTAGTTTTTATTCAATTTGCCTGAAATTGCCAATCTAGAGGTATTTTAGGACCACAAAATGGTGTGCCAAAAATGGTGAGTATCGGTCCATGTTTTAATATAGCCCCCATATAGACCGATCTCCCGATTTTACTTCTTGGGCTTATAGAATCCGTAGTTTTTATCCAATTTGCCTGAAATTGAAAATCTAAAAGTATTTTAGGACCAAAAAAGGTGTGCCGAAAATCGGTCCATGTATTGATATAGCCCCCATAAAGACCGATCCCCAGATTTTACTTCTTAAGCTTCTACGTTCCGTGTATCGGATTTAGTTTTTATCGGTCCATTTGGTAAGGCCTCCATATAGACCTATTTCTCTTTTTGAGGGTATAGAAGGCGTACTGATCATGAAAATTGCTTGAAACTGAATGTAGAATTTGCAGATTTTACTTCCCGTAATCATTTAAATAATGGGGGTAAAAATCTACAGATTTTAGATTTCAAATCAAGGAGTAATTTCTTCATCTTCTTGCACGCTTATACGACATGTTTATGATTCCTGTAAAACTTAAACAAAAGTGGTTCTTATAAATCCTGCATCTGATATAATCTTCGTAGGTAGAATCTTTAAATTTATCTTCGGGAAGTTTACCGGTTGAACTGCTCTGTTTGGGAACATCTGTCATCAAACACCCCCCCCCCCTGAAATTTTCAAAGGAAACTACAATATTTGATTCATGGTGGTGGGTATTTGAGATTCGGCCCGGCCGAACTTACTGCTGTATATACTTGTTTTATTCATCGTAGGTAATTTTTTCACATATCTTGCTGGAAAAAATGGAAGCAATAATGAAAATTGTTAAAAATTAACACCATGTAATGAAATATAATTTTTTAATTCTTTATTTTAGCTTGTAACTTATCATATTTGGGAGCATTTTATCAAATGGTGCAAGGAATTCAACTTTTCTTTGGAAAACGTATCTCATAAAATTTGTACAATTACAAACAATTTGCGAAGTAATGAAGTGTTCTATATAAACTCATAAAACTGTGTGGTTATCGATGTGAAGGATATAATAAAATAAATATTCTAGTTGAAAAAAGCCAAAGTTTTAATATAAAACTTACCAATTCTCTATTAAATTGTACGCTGGGGGGGAATATAAAAAGTTGTACAAATTTATTTTTTGTTTTTGCTTTATACTAAATAAAAACAAATTGAATAAGGAAATAAACTCAATTTTGGTTCTCATTTTTGCTCATGCTGAACAGATGACGTTAGTGGACAAAAAATAAGGATGACTTTCCAGGGTTAAAATGCATTTTAGTCTATTGGGAAATGGTAAATTTAAGTTATACTAATTAAAACTCATGTATACACAACATACCCAGTCCTCGCTACCATTTCTCATTAATGCATTACTCTCACTCAAACAAAACTCAAAACATCATCTTTACATTAATCACATTTCACTTTGCCGAGAAAGATCTCTGTCTACGCATTAGTTCATCGCATCTGCTGACAATTTACTCTACGAACAATATTGGTGAAAAGTTTAACTTAAAACAAGTATATACGGCCGTAAGTTCGGCCAGGCCGAAGCTTATGTACCCTCCACCATGAATTGCGTAGAAACTTCTACTGAAGACTGTTATCCACAATCGAATTACTTGGGTTGCGGTATCACTTGCCGATGGCAAGGTATCTTAAAACTTCATAACACCGTCTTTTAAATTGCAAGGTAGTAGTTTAATATATACCACATATATTAAACTAAAAAAGGCCGATTATATACGTATATAATAAAGTTTGACAAAATTTTCTATAGAAATAAAATTCTGAGAAAAGTTTATATAGAAATAAAATTTTGACAAAATAAAATTTTGACAACCTTTTCTATAGAAGTTAAATTTGGACAAAATTTTCTAAGAAATAAAATTTTGTCAAAATTTTCTATAGAAATAAAAATTTGACAAAATTTTCTAAACAAATAAAAATTTGACAAAATTTTCTAAAGAAATAAAATTTGACAAAATTTTCTATAGAAATAACATTTTGACAAAATTTTCAATAGAAATAAAATTTTGACAAAAATTTTAATAGAATTAAAATTTTGACAACATTCTCTATGGAATTAAAATTTTGACATTTTCAATAGAAATAAAATGTTGGTAGATTATTTGTGGCTTGAGTGGCAACCATGATTATGAACCGATATGGACCAATTTTTGTGTGACTGGGGATCGGCTATATATAACTATAGACCCATATGGACCAATGTGGGCATGGTTGTAAGAGACCATATACTAACACCACGTTCTAAATTTCAACCGGATCGGATGAATGTTGCTCCTCTAAGAGGCTCCGGAGGTCAAATCTGGGGATCGATTTATATGGGGGCTATATATAATTATGGACCGATATGGACCAATTCTTGCATGGTTGTTAGAGACCATATATTAACACCACATACCAAATTTCAACCGGATCGGATGAAATTTTCGTTTCTTAGAGGCTCCGCAAGCCAAATCGGGGGATCGGTTTATATGGGGGCTATATATAATTATGGATCGATGTGGACCAATGTTTGCATGGGCCGGATCGGATGAAATTTGCTTCTCTTAGAGCGATCGCAAGCCAAATTTGGGGGTCCGTTTATATGGGGGATATACGTAAAAGTGGACTGATATGGACCAGTTTTTGCAATCTCTTAGAGCAATCTCTTAGAGCAATCGCAAGCCAAATTTGGGGGTCCGTTTATATGGGGGCTATATGGGGGCTCAGAATTTCACCACGACCCAGAATATATATACTTTATGGGGTCTTAGAGCAATATTTCGATGTGTTACAAACGGAATGACAAAGTTAATATACCCCCATCCTATGGTGGAGGGTATAATTAACAAAACCTTCATGAAATTTTTGACAAAAATGTCCATAAAATTAATTACATGTGAACTAAAAATATTACATTGAGAAATTTTCTATCAACTAGTATTAATTATAGAAATTGCCAGTAAAAAATTGCTATCTGCTTTCAAGTTAATTTTTCGAAAAAAAATATTTTCTCATACAAAACAAAAATTTAGAGTAAATTGCACTTATTATTTAGAAAGTACTTTACATTTCACAAGTAGTTTTATCGTATGACAAACGAATTTTTAACTACTAGTTAAGAACAATTTTAAGGACATTTTCATCGTATTTTGTAGGCCATGAACTAAACGATTGTTAATTTTCGTTGAAGATACGAAAAATGAACTAAAATTCTTTAAAATTCGTGTAATCAATTATTGTAAAAATTTTCTTAAATTTTACGTGCAACTTTTTTTGTGTGTAGATCAGATTCTGCATTTACAAGAACCATTTTTGTTTGAGTTTTAGAGAAATCATAAACATCTTAAGTAAGTGTGCAAGAAAATGTTGAAATAACGCTTTGATGTGAAAAATTAAATCTTTAGATTTTTACAACTATTATCAAATGAGTAAAATCTAGAAATTTTACTTTCAGTTTCAAGCAATTTTCATGATCAGTGAGCCTTCTATACCGCTCAAGAAGTGAAATCGGTCTATATGGAGGCCTTACCAGTTGTAAAAACTAACTCCGATACAATTTCAGGCAAATCGGATAAAAACTACAGTTAATATAAGCCCAAGGAGTTAAATCGGAAGATCAGTCTAAATATATGGGTGATATGCGGAAAACATGAACCGATAAACACCAAATTCAGCACACCGAATTGTGGTTCTGAAAAACCTACATAATCCATACCCCAAATCGAAGGGCGGGCTTATAAGGGGATATATCAAAATATGTACCGATACACAATATATTCGGAACACCTACTTATGGTCCTAAAAACCTCTAGATTTCCAATTTCAGGAAAATCGGATAGAAACTATGGTTTTTAGAAGCCCGAGAAATAAAATCGAGCCACCAATTTGTGACCCATAAATACCTCTAGATTTACAGTTTCAGGCAAATCGGATAGAACATACAGTTTTTAGAAGCCCAAGACCCAAATCGGGAGGCCTATTTATATGGGGGCTATATCAAAACCTGGACCGATATAGCTCATCTTCGAACATGGCCTGCCTGCAAACAAAAAAACGGATTTGTGCCAAATTGCAGGACGATAGCGCCATTATTGAATGCTGTAGCGTGATTACAAAAGACGGATATGGTTATATCGTCTTAGAATTTCTCCCTGATCAAGAATAAATATACTTTATATAGTCGGAAATGGAATGACAAACTTATTATACCCCCATCACCATTCTATGGTGGTGGGTATAAAAATCATTGGTGCCAAATCATGACCATTTTAACCATCCAGTAGTTCAATCTTAGTATTTTTGGGAATAGTGCAAAAATTTTCTTTTGCTTTAGTTCATATTGAACTTAACATATGTGTACGGTCATTGAACTTTATACACACGTTAAAAAGGAAAATTTCAAAAAAAAAAAAATAATAATAAAATTTTATAACCAACAAATAATTTTTTGCAATAAAAATAACAGGTTGGCTGATAAGTCCCCGGTCTGAAAGAGGTGGTAACCGACGAAAACATCAAAAAAATCCACAAGATGATTTTGAATGAAATGAAGTTGATCGAGATAGCAGAGACCTTAAAGATATCAAAGGAACGTGTTGGTCATATCATTCATCAATATTTGGATATGCGGAAGCTCTGTGCAAAATATTCTAATGATCTGGATCTTCGAATAGCGAAAAGATTACCTAATCACTGTAGTGTTTTTCAGGCTGAAATATTAGCAATAAGAGAGGTGGCGAATTGGCTGAGAAGTAATGTTCCAAAAAATGTGGGCATTAATATATACTCAGACAGTCAACCTGCAATAAAATCCTTGGACTCTGTGTTCCTCAAATCGAAAACGGCCATCGACTGCCGCAAATCTCTCAATGAGATGGCTGAGCAGTACAATATTCACCTAATGTGGGTGCCTGGCCATAGGAACATACGTGGGAACTGCGAAGCGGATGATTTGGCAAGGCTAGGGACTGCCTTACATATTCCAGGGGAACTAGAATCTGTTGGTATGCCCCTGGCTACCTGCAAGCTCATGCTGCGTGAGAAGGCTGTTATGATGGCAAATGGTCGATGGGAGAATTGCAAGGGCTGTAACGACACCAAGCAAATATGGCCCCATTTAAACTTAAACCGCACACTAGATATGCTAGTGTTATCGAGACGTCAGATATAACTCCTGATATCTGCTATAACGGGTCGCTGCCTGATAGGCGATTTTGTAAAAACTATAGGCGCGAAGTATAATGACTATTGTATGAGCTGTCATGATGCGGAGGAAAAGGAATCAATTAAACACCTCTTGTGTGAGTGTCCTGCATTTTGTGTAAAGCGCAAGCAACTTTTAGGAGCATATAGCTTCAGATTACTGGCGGATCTGAAAAACGTTAACTTAAGCAGTCTGCTAATGTTTTTGGAACAAGGTTCAGCGGTTAAAACTAGAAATGTCCATATGTAATAGGTACATTTAGTTAATGTGGTATCACAATGGACTGAGTAGTCTAAGTGAGCCTGAAATTTAATCGGGCTGCCACTTTAACCTAACCTAACCTAACCTGTGCAAAATGGGTGCCACGCGAGCTCACATTTGACAAAAACAACAACGTGTTGATGATTCTGAGCGGTGTTTGCAGCTGTTAATTCGTAATATACCCGAGTTTGTCCGTCGATATGTGACAATGGATGAAACATGGCTCCATCACTACACTCCTGAGTCCAATCGACAGTCGGCTGAGTGGACAGCAACCGGTGAACCGTCTCCGAAGCGTGGAAAGACTCAAAAGTCCGCTGGCAAAGTAATGGCCTCTGTTTTTTGGGATGCGCATGGAATAATTTTTATCGATTATCTTGAGAAGGGAAAAACCATCAACAGTGACTATTATATGGCGTTATTTGAGCGTTTGAAGGTCGAAATCGCGGCAAAACGGCCCCATATGAAGAAGAAGAAAAACGAACCGTGCCACAAGTCATTGAGAACGATGGCAAGTCATTGAGAACGATGACATTCATGAATTGGGCTTCGAATTGCTTCCCCACCCACCGTATTCTCCAGATCTGGCCCCCAGCGACTTTTTCTTGTTCTCAAATCTCAAAATGATGCTCGCAGGGATGATTGCAATGAAGAGGTGATCGCTTGAGACCTATTTTGAGGCAAAACCGAAGGAGTACTACCAAAATGGTATCAAAAAATTGGAAGGTCGTTATAAATTTTATTATGTTTTTATTATGTTGAATAATAAAAACGAATTTTGACAAAAAATGTGTTTTTCTTTGTTAGACCGGGGACTTATCAGCCAACCTGTTGAGCTACATTTAGCCTTAGTTTTACTACGGATTTTTTTCGGTGTATATTTAATATCGGCCTATATTCAACAACGGCTTCATATTGATCAATAAAACAATTTTTTGATTCTTTATACCCATAATTAATTCTAACGACGGGTGATCATATTTTGTTTTTTTTTTTTTTTTGTTGGCCGAAATAAATTATTAAAACATGTTCGGTTTCGCTTAAGGCCGATTAGAGATGCTAGAGTTCTTTGCTGCTGGCTTGTAAACACATATCCTTTGTATCAAATTATCTTGGCGACCAATGGACATCGTCACCACATGAGAAGAGAACAGGGCAGGATATAATTTGTCCCATTTAATTTGTGTTTCCTCCATGGTTTAAATTGAGTGAATGCTGAAAAACTTGGTTCATATTCAATACCGGCCCTTCAAATTGTCAAAAAAGTCGATAATACGCCACATGGGCCATGCAATTTGTAACTATGATACGCAACCAGGAACCACAGTAACCATCGTATGGGAAATTGATGCAAGTTGCTACTGATATTGTGATAAGTCCACAATTTAACGTAATTTTTATTATTTTTTTGTATCAATTTCTATACATTGACATTTTATTTGTACATATTTACTGAAATACAATTATAAGAATAGTCTATTTACAATAATAGATGCTCAAAATGAAATAGGGTTTTAAGAGATTGTCCAAATGTGGTTCATGGGGACCTATCTATGCACTCAAAAAAAAAAACGGTTACTTGGATCCAAAAATTTCCTTAAGAATTTTTGGTATCGATTCCGGTTTCTTTAAAATAAAGACATTTTTAGCGACTAATCTGGCTTTAAATCTAAAATCAATAAAATTAAAATTAGGATATAGATATACCGGTATGAAATGAAAATAAAACACTAATTATTAATTGGGAAAGTAAAAACATTTTATTCAAAATATTGGCCATTGTTTTCTACACATTTTGACCACCTTTCTGGCTTGGACAATTGGCAACTCTAGCTATGTATAGTCGCTAAAACTTTTGCTCCGCCGGGAAAATTATTTTAAACTGGTAAAAAAGAGCTTTTTAGTAGTGATTCTGCTATATACTGCATCCTGAATTGTTTGCTGCCTATTGTTTATCATTTTTGATTGGTGTCACTGCTGCTTTTTGGAGTTTTGCCTAAAATTCTATGCTGTGCATGAAATTTCTGACTTACTATTTATTTTTGGGTTAATACACACACACACACACATACATAGTTCTCCGTCATGCCTCAATGTGTATGCCCTGTTTGCAATGAAACTATTGCTAAAACGAAGTAATTGCGTAAATATTACTGAAAATGAGGCTCGATCCAACAAAATGCTCCGATATACTTGTGCTAAATGTGTTGGTGGTGGATCTAATGGTGTTGTTGATCATGGTGATTGTGGTGTTCCTGAGGGTAATGTTGTTAATGTTGGCGGTATTATTTGTGCTGGCAATGCTGTTGATGTTAGGCATGCCCAATACAGCAAAAATGATGGAAAAGTCATGGAGACTCCCTTAATGTCATGCTACATCTATTGCCTTTAGACATTTTGGCCAAACAGTCAGCTGCAACAACGGCTGTGCGGTTGCGCGAGCTATCGCTGTGGTCGGAAAAAATGTACGGTCATAGTTCGGTCCTCAAAGTAATGCCAGATGTGCCTAACGTAGTGGATTACACCCTGGCAAAACCACTTTTCGACAAAAAGTTTGAAGCTCTAATTCCCAACAGTGAGGCGTGGTGTACACAGACCCCGGGGAATAAAAAATATATAGATTTCTATACTGATGGCTCCAAATTGAATGGACAAGTGGGGTTCGGAGTATATTCTAAAGATCTGGAAATTCGAATAGCGAAAAGATTACCTAATCACTGTAGTGTTTTTCAGGCTGAAATATTGGCAATAAGAGAGGTGTTGAATTGGCTGAGAAGTAATGTTCCAACAAATATTGGCATTAATATATACTCAGACAGTCAACCTGCAATAAAATCCTTGGACTCTGTGTTCCTTAACTCAAAAACGGCCATAGACTGCCGCAAATCTCTCAACGAGATGGCTGAGCAGTACAATATTCACCTAATATGGGTGCCTGGTCATAGGAACATACCGGGGAACTGTGAAGCAGATGTGTTAGCAAGGCTAGGAACTACCTTACATATTCCAGGGGAACTAGAATCTGTTGGTATGCCTCTGGCCACCTGCAAGCTCTTACTGCGTGAGAAGGCTGTTATGATGGCCAATATTCGATGGGAAAATTGCAAGGGTTGTAACGACACCAAGCAAATATGGCCCCATTTAAACTTAAACCGCACACTAGATATGCTAGTGTTCTCAAGGCGTCAGATAGCACTCCTAATATCTGCTATAACGGGTCGCTGCCTGATAGGCGAATTTGCAAAAACTATAGGTGCGAAGTATAATGACTATTGTATAAGCTGTCATGACGTGGAGGAAAAGGAATCAATTAAACACCTCTTGTGTGAGTGTCCTGCTTTTTGTGTAAGGCGTAAGCGAATTTTAGGAGCATATAGCTTTAGATTACTGGCTGACCTGGAAAACGTTAACTTAAGCAGTTTGTTAATGTTTTTGGAGCAATCTGGTTGGTTCCACAAAAGTAAATAATAGAGAAGGTTAGTGGTTAAGACTAGAAGTGCCCATATGTAATAGGTACTTTTAGTTAAATGTGGTATCACAATGGACTGAATAGTCTAAGTGAGCCTGAAATTTAATCGGGCTGCCACTTTAACCTAACCTAACCTATGGAGCGTATAGATGAAGTGGCTCGTTCGTTGAAACTTGAAATGCAACAACAAGTATCAAACTGCTTCAATGAAATTCAATCTTTTAAAATAGAAATGGAGGAGAGAGTTCAGCATTGTCTGACAATGTTTGAAACTAAAGTACAGGTGTTATCAGATCTGTATAAAAACGAAATATCAACTCAGATTAAGGATTTGCAAGTTGATGTTGCTAAATGCAATCATTCTATCATTGAATTAAAACAGAGCGTAACAGGTTGTGAAAAAAGTATATCTGACATTGAGAAGAAGTTGATGAAGAAAATTCAAGCAAAACGAAGTACAGCAAAGACGTCTTAACCGGGCAAATGTTATTATTAATGGTCAGCGCATGTAAACTTGATATTACTATTACTGACTTACAGCACTGTTGCTACCTTCCTGGTGGCAAATCAATACTTGTAAAATTCAATAATGTACATACACGAGATACTGTGATGTATAAATATGTGAAAGCTGGTCCCATTCTGTTAAAATTGCGACGAAATCCCTCTGTGGAGAACAAGGCCATGTATAGAAAGTATAGGAACCGTGCCAAAGCTGTGATAAGGAACGAGGGAAGGAAGTTCTGCGATGCTAAATTCAGTCAGATGGATGGTACACAGATTTGGAAGACTCTTCATTCATTTGGCTGTCTTAATGATGATGTAGTTGCACCTGATATCGACGTTAATAGTGTTAATGACTACTTCTGCGATTCTCAGCCTACCTACATTGGCCTTCCAATGACGACTGATCTTGATTCAGGTAGGGACATGTTTCAATTTTCTTGCATATTTGAGGTTGATTTACTGAAAGCGTTGGCTAAGGTCAGATCCGGAGCGGTTGGTGTGGATTGCATTCCAATAAGATTTCTTCGTCTTATTTTTCCCTACATTTCTCGACATTTACTTCACTTTATTAATTGTATTTTTACCTCCTCATATTACCCACAGATGTGGAAAACGGCCCGTGTTGTTCCAGTACCTAAAAAGGGTGATTCGTTTGAATTATCAAACCTCAGACCTATTAGCATTTTACCGGCTATGTCGAAGATAGTGGAACATATTATCAATGAACAAATTTTGGAATACGTTGATGCCAGTCGCCTTCTTGGATCCTTTCAATATGGTTTTAGACGCGGCTTTAGCACTACTACTCATCTGTTGCATCTCACAGATCTAATTAGGGAAACGTTTAATAGCTCTGATGTCGGTGTTCTTGTTGGTATTGATTTATCAAGAGCATTTGATATCATTCGCCATGCGACTCTGGTTGATAAATTGTGCAACAAGTTTAGGTTTTCTCTGACTGCGGTTAAATTAATATCATCTTATTTACATGGTCGATCACAGTTTGTTGCGATTGGGTCCAGGGAGTCGTCGGTCCGACATGTTTATGGGGGGGTTCCGCAAGGGTCTGTCCTAGGACCGTTATTATTTATTATGTATATGAACGATGTAACTGATTCGATTGTATCATCTGAATGCAACTTTTTTGCTTATGCTGATTACATTCATGTATTTTTTAGGAGTAGCGATATGTCACGGCTAGAGGCTAGTGTTAACTTGACTCTGGGGGATCTTGCGGCCTGGCTGAGTAGAAATGGACTTAACATTAATGTTTGTAAGTCTAATGCCATTCTATTTAATGATCATGGACGAGGCAATATTAGGATATGTATTGGTACAACTCCTGTCAATTTTGTTAATGAGATGAGGTGCTTGGGTGTTGTCATTGACCACAGGTTGGAGTTTGGCACTCACATAGGTGGGATCCTCTCCAGGGTTATGTTTAAATTGCGTAGACTATATTGCGTAGATGCGTATTTGCCTTGATATATTCGCCAGAGAGTTGCAATGGCTCTTCTTATGCCCCATGTTAATTACTGCATTGAGATTATATCTGCACCAGCTTTCAAGGATAGAAAATGCAGTTAACTCAATAGTTCGATATGTTCATGGTCTCAGGAAATATGATCATGTATCAGTTTATGTTAGTAGCTTTCTTGGTCTTCCATTTGAGCGCTATGTTGATCTCCGGTTGCTTCAATGTTTTTATAGAGTTATGACATCACATGGTTCTCCTCTTCTCCGCTCCATGTTCAATTTCTGTAGATCGTCGAGGAATCCACAACTTCTCATTCCACGTATTTCATCCATGCATTATGAAAGGTCATTTGTTGTAAGAGTTTCTAGACTTTGGAATCATCTTCCGTTGTACCTTAGAAATTTTTCTTTTACTAATAATGTTTTTAATGTCAGATGTATTGAATTTCTATTACAGTAACCGATAATGTTTTCTTTAATATATCACTTATAACTTGTCTATTGCAATTTTTGTTGTTTTTTTAGCTTAACTATATTAAAATGGCTTGGGGCCTTAGTCACTTATATTTACTTACTTTATTTTTATTTCTATATATATATATATATATATATATATATATATATATATATATATATATATATATATATATATATATATATATATATATATATATATATATTTTTAGATCTCAATTTGTGAATTCTATTTTTATTACATTAAAGTTTTATCTTCATGTGCCTTAAGCTTTGCAAAATTCAGTAGTATATTCTAAGTAGAGTGAATAATTTTATATTTTTCTCTAGCCGTATGCATAAGTTTTTTTTCCTTTATTCAGTATTATGAGATGTAATATAGTTTTATTTTGCCTGTTTCGGCTTTTTATATTACGTTGTTGAATAAATAAATAAATAAATAAATTTGTGAATATCACGTCAATAAAAATGTTTGTCTTTTAAAGCAAACCAACCCAATTTTCGACCACATCGTAGGAATCAAAGTGCTGCTCAGCCAATGCTGATGTTAACAAATGGTAGTCGGAAGGAGCCAAGTCTGGTGAATACGGCGGGTGGGGTAGCTATTCCCAGCCAAGTGTTTTCATTGCATCCTCAACCGGTTTTGCTTTGTGTGCAGGTGCATTGTCGTGAAGTAAAATTAAATCTAAAGATTCTATATTTTAGCTAATTTAAAGACGATTTTTCTAAATCAAAAATGTGTCTCTTTACTTTAATGAAAATTTGCCTTAGTTCAAAGACATACAACTTTAACGGAGGGACGCAAATTTCCAAAATTTGTGTCCTAAATTTAATAAAAAAAATTTGAAGCAAAGATTATAAAATTTATTTTAATTAAAAATTCAGTATTTCAAAGAAATTGGTCCTTAATATTTTGTAATCTGCGCATCCTAAAATTAGATTGCATGGGGTGGCCTTACTAAACTATCTCAGGATGTGTTCTTTGGAATGAATCCATGTCGTGTGCTAAACTGCTGATCATTTTAGAATCAAATAATCAAAAGTTTTTATTATTTTAGAAATTTTAAAAATTTCCCCATCACAACAAAAATCACCCCCAAAATATTTTCCCTACAATGGCCTGATATTGCCTGAGCATAGCTTTAATGGTAACAATTATTAAAATAAGTTTATAACATTGATTATTTCTTTTTGTTAATTCTCGTTACAGTTTTCGTCAAACTTATAAATATTGGTATATGACATTAGTCTCTCTTCGAGTGGTATGATATAAACTTGAATGCTTACACACTGGAAATAGTCATTAAAATTATCGGATTAAGAGCAAAAATAACAATAACAACAGCAAACTTTTTTACCTGGAAGCTATAAAAAGTTTAGCCATTTGGAACTAAAAGCCCATTAAGATAAGAGAGAGAAAAAAGGAAAAAGCAGAAGCATTAAAAATTGGCTTATGATTGGAGTATAGGAAAACAATAAACTGAGCTAAAAACTCGGGATGTAGAAAAGCGGAGATCATAGCGGAATCGTCATATGTTCATAGAGAATACAATATTTGACCAAATTGAAATAGAAAGTCAAATAGTGAGAGGGAAAGCGTAAAAGAGAGGTAAAGAGAAAATAATCTGTGATTGTTACCAAAGAAACACCTTCTTTTGTACAAAAAAAAAAATTGTCAAACTTAAACATATTCAAAACACATTTTTTAAGAAATTTTAAGGAAAATTCTCAAGACATTGGAAGGAGAGTAAAAAAAAAACATTAACTATACTGTCACATTTATAGTAATACAAAAACAAAAATTCCACTCATCCACCCATATCACTATATACAAAGATAATAATACTCTAAGATAAAAAAGAAAGAGAATCACATGGAGAAATTGTAAGAGAAATTCATAAAACCAATAGCAAATAAAATCTGACTCGAAACAAGAGAGAGCAGTAAAAAGAGATATCATGATATTCGTTCATTTTTCCAAATATAGAGAGTGAAAAAGACCGAGAAAGCCAAACCAATAAAAATTGTGCCATCGTCACCATAAGATTATCTCAACGTGGATAAACACATCATAAACTTGAAACTCACCACATCCCTACAAAAGTGTTGGGGCCACATGTGGTAAACCGAAAATCGCACCTTTTTACTAATAACCTGGATTGAATTCAAAATACAATTTCTTATGAGTGCAACCAGGCAAGGGAGGTCTTAACACAAAGACGTGTTAGTTCTATTTTCTTCGGGGAATTCTTCATTTACGATTTGTTCATCCTTATTCCAAGAGGTGGGTGTGCTGCGTAAGCAACAAAAACAGCTACAAAGTGAATTTATTTCAGCATACCATGTCCTCTATATCGGCGCAAGGCGTGGTCGAACGTGCCTCCGCTGAACTATCAAAGCGTATCAATGGCCTCGGCTTGCGTTCGAAACACCACCACGGCAGCAGTAATAACAGCAATAGTGGTACGAATAACAGCACCACCCCTGCCGCCAGCTCAAATCAAAATCCAGCAAGCGGAGGCTCTAACAGCACTTCCTCTTCCCCTAGTAACTCGAATACGGCAAATTCTACATCCTCGTCCAGCTCTTCGTCTGTATCCTCGTCGACGTCATCGTCCTCTTCTTCCGCGTCCTCGGGATCGGGTAAAACTTCGGTAATGGAACGAGTGACAAATGCTCTATGCGGTGGCAATTCCAATTCGAATGCCAACTCAAATGCAAATTCCAATCCCACACAAAATAATTCCAATATTGTAACAGTAGCGGCCACCAATAATAGTACAACGGCTCTTAGTACACCTGAAAAGCCAACTAGAGCGGGTACTTTAAATACGGGTGGAGCGACGCAAACGCAGCAGCAGCAGCAGCATACAACACAAACCGCACAGCAACAACTCCACTCTTCGCAAACGCTAGTGCAACATCACACAACGACAGTGAGCACTTACCAGATGTTGCAGCAACAGAAATCGCAACAACATCAACAGTATTTAAGTTCACAGATAGCGAATTCCACGCTAATCAATTCGAATCTGATGAACACCACACCACCCACGGTACCAAACATTCCAATGGGAGCCCCACCCACACCAACGGTGAATTCAATAGCCAAGCAAATGAATATCACCATCCCAGGATCTCCACAATTTACCACCATGGGCATGGCGGCAGCTCAAAAATCGCAAAATGTTACACCCTTACAGATGCGCAAACAGTTACCCAATCCCCATATGCATCATCCATATGCGGGAGCTTCACAGGCCGCCACCCAATTAGCCCAAGCTGTTACCCAGTCAGCATTGATTCTACCCAAATTACCACCCCCAGTGACCACCATCGATACGCTAATGATGGATGAGAGATTTTTGAATAAATTCTTTTTGTACTTTACCTCCTACGAGCGAAGAGTGTTGGCCCAAGTCTGTATGAAATGGCGAGATGTTCTCTATCGTAGTCCCCGCTTTTGGTCAGGTCTTTTGCCTACACTACAATGTCGAGAGTTAAGGCAAATCAATGCCACAGATCGTGTGAAACTTTTTAATTCATTGATACGAAGGGGTTTTCATGCCTTGGCTTTGGTGGGTGCAAATGATGATGATGCCTACGATGTGGTCCATTCATTTACACTGGCCTCGAAGCATATACACTCGCTGTCGTTACGATGTTCCTCAATATCGGATAGAGGTTTAGAGGCGCTACTGGATCATTTACAGGTAATTGAATTTGAAAATCCTAAAAATTTCCAAACATAACCAAATCTGGGATATGAAGAGACCTTGAATCGGGAAAGAAGAGAAATTGTTTCTATAGAAATAAAACGAATGAACCATCTACTGGTAATACCATGGAATGATAATCAGCGATTCAATTGTATCAGAATCTAAAACCGAATCGTAATTATGTTGCTTTGAAACCTGTAAGTCCTACGAGCCTTTTGGGAATTCCAATAGATTCTAGTTGTATTCGAATATTTGTCAATTGACAAGATCAGGCATTTCGTTGAAATTCCTATGTCGAGTTCAATAATTTCTGGCATCTCGTTAAGGGTCGAGTCTAAGAATTTCAATATAGCTCATCCATCATCGGTCCTAATTCATTTCATCCATCCCTTTTGGGAAGAATTGGTGTAGAATTTTAGGTTAATATTGCTTGGATCAGCCATCTCGTTGAGCGATTTTCAGCTGTCTATGACTGTTTACTTGTTAAGACCACAGCTATGATTATAGATCCTAATCCATCTCAAATATTCCAATTGGAACCATCGGTGTAGAAAAAATGGCTCAGGGGAACTAAATTTCTGGATTGCTTGTCACCGGACTTCAAAGGCAAACTTCATTGTAGATCTAACAACGATTTCTCCTCTTAGTGCCCGCTTCTGTCTACTGTCTTTTTGAACGAGAACAAGGACACTGTGGTCTACAAGTGCATGGCCAATATCACTGTCAAGTATTTTGCACTCTCACCAAAGGAAATTTCTGTGGCAGCTTCATCTAAAGAAAAAACTGACGCAGTTTCAAGGTTTTTGTGGTTTGTCACATTTGATACTGGAAAACAAATCTTATTTATGAAGGACTTGGAAGACTTCGTACACATGTTAACTGCAATTTGAAAATTCCATATTCAAACTCGACTTCAAGTATAATTTTCTAGAAAAAACCAGTAAGGAAAGTCTAAAGTCGGGCGGGGCCGACTATATTATACCCTGCACCACTTTGTAGATCTAAATTTTCGATACCATATCACATCCGTCAAATGTGTTGGGGGCTATATATAAAGGTTTGTCCCAAATACATAAATTTAAATATCACTCGATCTGGAAGAATTTGATAGACTTCTACAAAATCTATAGACTCAAAATTTAAGTCGGCTAATGCACTAGGGTGGAACACAATGTAGTAAAAAAAAAGTCGGGCGGGGCCGACTATATTATACCCTGCACCACTTTGTAGATCTAAAATTTCGATACCATATCACATCCGTCAAATGTGATTGGGGCTATATATAAAGGTTTGTCCCAAATACATACATTTAAATATCACTCGATCTGGAAGAATTTGATAGACTTCTACAAAATCTATAGACTCAAAATTTAAGTCGGCTAATGCACTAGGGTGGAACACAATGTTAGTAAAAAAATATGGGAAACATTTAAATCTGAAGCAATTTTAAGGAAACTTTGCAAAAGTTTATTTATGATTTATCGCTCGATATATATGTATTAGAAGTTTAGGAAAATTAGAGTCATTTTTACAACTTTGCGACTAAGCAGTGGCGATTTTACAAGGAAATTGTTGGTATTTTGACCATTTTTGTCGAAATCAGAAAAACATATATATGGGAGCTATATCTAAATCTGAACCGATTTCAACCAAATTTGGCACGCATAGCAACAATGCTAATTATACTCTCTGTGCAAAATTTCAACTAAATCGGAGTTAAAAATTTGCCTCTGTGGTCATATGAGTGTAAATCGGGCGAAAGCTATATATGGGGGATATATCCAAATCTGAACCGATTTCAACCAAATTTGGCACGCATAGTTTCAATGCTAATTCTACTCCCTGTGCAAAATTTCAACTAAATCGGAGTTAAAAATTGGCCTCTGTGGTCATATGAGTGTAAATCGGGCGAAAGCTATATATGGGAGATATATCCAAATCTGAACCGATGTCAACCAAATTTGGCACGCATAGTTACAATGCTAATTCTACTCCCTGTGCAAAATTTCAACCAAATCGGAGTTAAAAATTGGCCTCTTTGGGCAAATGAGTGTAAATCGGGCGAAAGCTATATATGAGAGCTATATCTAAATCTGAACCGATTTGGCTGGTATTTTGCAAGTTTTTCGAGACCCATAAAATATTCGGATGTACGGAATTTGAGGAAGATCGGTTGATATACACGCCAATTATGACCAGATCGGCGAAAAATATATATGGCAGCTATATCTAAATCTGAACCGATTTTTTCCAGAATCAATAGGGATCGTCTTTGAGCCGAAACAGGATCCTATACTAAATTTTAGGACAATCGGACTAAAACTGCGAGCTGTACTTTGCACACAAAAATACATCAACAGACAGACAGACAGACAGACGGACATCGCTAAATCGACTCAGAATTTAATTCTAAGCCGATCCGTATACTAAAAGGTTGGTCTATGATTACTCCTTCTTGGCGTTACATACAAATGCACAAACTTATTATACCCTGTACCACAGTAGTGGTGAAGGGTATAAATAGTCTTTAAAATAGAGACTTGAAGGACGTATCCCTTTTTTTGAACAATCTTTAGCCTTACAGTTTTATAGGAAGCTATCGGCTTAAATCAAAAAAATGTTTTTAAGAAAAAAATCCAATACGAACCATTTTTCAAATATTTTGATACCACAAATGCCTCAATGATGTCTACAGCTGAAATTTAGCCATCGTTTATAATACAAATTTCGGTGTCTACATAATATTTTCTGCAGAAGATTGACACAGGACACACAATCACAAATTATTGCTCCACAGATTTCTATTTAAACACAAACACACATGTGTATGCATGCATACACATGTGTGTGTGTGTGCGCATGATTTCATGTGCAATGTGTTTGTGTTTATAATGACCTATAAACCCAAAATGTTTTGTGTGTTGTTTGCCATGAGTATATGTGGTATTGTTAAAAATGCTGCATACCCTAAGGCGTTCATAAGTATATGAAATAACTATTTTGGGTTAAACAAATTAATTGATTGGTTGGTTAATAGTTAAGTTGACCAAATATTGGTTAGAATATAGAAATTGTATTTTGGGGTTTTTGTTATAATGAGGTTATGATTCAATTTGAGGAAACGACAAACGTGAATTGAAACCAATGGGAACAATGACAAAATTTTGTACAGAAACAAAAACTTTGACAAAATTTTCTATAAAAAGACAAATTTTAACAACATTTTCTATAGAAATGAAGTTTTGATAAAACTTCCTATAGATTTGATATTTGACACAATATATTTTGACAAAATATCTTATAGAAATAAAATTAAAAAAAAAAATCTATAGAAAAGAAATTGTGATATAATTTCCTATAGAAAAAAATATTGCAATAAAATCTATAGAAACGAAATTTGGCAAAAAATTTCTATAAACATTTGAAATAAAAATTCCAATACAAAATATTGACAACATTTACTACAAACTACACTAGGGCAAGCAAACATACAAAGGTATGTGAACAGGGGCACTCCCCAAGGAGGAGTTCTATCACCTCTTCTTTGGAATGTTGCTATAAACAACCTTCTGGTTTCTCTAGAAAAAGAAAGGATAAAAGTGGTGGCATACGCAGATGATGTGGCGCTAGCAGTCAGAAAATTCCCATCCACAATCAGAGATATTATACAGAGTGCTCTCCGGATGACTGAGAAATGGGCGAAAGATAATGGTCTTGGTGTAAATCCAGCAAAGACAGAAATAGTCATGTACTGCAAAGATCGCAAAACTCCCACGGTTAGGCCCATTTCCTTAGGGGGTACTGAAATTCCCTTTGGTGAGTGTGCAAAATACCTTGGCGTTATTTTGGACAGGAAGCTGAATGTTAGGCTTAATATTGAAGAGAGGGCGAGAAAAGCCACGGTAGCTTTGTACTCGTGCAAAAAGGCAATAGGGAAAAAGTGGGGCTAAGACCAAAAATTGTGCATTGGCTATACACGGCAGTGGTTAGACCTATAATGCTATATGGTGTTGTAGTCTGGTGGCCGGCACTTCAGAAACCGACTTGTTTAGATAAAGTTCAGCGTATGGCGAGCTTATGTATCTCAGGCGCATTTAGTAAGACAGGAACAGACTCCCTTAATGTCATGCTACATCTATTGCCTTTAGACATTTTGGCCAAACAGTCAGCTGCAACAACGGCTGTGCGGTTGCGCGAGCTATCGCTGTGGTCGGAAAAAATGTACGGTCATAGTTCGGTCCTCAAAGTAATGCCAGATGTGCCTAACGTAGTGGATTACACCCTGGCAAAACCACTTTTCGACAAAAAGTTTGAAACTCTAATTCCCAACAGGGAGGCGTGGTGTACACGGACCCCGGGGAATAAAAGATATATAGATTTCTATACTGATGGCTCCAAATTGAATGGACAAGTGGGGTTCGGAGTGTATTCTAAAGATCTGGAAATTCGAATAGCGAAAAGATTACCTAATCACTGTAGTGTTTTTCAGGCTGAAATATTGGCAATAAGAGAGGTGGTGAATTGGCTGAGAAGTAATGTTCCAACAAATATTGGCATTAATATATACTCAGACAGTCAACCTGCAATAAAATCCTTGGACTCTGTGTTCCTTAACTCAAAAACGGCCATAGACTGCCGCAAATCTCTCAACGAGATGGCTGAGCAGTACAATATTCACCTAATATGGGTGCCTGGTCATAGGAACATACCGGGGAACTGTGAAGCAGATGTGTTAGCAAGGCTAGGAACTACCTTACATATTCCAGGGGAACTAGAATCTGTTGCTATGCCTCTGGCCACCTGCAAGCTCTTACTGCGTGAGAAGGCTGTTATGATGGCCAATATTCGATGGGAAAATTGCAAGGGTTGTAACGACACCAAGCAAATATGGCCCCATTTAAACTTAAACCGCACACTAGATATGCTAGTGTTCTCAAGGCGTCAGATAGCACTCCTAATATCTGCTATAACGGGTCGCTGCCTGATAGGCGAATTTGCAAAAACTATAGGTGCGAAGTATAATGACTATTGTATAAGCTGTCATGACGTGGAGGAAAAGGAATCAATTAAACACCTCTTGTGTGAGTGTCCTGCTTTTTGTGTAAGGCGTAAGCGAATTTTAGGAGCATATAGCTTTAGATTACTGGCTGACCTGGAAAACGTTAACTTAAGCAGTTTGTTAATGTTTTTGGAGCAATCTGGTTGGTTCCACAAAAGTAAATAATGGAGAAGGTTCAGTGGTTAAGATTAGAAGTGCCCATATGTAATAGGTACTTTTAGTTAAATGTGGTATCACAATGGACTGAATAGTCTAAGTGAGCCTGAAATTTAATCGGGCTGCCACTTTAACCTAACCTAACCTACTACAAAAAAGAAAATTTCCCATAGATAAGAAATTTCGTCAACTTTTGAAAAAAAAAATCTTATAGAAAAATACATTTTTTTTAAATTTTGACAAAATTTCCTAAAGAAAAAAGTTTTATGAAAAATTCCTATGAGAATGAAATCTTATTAAAATTTCCTATAGAAAATAAATTTTGAAAAAAACTCCTTTTGATAAAATTTCATATAGAACAGAAATATTGCAATAAAATCTATTGAAACGAAATTTTAACAAAAATTTTCTATAAAAAATTGAAATGAAATGAAATTTACTTCAGAAAAGAAAATTTCCCATAGAAAATATATTTTAACAATCTTTTGGAAAAAACCCTGTAGCAAGATATTTTTTTGAAATTTTGACAAAATTTCCTAAAGAAATTTTTGAAAAAAACGTCCTATAGAAAAGAACTTTTGAAAAGGCAGACAGAGGAGCAATTTTGAAAAACAAGATCCTATAGAAAATAAATTTTAATAAAAAGATTCATATGGAAATTAAATATTGACAAAATTTCTTTTATATATGAAATTTTGATAAAATTTTCTATAGAAATGTTGAGAAAATTTCATCCCATTGGAAATTTTACAAAATTTCCTACAAAAATAAAAAATTTAACAAAACTTCCAACAAAAATTTACATTTCCTACGAAAATGACATTTTGAAAAAAAAAACAAATCCTATGAAAATGAAATTTTGACAAAATTTTCTATGGATATGAATTTTTGAAAAAAAAAATATGGAATTTAATTTTTGGCAAATTTTCCTAAAAAAAATTTTAGGAAAAAAATAAAATTTTACCTATTTCCTATTCTTAATAAAAAACAAACTCGTTATAGAAATTAATTTTAGTATAGATTCCTACAGAAATGAAGTTTTGAAAAAATTCCCTTTCCCATTTTCACTAAATTTCTTATGGATGAAATTTGTTCACAAAAATTTCCTATAGAGAAATTGCAATTTGACAAAATTTCCTGTAAATGAAATTTTGACACAATTCCCTTGAAAATTTGACAAACTTTCATACAGAAGTGAAATTTTTAACAAATTTCTTATAGAAATGAAATTTGAAAAACTTCCTATGGAAAGAAAATTTTAAAAAATGTTCTTATAGATAATAAATATTCCCATCGAAATGGAATTTTGACGAAATTTCCTATGGAAAAGATATTTAGATAAAATTTCCTAGAAAAGATATTTAGAAAACATTTCCTATAAAAATAAAATTCTAACAAAAATTTGGTATAGAAATGAAGTCTTGACAAAATCATATCAAAATTTACTATAGGAAGAAATCTTAACAACTTTTCGTATAGAAGAGAAGTTTTTGAAAAAAATTATAGAAAATATATTATATTATATATTGAAAAAAATTCTTGCAGAATAAATTGCAACAAAATTTCCTATTTCTAATAAATGCTATAGAAATGATTTTTTTTAGAAATTAAATTTTGATAAAAATTTCTATAGAAATTACATTTTGTGGAAATTTCCTATCGAAATGAAATTTTGATAAAATTTCCCAAAAAAAACTTTTGACAACATTTCCTATTAAGATTAAATTTCGACAAAATTCCCTATAATAATGAAATTTTGAAACATTTCCTTCAGAAATTGAATTTTGACAAAATTTCCTATGGAAATGAAATTTGGAAAATAAAATTCTATGGAAGTGATTTTGGCAAATTTGGCAAATACAAAACAAAAATTCGTAAAAAAGGTATCTAGATTCCTATTTTTAATAAAAGAAATTGAAAAAGAAACCTTATTGAAATTAAGTTTTGCATAACATTAAATCATTTATATATAAATGAAGTTTTGACAAAATATCTTATAGAAATAAAATTTAAAAAAAAGAAAAATTTTTTTGGAAAAGAAATTGTGATATAATTTCCTATAGAAAAAAAATATTGCAATAAAATCTATAGAAACGAAATTTGGCAACCATTTTCTATAAACATTTGAAATGAAAATTTCAATACAAAAAATTGACAAAATTTACTTCAAAAAAGAAAATTTCCGATATATAAGAAATTTTGTCAACTTTTGAAAAAAAATCTTATAGAAAAAGACATTTTTTTTTTAATTTTGACAAAATTTCCTAAAGAAAAAAGTTTTATGAAAAATTCCTATGGGAATGAAATCTTATTAAAATTTCCTATAGAAAATAAATATTGAAAAAAACTCCTTTTGATAAAATTTCATATAGAACAGAAATATTGCAATAAAATCTATTGAAACGAAATTTTAACAAAAATTTTCTATAAAAATTTGAAATGAAATAAAATTTACATAAAAAACATTAACAAATTTACTACAAAAAAATATATAAATGAAGTTTTGGAAAAATTTCCTTTGGAAAAGAAATTTTCACAAAATTTCTTATAGAAACGAAAATTTCTAAAATTTCCTTTTGATATGACATTTTCACAACTTCCTTAAAAAGAAAATTTTGACAAAATTTCTTATAAAAATGAAATTTTGACAAAATTTCTTATAGAAAGTATTTTTTAAATTCCTATGGATATGAAATTATCATAATTTCCTATAGAAACAAAATTTTCACAATATTTCCTATAGAAATAAAATATTGCCTTAAATTTACTTTAGAAATGAAAATTTTACAAAATTTCGTATAGCAATGACAAAATTTCCTATAGAAGTGAAATTTTGAGGAAATTTCCAACTGAAATTAAATTTTGACAAAATTTCCTACAGTAATGACATTTTGATAAAAATGTGTATAGAAATTATATTTGGTCGAAATTTCCTATAGAAATGAAATGGATATGAAATATTCAAAATAGTTCCTGTAGAAAATAAATTTTCACAAAATTTCTTATAGTAAAAAAGTTATGACAAAAATTCTTATGAAAAAGATTTCAACAAAATTGATATTTGAGCAAACCCAAATCTCGGGATCGGGACTGATATGGAGCACTTTTGGCATGGTTGTTAAATATCATATACTACCACCACGTACCAAATTTCAACCAGATCGGATGAATTTTGCTTCTCCAAAAGGCACCGGAGGTCAAATCTGGGGATCGGTTTATATGGGAGCTATATATAATTATGGACTGATAGCAACCAATTCATGCATGGTTGTTGGATACCATATACTAACATCACGTACCAAATTTCAACCGAATGGGAAGAATTTTGCTCTTCCAAGGGGTTCTGGAGGTCAAATCTGGGGATCGGTTTATATGGGGGCTTTGTATAATTATGCATCGATGTAGACACTTTTTTGCATGGTCATTAGATACCATATACTACACGCAAAAAAATAATTCTTTCCTCCCAAACGAAATTTTAGACAAACAAAGTTCGTTTCTCATTTGCTTTTCGCTGTAAGGAAGTGTATTTGGAAGAAAAGTATATACTTTTTGTGATAAACGTTTATTCTTTTCCAGGATGTAAAAACAATTTCATAAAGACTAGCTCAAAAAAAAACATTATTTTCTTGCTAATTGCATTGTCCCTCACATCTTTCTCACATCCACGAGGATTTTTAGTTCTTAACACCTTTTCCTGTAATACCAACAATGTAGAAGAAATTATACGATTTTATAAATTTTTAAATTTTTTTTACCTTTCGCCTGGACGGAGAATCGAACCGCGGACCATGCACATTGTAAGCCAACACACTAACCACTGAGCTATGTACCTGTTATGGTCATCAATAGATAAATATCCATATAAGTTATATTTATATAGCATAGCTTGCGGCGCCCACGAACCGAATAAACAAAGTTTATTTAACAGAAACAAACATTTAGTTTGGCACCGTGGAGCAGTGGTAGCTACGTCCGACTCTCATGCCAAGGGTCGTGGGTTCGATCCCTGCTTCGGCCAAAGTTTTTTTTTTGCTTTTGTTTTTTACATATATTCCAGATATATTCGGAAGATTCCGAAAAAATTTTCAACATTACATTGTACTATATTAAATTTTGAACTGTAAAATGTGTCTTATTAAAGACCTAAAGTCAGAAAAGAACAGTGTTTGATATAAACGAAATGGACTGTGTTGTTATTTCAAAAATAACTTTTTTTATTGAAAAAATAAAAATTTTGTAACAAACGAATTTTTTTGGTGATAAAAGTTTAAAATTTTCGAAGCAATGCAAAAAACTCTAACAAAAGAAAAACGTTTTCGGTACACGTTTTCCAAACGTTTTTTTCTTTGCGTGTAACACCATGTACCAAATTTCAGCCGGATCGGATGAAATTTGCTTCTCTTAGAGGCTCCGCAAGCCAAATCGGGGGATCGGTTTATATGGGGGCTATATATAATTATTGACCGATGTGGACCAATTTTTGCATAGTTGTTAGAGACCATATACTAACACCATGTACCAAATTTCAGCCGGATCGGATGAAATTTGCTTCTCTTAGAGGCTCCGAAAGCCAAATCGGGGGATCGGTTTATATGGGGTCTATATATAATTATGGACCGATTTGGACCAATTTTTGCATAGTTGTTAGAGACCATATACTAACACCATGTACCAAATTTCAGCTGGATCGGATGAAATTTGCTTCTCTTAGAGGGTCTGTAAGCCAAATTTGGGGGTCCGTTTATATGGGGGCAATACAATCCAACCTACATCAATAACAACTACTTGTGCCAAGTTTCAAGTCGATAGCTTGTTTCGTTCGGAAGTTAGCGTGATTTCAACAGACGGACGGACGGACATGCTCAGATCGACTCAGAATTTCACCACGACGCAGAATATATATACTTTATGGGGTCTTAGAGCAATATTTCGATGTGTTACAAACAGAATGACAATATCTATAATTCTATTTAATTCTATTTAATTATAGAAAAATATCTACAATTCTATTTTAAGAGGCGCCTAAAACTATGCGAATTTTTTATCCAATCAAAATTTCTTATTTCATTTTGTAAGTTTTGATAGAATTTTATTTCGATTGTTATATGAAGTTTGTGACAAAATCACAATTCATAAGTAATTAGATTCAATACTGAAAACATTCCAAAAAAAGGCATTATAATTTTCCCCAAGAATGGATTTTCTATAGAATTTAATTTTAATAGAAATAGTCTTGGGAAAAAATCAATCAAATCAAATGATATTTTGCTCCAACGCATATATATTTTACTTGCACATTCAAATACCCATTAAATTTTATTAGAAATCATATGCCTCCATTTATTATCACAATAGATGACATACCTTTTGGCTGCTGTTTACAATGTGTATAGCCTATATTTAAGGGCACATGTTACTGGCACATATTCTCCAGGAGAAATTGAAATGACAGTTAATACTTGAGTGCCATGTCTATTGTCAGTAGAAAATTGTAATCTAATTTTTACGTAGAAAATGAATGATTACGACACACTCATATTGTCTCATATCAGAACACATTTGTATATCCGTTTCATTTTTATTTCATTCTTGCGTTGCGTTGCTTTGTTTTCCCTCCCGCCCGCTCCGAATAGAATACATAGCAAGCGGGTTTTCTTACCTATATTCACATGGACATCCATACAATGAGTGTGCGTTTGTGAAAATCTGGAATGGAAGAGGAAAATTGAATACATTTGCATTTGACGCAGAAACCAAGAAAAATGTGTGAACACATAAAATTAATAGAAAAGAAATGAAAAGCTCAAAGAAATCAAGCATAGAGGGATACAATTTAGGGGTAGCCGAATTTAAAGTACGCTACATCTTGGGGACATTTTTCGGGAGGGAAAATATAAGACTGACAGATCAATGGACGAAAGGATTTGCTGACAAACATTGCTAGCATAATGGGCATGCTTCGATATTTGCTTCATATATAACCAATTACTATTCAATTAAAATTTTAATTGAATTAAAAACATGCGATCAATTAAAAAAAATAATTGATGCAGTAACTGAATAATTAAAATAAAAATAAATCATATACATTAACTGAATCAGATTAAATTTTTTGTTACATAGAATTCATTTTTAATTGACGTCTCGGTATTTGATACAATTTCAATCAATCTGTGATTGAAGAAATTTCATTTGGGCAATTAATATTGTGATTAATTAAAAATGATATTTTCCAGTGTACGTTACAAACCAAAGAACATAGCTAATATGCAACCATTCTTTGACTGAGATCAACAAATGCATGAACTGAATGGCGGAAAGAAACAACCCATCAGCTTTCAAGTCTCCCAAATATGTCAAGATAAAAAGACAATTTGAAGAATGAAGGAAATTCTTAATATCACACAGGCATGCAATGTCGGTGTTGTATGAATAGACTTTTGAAATAAGCAAATTAAATTAAATTCGTTTGCTAATTTATTTCTGCTTTTAGATGATAATAAATTAATGGGAAATAAATTATCAAACATGGAGTTCACTACTATAGTGAATTTCTATATTCATGGGAAGTGGGTATAGTTTTGCACGTCTTTTTACCAAATATAATTAGCTTCGGAAATTTTTTGACAAACTTTCCTATAGAAATTTTGATAAATTTTCTATAGAAATGAAATTTTGATAAATTTTCTATAGTAATTTTGACAAAATTTGTTATTAAATTGCAACTTTGAAAAAAAAAAATTCAATAGAAATGAAATTTTGACAAACTTTCTCATAGAAATGCAATTTTAACAAAATTTCCTATAGAAATGGAATTTTGACAAAATTTCCTAAAAAATAAAATGTTGACAAAATTTGCTAAAACATGAAATTTTTACAAAATTTTCTAAAGAAATGAAATTTTTACAAAATTTTCTATAGGAATGAAGTTTTGATAAAATTCCTTATAGAAATATAATTGTTACAAAAATTTCCTATAGAAATTAAATTTTGACCAAATTTTCTATAGAAATGAAAATTCATATTGAAATTGAATTTTTCAAATTTTAATTCGAAACGAATTAAATAAAATTTGACAAAATTTCCTATAGAAATGAAATTTTAACAAAATTTCCTATAAAAATAAAATTTTTACAAAAATGTGCTAAAAAATAAAATGTTTGCAATATTTCCTAAAGAATTGAAATTCTGACTAAATTTCCTATAGAAATAAAATTCTGACAAAATTTCCTATAGAAATGAAATTTTGACAAAATTTCCCATAAAAATGAAATTTTGACAAAATTTCCCATAAAAATGAAATTTTAACAAAATTTCCTATAAAAATGAAATTTTGAAAAAAAAAATCCTACAGAAATAATTTTTTTACTAAATTTCCTATAGAAATTTTGACAAAATCTGCAATAGAAATGTAAATTTGACAAAATCAGTTATGGAAATGAAATTTTGACAAAAGTTCCTATAGAAATGAACTTTCACTCAAAAAAAAGTTTACTTGGATGCAAAGATTTTGACCTTCCTTTAAGGATTTTGTGTATTGATCTGAGCCAAAGATGCGGGTTATTTAAAATAATGAAATTTTTTTGTGACCTATCTGGCTTTAAATCTATGATCTATAAAGTTAAAATTAGGATATAGATCTCATTTAAACTATTTGATTGAATTTGAACAGTGCAATATATGTTTAGTTAGATAGAAAATAAGAATTGTATTGATATTAACCGAAGACTATGACCTACACACAAAAAAAAAATTTTCTGATTCAATCACCAAATTAATTGATCCAATTAATTTTTTAATTGAAATGTCTTCAATCACGAAAATGATAGTATCAATCACAGTTTTAATTGGACATAGAAAAAATTCTTGATTAAAAAATTAATTGATTTTTTGAGCAAATTTCAATTAATTTTTTAATTGATTCAATTAAAAATTTAATTGATGTTCATTGCAAAACTCAATTAATTTATTAATTAAAAAAGGTAACTATTTTTCATTACTTTCTGAATTGGCTTAGAGTTTTTATTTGAATTAACAAATGATTGTTTGATTTTTAATTAAAAATTAAAAAAAAACAAGTATATACAGCAGTAAGTTCGGCCGGGCCGAATCTTAAATACCCACCACCATGAACCAAATATTAGGGTTTCCTTTGAAATTTCAGGAGGGCTTGAGGACTTGAGGACACTTCCCGAAGATAAATTTAAAGATTTCAACTATGAGGACTATATCAGATTCTGGATTTATAAGAACCATTTTTGTTTGAGTTTTAGAGGAATCATTAACATCTCTTGTAAGTGTGCAAGAAAATTATAAAATAACGTCTTGATTTGAAATCTTAAATCTGTAGAAGTAAAATCTGGAAATTTTACATTGAGTTTCAAGCAAATTTCATGATCAGTGCGCCTTCTACACCCTCAAGAAGTGAAGTCGGTCTATATGGAGGCATTACCAAATGGACCGATAAAAACTTAATCCGATGCACGTTTTTGTGAGCCTAAAATACCAGAATATTTACAATTTCAGGCAAATCAGATAAAAACTACGGTTTCTAGAAGCCCAAGAAGTAAAATCGGGAAATTGGTCTATATAGGGGATATACCAAAATATGGACCGATACTCACCATTTTCGGCACACCTCTTTATGGTCCTAAAATACCTCTAGATTTCCAATTTCAGACAAATTGGATAAAAACTACGGTTTCTATAAACCCAAGACCCAAATCGGGAGGTCGTTTTATATGGGGACCATACCAAAACATGGACCGATACTCACAATTTTTGGCACACGTATTTGTGGTCCTACAATACCTCTAGATTCCCAATTTCAGGTAAATTGAATAAATACTGCGGTTTCTATAAGCCCAAGAAGTAAAATCGGGAGATCGGTCTATATGGGGGCTATACCAAAATATGGACCGATACACACAATTTTTGGCACACGTATTTGTGGTCCTATAATATCTCTAGATTTACAATTTCAGGTAAATTGAATAAAAACTGCGGGTTCTATAAGCCCAAGAAGTAAAATCGGGAGATCGGTCTATATGGGGGCTATACCAAAATATGGATCGATACTCACCATTTGCGGCACACCTCTTTATGGCCCTAAAATACCTCTAGGTTTCCAATTTCAGACAAATTTGATAAAAACTACGGTTTCTATAAGCCCAAGACCCCAAATCGGGAGGTCGTTTTATATGGGGACCATACCAAAACATGGACCGATACCCACAATTTTTGGCACACGTTTTTGTAGTCCTATAATACCTCTAGATTTACAATTTCAGGTAAATTGAATAAAAACTGCGGGTTCTATAAGCCCAAGAAGTAAAATCGGGAGATCGGTCTATATGGGGGCTATACCAAAATATGGACCGATACTCACCATTTTCGGCACACCTCTTTATGGCCCTAAAATACCTCTAGGTTTCCAATTTCAGACAAATTTGGTAAAAACTACGGTTTCTATAAGCCCAAGACCCCAAATCGGGAGGTCGGTTTATATGGGGACTATATCAAAACCTGGACCGATATAGCCCATCTTCGAACTTGACCTGCCTGCAGACAAAAGACGAGTTTGTGCAAAATTTCAGCACGATTGCTTCATTATTGAAGACTGTAGCGTGATTACAACAGACAGACAGATAGACAGACAGACAGACGGACAGACGGACATCGTTATATCGTCTTAGAATTTCTCCCTGATCAAGAATATATATATACTTTATATAGTCGGAAATCGATATTTCGATGCGTTACAAACGGAATGACAAACTTATTATACCCCCGTCACCATTCTATGGTGGTGGGTATAAAAATCAGCACTTTTTTAACCCTTTCACTACCGATGTCCGCTTTGAAGGACATTCGAAAAAGACACCAAATTCTATTTTTCCACTTAGTTTTGATTTATTTATCGATGTTATTTTAAAGTAGAGGCTTTAATCTAAATAACTTATAAATATTTTCTATATTGGTGAGGTCCAAAATACATTTTTGTAAACTTCTTTAGAAATAAACGAAAAATACGAAAATTTGAGACAATTTTTCTACTGTATGTTTCTAGTAAATGGACATTCATACGAAAACTATAGCTGACACTTTTTCGGGTTCTTTTTTGTATTTTTGCTCACACTTTGAAGGACATTATAGGCCAAATAGCGCTTATTTTCGTAAGGCCACTTGGTCACAATTCAAGAATCAAATTTTCAAAACAAGCTCATATAGCTCTTGAAGTATTTGAAGTAGGTTTTCAAAATGGCAATTTTTGTTCTACATGCTGGTAGTACAAGTAAAAGCAGAAGAAAAATTAAAGTTTTTAACATTAGGTTTATTTCGGTAGTGAAAGGGTTAACAGAATTAGTCTTCCGAATTTGATTAAAAAGTTACAATTAACTTTTTAATTAATTCAATTAATTTTTTAATTAAAAATTTAAAAATTTTCAATCATTGACTTAATTAACTTAATGTTTCTATCATGATTAAAAAGTTAATTGTATCAATTAATTTATTAATTGAAAAAATTTTCAACTTCAATTAACTTTTTAATTGGAAATATTTTGGTGATATTTTTTTCTGTGTATGGTCGTCAGTCCCTTTATATCCCAGCAAAAAAATTTGGAAGTTCTTCCAAAGGCACAACTTTAAAAGCACTTTCAGAAGATGCACTCTCAATGATGTTCTTTATTTTAACTACGCAGGAAGTTCTTTTAATTCAATTTTTTATAACTTGATTTTTTCATATTTTTAATGGATAATTTTAACTTTTTTTGTTTCAAATTGGTTAAAAACAGTTTAAAAATTCATAAAATGGTACAAATTATTTCATTTTTGTCAAAAAAATGCTAAATCCAATCTGGAAAAATTGTGAATTTTTGAAAATATTTGAGGTCAAACGTTTCAGACATGCGTTAGAATCCATTAAAAATTGTAAAAAATTATGAAAATTATTTATTTGACAAAATATCACAGAATTTTTTAATTGACATCCAAAACATTGAATTCGGATCACACCTAAAGAAGTGATCCAAATTCAGTGCACCGGCTGTTGAAATGGAGGACTTCCGTCCTATGACAAGCCCATGTTAAATTCATCGCTTCTGCGTCAATTTTGCACCACTTCCGGATCCAAAAAGAACATTTTCATTACTTTTTCGGCGACGCTTTTTTTACTGGGATGTTACATTATTTCTTAGAAAAATTTTAAAGATTAAAAATTGAATTCGTACATCAATTCTTTTCTGTAATTTACACAAGTTTTTATAAAGCTTGCAAGTACTTTCCAATTTATCACGAGACCATTCAAAATTTGTATTAGCTCATTCTCATTAAGCGAAACCTTTTGGAAATATTGGTATCGAAATGCATTTAATGCTGGGCATTTGCATAAGAAATGCTGCAAAATTTCATTTTCATTTAAGTTGCACATTGAACAAAGGGGATTTCCATTTTGATGAAAGCGATTTTCATTTAATTTAATCATGCTGCTTCTTGTTTTTAATATCCACATTATTTCGTCTGGAGTTAAAGTGTTATTTATATATAAAGAGCCAGCCATTGGATCAAACTTGCTATAAAATCTGGAAGTCTCAGTGGCTTTTCCGATATGATAATTAAAATGTTTCGATTGTAAATTCTGCAAAAGCAAATCCGTTTTCCCAATCCAATGATTTTTTGAGACTATCTCAAGAGGGCCAACATCATTCTCTGTCATGAGGTCGATTATGTTTTTTGCCCAAAATAACTTTTGGCTCAAAACTTGTTTTGCCAATATATGGGGTAGTCTTTCTTCGCTGTAATCAAAAAGTACTCGGTTCAGATATCTTAAGTGTGTTTTCAACGTGTACATATGTCCATTTTCAACTCCAGTTTCGAGCATGAGTATATAAGTCGGTGTGAAGGATGGCATTTTTAATATTTTCTTTAAGAAGAATAAAGTAAGGGTGTCCACTTCTTCGAACTGTGAGAACCCCCATACTTGCGACCATAAGATTGGATTGCTCTACAGACAGCAAGAAACAGTTTCCATTTTACCGTAAGGGACACATTTGCCTTGGAAAGAAGAGTTTTCCATGTTGAATTAATGCTGTTTTTTGCTGATTGATTTCTCTTCTGAATATGCTTACTAAAAGAGAGTTTCGGTGTGAGAATCATTCCTAGGTAGCAATATTCGGATGTAATATCAATTTGTTCACCTTTATAGAACCATTTTTCGGCATTTGCATTTCGCCCACCTCTCTTGAAAATCATTATTTTCGACTTTCATTGTATTTTTCCGGTATATTAATAAAGATATTCACGTACAAACAAATGCCAGTTTAAAAATCCAAATTAGGACGGATACTTCGGAGTAAAAAATATTTTCTTGATTCCAAGAAAACTTTAAACCAAAGATTCAGTTAATTTAAGGACGATTTCTTTAGATCAAATATGTGTTTCATCACTTTAAGGAAAATTTGCTTTAGTTTAAAGACATGCAACATTAACGAAGGGACGCAAATTTCCAAAATATGTGTCCTAAATTTAATGAAAAATTTCCTATAGAAATGAAATTTTTGTCAAAATTTCCTATAGAAATGAAATTTTGACAAAATTTCCTACAGAAATAAAATTTTTACAAAATTTTCTATACAAAAGAAATTTTGACAAAATTTCCCATAGAAATGAAATTAAAACAAGTATAAACGGCCGTAAGTTCGGCCAGGCCGAATCTTATGTACCCTCCACCATGGATTGCGTAGAAACTTCTACGAAAGACTGTTATCCGCAATCGAATTACTTGGGTTGCGGTATCTTAAATCGTTTTCTAATTTGTGAGTTAGTCCATACGTGGTATATATTAGACAAAAAAAGTATGTGTAGGTAAGTCTACAAATAATTACGAATCGATATGGACTTTTGCACGGTACGTAGGGAGTCAGAATTGAAATATGGGGGCTATATACAATTATTGATATGGACCAATTTTTGTGTGATTGGGGATCGATTTATTTGAGGGCTACATATAACTATAGACCGATATGGACTATACTAGTACAATGTTCCAAATTTCAACTGACTCGCATGAAATTTGCTCCTCCAAGAGGCTCCAAAACAAATATCGGGATCGGTTTATATGGGGGCTATATATGATTATGGACTGATATGGACCACTTTTGGCATGTTTGTTAAATATCATATACTAGCACCACGTACCAAATTTCAACCAGATCGGAAGAATTTTGCTTCTCCAAAAGGCACCGGAGGGCAAATCTGGGGATCGGTTTATATGGGGGCTATATATTATTATAGACTGATAAGAACCAATTCCTGCATGGTTGTTGGATACCATATACTAACACCACGTACCAAATTTCAAGTGAATCAGATGAATTTTGGTCTTCCAAGAGGCTCCGGAGATCAAATCTGGTGATCGGTTTATATAGGGCCTATATATAATTATGGACAGATGTGGACCAATTTTTGCATGGTTGTTGGAGACCATATACTAACACCATGTACCAAATTTCAGCCGGAGGGGATGAAATTTGCTTCTCTTAGAGACCTCGCAAGCCAAATCGGGGGATCGGTTTATATGGGGGCTATATATAATTATTGACCGATGTGGACCAATTTTTGCATGGTTGTTAGAGACCATATACTAACACCATGTACCAAATTTCAGCCGGATCGGATGAAATTTGCTTCTCTTAGAGGCCTCGCAAGCCAAATCGGGGGATCGGTTTATATGGGGGCTATATATAATTACGGACCGATGTGGACCAATTTTTGATGGTTGTTAGAGACCATATACTAACACCATGTACCAAATTTCAGCCGGATCGGATGAAATTTGCTTCTCTTAGAGGCCTCGCAAGCCAAATTTGGGGGTCCGTTTATATGGGGGCTATACGTAAAAGTGGACCGATATGACCCATTTGCAATACCATACGACCTACATCAATAACAACTACTTGTGCCAAGTTTCAAGTCGATAGCTTGTTTCGTTCGGAAGTTAGCGTGATTTCAACAGACGGACGGACGGACATGCTCAGATCGACTCAGAATTTCACCACGACCCAGAATATATATACTTTATGGGGTCCTAGAGCAATATTTCGATGTGTCACAAACGGAATGACAAAGTTAATATACCCCTCATCCTATGGTGGAGGGTATAAAAAAAATCCTATAGAAATGAAATTTTGACAAAATTCCAAATTAAATGAAATTTTGACACAATTTCCTATAGAAATGAAATTTTGACAAAATTTTCCATAGAAATGATATTTTGACAGAATTTTCTATAAAAATAAAATTTTGACAAAATTTCCTATAGAAATGTAATTTTGATAAAATTTTCTTTTGAAATGGAAGTTTTCAAAAATTAATTCAAATAAAAAGTTTTCATTAGAAAAAATAATCCAACATTTTGTTTAATCACTCAAGAGAGCCTATAAAATTTGGCATAAATCTTTTTTTTTATAAATCAAAATTATATACAATTAATTTTATTTAAAATTAAAACGTGAAAACTAAAGGTCATCTAAATATTCAAATATTTTTCTCTTTTTTCTAATATTCTTTTCTTTTTGTGTTGAAAATATTTTATTTTTGTTCCATTACCTGTTGAGCAATGTGAAAATTATTGCACCTGTATATTTGACGCCCTCACACAGTGTTATTTGTCCAGTTCATATATACGATTGCAAACGCCTACCTTTAAAATATATTTTCAGGTGTTCGTTTTTCAACATAGCCTCCTCTGTAAAATTCTGACCACCGTGTAACAATCCAATGATTATTTGCCATATACATTGGACAATCACACCCAAATGTTTATAAACACTTCAAGTGTGACCAATCGCTATACATAAATAGCGAAATTCTATGAAAGAATTCTGTGTCGTTGTGTGTGCGAATTTATGTGAATTTTTTTATTAAATTTATATAAATTATATGTTATTAAGCACACATTATGACATACTTTCAACACTCCATTACAATAGTTTCAGTTTTTTTTCATCGAATAGTTTGCATCATTCGCCTTCATAGGCCTCTTGGGAATTTGTTTCTGATATGATGACCTGATATTGTGTTGGCCACAGACGCTGCCACTGACGGCAATTATGTTGATGATGAACACCCGCATAGGTTTGTGGCAAATTTTTGTTGACTTTTACAATTTGTCACCATAGTGAAATGTATCTATGACTCAGACTGAGATGGTGAAGACTGTTTCGTTTTATGGTAAATGAATACAATTAATGAAGCGCCAGGAAGTATGGATTTTCCGTTTTTATAGCCCAAAAGTATGCAATAATTGTACCCTTCACCACTACTGTGGTACAGGGTATAATACGTTTGTGCATTTGTATGTAACGCCGAGAAAGAGTAGTCATAGACCCATCTTTTAGTATACCGATCGGCTTAGAAATAAATTCTGAGTCGATTTAGCGATGTCCGTCTGTATGTCTGTTGATGTATTTTTGTGTGCAAAGTCCAGGTCGCAGTTTGAGTCCGATCTTCTTCAAATTTGGCATAGGGCTCTTTTTCGACTCAAAGACGATCCCTACTGATTTTGGAAAAAACGGTTCAAATTTGGATATAGCTGTCATATATATTTAGAACCGATCTGGTCATAAATGACGTATTTATCAACCGATCTTCTTCCAATTTCGTATAATCGAATATTTTGTGAGTCTCGTAAATTTTGCAGAGTATCAGTCAAATCGGTTTAGATTCAGATATAGCTCTCATAACAGGTTGGCTGATAAGTCCCCGGTCTAACAAAGAAAAACACATTTTTTTGGTCAAAATTCGTTTTTATTATTCAACATAGTTCCCTTCAAGAGCGATACAACGATTATAACGACCTTCCAATTTTTTGATACCATTTTGGTAGTACTCCTTCGGTTTTGCCTCAAAATAGGTCTCAGTTTCATTGCAGCCACATTTTTCCCTGCGAGCATCCTTTTGAGTTCTGAGAACAAGAAAAAGTCGTTGGGGGCCAGATCTGGAGAATACGGTGGATGGGGAACAACACGTCTTGGCGGAACAACACGTTTTTCTTCTTCATATGGGGCCGTTTTGCCGCGATTTCGACCTTCAAACGCTCCAATAACGCCGTTTAATAGTCACTGTTGATGGTTTTTCCCTTCTGAAGATAATCGATAAAAATTATTCCATGCGCATCCCAAAAAACAGAGGCCGTTACTTTGCCAGCGGACTTTCCACGCTTCGGAGACGGTTCACCGGTTGCTGTCCACTCAGCCGACTGTCGATTGGACTCAGGAGTGTAGTGATGGAGCCATGTTTCATCCATTGTCACATATCGACGGAAAAACTCGGGTGTATTACGAGTTAACAGCTGCAAACGCCGCTCAGAATCATCAACACGTTGTTGTTTTTGGTCAAATGTGAGCTCGCGCGGCACTCATTTTGCACAGAGCATATCCAAATATTGATGAATGATATCCAAATATTGGTGAATGATATGACCAACACGTTCCTTTGATATCTTTAAGGCCTCTGCTATCTCGATCAACTTCATTTTACGGTCATTCAAAATCATTTTGCGGATTTTTTTGATGTTTTCGTCGGTAACCACCTCTTTCGGACGTCCACTGCGTTCACCGTCCTCCGTGCTCATTTCACCACGCTTGAATTTTGCATACCAATCAATTATTGTTGATTTCCCTAGGGCAGAGTCCGGAAACTCATTATCAAGCCAAGTTTTTGCTTGCACCGTATTTTTTCGTTTCAGAAAACAGTATTTTATCAAAACACGAAATTCCTTTTTTTCCATTTTTTCACAAGAACAAAAGTTGCTTCACAAAAGACGCTCTATCTCACAAACTAATTGACTTACAGACGTCAAATTTTGACACGAATCATTTGAATATGAATAATATGAATTTAATACTAGCGACGCCATCTATGTGTCAGACCGGCGACTTATCAGCCAACCTGTTATATAGCTATCGCCCGATTTACACTCCTATGGCCCCATAGGCCAATATTTTGTTCCGATTTACGTGCAACTTTGCAAAGGGAGTAGACTTAACATTATAAATATGCACACCGGATTTGGTTGAAATCGGTGCAGATTTAGATATAGCTCCCATATATAGCTTTCGCCCGATTTACACTCCTATGGTCCCTGAGGCCAATAGTTTGTTCCGATTTACGTGAAATTTTGCACAGGGAGCAGAATTAATATTATACATATGCACACCGAATTTGGGTGAAATCGGTTCAGATTTAGATATAGCTCCCATATCGATCTTTCGTCCAATTTACAGTCATATGACCACCGCAGATCAAACTTTCCCTCCGATTTACTTAAAATTGTGCACAGGGAATGGAAATAACATTTTTACTATGCATGCCGAATTTAGTTGAAATTGGTCCAGATTTAAATGTAGCTGGCATATATATTTTTCGTCCGATACGCACTTATATGGCCCCAGAGATCAAACTTTCACTCCGATTTACTTAAAGTGTTGCACAGAGAGTACATACACATACACATGCCAAATTTTGTCAAAATCGGTTCAGGTTTATATATAATTCCCCTATATATATATTTGGCCCGATTCAAATTCATATGACCACGAAGCCAAAGTTTCATTTCGAAAATTTGAAGTTTTGCAATTAAATTAAAATTTTAGCAATGTGTGTAAAATTTTATCAAAATTGGCTCAGAATTAGACAAAGTCCCCATATATATGTTCTTCTGATTTTAGCAAATATGACCAAAATATCCACATGTTCCATGTAAAATCGTCACTGTTAAGTCGAAAACTCGCAAAAATGATTCAAATTTACCTATACTCCAATTCGTATATATCGACCTATAAATCATAAATGCAGATTTGCCAAATTTTATGCAATTTAAATATTTCCAAATTTTTTTTTAGGAACATTGTGGTCCGTCCCGGTCATCAACCAATTTACATTTTGAGTATAGACATTTTGTGAAAGTTTAAAAAGTTTTGTCCAAATCGGTTCATACACTGAAAAAAATATTAACTTAAATTTTAGGACTCAACATTTATGCAATGCTCAGGACAACATTCTTTAAAACTATGACATTTTAATTAAAACAAAGTTTATAATCTTTGCTTCAAAAAATTTTTTTTTCATTAAATTTAGGGCTCAAATCTTGAAATTTTGCGTCCCTCTGCTGAAGTTGTAGATCTTTGAAGTAAGGTAAATTTTCCTTAAAATAAAGAAAAACATTTTTAATTTAAAGAAATCGTCTTTAACTCAACTGACATATTGGATTTTTAAATTTAAGATAAAAACGCTTCAAATATAGGCTAAGACTTATTTTAAAGATTTGCATCTTTGGTTTAAAGTAAAGTATTTAGCATTAAGAAAACGGGTTTTACTTTGAAGTACCTGGCATAATTTGGATTTTGAAATTGGAATTTGTTTGTACATAAATACCTTTATTAATATATCGCAAAAAGAAAATAAAAATTCGATGAATAAGATTTGTATCAGGGTTGGCCTGTCACAAACTGTGACTTTTGCGACATACATTTGCGACGGTATAATACGTATGTCGCAAAAGTCGTAAACCTACTGTAGAAATCCTAATTTTGAATAGAAGAAATCCCGAACATTTTGTAATTTAGTTTGACAACGTTCGCTATGAGTTTCTGCAGAAATTTGTGAAAGTTTTCCCACGGTCAAGCCTATTTTCTTAGGTGGTATCGAAATTCCCGTTGGTGAGTGTACAAAATAACTTGAAGTTATATTGGACAGGATACTGAACTTAAAGCTAAGAAAGGACGAGAAAATCCACGGTTACCCTGTACTCGTGCAAAAGGCAATAGGGAAAAATGTGGGGGCTAAAACCGAAAATTGTGAACATTCCTAAGAATTGAAACTTCTTCGCACATACCATCGTCTTGGTTATCATCGAATTCGCTGCCTAGCTGACGCGACTAAAGTATTTTGAGTTTGCGACTTTTGTTACTTTTTCTACATTTACGGCGCGTATGTGACGTTTACGACGTTTACAACTTTGCGACAGTCGCAAACCTAAAAAAGATTGATACAGACCATCTCTGATTTCCAATTTTAATTTTATTTATCCTAGATTTAAAGCCAGGGAGGTCCGTAAAAAATGTCTTTATTTTAAAGAAACCGCATCTTTGGCTCGGAATCAATACCAAAATCCTTAAGTGAAGGTCAAAATCATTGGATCCAAGTAAACTTTTTTTGAGTGTATTTAAATTTTTGTATATGAGAATATAAACCTTTATAAGGCTTCTAACAAATTTGAAGATGTTAAAATGGTATCAACAATGTTGGAATATATATTGGTGAAGGGTATAATATAGTCGGCACCGCCCGACTTTAGACTTTCCTTGCGTCTCTTTTTAAATACCAAGATTTGTTTGGCACTAACAGAGGTAGAATCTGTATGAATATATGACTTTGTTATAATAGCCCAATGGTAATAATATAATTTATAATATAATCATTTTTAAAACATTTGTTTTATATTATTGTAATTATGAGTCTTTTTTCGTAAACGATACAATTAAATTTTAATAAGAAATTCTTTTGACTATCTAATATATTGTCTGAATTAAAAATGAAATTAGAAACTCTAGAAAGTGTGTACACAGAAAAAAGTCCTTTGTGAAAAATTTTATGATTTTAACCAGGGTATACATTTGAATGACCTACTATCGTGCAATTGCTTCAATCACGAATATAGTAGTATCAATCACAGGATTAATTAGAAATAACAGGTATATTTTATTAAAAAATAGAATAATTTCTTCGGCAAAATTAAATTAACCAATGAAATAAATTTTGACAAAATTTTCTATAGAAATAAAATTTTTCAATATTTTCTATAGAAATAAAATGTTTCAATATTTTCTATAGAAATAAAATGTTTCGATATTTTCTATAGAAATAAAATATTGACAAAATAGTCTATGAAAATAGAAATAAATAAAATGTTGACAAAGTTTTCAATTAAAATATTAGTCCCATAATATCAATTTATTAATTCCAGTACTATGTTTAAGTAGAAAATTATAAAAAAAACTTAAACTCTTTGATTTGTAAATATATCAATAAACATAAATGTAAATCTAATCTAATCTAATAAAATTTTTACAACATTTTTTTTAGAAATCAAATTTTAACAAAATTTTTATAGCATTAAAATTTTGACAAAAATGTCTATAGAAATAAAATTTCGAAAATATTTTCTATAGAAATAAAATGTTGAAAAAAATTTTCTATAGAAATAAAATTTTGACAAATTTTTCTATAGAAATAAATATTTGACAAAATTTTCTATAGAAATAAAATTTTAACAAAATTTTGTATAGAAATCAAATATTGACAAAATGTTCTTTAGAAATAAAATTTTGCAAAATATTTTTTTTTGCTTAGTAGTATTTTGGTATTTTTTTTTCAAATTTTGGTAGATTATTTTTGGTTCGAGCGGCAAACGTAGTTTTAACTCTATGCTCTTTAAAATTCGATTTAGTAAATATTTATTGAATTTTCATATACAAACAGACGACAAAAATAAAAAAAACAAATAATACAAATATTATTTCTTGTTTCTTTAAATCAAAAATGTTTTCTTTGTTTACCTCAAAGATATGCGATTTTCAAAGTATCTGAAGTGTCCCAAAATTTAATAAAAAAAATTGTAAAGCAAAGAATATAAACTTTTGTGTAATGTAAATTTATTTTTTTTTTAAGAAACTTTTGCTTAATATTGTTTAAAAAATTGGTTGCATTATGTATTTATTTATTTATTAAATAATGAGATAGGTACTAACAACAAAGTTTTTCGACCTCGAATAGGTTTCATAATCTTTCATATTAGGCCAATATGTTATTCGGAGTACTATAGAAAATCTTCGTTGCATACTTTTAGGCAGTGTCCACTTGAAAACAATATTGTATGAGAAGACATAGCCGGAAATTTTAATGGAATGGGGTAACAAAATTACAAAAACTACTACAGGTGGAAACCTAAGCAAACGTCAGAAACGAAACTGTAGAAAAAGTGACTTAGATAGTAAAAAAATTGGTATCTATGAGGTCCATCCCTAAATAGATCAAAGAGTCCCTCATCTTAAAATATGACTTTTCTTTTTGTGCTAAACACAAAAATAACGAAATCGGAAAAAATTGGTCTATACACGGAATATATTCAAACATAAACCTATCAAAAAGTGACAAAAAGGTGTCATGAATAAAAGTTGGCACACTGAGTTTAAAAAGTGATATACATACAAAGCGAAATATACAACTTTGAGGCATTTATATCAGTGTTTTTAGAAATGAGAAATTACTTTCAGTTAGCTTTATTATCTCCTATAGAACAATTTATTTGCATACTTTAAGGCAGTAAACCAATCCACATGAAATCACTATGCTATGAAAAAGCACCGGTTACATCCTTAGTCTTTTAAAGATCAAAACTTAGAAAATTAAAAGAATTGTTAAAAAATGAAGGAGTAAAGTTTGAGTTACATACCATGCGTTAATGCGTCCGTTGATTGAAGAGTTGAATTTTCTCTTTGAAAGCAACAGTTTTGTTAGAGTGCTTTAAACTGAAAAATATCAACTCATCCATCAACGCACGGATTAACGCATGATATGTAACTAAACCTTTAGTAATTACAAAAAAAAATAATAACTAGATCAGCTGATTTTTTGTTTGAAGCCAAAAATATTTTGTTGTTTTTTGTCTGTCATTTTATACAAGTCCAATGTGCTGTTTGTCAAAATAAGTTTTTGTTAACGAACACCACGCTTGCCAACCTAGTAAAAATGTTCTATTAAAACCACTCATTATGGTTTTCTAAGCCAAATTTCTGTATATCCATTACTTTCAAAATAAAAAAAACTTGCTTTTCAAAAAATGCTATAATTTATGTTACATACGGCCAATTATTATTCTCTATCCAATTATCTGGTTATTTGAACTATAATTATGTCCCCCTTAAGGTATGCAATAAATTACTCTAATTGATAATTATGAACAATTAAGTAATTTGAACTTTAATTATTCAAAGGGATATTTTGCCAATTAAGAAAAATTACTACTCCCTACAAATAGTATATATTTTTCCTTGCAACTTTAATGTAGCCCTAAAATAATAAGAACTTTTGAACAAAACAAAAAACAGGGGCAATTACTTTATAAATTATGAATCATATGATATTTCTCCATTTCATGTATTGGCATATAATATTCTAATGTCATATGCAAATTTCGCAAATATTAAATGGAAAATGCATGAATGAAAAGCACGAATACTACCTCATTTTTAATGGATTGAATTTTCCTAGAAAAGTCAAGAAATTTTGCTTTTAGTTGGCCATGAAAGCTCGATGAAAATAAATAAATGTAAGCCATTGGGGGTTTTCTCACTATAGGTTACAAAGGCATTGTCAAAGGCATTTTGACGTACACAGAAAAAACTTTTTTGTATGGGAAAAATAAAGTACCATGTGCAAAAATCGAACAAAATTTTAACAACTTTGTGCGATCAAAAAGAAAAAATAACTAATAGTAAAGAAAAAATATTGGCGGCAAATCATTTTAATCATATATCGAGAGTTGATATTGGCCATACTTGTTTTACAATTTTATGTTACCATTTTTCACGTTGTGCAACATTTTAATTCTTTTTTTTACAATGTAGTATTTTTTGTATATTTTTTTCATAGGTTGTTGTTTTCAAGCGGACACATGTACTGCCTGAAAGTATGCAAAGAAAATGTTCTATAGTACAATGAAAAACATATGGACCTAATATGAAATATGATAATGCAACCTAAATTTTGTACAATATTAAGGACAAGTTTCTTTAAAATAAAGAAAATTTAATTAAACGAAAGTTCATGCCTTTGAAGTAAAGGAAATTTTTCATAAAGCAAAGAAAAACTTTTTTGATTTAAAAAAGTGATCTTTCAATGGACTGATATATTAATAGATTTAAGATAAGAAAGCTGTAAATATATGCTAAGACTTAGTTTCAGGATTTAGCACCTTCTTACTATCAACTGCTAGATCCTTCTATTGAACGAGATTTTCGCAAAAGTCAAATATTGCTGAAAACAAAAAAAAAAACCCTTATGTCCCATTATCATTACTTAATGTGCTCTCATCAAATTAACATAACATTGTTGTTGGTAGAAAACTATTCTACTTTGAATATGTATTTTCATTCAACTACAATGTGACATAACTTTAATATAGTACATACGCCAGAGGAAGTAAATCAAGAGGAAGAGATTTAGTAACCAAGAAAAAAAAAAAAACAACATAAGCAGAGCAAAAAAGAAATCCATATGACACATTTCTCTCTTGACTCGGCTAGAGCGAATAACAACAGCCAACAAAGGCAGTGGCAGCAAACAAATCGTTTGTAATGATAACATTTGCAAACGCATACATACACACACACGCATACAGAATTGTAAATGAATCACCAAAAGAGTGAAAGTCTCTACATAAAGTCATTCGTTTAATGTATGCCGAAGACTATGATGATGATGATAGTGAGGATGACATCGACAATGTGCATATAAGAATGTATGTACTATGCATGTACATATGTACAAATGTACTTAGCCATCCATGTACAATAGACTTATGATAGATGGGAATATAACGATGTGTTTGCTGTCGATATTTACTTTGAACATTTATTAGGTTATACCTGCTTCTTGGAGCACAATTAAAAAATTAAAAAAAAAAAAATGATGAGAAAGTAAAGACAAAGCATGGTGAAAAGTGCTGTGAGAAGAGAGCAGACTTTTCTTGGGAAAGAAATTTTAGACAAGCGAAGTGTTCTTTTAACACTAAAATTTTTCTTTTAAAGTAAAATAAAAAACATTGGAGACTATCGTTTGTCATATTTGCTTTAAAACAAAGGGAAATTTCGTTTGTGTAATGGTGTTTTCTTTTCTAAAAAAAGAGCTTTGCCTTCATATTGTCTGTACAGAATGTGCATTTTTAAAAGTTGCCAGCAACCTAAAGAATGCTATCATTTCAGCGGGCAAAAAAGATTTCAAAGGAGGAAACAGAGCAAACGCAGCACTCTCGTTTGTCGTCAGTGGTGAAAATACCCGCAATTTTCCTCTATACGTACCGCTATACAAAAGAATTCAAAGCCTTTTCGCAATTTTGCCTGTTTTTTTAGAAAAGAACCAAAAACGTACTTTTTCCGGGCAAAATGCAAAAAAGTGCGCATTTTTTTACAAGAAAAGAAAACGCAATAATATTTCGTTGGAAAGGTAGGGTTTCTTTAGGTTTGCTCCATTCTATATACTCCATTATGGCCTAGATAGTATATAGGTTTATTTGGATACAAAGATGATAAACTTTACTTAAAGATTTTAGTATTGGTTCCAAGCCAAAACTGTGGCTACTTCAAAGTTCATTTTATTGTTTACAAGCTTACAAAATCTTTTAGATTTATTGCAATCAGAAACAATGTTATTCGTGATGGAAATTAAGCGTGATAGTGTGATTACTTTATATTTGGCTGGAAGACCACATGTGGCTTTCGTTAAATTGGAATAAATTTTTGTTTCTCGTATCATTACTCGTTAGCGTGATACTGGCAGCATTGCAACAACGGTTGCCACAGTTGGTAGAGTTCTACCAAAAATGATAGATTTTTTATTGTTTGGTAGAATTCTTGAAATTTTGGCAGATTTTGCAAAATATACATCAATATGAAATTAAAATTTTGACAAAATTGTCTATAGAAAAAAAATTTTGATAAAAATTTCTATAGAAATAAAATTTTGACGAAAATTTCCACAGAAATACAATTTTGACGACATTTTCCATAGAAAATTTTCTATAGAAATAAAATTTTGACAAAATTTTCTATAGAAAAAAAATGTTTACAAAATTTTCTATAGAAATAAAATGTTGACAAAACTTTCTATAGAAATAAAATTTTGACAAAATTTTCTATTTTCTATCTATACAATTTTGACGAAATTTTCCATAGAAAATTTTCTATAGAAATAAAATTTTGACAAAATTTTCTATAGAAAAAAAATGTTTACAAAATTTTCTATAGAAATAAAATGTTGACAAAACTTTCTATAGAAATAAAATTTTGACAAAATTTTCTATAGAAATAAAATTTTGTCTATGGAAAAAAATTTAATAAAATTTTCTATAGTAATAAAATTTTTACAAAATTTTCTATAGAAATAAAATGTTGACAACATTTTTTATAGAAATAAAATGTTGACAAAACTTTCTATAGAAATAAACGGTTGAAAAATTTTTTTATAGAAATAAAATGTTGACAAAATTTTCTATAGAAATAAAATTTTGAAAAAAAAATTCTATAGAAATAAAATTTTGTCAACATTTTCTATAGAAATAAAATTTTGACATTTTCTATACAAATAAAATTTTGAAAAAAGTTCCCAGCAAAAAAAAAATTGGAAGTTCTTCCAAAGGCACAACTATAAAAGCACTTCCAGAAGATGCACTCCCCACTCCCAATGATGTTCTTTATTTTAACTACCCAGGAAGTTCTTCTAATTCAATTTTTTACAACTTGGTTTTTTCATACTTTTAATGGGCAATTTTAAAATAGGTTAAAAACAGAGTAAGAATTCATAAAATGGTACAAATCATTTAAACTTTTTCAAAAAAAAAAATGCTAAGTCCAATCTTAAAAAATGGTGAATTTTTGAAAATATTTGAGTTCAAACGTTTCCGACAAACGTTAGAATCCATTAAAAATTATAAAAAATTATTTATTTGACAAATTATCATAGAATTTTTTAATTTACATCAAAAACATTGAATTCGGATCACACCTAAAGAAGTGATGCAAATTCAGTGCAACTCCAGTTTGAAGTGGAGGACTTCCGTCCTATGACAAGCCCATGTTAAATTCATCCCTTCTGCGTCAATTTTGCACCACTTCCGTATCCAAAAAGAACAATTTCATTACTTTTTTGGCGACGCTTTTTTTGCTGGGTTTCTATAGAAATAAAATTTTGACAACATTTTCTATAGATATAAAACTTTGATGAAACCTTCCATAAAAATAAAATTTTGAATTTTATTGTAAGTATGGTAGATTTTTGATAAAATTTTCTTCAAATTCTGGTAGAATTCTTTTGACACGAGTGGCAACCGTGATTGCAACGCGAAAAATGAAATATCAAAACGGCAACAACACCAGAAATGATCTCAAAAGTGAAGACCTGATTTGTCGAAATCCTCGCCGCATTGGCATTGCTCGTGAGCTGATGCTTTGCTTGCACAGAAGTAACCAGTTACTAAATTTGGTGTTCTCCGATGAGAGGCCGTTCCAAATTAAGCAAAGTGATAGAGTTTACTTCACAAAGGTGTCAGCTGAAAATTTGCAGCTTCGATTGGCCACCAGAATTCAAGCGCCGCAGATATCACTCTCCGCTTGTATCCATCGACCGTGAGGTCAAAATAAATGTCGAATATTATCGGGAAAATATCCTAAAGACAGTATTAAAGCCCCGGGCAGTAAAAAATTTTGGCCTCAGATCATGGACAGCAACAGAAATCAGCACCGTCACACCTAGTACGGGTCAATCCAGAATGTACCGAAATACAGTGAACTGTTTTATAGGAAGAATGAACTACCACGCATGAAAATTGAACTAAATTTTACTCCACATTTTAAACCAGGAAATTTTCATCTCATAGAAGAAAAAATTAACCAAAAGTAAAAAAAGAAAATCATTGGCGCCAAATCATGACCATTTTAACCATACAGTAGTTCATTCTTACTATTTTTGGGAATCGTACGAAAATCTTCTTTTGCTTTAGTTCATATTGAATTTATGTGTACGGTCATTGAACTTTATACTCACGCTTAGTTCATAAAATTTTTGACACATACTTAAAAAAAGTAAGATTTCATTAAGCTGTGGAAAATTTCGATAAAAATAATAAAAGCAAATTATTTGTTTCCAATAAAAATAAGTTAAATTTAGCGTTAGTTTAAATTTTTTTCTGTGTAGCTTAAATAAAAAATACCAAAGTGTCGATCATTTCAAGACAAATCTTCGTCGGGAATGTGCTTTAGGCAAATTAATAATTTTTTTTAATCAAGTATTTGTTTATTCCCAATTAAAATGGTGATTGATATTATCAATTTCGAGATTGAAGCAATTTCAATTGAGATATTACTATTCATGATTGAAACAGAAAAAAATTTTCTGTGTTTCAGTTAAAAAGATAGACATGACAAAAAGAGAACGGCAATATTTATGTGGTCAGGGCACTTTAAGGCTTTGACTTATAGGCCTGATACTTTCTCTATTTTAAAAGGTACCGAAAAGAATACCAAAATCCCCAAGGAAAGATCACTATCTTTGGATGCAATTCAAGTTTTGAATTGAATATAGCAATCCCAATTTGCAATTTTGTGTAAAAGATTTCTTTACCCAAAATCAAACGATGGCGCAGTGTTAGAAATTCCACAGTCCATATTTGTTTGTGTGAAAATATTTTTGATAATTGGTTGATCCGTCCAGGTGTCAAAAGTTGTAGGAGTCTTTTTTCATCTTTTAGCAGTCACTATAGTTGTACAATTTTATACTTAAAGAAAACTCGACCTAGTCCCCTGTCAAAATATTTCAAAAAATATCAAGCAAATTATTTCACACATAGTAATAGTACAAACGCTATGTAGGTGTCTTACCTGTGTGTCTCTTATGACATAACCATTTTATATTTTCTCCCCCCCATTCGTAAAGAGTACATGTGAATGATTTCGTACATTTTGGCATAGTTTTCCCACTTTGTGAAACAATTTACAGCTCATTGACCACATATTTCAAAGAATACTTGAACGTATGCAATTATTTATAGATTTATGTATTCGAATATTAGGATGAGAGTGTTGGCAAAACAAAAAATGTTCTACAATTTAAATGAGTGAAATTATTGAAAATAACAAGAAAAAAAAAAATGATGGAAGGAAATATTGACCTAATATGAAAAATTATATATCCTAAATTTTAGGAAATTTAAGTTATACAATACTAAAAAAAATATTAGTTTAATAAATTTAAAATGAGAAAGGGAAGCTCATACTACTACAAACAAAATGACAATTAAAAACAAATGACATATATAATATTAATTTCGATGAATAGAATGCCCGTAATCTATGTTTTAAAAATATTTTGCATTAAATTCGACCTGTATTTATATTTCCAATTAAAAATTATTGATTATTATTATTAGTTTATTTAAAATCATAATAAATTATGAAAATAAATACAAAAAAATGAAGGTACTAACAACTAAGGTTTTCGACCTAAAAAAAATTGATTATTGAATTTTATTTATAATATTTTAATTTTATTATATAACTCAGAATAATCAATAGGTAATATAGTAGGTTCCGATCAATAATATTTTTTTTTGAAACACACGTCAATAATTAATGTTTTTTGTTTAGAGCTCAATGGTTCTTGGTTGCGTATGATTGTTACCAATAGACTGGCCCATGTTGCGTATAATAAGCATTAACAATTATTTCCAAGGCATTAATACCCATATACAAAAGAACTTATAGACCCATATACAAAACAATTTATAGATAGTTTATTGAAGGTATTTATATAGCAAAAGAAGGTCTAAAATTTAAAAATTTTTTGCATATGAGGGTAAGGGTTGAAACCCCACATATGATATTGTCTTTATTTGCATTTATCAGGTTGTTCAGACCCATATCAAATTCGCACCCTTGGCTGGTTTTCTGTTTTAATGATCAACGAGATATATTCGAATAATAATTTTATGAGAATGTTTCATAATCTCATTAGATGAATTTAAATTTTAAATGTAACTTATTCAAATTGCGAAGACCGAAAACTCCCAAGTCGCCAATTTTATTCAGTTCTGGCGTACTGGGAATGGAGAACATAAAAGAGAAAGACAAACAGTGCGGAGTGCAGTAGAACGAAGAAAGTTGAGTTAAAAATATTCCATTCATTTTTCAAAATAGAACCAATAGCATAAAAAAATTGTCAAGTAGGCTATAATATTGGCTTGCCGTTGACGCTGACTAGACTGAACCTATAGTTAATTTGGCCACCTTTGTTTGAGTTTCATGTAATATAGTATGCTCGGATCAAATTTAGTAATATTTTACTTGAATCGCACGTCAAATATTAAAGCATTTTTGGTTAGAGAACAATGGTTCTTGGTTGCGTATGATTGTTATTAATAGATTGGCCCATGTTGCGTATAATAAACATTAATAGTTATTTCGAAGACATTAATACCTATATACAAAACAATTTATTGAAGGGATTTTTATGTAACAAAAGAGGGTCTTAAATTTATAAGATTTTTGCATATGAATGTAAGAGATTCAAACCCCTCATATGAGATTATCTTTATTTGTGTTTGTCAGTTTGTTCAGACCCATATCACATTTGCACCTTTTGCTGGTTTTCCGCTTTAATGATCAATGAGATATAGTCGAATAATGAAAACTGTAAAAAACTAACAGGCAGTGTTATTTGAAAAGGATGTTTCACAATCTCATTACATGAATTTAAGTTTTAAATGCAATTTCACTTATCGTAATTGCCAATACCGTGAAGGCAATATAGTAACATAATTTTTAAAACTATTGCATAAATTCGCCAAACTAGGACCAGTGACTCTAGATTAAAAAAAAAAACTTTGTCAAGTAGGCTATACTTATTGTACAATCTAAACTATTATAATTTTAATAATATTTTAATATTTTACTTGAATCTCACGTAAAATATTAATGCTTTTTTTGGTTATAGCACAAAGGTTATTGGTTGCGTATGATTGTTACTAATAGACTGGCCCATGTTGCGTATAATATACATTAATAATTATTTCCAATACAAAACAATTTATAGGCAGTTTATTGAAGGGATTTATATAACCAAAAAAAGTCTTAAGTTTATAAGATTTAGAGGTTAAGTGTTTAAACCCCACTTATGAGATTATTTTTATTTACATTTATCAGTTTTTTTCAAACCCATATCACATTTACACCTTTTGTTGGTTTTCTGTTTTAATGATAAATGGGATATAGCCGAATAAAAAAATCTGTCAAAAAAATCAAGTGAACGGGTTACTTGAAGAGGATGTTTCACAATCTCATTAGATGAATTGGGCTTTTTAATGCTGTTCCTTAACATTGTATCTGTCTATCTGTCTGAGTGTATGAAAAGAAGACTAAAAGAAATAAAGTCCTCTAAAATGACAACAGCAGCAATTTAACTTCACCCAATGGCCAAGACCGAAAAACCCCAAACTGACAATTTCATTCAGTCTTGTAACCCACTAACACATGGATAACAGAAACATGAAAGAGAGAGAGAGAGAGAGAGAGAGAAGGCGTACAGAGAAAAAACCCATTGAGTAACGGAAATTTTAAAAATATTCCATGCCTTCGTTAAAATAGGGCCAATGGCACAAGTATAACAAACAAACAAAAAAAAAAAGACAACTTTGTCAAGTAGGCTATAATAATTGTTTGTCGTTGTCGCTCGCTATGATTGCAACTATTGTTGATGATGTGAAATGGATGGAGGAAATTGTTGCTGGTGACTATAACTGCCATTATGACTACTGTAGCTGTCACTGTCGCTGTTGCATAATTATTATTGGGGTCAAGGAGCCTGAGTTTCCGTTTTTACCCCAGCATTTGCAAACATTTCCCATAGTGGCAAATACTTGATAACATGCACGATTTAGTTTGGCTTGCGCAACTCCTACTTGTTGTGTGCACATCCTATATATAGCAATAACTTCATTTATATGCCAATGTTTTGCTTTAACTATGCAATGACCTTTTTTCTATCTCTCTCACGCATATAAACTACCAACATAGTGTTTTGTTTTGGATCATATTAAGAATATTAAATATTTTGTTCGTATTACTATATTTTTGTTTTTAATAAATTTTTTATTGCATACTATCTAATTATTCTTTCCTATTTTGGGGAAAACGCTATGCTCCCCAAAGTATGCTACAATATAAAATGAACATTTTAAATTATGTAAATATTCTTAGCACGTTTCTCATTTTCTCTTTGTGGCTGCGATTGGTATGGAATTTAAGTTTTAGATTGAAAGTTGCTACACCTACAGAGACTTTACAGGATTACAGGATATAAATGAAACAACAACTATAGCATATAAACAACAACAAATGAATAAAAAATAAATTAAATTTATTCAAAATTAAAATAAATAAAGTGTTGGTATATGACGCTATACAGGGCACGGTTGCCACAGTTGGTAGAGTTCTACCAAAAATGGTAGATTGTTTACTGTTTGGTATATTTCTTGATGTTTTGGTAGATTTTGCAAAATATTCCTATCCAAACTAAGAGGTACTTTATAAATTTTATACAGAAAAAAGATTTTGACAATTTTGGCAAAAAAGATTTTGACAATTATTGCTATAGAATAAAATTTTGACAAAATTTTCTATAGAAATAAAATTTTGACAAAATTTTCTATAGAGATAAAATTTAAAAAAAAAAAAAAATCTATAGAAATAAAATGTTGATAAAAATTTCTATAGAAATAAAATGTTTGTAGTTTGTAGTGTTTGGTAGTTTTTTGGTAAAATTTTATCCAATTTTGGTAGATTATGTTGTTTTTTGCTTGTGTGGCAACCACGGTTGACAAAGTTGGTATAAAAAATTTTCTATAGAAATAAACGATACCAAATATCCTATAAAATACAATTTTGATAAAATACTCTATATATATATAAAATGTTGACAAAATTTCCTATAGAAATAACATTTTGACAATTTTCTATACAATAAAAATTGGACGAAACTAAATTTAAGCAAACACTGTGAAGTAAGATTTTTCTATTTGGTAGATTGTGATACAATTTTCTTAAAAATTTGACAGAAAATATAGAAAATTTTGTTACCAAATTTTCTATAGAAAATTATGTCAATATATTCATGAGAAAATGTTGTCAAAATTTTATTCCTATAGAAAATTTTGTCAAAATGTTATTATACCCTCCACCATAGGATGGGGGTATATTAACTTTGTCATTCCGTTTGTAACACATCGAAATATTGCTCTAAGACCCCATAAAGTATATATATTCTGGGTCGTGGTGAAATTCTGAGTCGATCTGAGCATGTCCGTCCGTCCGTCCGTCTGTTGAAATCACGCTAACTTCCGAACGAAACAAGCTATCCACTTGAAACTTGGCACAAGTAGTTGTTATTGATGTGGGTCGGATGGTATTGCAAATGGGCCATATCGGTCCACTTTTACGTATAGTCCCCATATAAACGGACCCCAAATTTGGCTTGCGATCGCTCTAAGAGGAGCAAATTTCATCTGATCCGGCTGAAATTTGGTACATGGTGTTAGTATATGGTCTCTAACAACCATGCAAAAATTGGTCCATATCGGTCCATAATTACGTATAGCCCCCATATAATCCGATCCCCCGATTTGGCTTGCGGAGCCACTAAGAGAACCAAATTTCATCTGATCCGGCTGAAATTTGGTACATGGTGTTAGTATATGGTCTCTAACAACCATGCAAAAATTAGTCCACATCGGTCCATAATTATATATAGCCCCCATATAAACCGATCCCCCGATTTGGCTTGCGGAGCCACTACGAGAACCAAATTTTATCCGATCCGGCTGAAATTTGGTACATGGTGTTAGTATATGGTCTCTCACAACCATGCAAAAATTAGTCCACATCGGTCCATAATTATATATAGCCCCCATATAAACCGATTCCCAGATTTGTCCTCCGGAGCCTCTTGGAGGAGCAAAAAATTGAAATTTGGAACATGGTGTTAGAAGGTGGTCTCTAACAAACACGCAAGAATTGGTCCACATCGGTCCATAATTATATATAACTCCCATATAAACCGTTCCCCAGATTTAATCTCTTCTTGAGCCTCTTGGAGGAGCAAAATTCATCCGATCCGGTTGAAATTTGCAACGTAGTGTTAGTATAAGGCCGCTAATATCCATGCCAAAATTGGTCCCTATCGGTCTATAGTTATATATAGCCGATCCCCAATCACACAAAAATTGGTCCATATCGGTTCATATTCATGGTTGCCACTCGAGCCAAAAATAATCTACCACAATTTTATTTTTATGGAAAACATTGTCAAATTGTTATTTCTATAGAAAATTTTGTCAAAATTTTATAGAAATAATTTTGTAAAAATTTTATTTCTATAGAAAATTTTGTCAACATTTTATTTCTATAGAAAATTTTGTCAAAATTTTATTTCTATAGACAATTGTTTCCAAATTTTATTTCTATAGAAATATTTTTCCAAATTTTACTCCTATAGAAAATGTTGTCAAAATGTTATTTTGTCAAAATTTTATTTCTATATAAATTTTAAACTTAACTATATAGGTATTTAATCGGACTTTTTTAATATATACTACGTATGGACTACCTTGTAATTTAGAAGACGGTGTTAGGAAGTTTTAAGATACATTGCCATCGGCAAGTGTTACCGCAACCCAAGTAATTCGATTGTGGATGACAGTCTTCAGTAGAAGTTTCTGCGCAATCCATGGTGGAGGGTACATAAGCTTTGGCCTGGCCGAACTTACGGCCGTATATACTTGTTTCTATTGAAAATTTTGTCAAAATTTTATTTCTATAGAAAATTTGTCATAATTTTATTTCTATAGAAAATTTCGTCAGAATTTTACTTCTTTAGAAAATTTTGTCAAGATTTTATTTTTATAGAAAATTTGGTCAAAATTTTACTTCTATAGAAAATTTTGTCAAAATTTTATTTCTATTGAAAATGTTGTCAAAATTTTATTTCTATTGAAAATATTGTCAAAATTTTATTTCTATGGAAAGTGTTGTCGAAATTTCATTGCTGTAGAAAATTTTGTCAAAATGTTATTCCAATAGAAAATTTTGTTTCTATAGAAATTTTTGTCAAAATTTTTTTCCTATAGAAAATTTTGTTAAGATTTTATTCCTAGATAAAAATTTATCCAAATTTTAATCCTATAAAAATTTTTGTCAAAATTTTATTTCTATAAATTTTTTTCAATTTTTTTCTATAGAAAATTTTGTCAACATTGTTTTCTATAGAAAATTTTGTTAAAATTTTATTCCTTGAGAAAATTTTACCCAATAGAAAATTTTGTCAAAATTTTGTTCTATGGAAAATTTTGTCAAAATTTCATTGCTATAAAAAATGTTGTCAAAAATTTTTCCTATTGACAATTTTGTTAAAATTTTATTAAAAAAAATTATTTCCTATTGACAATTTTGTTAAAATTTTATTAAAAAAATTTATTTCTATAGAAGATTTTGCCAAAATTTTATTCTTACAGAAAAGTTTGTTAAGATTTTATTCCTATATAAAAATTTGTCCAAATTTGTCTAACTTTATTTCTATAGAAAAATTTGTCAAAATTTTATTTCTATAGAAAATTTTTTCAAAATTTTATTTCTATAGAAAATTTTGTCAGAATTTTATTTCAATAGAAAATTTTCTCAATTTTTTTCTATAGAAAATTTTGTAAACATTTTTTTTTATTCTGATTATTAATTTTGTTCGGCTTGAGGTCATAGAAACAATCGATTATTGATTTGTTTTAATATTTATTTCCAATATTTCGGTTAGTGCCACTAACCATCTTCTGGGATTTTGTATCTACATAAATTACAAAAATTAAATTACTTTTAATGTTCACAAATCACAATATTATTTTAGATATAATATATTGAAAATAACTAACGTGAGTTCGTGTGATGCTGTTCGTTCTGCAAGCCACCGTACACTAAGCTTCGTTTGTGTCGATGCTTGTTTATGATGTGTCGATACATTCTCGCGCATTCTTCCGTGTCTTTTTTGAAATTCATTCTCTTGTCAGGAGAGAGATCTATTATATTAAGCATCTCAAGAGTGTATCTACGCCTATGATTATTCTCTTGAGCAAGTATCTCGACGTCTGTGAAGTTGGGCTTGTGTCCTGTTGTTGCACAGTGAGCTGCAAGTGCTGTTTTTTGCTCTACTGATTTGTCTACAGCTTTAAGGTCTGATTTATGCGACGAAAGTCTTGTCTTAAGTTTGGTCATTGTAGTGCCAACATATGCCATTGGGCATATGTTGGACTTGTCTCCATTACATTTAATTTTGTACACTATGTTACTCCTGTCCTCATTCTTTATTTTTGACTTTGTGTTGCTGAATAATTCCTTTACTGTTCTCGATGTGCGTGAAGCAATTTGAATCTTGTCCTTGTTATATACGTCCGATTTGAAAAAACGCTCTGAGAATCCTTCAACGTAAGTCATGGGTTTGTATGACTTATCCTTATAATGGTCCGGCTCTTCAATAGTCTTAGTTTTAATGTTTTCGTCAAGTGTTTTATTTTTAACGCGATTTATTAGTCTGCTTATTATTCTATTTGGAAAATCGTTTGTGGTCAATATTTGTCTTATCTTTATTTCAGCAAATTTTTTACAGCAAATTTTGTCAACATTCTATTCACAGAAAAAATTTTTCAAAATTTTATACTATAGAAAATGTTGTTAAAATTTTATTCCTGCAGAAAATTTGTCAAAATTTTAATCCTATAGAAAATTTTTCAAAATTTTATTCCTATAGAAAATGTTGTCAAAATTTTATTTCAATAGAAAATTTTGTCACAACTTTATTTCTATAAAAAATTTTGTCAAAATTTTATTCCCAGAGAACATTTTATCAAAATTTTATTCCTATAGAAATTTTATTTTTATAGAAAATGTTGTCAACACTTTATTGCTATAAAAATTTTTGTCAAAATTTTATTTCTATAGGAAATTTTTCAAAATTTAATTCCTATAGAAAATGTTGTCAAAATTTTATTTCAATAGAAAATTTTTCAAAATTTTATATCTATAGAAAATTTTGTCAAATGTTGACATTCCCAGAGAAAATTTTATCAAAATTTTAAATATTCCTATAGAAATTTTATTTCTATAGAAAATGTTGTCAAAACTATATTTCTATAGAAAATTTTATCAAAAGTTTATTTCATAATATTTGTTGTTTTGATCTCAGCTTTAAAACCATTGCGTTGACTAAACTACAAGAGTAGCTTAACCAAGAGAGGAAAAGAATGTGGCAAAGGAAATGAGAGATGTTTGTACAAAGATTTGTTTAGGCAGAGGCCAACTATCATAAAACTGTTTTCGGAAGGTTCCTGTGTGGTTCACTTTGGGTTTAGTGAACTACCAGAATTTATTCTGATAATTGGTTGATGGTAGAATTCCTAACAGTATCAACCGTGGCAGAACGGCGAACAGCATTTGCGAAAGCGGCTCCGATGTGGTATTCATACTCGATGGGAAGAGGAATAGGGTTTTAGCTGGTATCGTCGGTCGATTGTGATAGAATCCGTCACACGTGTAGACATACAGTCAGGTGCATAAAGTATTTTCCTGCCCTTACCTGAAAAAACATTAAATTTAAATTCATTAAAAATTATTCTATACTCTAAAAAATACTAATAAATTATTTTATAAATCGCATTTTAAGCAGCACAGTATTTGTTATTCGCGGATAGAAATTTGTTCTATGAATTCGACAATATGTTTGCCGTTGGTTCTTTCATTAAATTTATGATAATAAAAAAAACAACAGCAATCAGGGTGTAAACGTGTCTGCCTATAGCTAAAAGATTCCAATGATGACAATACTAAAAAATGTCATAAAATGCCATGATTTACTTTTATTAGTAAATTTATTTAAATATATCTTATTTTTATACTCTATGGTATCTTAATGAATGTGGTTTTTGCTAAAAGTATGTTCGGAAATGAGTGTGGCAAATGATTCAGTATCCATTGTGAATCAGATAAACGGCAAAAGGTAAATCCCTCTGTCTGTCGGTTTTCAGTAACAAATTTTCCTAATTTTTTTTTTTGGAAATTTTCCATGACTAAACCTAAGGAAATATCGGGGATTACTTCGTTGTTTCCTGTTAAGATTGTGTTCGTATCCGCATGATGGACTTTTGTAATTGCCCTGCCATAAGAAATTCATATCAAATAATCCCCCTTTTTTCTTTTATTTATCTTTCCAGAGTCTATTTGAATTGGAGTTGGCTGGTTGTAATGAGGTCACAGAGGCTGGCCTCTGGGCTTGCCTTACACCGCGTATTGTTTCATTATCGTTGGCCGATTGTATAAATATTGCCGATGAGGCTGTAGGAGCTGTGGCCCAGCTTTTGCCATCTTTATATGAATTTTCACTGCAGGTAAGTTGAATATTGTAAACAAGAAAGACAAGCAACTATGTTAGGAAAAAAGCTAAGTTTGAGAGTGGTACAAAAATTCGAGGTTGGCACTATAAGTACATAGCCTATGAAACAAGAAAAAATATTAATGGCGGTGATGGGTAACTCAGTATATTTGGAAACAAAACTAAGCTGCCCATGGTCAAATCAAAAAGATATGGTAGGCAAATATGTTGAAGCCGCAGTTTGTAGCTTAATTCGTTCAATTTGAGCGTTGCGGAGGGTGCTAGACGATTCATTATCATCAGTGTTATCGTTGTACCCCGTTAGTGGTAAATTTCACACTTTTTCCAAGAGTTAACACTTTTTGTGGCACTTTTTTATTGCACTACTAAATGCATTTATATCAAGATGTGCCATTTTTTAATTAATAATTAACAATGAATACGAATGCCACTTTTCAGACACGAAAAAAGTCTGCTGCCTTTTTATACCCTAAACCACATAGTGGTCAGAGTATAATAAGTTTGATCGACCAAAGAATGTGCCACCCAGAAATATTGATTTTAGACCCCATAAAATAGATACCGATCGACTCAGAATCACCTCCTGAGTCGATCTAGCGCTTGGTGTCCGTCCGTCCGTCCGTCTGTCCATGTATTTGTTGTTCACAGGATTCCGGTCGCAATTATTAACCGATTTTGATGAAATTTGGTACAGGGAGTTTTTTGGGCACAAGGACGAACGCTATTGTATTTGGAAGAAATCGGATTAGATTTAGATATATCTCCCATATATATGTATCGCCCGATTTCGACAAATGGGGTCACGTTGCGCGTTTTTTCAAACGGATCGTCACCAAATTTGGCAAAAGATAATCGTTTCTATCGCCCTTCAAGTCTGCAAAATTTCATCCAAATCGGTTCAGATTTAGATATAGCTCTCATATATATGTATCGCCCGATTTTCCCATATTTGGCCACAAAGCCTTTATTTATCAACCGATCTTACTCAAAGTTGGCTAAATATAATCTTCTATAGCACTAACTATATGTGCAAAAAATCATCGAAATCGGTTCAGATTTAGCTATAGCTCCCATATATATGTACCGCCCGATTTTTCTAAATTTAGCATTAAAACCCTTATTTATGAACCGATCTTACCCAAATTTGGCTAAATGTAGTCTTCTATAGCACTAACTATATGTGCAAAAAATCGTCGAAATCGGTTCAGATTTAGATATAGCTCCCATATATATGTATAGCCCGATTTTCCCAAATTTGGCCATAGAACTCTTATTTATTAACCGATCTTACTAAAAGTTGGCTAGATCCAGTCCTCTATAGTACTAACTATATGTGCAAAATTTCATCGAAATCGGTTCAGATGTAGATATAGCTCCCACATATGTATCACCCGATTTTGAAAAATTCGCCCCTAATAACCTTATGTTTGACCATACAGGCCTCATTTCTTAACTGATCTTACTCAAATCTTGCACAAGGTAACCTTTTGTGGTATTAATCAAACCCGCAAAATATTATGCAAATCGGTTCAGATTTAGATATAGCTTCCATATATATGCATCGCTCGATTTTCCCAAATTTGGCCATAGTACTCTTATTTATTAACCAATGTTACTTAAATTTCAAATTTTGATGTACTAGCCGATCGTACTTATACGTACTTGTAGCTCGTACATAAAAATATTGCTCGATTTTTACAAATTTGTATTTATTACCCACACTAATTTAACGATTTTCTCTTTTTTAATAATGGGCTCAATATTAGTGGCATACTAACTCCGTAGGCGCAATATCAACACAGCCAGTGTTGCTAGAAGTAGGGGAAATTCCCTATATGTAGAGTTTTTCTAATATTTTGCGTCTTGTAGGGACGTAGGGCCACAATGTAGGACATTTTCACTCAACACAATTTGTAATAATTTTTACATTTTGGTGGCTCTAGAGGAGGAAATTAGAAGCCGGCAAGGCTTGATCTTTAACAGTGTGTGGTAAACTTTATTCCTGTAGAGAATTTTGTCAACATTTTATTTCTATAGAAAATTTTGTCAAAATTGTATTTCTATAGAAATTTTTTTCAAAATATTATTTCTATAAAAATTTTTCTCAAAATGTTGCATATTCATGTTTAAAGATAATAAAGTACTTAAAACCATTTTTGTTTTGTAAAATTTTTTAAATTTAACGAAAAATATAGTAGGGAAAATTGTTTGGGAATGTATGGGAAAGTAGGGAACTTTTTTTGTCCTTGTAGGGTAAACCGAACATTTTCCGTGGCAACATTGACTATGAGCCATAGTCAGATTGACACAAAGCACCCCTTAATTTTCTTAAATATGCAACTGCGGTTTATCTCCCAGACCTATATGTTACCCCACAAATGCTTATGATTACTAATTCTGTAATGGTGGTTTAGGGTATGATATAGTCGGCCCCGCCCGACTTTCTACTTTAAGTAAAATTTAGAGTAAAATTTAATGGTGATCAAAAGAATTCATCTTTTTGGTGGAGGGCAAGAAAATGTAACAATTTCGTCTATTTAGCCACTGCAGTATTCCCATTTTACCCATTTGTCAATTTTTGGCGGCTTAACAATTTTATGCCATGCTTTTCTAATGTGCCTCCAAATGATATACGTTCCACATTTTTGAGCCATTTTTGGAACCGTTTGAGTTTTTTTTTTTTAAATTCTTGTATAACGTAAAAAATCAGTATTTTTTAAACTACAATACATGTAGGTTAAGCTTAAGTGGCAGTCTAAGTGAGCCTGCAATAAGCTCACTTACACGATTCAAATCATTGTGCCTGAAAATATGCAATTATTGAAGAGTATGTCAATTTTTGTTCACATTTTTTAAATTAATTGGACATTTCTTCTTATGAATTACTATGCAAATACGAATAATGATTTTAATGAATGCTATAGAAACAAATTTTTGACAAAATTTTCTATAGAAATAAAATTTTGACAAAATTTTCTATAGAAATTAAATTTCCTATGGAAATAAAATTTTAACAAAATTTCTATAGAAATAAAATTTTGACAACATTTTCTACAGAAATAAATTTTTGACAAAAGTTTTCCACAGAAATAAAATTTTTAACAATATTTTCTATAGAAATAAAATTTTGACAAAATTTTTTATAGAAATAAAATTTTTACAAAATTTTCTAAAGAAATAAAATTTTCACAAAATTTTGTGGAGATATAAATTTTTGACAATATTTCCTATAGAAATAAAATTTTGATAAAATTGTCTATAGAATAAAAAATTTTGACAAAATTTTTTATAGAAATAAAATTTTTACAAAATTGATTATAGAAATAAAATTTTGTCAAAACTTTGTATAGAAATAAAATTGCCAAAATATTCAATAGAAATAAAATTTTGACAAAATTTTCTGTAGATATAAATTTTTGATAAAATTTTCTACAGAAACAAAATTTTGACAACATTTTTTATAGAAATAAAATTTTTACAAAATTTTCTAAAGAAATAAAATTTTCACAAAATTTTGTGTAGATATAAATTTTTGACAATATTTTCTATAGAAATAAAATTTTGATAAAATTTTCTATAGAATAAAAAATTTTGACAAAATTTTTTATAGAAATAAAATTTTGACAAAAATTTTTATTGAAATAAAAAATTTGACAAAACTTTTTATAGAAATAAAATTGACAAAATATTCAATAGAAATAAAATTTTGACAAATTAACAAATTCCTTAAAGACATGAAAGATAAGTGGCACACTCATTTAAAAAATGGCACAATTATGAAAAAGAAAATGAATAATCAATTGCACTTAATCGTTTTATACCCACCATCACGTAGGAGCCACCGTTTGCAATGGTTAGCATGCCCGCGTTGGATTCACAGGGTCCTGGGCCAAACCCAGTTTCGACCAAACACCAAAAAGCTTTTCATCGGTGGATTATCTCCTATCAGTACTGCTGGTGACATTTCTGGCACAACAAAAAAAGTGGAGCAAAAATTTATTTAAATATAATCATGTGTTTTTCCTGGGATTAGAACTTCTACATTGAAAATAATGTGACCCAAGCACCGTAATAAACTTTATTTACGTGGATGGTCTGATGAGTACTTAGAAGTACAATACTCTCGTATAAGGTTAAAATTCCAAATAAATTCGTGTTTTTGTTTTTACTTTATCGGTGTTTTTTCCCTGGTAACATTGTAAATTTAGTAGCTTAAGTATTTATAGCACCACTCAAGTACTTATTTTACTATGGTGGAGACTATAGACGACTGCTTTCAAAAGTTATCATTAAAATTTTTCTAATTAAATTTTTCTATTTTCTTTCTTTCCATCTTCTATGTAATATGCATAGGCTTATCATGTCACCGATGCTGCTTTGGGCTATTTTTCACCGAAACAAAGTCATAGTTTAAGTATATTACGCTTACAATCCTGCTGGGAATTAACCAATCATGGCATTGTTAATATCGGTAAGTAACATTCCACGAAAATGGATATTCGGGAGAAAACAAACAAGAAATATAGCATACCTTAGGGATGATGCAAAAAGAATTTTTAAAAGAAAATCCTTTTGAGAATCTCTACTTACCATCAATGTCCTTGGCATTATGGCCAAAGTAATAGAACGAAAAAGAAATAAATTGCTCAAATTGTCATTAAATGCTACCTGCATAAAAGTAAATACAGCTATTGGCATTCTCTAAAACACCAAAAATGTAATAAAATTGCATAAACCTGTGTTCAAATATATGAAGGCAGTTCTAAGGAGTAGTAATAAATGCATGCATAAAATGTCCTCCGCATTCCCATATGGAACACAAGCACAAAAGGGAGAAAAACATGCAATGGCAACACCATGGTTGCTCAGGCAAACCCAAACAGCAAATTCGTGTAGTAAATAACCTTGTGCAAAGAAATTTAATTGCTGTTTTCCTGGTTAAGCGATAATCTAAAAACCTCAAACGACCAAAATGGCCTTCACATTGTCAGACAGTGGGATAAAACTGGAAAAATTGTGCAATATTTGAGAGAATAAAAATGCGATATAGTCTCAACGTAGACAGTGAGAGACTGATACATTTTTTCCGGATACAATTACGAAATTAATTTATTCAATTAAATTTTTAATTGTTTCAATCATGAAGATGATAGTTCCAATCACAGAAGTAATAAAGCATAAAAATATACTTGATTAAAAATGTAATTGATTTTTTTTTTTCAATTTTCCATTTAAGTATCCACCAAAAGCTCTCATTACCAAATAATCTTGGAGTTAACTTAGTTCAAAATTGGTAAGCCATTAATATTAAATGGATATGGTGTTTAATTTTGTAAGTTCATGTCTAATAGCGAAAGTACTTATCTACAGCATATTACCAAGATCTCAATTGTACACAGAAAAAATCTTACCAAAATTGAATCTGAAATCGTAATCACTCTAACAATTATGATTCATACAATTACTTTTAAATGAAATTAAATTAAAGTTTCCAAATTACTATTTTAATTAAAGAACAAACAATATACTCAACGATTGTTACTGTTTGGTAGATTGATAGAATTCTTGATGTTTTGGTAGATTTTGCAAAATATTCACCTCCAACTAAGAGATACCTCAATTCTATTGAAAAAAATTTGAAATAATTTTCTAAAAATATATAGTCAGGCTTGCGAGATGGGTATCTGGCATTTTCTTTTCAGTAACTTAATGATGTCAATTCCCTTAATCTTCCTGTCCAATAAGCTCGAATAAATATTGTACTAATTTCTAGTTTAAATGATTTGGACATTGAACCAGCCTGCATTGATATCAGGCTAACATAAAAATATATAAAATTTTAAGAAAAATATCTATTGAAATAAAATGTTTAATAGAAATTAAATTTTGACAAATTCTCCATAAATTCAAAATATGTAATTTTTTAAATTTGGTAGATAATCGGTAAAATTTTCTTCAAATTTTGGTAGATTATTTTTGGTACGAGTTGCAACCGTGATTGAGATCCGGGCATTTTGTTGGCCATTGTGTGGTACAATTGAAGCGATGAACCTTTTTAAGACATTCTTGGTAGACGTGTGCTGAATCCGATAGTGCTGAATCCTATTGGAATGTCCATTATTTGCGGCCGAAATGTTTCTTTATCCAAGTCTTCATTACTGCCCTTAGTACATTTTCCCGATAATTTTAGCATTTATTTGGCCTCACGGGCGATGAATGGGAATATATAATCGGAGAAAACCAAATTATAAGCGAAGCAATTCCTTGGCTCTTTACAGTGTAACTATTTTTGTACTTCGGTGTGCTCTTCGACTTTTTGCAACTTCAATGGCTTTAAAGGCTGATACGGTCAAAATGTGGTCAATATAAACTTGACGTATTTCTTTCAATTTTGCATTTAAAAAACCTGAACACCCCTCATTTTAAAGGTGTGTGTGTGTGTAGAATGTTGCTCCTATTTTGATTTTAGAATTCACTCTTCGTTGTCAAAATACCGTCCAAGCAAGAAGAGCAGCGTATCAAAATTTTGCTCGCGCATCGCGAAAATCCGAGCTACTCGCAAAGCTGGCAAAATCGCTTGCCAAATCAACCGTTACAAATGTAACTAAAGTGTTTGGGGAACGTTTGTCGACAGCCAGGAAGTCTGGATCGGGGAGAAATCGAAAACCGGAAGCCGCTGAGACGACAAAGAGAGTTGCCGGTAGTTTCAAGCGAAACCCTAATCTCTCTCTCCGAGATGCCGCAAATAAGCTGGATGTATCGTCTACAACCGTGCATCGAGCCAAAAAACGAGCCGGACTATCGACTTACAAGAAGGTAGTGACTCCAAATCGCGATGATAAACAAAATACCACGGCCAAAGCGCGATCCCCGACGATGCTGACGAAGTTTGACTGCGTGGTAATGGACGACGAAACCTACGTCAAAGCCGACTACAAGCAGCTTCCGGGACAGGAGTTTTATACGGCAAAAGGAAGGGGAAAGGTAGCAGATATTTTCAAGCACGTAAAACTGTCAAAGTTCGCAAAGAAATATCTGGTTTGGCAAGCCATCTGTACCTGTTGCTTGAAAAGCAGCATTTTCATAGCTTCCGGGACTGTCAACCAAGAAATTTACGTGAAAGAGTGTTTGAATAAATGTCTGCTGCCTTTCCTGAAGAAACACGGTTGTTCCGTACTGTTTTGGCCGGATTTGGCATCTTGCCATTACGGTAAAAAGGCCATGGAGTGGTACGCCGCCAACAACGTGCAGGTGGTTCCCAAGGACAAGAACCCTCCCAACACGCCAGAGCTCCGCCCAATTGAGAAATACTGGGCTATTGTCAAGCGGAACCTAAAGAAGACCAAAAAACTGCTAAGGACGAGCAGCAGTTCAAGGCAAACTGGCTTTCTGCGGCGAAGAAGGTGGACAAGGTGGCTGTACAAAATCTGATGGCAGGTGTCAAGCGTGAGGCCCGGCAATTCGGATTTGGAAAAGCGAAAGCCTAACTGAATATTTTTCCTGAATTTTATACTAATTGAACTTGAAAAGGAAATTTAATTTGATTTTTTAAATAAACGATTTCACCGATTTACACGCGTTTTCCCTTGACCAAATTTTGACCGTATCACCCTTTAGTCCAAACTCAATATGCGCTGCATCCATTCTCGCGATATCTTCAGCTCACGAACAAGTTTTCTACCACTGAGGCGTAGATTTCCATCAAATTAGACGATTTCATCATTTTATGGTATTTCTATAGAATATTTTGTCAACATTTTATTTCTATAGAAAATTTTGTCAACATTTTATTCCTATAGAAAATTCTGTCAAAATTTTATTTCTAAAGAAAATTTTATCACAATTTTATTTCTATAGAAAATATTGTTAAAATTTTATTTTTATAGAAAACTTGTCAAAATTTTCTTTCTATAGAAAATTTTCTCAAAATTTCATTTCTAGCGAAAATTTTGTCAACATTTTATTTCTATAGAAGAATTTGTTAAAATTTTATTTTTATTGAAAATTATGTCAAAATTTTAGTTCTATAAAATGTTTTGTCAAAATTTTAGTTTCATAGAAAATTTCGGAAGTACCTTGTAGTTGAAGAGGAATATTTTGCAGTGGTACAAGAAACAAAAGATTTATTCTCATTTATATGCTGGAGGGTTCTAGTGATAGCCACTTGTGGTTTTCCATCAAAATATAAAGCTTTTACACTATCACACTTGAATTCCATAACGAATAAATTTATTTCTGAATGCAAAAGGTCACAATTCCTTTGTAAGCTTGTAAATAATAAAACAAACTGTTACAGCTGTCAGACGAGCAGTTTAGAAATGATATCAACCTGAAATTAGTCGCAATATCAGCCACCCTATATATTATCCCTTAGTTATGGTAGAAAGATTAATTTAGGGGGGCTTATTCTCGTTTCCATCTGACCTAAGTTCTTTTTTACTGTCAAACCAGCCATGAAAAATCTTCAAATAAGTTTCACAAGTTCTACAAATTAAAATTTACTTAAAAAGAATACGAATAGTTATTTTTTAATTTGCATACTAGCATTGACCCAATTCCATACTAAAAAACTTGGGCTGTTATCTATTCTTTGTATCTTGTAATGCCTCACAAGTTAAGATAACTTTTTCTAATTGCAATAGTTCATAACGCCATTCATAATCACACACGTGTAAATTCCTCTCGAGAACAAAATGTACGTAATTGGTAAAAACAAAGATTAAAACTAGTATAGTTTTTCTTCAAGTATATGTGTGAGGTTAAATTTGTGTGTTCCATTAATAAGCCTCTTTATACTTTCTTTTTTCCTTCAATGTTCCAGATGTCTATATTTATTATGCTTATAATAATGGCGATGATGATGATGACGATTTTCCGTTTCCCCATCATTATCGCTATGGTTACGCATATCATCATTACCCTATAATTGGGTGTCATCAACGTAGTGGTGATGTAAATACGGCTATGTATTCATATGAATGTATGAAGTTGAGACTTTTTGATTATTGTTGTTGCTGTTTATTGAACCATGGTGATAATATGGTTGACTGCAATCACGGTTTCTACCAAAAACGGTAGATTTTTTATTGTTTGGTAGATTATTAGAATGCAACTAAGAGGTACTTAAATTTTCTATAGAAATAAAATTTTGCTAAAATTTTCTTAGAAATAAAATTTTGAGAAAATTTTCTATCGAAATATAATTTTGCAAAATTTTCTATTGAAATAAAATTTTGTACAAAGATTTCTATAAAAATAAAATTTTGCAAAATTCTTTATAGAAATAAAATTCAGCAAAATTCTTTATAGAAATAAAATTCAGCAAAAATTTCCCATAGAAATAAAATTTTCTTTAGAAATAAAATTTTTGAAAAATTTTCTATAGAAATAAAATTTGAACAAAATTTTTTTAGAAATAAAATTTGAACAAAATTTTTTTAGAAATAAAATTTTGAGAAAATTTTCTATAGAAATAAAATTTTGTACAAAGTTTTCTATAGAAATAAAATACAGCAAAAATTTTCTATAGAAATAAAATTTTGCTAAAATATTCTTTAGAAATAAAATTTAAATAAAATTTTCTATAGAAATAAAGTTGTGCAAAATTTTCTACAGAAATAAAATTCAGCTAAAATTTTCCATAGAAATAAAATTTTGCTAAAATATACTTTAGAAATAAAATTTTGAGAAAATTTTCGATAGAAATGAATTTTGAACAAAATTTTCTATAGAAATAAAATTTTTACAAAATTTTCTGTAGAAATAAAATTCAGCAAAAATTTTCCATAGAAATAAAATTTTGCTAAAATATACTTTAGAAATAAAATTTTGAGAAAATTTCCTATAGAAATAAAATTTTGCAGACATTTTCTAGGGAAATATAATTTTGCAGACATTTTCTATAGAAATAGAATTTTGCAAAATTCTCTATAGAAATAAAATTCAGCAAAAATTTTCCATAGAAATAAAATTTGTTTTGTTATTGTTGGTTTTATTTTTTTTCTTTAATCATTGTTGTTGTTTGTGATTTCAGCTTAAAACCATGCATAGACTAAACTACAAGTGTAGCTTAACCAACAGAGGAAAAGTATGCTTGTCAAATTTATTTGGGCAAAGCCCTATAGACTGCAAGATGGTTGGATGTACAGCTGTTTCGGAATTACCACATTCCTCATCAGCATCCTCTACTTGCAGCAAAACTATCAACCAATTATCAGAATAAATTCGGGTAATTCACTCAAACCAAAGTGAACTACACTTGAACCTTCCGAAAAAAGGTTTGATAGTCGGCTACTACCTAAACAAATTTGCAAGCATATCTCTTTTCCTTTGCCAAACTCAAATCATCGATTTGAATGTAGTTGGCTGGGTTTGTTTTTGAGCGTGCTTCCTCTATCTTCATTCGTTTTGTTTTGTTATTGTTGGTTTTATTGTTTTTCTTTAATCATTGTCTATAGGGCTTTGCCCAAATAAATTTGACAAGCATACTTTTCTTCTGTTGGTTAAGCTACACTTGTAGTTTAGTCAATGCATGGTTTTAAGCTGAAATAAAAACAAGTATATACGGCCGTAAGTTCGGCCAGGCCGAATTTTATGTACCCTCCACCATGGATTGCGTAGGAACTTCTACTAAAGGCTGTCATCCACAATCGAATTACTTGGGTTGCGATAACACTTGCCGATGGCAAGGTATCGTAAAACTTTTTAACACTGTCTTCTAAATTGTAAGTTAGTCCGTAAGGGGTATATATTAAACAAAAAAAAGGCCGATTAAATACGTATATAATTCAGTTTGACAAAATTTTCTATAGAAATAAAATTTTGACAAAACTTTCTATAGAAATAAAACCTTGACAAAATTTTCTATAGAAATAAAATGTTGACAAAATTTTCTATAGCAATAAAATTTTGACAACATTTTCTATAGAAATAAAATGTTGACAAAGTTTTCTATAGAAATAAAATGTTGACAAAATGTTCTATAGAAATAAAACGTTGACAAAATTGTCTATAGAAATAAAATGTTGAAAAAATTTTCTACAGAAATAAATTTTTTACAAAATTTTCTATAGAAATAAAATTTTGACAAAATTTTCTATAGAAATAAAATTTGACAATTTTTACATGGCTGTTAGAGGCCATATACTAACGAAATGTACCAAATTTCAACCGCATCGGATGACTTTTGCTCCTCCAAGAGGCTCCGGAGGTCAAATCTGGGGATCGGTTTATATGGGAGCTATATATAATTATGGACCGATATGGACCAATTTTTGCATGGTTGTTAGAGACCATATACTAACACCACGTACTAAATGTCAATTGGATCGGATGAATTTTGCTCATCCAACAGGCTCCAGAGTTCAAATCTGGGGATCGGTTTATATGGGAGCTATATATAATTATGAACCGATATGGACCAATTTTTGCATGCTTGTTAGAGACCGTATACTAACATCAGGTACCCAATTTCAAACGGAACGGATGAATTTTGCACCTCCAAGAGGCTCCGGAGGTCAAATCTGGGGATCGGTTTATATGGGAGCTATATATAATTATGGACCGATATGGACCAGTTTTTGCATGGTTGTTAGAGACCATATACTAACACCACGTACCAAATTTCAATCGGGTAGGATGAAGTTTGCTCCTCCAAGAGGCTCCGGAGGTCAAATCTGGGGATCGGTTTATATGGGAGCTATATATATTTATGGACCGATATGGACCAATTTTTGCATGGTTGTTAGAGACCGTATACAAACATCAGGTACCAAATTTCAACCGGATCGGATGAATTTTGCCCCTCCAAGAGGCTCCGGAGGTCAAATCTGGGGATCGGTTTATATGGGGGCTATATATAATTATGGACCGATATGGACCAATTTTTGCATGGTTGTTAGAGACCGTATACTTAGACCACGTACCAAATTTCAACCGGATCGGATGAATTTTGCTGCTCCGGAAAGCTCCGCAAGCCAAATTTGGGGATCGGTTTATATGGGGGCTATACGTAAACGTGGGCCGATATGGCCCATTTTCAATACCATCCGACCTACATCAATAGCAACTACTTGTGCCAAGTTTCAAGTCGATAGCTAGTTTCGTTCGGAAGTTAGCGTGATTTCCACAGACGGACGGACAGCCGGACAGACGGACGGACATGCTTAGATCGACTCAGAATTTCACCACGACCCAGAATATATATATATATACTTTATGGGGTCTTAGAGCAATATTTCGATGTGTTACAAACGGAATGACAAAGTTAATATACCCCCATCCTATGGTGGAGGGTATAAAAAACAATGATTAAAGAAATTTTGAGAAAATTTTCTATAGAAATAAAATTCAGCAAAAATTTTCCATATAAATAAAATTTTTAAAAAATATTCTTTAGAAATAAAATTTAAATAAAATTGTCTATAGAAGTAAAGTTTTACAAAATTTTCTACAGAAATAAAATTCAGCAAACATTTTCCATAGAAAAAAAATTTTGCAAAATTTTCTTTAGAAGTAAAATTTTGAGAAAATGTCCTATTGAAATAAAATTTAGAGAAAATTTTCTATAGAAATAACATTTTGCAAAATTTTCTATGCAAATAATTTTTTTACAAAATTTTCTATAGATATAAAATTTTGCTTAAATATAAATTAGAAATAAAATTTTGAGAAAATTTTCGATAGAAATGAAATTTGAACAAAATTTTGTATAAAAATAAAGTTTTGCAACAATCTTCTATAGAAATAACGTTTTAAAAACATTTTCTAAAAAATAAAATTTTAGAAAAAATAGAAAATTTTGCAAGAATTTTCTTAGAAATAAAATTTTGCAAAAAAATTCTTAGAAATAAAATTTTGACAAAATTTTCTGTAGAAATAAAATTTTGCAAACATTTTCTAGAGAAATAAAGTTTTGCAAACATTTTTTGTAGAAATACAATTTTTAAAAATTTCCTACGGAAATAAAATTCAGCAAAAATTTTTTATAGAAATAAAATTTTGCAAAATTTTCTATGGAAATAAAGTTTGACAAAATTTCCTATAGAAATAAAATATTACAAAAATTTTCTTTAGGAATAAAATTTAGCGAAAATGTTCCATAGACCAACCAGATTGTCTGTCGATAGGCGAAAATTTGTCGACGTGCATTTTGTAGAGAAAGTCTGAATTTTCGTTGGAAATAATATACAGAAAAAACACAAACTATTAAATGGAGAAAAATTAACTACTTCGTGCGAAAAATTGAATTAAATAGTATTCTAGTTTTTGAGATTCCCAGCAAAAAAAAAGTTATGAATTTGTACTTTTTGGATCCGGAAGTGGGCTCGGAAGCAATGAATTTCACATGGATTTGTCATAGGATGGAAATCATGTTTTTAAGCATTCTCTGCATTGATTTCGCATTGATTCTTCAGATGTGATAATATTTTAGTATTTCGGATTGCGTTAAAAAAAAGGAAAAAAACAAGGAACCATTAAAACAAAATACTTTTTTTTCTTAATTTTTCGACTTTTATCTCTACTTAAAGACGTTTTAAATAATATTAGCAAATATGTTCTTGCAAATTCCATTCCATTGTAATTTTAATAAACTAAATAATTTATTAAATAACAGTTTTCAACATTTGTTTGGAAATTTCCATTATTTTATTTGTTCCTACAGTGAAAATTTAATTTTATTGCGAAAACTGTATAAAACAAACGTTTTCTTATATATCATCTGAAAAGAAATTCTAGTGTAGTGAAAATTACGTACATCTCTGGAAGAGCACTTTGGATGTTCATTAAAAGTGGTGACTTAGGAATAACTTCCAATTCCTGGATCTCCATAATACGTTGATAAAGTAACGAAATTTTACTGACATATTTTTGATTTTTTACGACCACTTACGAAATTCGTCTTTTTCAAAAATTAAGTAAAAGTAAAGAAAATATGATTATATAAATCATATTAACCACACTATAGTTTACTCTTACTTTTTTTTGAGAATTGTTTGGCACAACTTCTTCAGAATTTAACTTAATTGCATAGTCCATGAAATTTATACCCATGATTATGTTAGTTCATACAATTTTTAAGATATACCATATACCATTGGAAAAGAATTTCATTGAGCTGGGAGAAAATTTCTGAAAAAAGGAAATTTAATTAAGGCAAAATATATTATTTGTATATTGGATAAATTTAAAACATAATAATTTCCATGAACTAAAATATAGTTACATTGGCTTTAGTGGGGATTTCGGTTTTTTCCAAAATTTTCTTCCGCAGGAAAATATCTTTTATTTGGGTGTAAAAGTTATAGCATCATATGACTTCTGGTGGTTTTTAAATATACATTTAAAATTAAAAATTTTTTCAATGAATTTTTTTTTAAATAAATCAAAAATTGCACAAATTGTCTATCTGATAAAATATATTTTATGTACACAACTCGACTGTGGAATACTCTACATACACACTTGGGAAATAAAAGTAATCACCAATAATTTAAGAACAGGCAAAAATATAATTATTTCTGCATATTTCTATTTGTATATGCAGAGTACACGTGTACTTGCTACATGAGTACATCTATTTACGAGAGTCGCAAAACAATTCGTACACATTTTGATGAACACCAAAAGCAACGAGTAACTTCTTGTTGCTACTCTGATGTCTTCACTGCCAACAAACACATGTTCCTCTTTCGCTCTTATTGAAGTGTACTCAGAGTGATCACGTCGAGTACATTGCGAGAAGAAAACTGCATAGAGTACTACATGTGAAACATGTAGTTGACGAAATAAAAATAACATTTATTCTCCACTCTATATGTTTTCGGTTTGTTAAACAGAAGGGCTAACGTTAAGGTAAGTGTGGGAGCCACCGTGGTGCAATGGTTTGCATGCCCGCCTTGCATACACAAGGTCGTGGGTTCGATTCCTGCTTCGACCGAACACTAAAAAGTTTTTCAGCGGTGGATTATCCCACCTCAGTAATGCTGGTGACATTTCTGAGGGTTTCAAAGCTTCTCTAAGTGGTTTCACTGTAATGTGGAACGCCGTTCGGACTCGGCTAAATATAACAAATATATAAGGCCGTAAGTTCGGCCAGGCCGAATCTTATGTACCCTCCACCATGGATTGCATAGAAACTTCTACGAAAGACTGTCATCCACAATCGAAATACTTGGGTTGTGGTATCTTAAAACTTCTTAACATCGTTTTCTAAATTGTGAGTTAGTCCATACGTGGTATATATTAGACAAAAAAGTTATGTATAGTTAAGTCTAAAAATAATTACGAATCGATATGAACTTTTTGCACGGTACGTAGAGAGCCAAAATTGAAATATGGGGGTCGCTTATATGGGGGCTATATACAATTATGAACTTGATGTGGACCAATTTTTGTGTGATTGCAAATCGATTTATCTGAGGGATATATATATAACTATAGACCGATATGGACTAGCACAATGTACCAAATTTCAACTCACTCGGATGAAATTTGCTCCTCCAAGAGGCTCCAAACCAAATCTCGGGATCTGTTTATATGGGGCTATATATAATTATGGACCGATGTGGACCAATTTTTGCATGGTTGTTAGACACCATATACTAACACCATTTACCAAATTTCAGCCGGATCGGATGAAATTTGCTTCTCTTAGAGGCCTCGCATGCCAAACCGGGGGATCGGTTTAAATGGGGGCTATATATAATTATGGACCGGTGTGGACCACTTTTTGCATGGTTGTTAGAGACCATGTACTAACACCATGTACTAAATTTCGGCCGGATCGGATGAAATTTGCTTCTCTTAGAGCCCTCGCAAGCCAAATCGGGGGATCGGTTTATATGGGGGCGATATATAATTATGGACCGATGTGGACCAATTTTTGCATGGTTGTTAGAGACCATATACCTACACCATGTACCAAATTTCAGCAGGATCGGATGAAATTTGCTTCTCTTAGAGGCCTCGCAAGCCAAATTTGGGGGTCCGTTTATATGGGGCCTATACGTAAAAGTGGACCGATATGGCCCATTTGCAATACCGTCCGACCTACATCAATAACAACTACTTGTGCCAAGTTTCAAGTCGATAGCTTGTTTCGTTCGGAAGTTAGCGTGATTTCAACAGACGGACGGACGGACATGTTCAGATCGACTCAGAATTTCACCACGACCCAGAATATATATACTTTATGGGGTCTTAGAGCAATATTTCGATGTGTTACAAACGGAATGACAAAGTTAATATACCCCCCATCCTATGGTGGAGGGTATAAAAAGGAGGTCCCTTGTCATTGAGCTCAACATGGAATCGGGCAACACTCAGTGTTAGGAGAGAAGTTCACGAATGTGATATCACAATGGACTGAATAGTCAAGTGAGCCTGATATATCGGGCTGCAACCTAACCAAACCTAACCTAACCTAAGATAAGTGTGTGACATATATACATATATGAAATATGTGATAGACATACATATCTATGGTTAATTACAATGGTAAGTGTTGTTTTGTACATAAAGGTGGGTATTAAGTTCGAGTTTAGCCGCTAAAATCGTCATTTTTTCACGATTACTTTTCTTTAATAAACCATTTTAAGGAATACAAACTTTGTGAAAATTTGCTTTGGGATATTCCCCATCAAGCTATAATGAAATCTGCAACAAATATGTATAATTTTATAACTTTTTTTACTGATTTAGTTTTCACTTTACTGAAAATTAGCGGCTAAACTCGAACTTAATACTCACCTTAACTGAGAAATACTTGTGGTACCACGTGAAGTGAACAGAATATATGTTGTACTCTTTCTCAAGTACTTACATTTTTATTATTCCTTTTTTTCGGAACACAAATTGTTTCGGATAAGTACACGTTTGTATTTGATAAGCAAGTGTTCTCTTCACTTCACTACTTGCGCTCTGAGAGGAAGAGTGTGTTAGAAATGTGCACGTGACATGAAATTTTCGTGACTCACGCGTGAGTCGTGAGTCACGCTCATGTCAACGGCGTGAGTGTGCGTGAGCGTGATTAACAAACCAAAATGTCGTGCGTGAGTGTGAGTCACGAAAATAAAATCTTCGCGAGTGTGCGTGAATAACGAATTATGCTCACGAAAATAATCCCGCTCTCCAACATCAAAACGCTTAAAAGTTAAATTCATTTGCAATTTTAGTAAAACTTAGGATGTTAAGAGTTTAATAACGCTCTCGATTTTAATCGTGCTCATGATTTCAGACACGTCCCTCAGGTAAATTACTCATAAAATTATTCGTGAGTCACGATATATTTCGTGAGTCACGATATTTTTCGTGAGTCATGGTATTTTTCGTAAGTCACGACATTTTCGTGCGTGAGTGTGCGTGAGTACAAGTTTTCTTTTCGTGAGTGTGCGTGAGCGTGAGACCTACCAAACAATATCGTGCGTGAGTAAGATATTTCCGTGGTGAGTGTGCGTGAGTAAAATATTACTCACGTGCTCACCTCCAGAGTGTGTATGTACCATATTAGACAGCGAATAGCATACATGTAGTGAAAAGTTATTCGATGCAGACCTCTAGTTGATACCATCATCTCTGTGATTGAAGAAATTTTGTGACTGAAGAAAATCAATATTGTTTTTGTATGTGTGGAAAAATTTCCTATAATAATTAAAAATTTATATTTTCCTAAAATTGCTACACTAGAAATATTGAAAAACTAAAACTTAGTGTGCTAATAGATGTGGATTTGAAATCTCTCAATATTATTAATAATTTCCCTATCCAGTTTAACGTTTTCTTTAGTCCATAGGTTAGGTTAGGTTATGTGGCAGCCCGATGTATCAGGCTCACTTAGGCTATTCAGTCCATTGTGATACCACAGCGGTGAACTTCTCTCTTATCACTGAGTGCTGCCCGATTCCATGTTAAGCTCAATGACAAGGGACCTCCTTTTTATAGCCGAGTCCGAACGGCGTTCCACATTCCAGTGAAACCACTTAGAGAAGCTTTGAAACCCTCAGAAATGTCACCAGCATTACTGACATTTCTGAGGGTTTCAAAGCTTTAGTCCATTGTAGAGCATATGCTTTTCATTAAATTACTTTTACTTGTTCAAGAATAACAAAAACAAAGAAAACAAGCTTTTTATCCTCGCTTTTCTCATGCTCTAGTTCTCAATACTAATAGAAACATTTTTCTTTTTTTATACATGGCCTTACCATATGGATTTTCCTTTTCCTCATGTCATTGCAAACAGTTTCTGTTGCTAAAATCCTTACAAGTTTCCCATTAAGGTTTTTCATTTATTCGGGTTTTGTATTTTCAAAATTTAACTAATGGCTTTTATACACAGGATCGAGACTTTTCAATCTCAGGACACAGTTGCTTGTCTTTTACAAATGCCTTTGATTTATTTGAAAATGTTGTTGTTTTTTTAATGGAACGAAGAGAGAGCGAGAGTGAGAGACAGAACTTAACCTTCATGTTGCATGCACGGTTGACACAGTTGGTAGAATTCTACCAAAAATGGTAGATTTTTATTTGGTAGAATTCCTTATGTTTTGGTATATTTTGCAAAATATTCCTCTCCAACTAAGATGTACTTCACACATTTTATATATAAATAAAATTAGGATAATATTTTCTAGAGATATATATTTAGGTAAAATGTTCTATAGAATTAAAATTTTGACAAAAAGAGATATGTTTATACAAATTTATTTCGGCAAAGGCCGGCTATCATAAACCTTTTTTTCGGAAGGTTCAAGTGTGGTTCACTTTGGGTTTAGTGAACTGCCTGAATTTGTTCTGTTAACTGGTTGATATTTTTGCTGCAACTACTCGTAAAGGATGCTGATGAGGAATGTGGTAATTCCGAAATGTGCGTCCATCCAACCATCTTGCAGTCTATAGGACTTTGCCCAAATAAATTTTACAAACATTCTTTTCCTCTGTTGGTTAAGCTACTCTTGTAGTTTAGTCAACGCAATGGTTTTAAAACTGAAATCAAAAACAACAATTGAAATAAAAATTGTGTCATTTTCTATTGTGACAAAACTTTCTATAGAACAAAAATTTTCTATAGAAATAAAATTTTCTATAGGAACAAAATTTTTATAGAAATAACATTTTGATACAATTTTCTAGAGAAATAAAATTTTGAGAACATTTTCTATAGAATAAAAATTTTGACAACATTTTCTATCAGAATTAAGTTTTGGCAACATTTTCTATAGAATTAAAATTTGCGAACACTTTCTATAGAAATAAAATAATGTCAAACATTTTGCATAGAAATAAAATTTTGACAGAATTTTCTATAGAAATACAATTTTGCAAAATAAAATTGTAGTTTTTTTGTAAAACTTTTTCCAAAATTTGGTAGATTTTTGGTGGTTTTGAATATGCAATATAACCTCCATATGGGCATCCGTCTGTCTTTCTGGAATTTAGACATAGAGTTCAACTTACAGCGAACTGATCCGAAACTTTGTTTAAATACAACCGAAAGCTGTAGAGCTAGAGTTTTTTAAAGAATGCTATATATGAAGGAATGAAATATTCAATAACAAAATCACAAAGATCTGGATACTGGAACCAAAAAATTTAAATTTACACTGACAAAAAAAGTATTCGAATTTTGTTTACCAAAGAAGAGGCATTTTCCTTCCTTATCCAAAAGTCGATAAGCTTTGGAATGAAATCGTTTTATCCTTATACACAGAAAAAAATTTCCGTAGTTCAACTAACGCTAAATTTAACTTATTTTTATTGGAAAAAATTTATTTGCTGGTAATTAAATTTTATTATTTTTTAAGTATGTCTCAAAAATTTTATGAACTAAACGTGAGTATAAAGTTCAATGACCGTACACATAAGTTCAATATGAACTAAAGCAAAAGAAGATTTTCGTACGATTCCTAAAAATAGTAAGAATTAACTACTATATGGTTAAAATGGTCATGATTTGGCGCCAATGATTTTCTTCTTTACTTTTAGTTAATTTTTTCTTCTATGAGATGATGTAATTTCGTGAACTGCAGTTAAAAAGTACTTGTACAACAGGGCATTAAAATTTCATGGTTTTAACAATGCTTTGTGGAAATTTCAAAATGTGGAGTAAAATTTAGTTCAATTTTCGTGCGAGGTAGTTCATTCTTCCCATAAAACAGTTCACTTTTTTTCGGTGTAGTTAAGCGATTCGAAGCAAAAATTGGTATTTTTATGTGAAAGAAATTTTTGTTTGCTTTAACGAGTATGAAAAATCATTTAAATTTAATGAAATCTTATTTAAAATTTTGTACATTTTGTATCTTGACTACAAAGCAAAAATGCGTTCAACAATAGGAGATGTTTTTCATATTTAGTTTAAATAGGTGTTTATTGGAAACATAGCATATTTAACAGTTGAAGTCGAATTTGAATTGGGAATTTTAAGTCGTCGTTAACACGTTGTTAAAGAACTTTGATAGCCCAAAATGAAAAAAGAATACATTAAAATTTGGTTCTTAGATTCAAGTACACAAAACTCAAATTTAAAAGAGGATTGTGTCTTAAATGTGTCCATTCTTCAATTCTCCGCTTTTTGGCTTGGAATCAATTCCAAATTCATTACTGTAAATACAAAATCTTTGGAACCGGGCATGCCTTGTTTCAGTGCAGTGAAATCAAATAAATAAAGAAAAGAAAAAACATAATTAACTCATTTCGTCCAAATTAGTGGTGGACTTCAACTAAACTAATAATATCAAGTATATACGGCCGTAAGTTCGGCCAGGCCGAATCTTATGTACCCTCCACCGTGAATTGCGTACACTCAAAAACAAAAACATGCCCGGTTCCAAAGATTTTGTCTTTACTTTAACAATTTTGGTATTGATTCCGAGCCAAAGAAGCGGAGAATACAAGTAAGGATACTTTTAAGACACAATTCTCTTTTAAATTTGGGTTTTGTGTACTTGCTTTTAGAAATCATGCTATGTTTCAAGTAAAAAATGACTTTAAAATAAAGTGTTGAAAAACGTGTCCAATATTTGAACGATTTTTTGCTTTGTAGTCAAGATGAAAAAAGACAACAAATTAAAAGACAATTTCATTAAATTTAAAGAATTTTTATGAATTATTAAAGTCAAGTTGACCTTAGCCCAAAAATGTTTTCTTTCATGTTATGATACCCATTTTTAAGTAAAATCACTTAATTATAAGGACAATACGACTTCATTGAAAAGTTTATCGACTTTTGGACAAGGGAAAAAAACATTATATTAGAGAAATGCGTCTTCTATGCTACGCAAAACTTGCATTCGTATTTTAAAGGCATGAAATCTTTGAGCTCACGACAATATTTTTTTCAGTGGATGGGGGCTATATACAATTATGAACACGATTCTACCAAAAATTACAGATTTTTACTGTTTGGTAGATTGGTAGAATTCTTGATGTTTTGGAAGATCTTGCAAAATATTCCTCTCCAACTAAGAGGTGCTTCATAAATTTCCTATAGAAATAAAATGTTGACAAAATTTTTTAATGAAATTAAATTTAGAAAAAGATTTTATAGGAATAAAATTGTGACAAAATTTTTTATAGAAATACATTTTTAACAAAATAGAAAAATAGAAAATTTTCTAAAGAAATAAAATGTTGACAAAATTTTCTATGGTAATAAAATTTTGGTAGATTATTTTTGGCTCGAATGGCAATCGTGATTATGAACCGAAAAGGGCACATTTTTCTGTGATTGGGGATCGGTTTATCTATATATATATATATATATGACTATATATGACTATAGGCTATATATGACTATAGATTGATACGGATCAATTTTGGCATGGTTGTTATCGATCATATACTAGCGCAATGTACCAAATTTTAACCGGATCTGATGAATTTTGCTCCTTCAAGAGGCTCCGGAGGTCAAATCTGGGGATTAGTTTATAAATATGTGTGCTATATATAATTATGGAACGATATGGACCAATTCTGGCATGGTTGTTAGAGACTATATACCGATACCATGTTCCAAATTTCAACCGGATCGGATGAATTTTGCTCCTCCAAGAGGCTCCGGAGGTCAAATCTGCGGATCGGTTTATATGAGGGCTATATATAATTATGAACCGATATGGACCATGGATTAGCACCTTGTTCTGTAATACAAACAATGTAGAAGAAATTCGCCTGGGCGGAGAATCGAACCGCGGACCATGTAATTTGTAAGCCAACGCACTATCCACTGAGCTATGTACCTATTGTGGTCACCAATAGATAATTATTCATATAAGTTATATTTATATAGCACGGGCCACGGGCCCATTAAACAAAGTTTATTTAACAGAAAAATACATTTAGTTGGGCACCGTAGAGCAGTGGTTGCTATGTCCGACTTGCATGCCAAGGGTCGTGGTTTCGATCCCTACTTCGACTAAAGTTTTTTTTTTACATATATTCCAGATATGGTCGGAAGATTCCGAAAAAATGTTCAACATTGCATTCTACTATATTAAATGTTTACTATGAACTGTAAAATGTGTCTTATTAAAGACCTAAAGTCAGAAAAGAACAGTGTTTGATATAAACGAAATGGACTGTATTGTTGGTTCAAAAATAACTTTTTTTATTGAAAAAATAAAAATTTTGTAACAAACGAATTTTTTTGGTGATAAAAGTGTATACAGAAAACTCTAAAACTCTTTTCGGTACACGTTTTCCAAACGTTTTATTCTTTGCGTGTATAAACCCATCTTCCGATTTGTTTTAAGAAGTTTTTATCAGTCTAAAATTTTCATAAGATTTGTCAGAAATTTTGAATTTAGTGTTATTTGAGATCCATAAATAAATTAGAAGCTGTAATTTTAAATTAAACCTCTGCCAACGTGCTATCTGAGCCGGTCTTTTGGGAGAATATTTGCTTCATCAAAGCCACTCGAAATTCTTTACATTAAATTAATGGCCTCTAATGTCCATAACTGATAGACCATTTATAAATCGATATTTCACCATTTTATTTCTATAGAAACAATATTTGTAACTGTCCAGCTATTCCTGTCGTCTGTTTTTATTTTTTATATGTTAAAATTCCTATATAGATTAATACCAGGATTTTACTTCTTAAACATCTGGAAACCTAATTATTTTTTGTTTTTATAAATACATATTCTGGAGATTCTTGTTATCTACACATATTTTGATGTGGCCTCTATATAGTCTTGTGTCGCATTTTAAATTATTGGCCTGACACAAAAATGCTGAGATATGTCGTCGAGTCAAAAATTTAAAATTAGGGTTCTTTAGGACATCTAAACACATATGGCAAAATAGAATATTTATATCGGTCTATTTTTGGAAAACTACACCTTAAAATTACAATTGGTATACTGTTAAAACGACATTTAGGTTCACCACCTGGAGTCGACTCCGGAGTCGGAGTCGAGGCTAATAAGAAATGCTGGAGTCGGAGTCGAGCAAAATTGACTCGACTCCACAGCCCAGGTTAATATACCCCCCATCCTATGGTGGAGGGTATAATAAAAATCTCTTTGGTAAGGAAATATTTAAGTCGGATACTACCACTATGCTAATACCCACTAAATCATTAGCAATTGCAATGTAGCCATATGTATTTTTATCAATTAACAAATGCGACATTTTTGCTGATATGTGTGTGCATGTCTGTTTTTGGTCAGCCAAAATCATTAATGCGAAAATATTTTACCATAAATATAAATATTTCTTAATTTCTGTTTACCTTTTGTCACAATGGTCACAACACATTCCTGTTTGATGGGCGGTATAATAATTATTTCAAAAATATTTTCATCATTTTTGTTGTCGTTTTTTTTTCGATTTGCCACCCATTTGTGTTCAGCCATTGTCTGTAGAATCCGCACATAGTCTATAGCTTAATTGGCCCAACCATCATCACTTTTACGCTAGCATAGAGAGTCTATTGCACCTTGGTGGCGTGTGCTGTGGTTATGGATTTAAAAATAAATATAAATTAATTTATTTTTAATTCGCACAAAACGTAAGAAACCCATTGAATAGAGCACAAAGGCTTGTGCAATGGTTCATCAGACACATGGTTCTTCACACACACAAACACACAAGCATACCTATGGTATTGTAATGGCCAACACCTTGAACCTGAGAAAGGTGGCAATTTTTAATTGATTCTTTATTTCTAGGAAATTAACAATGGTTAAATGTTAGGCCATGGCGAACCAGAGATACCCTACACTCATCGAAAAAAATTTGCAAAGTTTTGCATGCTAGGAAACAAATTTTAATTTATTCGTTTTTTTCCCTTTTTTTCGTCATACTCTATCAAGGTCCTGTAAAAACGTGTTAACGATAAGTGAAATTTGCAAATTTAGATTCGACTTTAGTAAAATTTATGCTAACAGGTTGGCTGATAAGTCCCCGGTCTAACAAAGAAAAACACATTTTTTTTTGTCAAAATTCGTTTTTATTATTCAACATAGTTCCCTTCAAGAGCGATACAACGATTATAACGACCTTCCAATTTTTTGATACCATTTTGGTAGTACTCCTTCGGTTTTGCCTCAAAATAGGCCTCAGTTTCTGCGATCACCTCTTCATTGCAGCCAAATGTTTTCCCTGCGAACATCCTTTTGAGGCCTGAGAACAAGAAAAAGTCGCTGGGGGCCAGATCTGGAGAATACGATGGGTGGGGAAGCAATTCGAGGCCCAATTCATGAATTTTGCCATCGTTCTCAATGACTTGTGGCACGGTGCGTTGTCTTGGTGAAACAACACTTTTTTCTTCTTCATATGGGGCCGTTTTGCCGCGATTTCGACCTTCAAACGCTCCAATAACGCCATATAATAGTCACTGTTGATGGTTTTTCTCTTCTCAAGATAATCGATAAAAATTATTCCATGCGCATCCCAAAAAACAGAGGCCATTACTTTGCCAGCGGACTTTTGAGTAGAGGTGTGCACGTGAGTAATATTGAGCTCACGCACACTCACGACGGAGAGGACTCACGGTCACGCACGCTCACGAAAAGAAAATTTATACTCACGCAAACTCACGCACGAAAATCTTTTAAATGTCATGGCTCACGAAAAATGTTGTGACTCACGAAAAACTTCGTGACTCACGAATATTTTTATGAGTGATTTACCTATAGAACCTGACTGAAAACATGAGTATGGTTAAAATCGAGTGCGTTATAAAACTTTTACCACCTAGGATGTCACTAAAATTATAAATGAATTCAACTCGTAAGCATTTTATGTTCGTAAGCGGTATTAATTTCGTGAGTGTGTTTTTCCGAATTTCGTTACTCACGCACACTCACGAAGATATTATTTTCGTGACTCACGATCACGCACGACATTTGGTTGGTTAATCATGCTCACGCACACTCACGCCGTTGCCGTCAGCGTGACTCACGACTCACGCGTGAGTCACGTAAATGTTCGTGAGTCACGATAATTTCGTGTCACGTGCACACCTCTACTTTTGAGTCTTTCCACGCTTCGGAGACGGTTCACCGGTCGCTGTCCACTCAGCCGACTGTCGATTTGACTCAGGAGTGTAGTGATGGAGCCATGTTTCATCCATTATCACATATCGACGGAAAAATTCGGATGTGTTACGAGTTAACAGCTGCAAACACCGCTCAGAATCATCAACTCATGGTTGATTTTAGTCAAGTGTGAGCTCGCGCGGCACCCATTTTGCACAGAGCTTCCGCATATCCAATTATTGATGAATGATATGACCAACACGTTCCTTTGATATCTTTAAGGCCTCTGCTATCTCGATCAACTTCATTTTACGGTCATTCAAAATCATTTTGTGGATTTTTTTGATGTTTTCGTCGGTAACCACCTCTTTCGGGCGTCCACTGCGTTCACCGTCCTCCGTGCCCATTTCACCACGCTTGAATTTTGCATACCAATCAATTATTGTTGATTTCCCTGTGGCAGAGTCCGGAAACTCATTATCAAGCCAAGTTTTTGCTTGCACCGTATTTTTTCCCTTTAGAAAACAGTATTTTATCAAAACACGAAATTGTTTTTTTTTTTCATTTTTTTCACAATAAAAAAAAGTTGTTTCACAAAAGACGCTCTATCCCACAAACTAATTGACTTACAGATGTCAAATTTTGACATGAATCATTTGAAGATTGTTACTATATAAAAATAATATGCATTTAATACTAGCGACGCCATCTACACAGTCTTACACAAGTTTACATACGGTTGAATAATTTATATTTTCATTAAATAATCAAATTTTAAAAAATATGCATATATATCCTGTCGTTTTAGTGAATTAATTTGAAAATCAAGGTAATTGTTAATTTTCAAGAAGATTTTTTTGGTATGGGTTATAAACAACAACAAGAAACATGTTTAGTTAAGAGGTAAAAAACTCAAGGGTATGTAAACTTATGTGAGACTGTGTATGTGTCAGACCGGGGACTTATCAGTCAACCTTTTATATTATATGTAGCCCCCAAATAAACCGATCCCCAATCACAGAAAAATCACAATTGCCACTCATGCCAAAAATAATCTACCAAAATTTTATTACCATAGAAAATTTTGTCAAAATTTTGTATTTCTATAGAAAATTTTGTCAAAATTTTATTGCTATAAAATTGTTTTTCAACATTTTATGTCTTTAAAAAATTTTGTCAAAAATTTATTTCTATTGAACATTTTATCAAAATTTTATTTCCTTAGAAAATTTTGTCAAAATTTTATTATGTTATTTCTATAGAAAATTTATGAAGCATTTCATAGTTGAAAGGAATATATTGCAAAATCTTCCAAAACATCAAGAATTCTACCAAATCAGTAAAAAATCTACCATTTTTGGTAGACTCGTGTTTATAATTGTATATAGCCCCCATATAAAGCGACCCCCATATTTCAATTCTGGTTCTATAATTACAGCACAAAAGTTCATATCGGTTCGTAATTATTTCTTCCCTATGTATATACCGGCCAAGAACTGAATATATACGTAGTTAATCGACCTTTCTTTTGCACTAAAAACACGTGAACTCTCTATTTCACTAAAGCCACCGTGGTGCAATGGTTAGCATGCCCGCCTAGCATACACAAGGTCGTGGGTTCGATTCCTGCTTCGACCGAACACCAAAAAGTTTTTCAGCGGTGAATTATCCCACATCAGTAATGCTGGTGACATTTCTGAGGGTTTCAAAGCTTCTCTAAGTGGTTGCACTGCAATGTGGAACGCCGTTCGGACTCGGCTATAAAAAGGAGGTCCCTTGTCATTGAGCTTAACATGGAATCGGGCAGCGCTCAGTGATAAGAGAGAAGTTCACCAATGTGGTATCACAATGGACTGAATAGTCTAAGTGAGCCTGATACATCGGGCTGCCACCTAACCTAACCTAAAGCCAATTTAACTTTATTTTAGTTCATGGAATTGTTAAATATGAAGAGAGTTTCCTTTACTCTAATAATTTTTTGCGTACGTTAGTTAAATGAACTAAAAAACGGGAAAAAATTATACACAAATGAAGTAAAAAGTTTTACTAAATTCGTACTTCTCACAAAACAGTTCATTATTCCTTTAAATTTGTAAATTTTATTACAAATGTGCCCATCATGAACTTCATATGTCACTAAAGACATTCTGGCAAATTTGGAATTCCAAGTTTTTCTTCCAAACTACAAAATTTTCTTTAACAAGTGAAAAAAATTAATTATTTCTAATAAGCTTTCTTGAATTTGTCGAAAAATATTTACTTATTTTTGTGATATGGGCGCGATGTCAGCGTTTGTAATACTGTTTACTTAAAATTTTCTACAAATATTAAAAATTTTCTAAAAATAAATAAATGTTTTCTTCCTGGTGGGTTCACTGTTTTTTCAGTGTGTCTACTTTATATCCCGCATGGACTAACTTACAATATAGAAGATGATGTTAAGAAATTTTAAGATGTCTTGCCATCGATCGCAACCCAAATAATTTAATTGTGTATGACCGTCTTTAGTAGAAGTTTCTACGCAATCCATAGTGGCGGGTACATAAGATTCGGCCTGGCCGAACTTACGGCCGTATATACTTGTTTATAAAGACCTTGCATAAATTCGCAATCCTTTTTATACCCTCCATCATAGGATGGGGGTATATTAACTTTGTCATTCCGTTTGTAACACATAGAAATATTGCTCTAAGACCCCATAAAGTATATATATTCTGGGTCGTGGTGAAATTCTGAGTCGATCTAAGCATGTCCGTCCGTCCGTCCGTCTGTTGAAATCACGCTAACTTCCGAACGAAAGAAGCTATCGACTTGAAACTTGGCACAAGTAGTTGTTATCGATGTAGGTCGGATGGTATTGAAAATGGGCCATATCGGTCCACTTTTACGTATAGCCCCCATATAAAGGGATCCTCAGATTTGGCTTGTGGAGCCTCTAACAGAAGCATTTTCATCCGATCCGGCTGAAATTTGGTACATGGTGTTGGTATATGGTCTCTAACAACCATGCAAAAATTAGTCCACATCGGTCCATAATTATATATAGCCCCCATATAAACCGATCCCCAGATTTGGCTTGTGGAGCCTAAAAGGGAAGAAAATTTCATCCGATCCGGCTGAAATTTGGTACATGATGTTGGTATATGGTCTGTAACAACCATGCAAAAATTGGTCCATATCGGTCCTTAATTATATATAGCCCCCATATAAACCGATCCCCAGATTTGGCTTGTGGAGCCTCTAAGAGAAGCATATTTCATCCGATCCGGCTGAAATTTGGTACATGGTGTTGGTATATGGTCTCTAACAATCATGCAAAAATTGGTCCACATCGGTCCATAATTATATATAGCCCCCATATAAACCGATCCCCAGATTTGGGTTCCGGAGCCTCAAAGAGAAGCAAATTTCATCCGATCCGCCTGAAATTTGGTACATGATATTGGTATATGGTCTCTAACAACCATGCAAAAATTGGTCCACATCGGTTCATAATTATATATAGCCCCCATATAAACCGATCCCCAGATTTGGCTTGCGGAGCCTAAAAGAGAAGCAAATTTCGTCCGATCCGGCTGAAATTAGGTACATAGTGTTAGTATATGGTCTCTAACAACCATGCAAAAATTGGTCCACATCGGTCCATAATTATATATAGCCTCCATATAAACCGATCCCCAGATTTGGATTGCGGAGCCTCAAAGAGAAGAAAATTTCATCCGATCCGGCTGAAATTTGGTACATGATGTTGGTATATGGTCTGTAACAACCATGCAAAAATTGGTCCATATCGGTCCTTAATTATATATAGCCCCCATATAAACCGATCCCCAGATTTGGCTTGTGGAGCCTCTAAGAGAAGCATATTTCATCCGATCCGGCTGAAATTTGGTACATGGTGTTGGTATATGGTCTCTAACAATCATGCAAAAATTGCTCCACATCGGTCCATAATTATATATAGCCCCCATATAAACCGATCCCCAGATTTGGGTTCCGGAGCCTCAAAGAGAAGCAAATTTCATCCGATCCGCCTGAAATTTGGTACATGATATTGGTATATGGTCTCTAACAACCATGCAAAAATTGGTCCACATCGGTTCATAATTATATATAGCCCTCATATAAACCGATCCCCAGATTTGGCTTGTGGAGTCTCTAAGAGAAGCACATTTCATCCGATCCGGCTGAAATTTGGTACATTGTGTTGCTATATGGTCTCTAACAATCATGCAAAAATTGGTCCACATCGGTCCATAATTATATATAGCCCCCATATAAACCGATCCCCAGATTTGGCTTGTGGAGCCTCTAAGAGAAGCATATTTCATCCGATCCGGCTGAAATTTGGTACATGATATTGGTATATGGTCTCTAACAACCATGCAAAAATTGGTCCACATCGGTCCATAATTATATATAGCCTCCATATAAACCGATCCCCAGATTTGGCTTGCGAAGTCTCCAAGAGAAGCAAATTTCATCCAATCCGGTTGTAATTTGGAACATGGTGTTAGTATATGATCTTTAACAAGCGTGCCAGAATTGGTCCATATCGGTCCATAATTGTATATAGCCCCCATATAAAACGTTCTCCAGATTTGACCTCCGAAGCATCTTGGAGGAGCAAAATTCATCCGATCCGGTTCAAATTAGGAACGTGGTGTTAGAATATGGTCGCTAACAACCATACCAAAATGGTCCAATCACACAAAAATTGGTCCATATCGGTTCATAATCATGGTTGCCACTAGAGCCAAAAATAGTCTACCAAAATTTTATTTCTATGGAAAATTTTGTTAAAATTTTAATTCTATAGAAAATTTTGTTAAAATTTTATTTCTGTAGAAAATTTTGTCAAAATGTTATGTCTACTTTGTCAAACTGAATTATATACGTATTGGATCGATCTTTTTTGATTATATATATACCACGTATGGACTTACATACAATTTAGAAGATGGTGTTAGGAGGTTTTAAGATACCTTGCCATCGGCAAGCGTTACCGCAACTTAAGTAATCCGATTGTGGATGGCAGTGTTTAGAAGAAGTTTCTACGCAATCCATGATGGAGGGTACATAAGCTTCGGCCTGGCCGAACTTACGGCCGTATATACTTGTTTTATTTCAACCCCATTATTGCATTTTCCCCAACCTAAAATGCCTTCGACATTTGTATGTCAAAGGCCATAAATTATTAATTATGACTGATGTAAATTGATGAGGCGTCCTTATTGTTGTGGGCCCTGTGTTAACATTATGTATACAAATAAAAATTAATTATCTTTATTATTTATACATAAATCGCACAAAAATGTGTAATAGGGTACTATTAAATGCCCAGTGGGAAAATTCATGATATGTAATGTCTTATTTCAGGCCTCCTTCTTAGACATGCTGGAGAGACTCCATATTCCTTTCCAGTCAACACAGGGTGGCATTATGAGGAAATGCCTTCCATCTCATTTCCAAAAAAAAAACAACGATATCAAACTAGAAGTGCCTATATGTAATAAGAATTTTTCGTTAATGTGGTATCACAATGGACTGAATAATCTAAGTGAGACTGAAATAAATCGAGAAATAACCGATTTATTTCACCGATTAATCTAACCTAACCTACTACCCTTCTAATTGGTACCGTGAAATATATTGCACGTATGATTTGTTTCAGACTAAAAATTGTGTACTAACTCTCGCAAATTTACTGTAAAAAAAGTCTCCAGCAAAAGCTTTTAACTTCTCAAATGTCCAATTATATATTTCTCGGGGTCTCTTTTGCTTACTTTTTGGAGTAAACGAACGACTTCCAGTAAAAATTTTTAATAATTATCAGGTAATATATGGGGAAGTAGTGATACTAATGCAAGGGGAGAGTCGCTAATAGAGTTTATTTTGCGTACTAATCTGGTAGTTTGCAACAAGGGAGATGCCCCAACCTTTGTCACTAAAAACAGGCAAGAGGTTTTGGACATCACCTTGGCCTCGCAAGAACTGAATGAAATGATATCTGAGTGGCATGTTTTAAGTGAACACAGCTTCTCAGATCATCGCTACATCAGTTTCAAATTTGATGTTCATACCACCAAGACCATATTTCCGCCAAATGTTAGGAAAGCTGACTGGAATAGGTATAGGGAATCGTTCAATATGATGATACCGGAAATACCAGAGACAAATATGAGCACTGTGCAAGTTATCGAACACGCAGTAGAGAGGATTACTAAGGCCTTCAACATTTCACTGAAAGCTGCATGCCCTAAAGGGAAGCCAAGGGGGAAAAATCGACCACCATGGTGGTCTACGGAGTTAGGTAATATGAGGAAATCGTGCAGGAAGCTCTTTAACAAAGCAAAGTCCACCAGAGCTCCTGTGGATTGGGACGCTTACAAGAAGAATCTGAAAGAATACAAGCGAGAACTGAGAAAGGCTCAGCATAACTCTTGGAATGATTACTGCAGCAGCATTGAGAATACGTCCGAGGCTTCCAGACTACGGAAGGTGCTAGAATCCACGAGCTCCGCTCCAGGTTTCATTAAAACATCGGAGGGCAATTGGACAACGTCCAGTGAGGAGATGCTGGAGGTACTATTGGACACACATTTTCCCGGAAATCAGACGGTTGAACCATGCACTGGCGATGCCACAGTGGCTCAGCGGTCGTTTCCTATCGAGGAAATTGTATCAGAATCTAGAATAAAATGAACGTTAAATAGCTTTGGATCATTCAAATCCCCCGGACCTGATGGAATTACTCCGGCGGAGTTAAAAGCGGTGGCTGACAGAATTATCCCCTGGTTGTCGGCGATATATATAGGATATATCAACTTAGCATATATTCCACGAAAGTGGAGAGAATCAAAAGTCGTTTTCATACCTAAAGCGGGAAAAGCCTCTCACTCGAATGCGAAGGATTTCCGACCAATCAGCTTATCATCATTCCTACTTAAGACTCTGGAGAGGATTATAGATATTTATCTTAGAACTAGCGTCGATTCAAGTTTGCTCTCGAAACGACAACATGCATACTCGAAAGGCAGGTCTACTGAGACCGCATTACATGAACTAGTCAGCTTTATTGAAAGCTCACTATCTGTCAAAGAATACACAATCGTGGCATTTCTAGACATCGAAGGGGCGTTCAATAACGTCCATCCGAGCTCGATATTAAATGGACTGACAACTCTGAATGTTGATCCAGGTATACTTAGGCTGTTAGACGAACTTCTAAGGAAGAGACGCATTTCAGCCACACTAGGACAAGCAAACATACAAAGGTATGTGAACAGAGGCACTCCTCAAGGAGGAGTTCTATCACCTCTTCTTTGGAATGTTGCTATAAACGACCTTCTTGTTTCCCTAGAAAAAGAAAGGATACAAGTGGTGGCATACGCAGATGATGTGGCGCTAGCAGTCAGGGGAAAATTCCCATCAACAGTTAGAGATATTATACAGAGAGCCCTCCGGATGACTGAGAAATGGGCGAATGATAATGGTCTTGGGGTAAATCCTGCAAAGACAGAACTAGTCATGTACTGCAAAGATCGCAAAACTCCCACGGTTAGGCCCATTTCCTTAGGGGTATTGAAATTCCCTTTAGGGAGTGTGCAAAATACCTTGGCGTTATTTTGGACAGGAAGCTGAACTTTAAGCTTAATATTGAAGAAAGGGCGAGGAAAGCAACGGTAGCTTTATACTCGTGCAAAAAGGCAATAGGGAAAAAGTGGGGACTAAAACCAAAAATTGTACATTGGCTATACACGGCAGTGGTTAGACCTATAATGATATATGGTGTTGTAGTCTGGTGGCCGGCACTTCACCAGCCGACAAGTTTAGACAAAGTTCAGCGTATGGTGTGCTTGTGTATCTCAGCTGCATTCAACAAGACAGGAACAAACTCCCTTAATGTCATACTGCATCTATTGCCTTTAGACATTTTGGCCAAACAGTCAGCTGCAACAACGGCTGTGCGGTTGCGCGAGCTATCGCTGTGGTCGGAAAAAAGTTACGGTCACAGTTCGGTCCTCAAAATAATGCCAGATGTGCCTAACGTAGTGGATTACACTTTGGCGAGTCCACTTTTCGACAAAAAGTTTGAGACTCTAATTCCCAACAGTGAGGCGTGGTGTACACGGACCCCGGGGAATAAAAGATATATAGATTTATACACTGATGGCTCCAAATTGGATGGCCAAGTGGGTTTCGGAGTATATTCTAAAGATCTGGAACTTCGAATAGCGAAAAGATTACCTGATCACTGTAGTGTTTTTCAGGCTGAAATATTAGCAATAAGAGAAGTGGTGAATTGGCTGAGAAGTAATGCTCCAAGCAATATTGGCATTAATATATACTCTGTGGACTCTTTGTTCCTCAACTCGAAAACGGCCATCGACAGCCGCAAATCTCTCAATGAGATGGCTGAGCAGCACAATATTCACCTAATATGGGAGCCTGGCCACAGGAACATATCGGGGAACTGCGAAGCAGATGAGCTAGCAAGGCTAGGAACTACCTTACATATTCCAGGGGAACTAGAATCTGTTGGTGTGCCTCTGGCTACCTGCAAGCTCTTACTGCGTGAGAAGGCTGTCATGATGGCAAATGTTCGATGGGAGAATTGTAAGGGTTGTAACGACACCAAGCAAATATGGCCCCATTTAAACTTAAACCGCACACTAGATATGCTAGTGTTCTCGAGACGCCAGATATCACTCCTGATATCTGCTATAACGGGTCACTGCCTCATAGGCGATTTTGCAAAAACTATTGGTGCGAAGTATAATGACTATTGTATGAGCTGTCATGATGCGGAGGAAAAGGAATCAATAAAACACCTCTTGTGTGAGTGTCCTGCATTTTGTGTAAGGCGTAAGCAAATTTTAGGGGCATATAGCTTCAGATTACTGGCGGCCCTGGAAAACGTTAACTTAAGCAGTCTGCTAATGTTTTTGGAACAATCTGGTTGGTTCAACAGAAGAAAATAATCGAGAAGGTTCAACGGTTAAGACTAGAAGTGCCCATATGTAATAGGTACTTTTAGTTAATGTGGTATCACAATGGACCGAATAGTCTAAGTGAGCCTGAATCTTAATCGGGCTGCCACTTTACCCTAACCTCACCTATCAGGTAATAAATACTATCAGGATAATTCGAAACGATGAACATGAAACCTAGTTAAGGGCTGAATAAACAATTCTGTTTATTCATTGCGTACAATTCAATTTAATTATATTTATTGTACTCGCACATGGCTTGTTCTTATGGATATATTTATTACCTTCGTAAATTATTTCATTCCCTCAATTAATCAAGGATATACACATTCGGAAACACTGTATTGCGTCGGTATCTTTAATCATATTCCTTGGTACGGGTCCGTTGTTATTCGTTATACTTTCATGTTAAATTGTTGCATTTTCCCCTTGTTACGTTTTTTGTGTATATTTTTTCATGCATTCGCATTCTGATTTATTTTCAGTTGTCTTTCATTCGTACAATCATGGTATTCGTTTTTTGTTTTTTTTTTTTTTTTGGTTTTCTTTCCTTTTATTGTTATATGCTTTTTTCAGAGTTTGTTGTTAGTTGTTTTTTGTTTCAATTCACATTTTAAAGTGCGATTGTTGGCAAATGAAAACCGAGAGCAAATAAAGGAAATTCCCATTGTTGCCATTGGGGTTTTGTTGTCATTTGGCTAAATGCCGAGCAGAGCTAACCTATAGACCGCCTGATACCTATCCACCAGCATAGTCCAAATGGCAGATAGACAAGAACCATCAACAAGAATGACACATATAAATACTAGAGTTTCTGAACCAAGCAAACATTTCCTGGTTTGTTTAAATAAGCGTAATCGAAAAATTCCCAATCAATTACAAAATTAATTGACACAATTTTAAAAATTAAAAAATTAAAATTTTTTTTTTTTAAATTTTAAAAATTAAGATAATTAAGAAAATGATTGCAACTTTTACGATTTTAAGTGAAATAATTATTATGCCAATTAATATTTCAATTGAATTATAAAAAATATTTCCAATCATAAATAAAATTGAAAGAAATAAAATATTTATATTTAAATCAACGAAAAATTATAATTATAACTGAAAAGCTCATCAGAAAATACAATAATACATATTTGAGAGCGCCTTAGGTTAGGTTAGTTTAGAGGGCAGCCCGATGTATCAGGCTCACTTAGACTATTCAGTCCATTGTGATACCACATTGGTGAACTTCTCTCTTATCACTGAGTGCTGCCCGATTCCATGTTAAGCTCAATGACAAGGGACCTCCTTTTTATAGCCGAGTCCGAACGGCGTTCCACCTTGCAGTGAAACTTTGAAACCCTCAGAAATGTCACCAACATTACTGAGGTGGTATAATCCACCGCTGGAAACTTTTTTGTTGTTCGGTCGAAGCAGGAAACGAACCCACGACCTTGTGTATGCAAGGCGGGCATGCTAACCATTGCACCACGGTGGTTCCCTTGAGAGTGCCTTAGATGAAGTGGTTTTAAAGTTGGCCCTTTAGAACAACTTCCAAATTGTTTTTGCTGGGACTCTAAGTGAAAAAAATATTTAAGTATCTTATGGTATGATATCATCATACGATCATTATAATTGTACTGGTAGTGTTGGTTGAAAAGAACCTCAACACCTGCAATAGTTCAATTTCAGACCGTAGTGAATAAAAAATGAAAAAAAAAACTCCTAAAACCATTTAGCGTAAATGCTTCACTTCACTTAAAAAAAAATGCACCCAAGATGTACGTTAATTTAAAAACAAATAAACAAATCTATATTACAAACGAAAATATGATAAAAGTAAATAAAAATTATTCAAGAAATTCAAAATAATTTATTAGACATATTTCTGTTGGTATAAGAAAATTTCGTACTATGAAGAAAAAATTTAAGTCAGAACACTTAAAAAAACAGGGAACCCACCAGAAAGGAAAATTTTTGTTAATATTAGAAATATTGGATTAATTTTTGAAAATTTTAACTAAACTGTATTACAGCACATAGATGTCACGCTTATTTCATAAAAATAAGTTAATATTTTTCAACCAATTCAAAAAAATGTATTAGACATAAATATTTTCTTTCATTTGTTAAAGAAAAAATTGTATAGTTTATCGGAAAAAAATGGAGGTTAAAATTGCAAAAATGTCTTTAGTGCCATACGAAGATCAAGATGGGCGCATTTTTGGTAAAATTTACAAATTTTAAGAAATTCTAAACTGTTTTTGGGAGACACAAATTTAGTAAATCTATACTTTATTGAAGTAAAATTTTGTCCTCCGATTTAGTTCATTTATCATAGTGTAGACTGTAGGCAACATACCGTTCAAATGCCTCAAAATTAATAGAAATAACTTCTTTAGCTCAATCACGCACTGTATCCCGTAGTTTACATACTGAGCTAATAAACTTGTAAAAATATAACAATTAGGTGGCACTACTTGCTGGAAATTGGCATTTCTTTATTGACTATTGGTACTTACGAACAAGTGCCGGTTTGCTGTGACTTCAAAACGTAATAAAAAAATGTTGTGCTTGTGTTTTGTGTGAAGTCTTGATAAATTGGAGAGGTAAGTGTTTGAGCTTTATTGTAGAATGGTCTTTTTGAAAAATTTTTACGTTTTTTATACCCTTCACCACTACTGTGGTACAGGGTATAATACGTTTGTGCATTTGTATGTAACGCAAAGAAGGAAAAGTCTGAGACCCATCGTTTAGTATACCGATCGTCTTAGAATTAAATTCTGAGTCGATTTAGCGATGTCCGTCTGTCTGTCTGTCTGTTGATATATTTTTGTGTGCAAAGTACAGCTCGCAGTTTTAGTTCGATTGTCCTAAAATTTGGTACAGGGTCCTGTTTCGGCTCAAAGACGATCCCTATTGATTTTGGAAAAAATCGGTTCAGATTTAGATATAGCTGCCATATATATTTTTCACCGATCTGGTCATAATTGGCGTGTATATGAACCGATCTTCCTCAAATTCCGTACATCCGAATATTTTATGGGTCTCGAAAAACTTGCAGAATATCATCCAAATCGGTTCAGATTTAGATATAGCTCCCATATATAGCTTTCGCCCGATTTACACTCATTTGCCCACAGAGGCCAATTTTTTGCTCCGATTTAGTTGAAATTTTGCACAGGGAGTATAATTAGCATTGTAGCTATGCGTGTCAAATTTGGTTGAAATCGGTTCAGATTTAGATATAGCTCCCATATATAGCTTTCGCCCGATTTACACTCAAATGACCACAGAGGCCAATTTTTTGCTCCGATTTAGTTGACATTTTGCACAGGGAGTATAATTAGCATTGTAGCTATGCGTGCCAAATTTGGTTGAAATCGGTTCAGATTTAGATATAGCTCCCATATATAGCTTTCGCCCGATTTACACTCATATGACCACAGAGGCCAATTTTTAACTCCGATTTAGTTGAAATTTTGCACAGGGAGTAGAATTAGCATTGTAGCTATACGTGCCAAATTTGGCTGAAATCGGTTCAGATTTAGATATATCTCCCATATATAGCTTTCGCCCGATTTACACTCATATGACCACAGAGGCCAATTTTTAACTCCGATTTAGTTGAAATTTTGCACAGGGAGTAGAATTAGCATTGTAACTATGCGTGCCAAATTTGGTTGAAATCGGTTCAGATTTAGATATAGCTCCCATATATATGTTTTTCTGATTTCGACAAAAATGGTCAAAATACCAACAGTTTCCTTGTAAAATCGCCACTGCTTAGTCCAAAAGATGTAAAAATGACTCTAATTTTCCTAAACTTCTAATACATATATATCGAGCGATAAATCATAAATAAACTTTTGCGAAGTTCCCTTAAAATTGCTTCAGATTTAAATGTTTCCCATATTTTTGTACTAACATTGTGTTCCGCCCTAGTGCATTAGCCGACTTAAATTTTGAGTCTATAAATTTTGGAGAAGTCCATCAAATTCTGTCCAGATCGAGTGATATTTAAATGTATGTATTTGGGACAAACCTTTATATATAGCCCCCAACACATTTGACGGATGTGATATGGTATCGAAAATTTAGATCTACAAAGTGGTGCAGGGTATAATATAGTCGGCCCCGCCCGACTTTAGACTTTCCTTACTTGTTTTGTACTAACATTGTGTTCCGCCCTAGTGCATTAGCCGACTTAAATTTTGAGTCTATAAATTTTGGAGAAGTCTATCAAATTCTGTCCAGATCGAGTGATATTTAAATGTATGTATTTGGGACAAACCTTTATATATAGCCCCCAACACATTTGACGGATGTGATATGGTATCGAAAATTTAGATCTACAAAGTGGTGCAGGGTATAACATAGTCGGCCCCGCCCGACTTTAGACCTTCCTTACTTGTTTTTTTTTTTTTTTGTTTTTGGTGGCAAATAATGTTTGGCCAATTTGTGGGAGTTCCTCTTCAAATAATAAAAATAAATGAAAATTAAACAAGTATATACGGCCGTAAGTTGAAAACTGTCATCCGCAATCGAATTACTTGGGTTGCGGTAACACTTGCCGATGGCAAGGTATCTTAAAACGTCCTAACACCTTCTTCTAAATTGCAAGGTAGTCTATATGTGGTATATATTCAACTAAAAAAGGACGATTAAATACGTATATAATTAGGTTTGAGAAAATTTTTTATAGAAATAAAATTTTGACAAAAGTTTCTATAGAAATAAAATTTCTATATAAAAAACAACAACAATGATTTTGGCAAAATAAAATTTTGACAAAATTTTCTATAGAAGTAAAATTTGGACAACATTATCTATAGAAATACAATTTTGAAAAAATTTTCTATAGAAATAAAATTTTGACAAAATTTTTTATAGAAATAAAATGTTGACAAAATTTTCTATAGAAATAAAATTTTGGTAGATTATTTTTGGTTCGAGTGGCAACCATGATTATGAACCGATATGAACCAATTTTTGTGTGATTGGGGATCGGCTATATATAACTATAACCGATATGGTCCAATTTTGGCATGGTTATTAGCGGCCATATACTAACACCACGTTCAAAATTTCAACCGGATCGGATGAATTTTGCTTCTCCAAGAGGCTCCAGAAATCAAATCTGGGGAACGGTTTATATGTGGGCTATATATAATTATGGACCGATATGGACCAATTTTTGCATGGTTGTTAGAGACCATGGACAAACACCATGTACCAAATTTCAACCGGATCGGATGAAATTTGCTTCTCTTAGAGGCCTCGCAAGCCATATTTGCGGGTCCGTTTATATGGGGGCTATACGTAAAAGTGGACCGATATGGCCCATTTGCAATACCATCCGACCTACATCAATAACAACTACTTGTGCCAAGTTTCAAGTCGATAGCTTGTTTCGTTCGGAAGTTAGCGTGATTTCAACAGACGGACGGACGGACGGACATGCTCAGATCGACTCAGAATTTCACCACGACCCAGAATATATATACTTTATGGGGTCTTAGAGCAATATTTCAATGTGTTACAAACGGAATGACAAAGTTAATATACCCCCCCATCCTATGGTGGAGGGTATAAAAAATACGTGTATTTTATTTTTTTTGTTATCATCTCCAATACAAAAAATCATACAAATCGGAGTTCATGAGTCATAGAGGGTTAACTAACGTACGCAAAAAATTATTAAAGTCAAAGAAAATTTCTTAAAACATACAAAAAATTTATGAACAAAAATAGAATTAAATTTAGTGACATATGGAGTTCAATTGGTTTTGAATGAATTTATAAAAATGTCTTTAGCTCTATACAAAGTTCATGGTGGCCACGTTTTTACTAAAATTTAAAGATTATAGGAAGTGCTTTGTGTGAAATTCGAATTGCTTCGTATATCTTAAATAAACCTAAAATTATTACAGTGAAGAAAAGTTTCTCATATTGGGGAACATAATAATTTCCATAAATTAAAATAAAGTTAAATAGACTTTAGAAGACACAGTTTGGATATTTTCTGCTGAGAATTAAGCAGGGATCGCTGTATTAAATTAAATTTGAATAAAAAATATTTTTTTTACAAATTAGTTTATATTTATTGCAAATTAAATCAAATTGAGAAACATACTTATAAATGCTTGCAGGGCTCAAAGAATCAATGAAAAATGCCAAATCTGTAAGTTTTCTTTCTCTCTCACGCTCTCACTCTTTCCATGAATTAAAATGAAGTTGAAATGGTTTCAGGCCCCTATTATTGAGTATCGGATTACGTTTGGAGATTTTCTGCTGTGAAATTAAGCAGGGATTACTGTATTTAATCAGATTAAATTTTAATTAATTAAATTATTTTCTTTTAAACACAATACTAGAGAAATGCTTGTAGGGTTTAACTAACTAATGAAATATGCCAAATCTCTAAGTTATTTTTCTCATTCACTCTCTCGCTCTCAATCTCTGTCTAGGACCCCCATCATCACAGGCTCTCTATCGCCCACTAGCATCTGGTCTCATCCACTCCACTCATATCTTTATTACGCTTTATTACATTGTGAACAGTTTTTATTGTGCACGATATTTGGCCAATTTCAACGAAAAACAAAAGCAAACAAAAACTAAACTAGAAACTGAAAACAAACATAGCGTTAAGAGTTATCAAACGAGAATGCATTTGAACAGTCGTGCCATAAGCATTTCATAAAACATATCATAAATATTAATTTAAGCCTTTCAACAACGCCAAAATAGCCAAAGCCTTTGGATGAGGAAGCGTTTATTTTGTAGAGAGCCCTGAGTATGCCAAATTAAACTGGGCATATACTTTTGTGTGATTTGATGTTACATCAATATACAAGTAAAAATTGGCTACTACTACAGTTATATAAGATGCCATAATCTTGTGTTTGCGGTTCAAATGGACTTGTCAAGGGTGCTAAATTAACTAATAACAAATGTTCGTATAATAATTCTGTTAAACAAAATTTGAATCCTGTTTTGGACACTGTAGACTTAACTCATTATGATGGATTGGATGACAACTAATATCGAGCATTAATTAAAATAAAATTCTTTTCATTTCTATAAAACCCTCATATATATGGTAAATACCCTCATATAAAAATACCCTCACATTTTCTGGTCATTTTCTTACACACATTTATTTCGGTGCATTTTATTTAATTTCATTTAATTTATTTGAAATAATTATTTCGCCATTTCGTGTGCCTAATAGTGACATTAATTATGTGATTTTACACAGAGAGGAAAACTTTTGTATCAGAAACAGCATAAAACTTGAGCATGACAATACTAATTAACATTTAAATGTCATCGTTATTGACAAAACGGCATCTAATTTTCTTTTTGTATATCGTTGAGTGTGAGAAATCCCTAGTGGTAAATGGCAAAAAAAAAAACAAACGACAATACAAAAAACAAAAACATCAGCAGGAAGTCCTGGTAACAAATGTCGCTATGACAGACACATTAAAACAATAGACAGACACGCTAACTCAGCAGGCAAAAGTTATACCAAAAATATCTTGTCTTTGATTTCATAGCAACGACCCTGGTATACCCTTCAAATTAAATCTCTTGATGTAAGAACCAAGCTTTAGCAAAATTTGTAGTAGAATTGTCTTAAATGAAATGATCTGAAATTAAATTAATAAAATGAAATAAAATAAATCAAAATAGAATAAAATAAAATAATGTAAAATAAAATCAAATTAAAAAGCAAGTATATACGGCCGTAAGTTCGGCCAGTCCGAAGCTTATGTACCCTCCACCATGGATTGTGTAGAAACTTCTTCTAAACACTGCCATCCACAATCGAATTACTTGGGTTGCGGTAACACTTGCCGATTGCAAGGTATCTTAAAACTTCCTAATACCGAAGTCCATACGTGGTATATATTAAACTTAAAAAGGCCGATTAAATACGTATATAATTAAGTGTGACAAAATTTTCTATAGAAATAAAATTTTGACAACATTTTCTATAGAAGTAAAGTTTGGAAAAAATTTTCTATAGAAATACGATTTTAACAAAATTTTCTACAGAAATAACATTTTGACAAAATTTTCTAAAGAAATAAAATTTAGACAAAATTTTCAAAAGATTTAAAATTTTGACAACATTCTCTATAGAATTAAAATTTTGACAACATTTTCTATAGAAATAAAATTTTGCCAAAATTTTCTATAGAATTAAATTTGACAAAATTTTCTATAGAAATAAAATTTTGCCAGATTACTTTTGGCTCGAGTGGCAACCATGATAATGAACTGCTATGGACCAATTTTTGTGTGATTGGGGATCGGCTATATATAACTATAGACCGATATGGACCAATTTTGGCATGTTTATTAGCTGCCATATACTAGCACCACGTTGCAAATTTGAACCGGATCGGATGAATTTTGCTCCTCCAAGCGGCTCCGGATTTCAAATCTGGGGATCAGTTTACGTGGGGGCTATATATAATTATGGACTGATATAGACAAATTTTTGCAAGGTTATTAAGGACCATATATCAACACCATGTGCCAAATTTCAGCCGGATCGGATGAAATTTGCTTCTCTTTGAGGCTCAACAAGCCAAATCGGGGGATCGGTTTATAAGGGGGCTATATATATTTATGGACCGATTTGCATGGTTGTGAGAGACCATGGACAAACACCATGTACCAAATTTCAACCGGATCGGATGAAATATGCTTCTCTTATAGGCTCTGCAAGCCAAATTTGCGGGTCCGTTTATATGGGGGCTATACGTAAAAGTGGCCCGATATGGCCCATTTGCAATACCATCCGACCTACATCAATAACAACTACTTGTGCCAAGTTTCAAGTCGATAGCTTGTTTCGTTCGGAAGTTAGCGTGATTTCAACGGACGGACGGACATGCTCAGATCGACTCACAATTTCACCACGACCTAGAATATATATACTTTATGGGGTCTTAGAGCAATATTTCGATGTGTTACAAACGGAATGACAAAGTTAATTACCCCCATCCTATGGTGGAGGGTATAATAAATGAAATGAAATGAATTGAAATAAAATAAAATAAAATAAAATAAAATACAACAAAATATAAATAAAATAAAAAAAAGCATATACAGCAGTAAGTTCGGCCCGGCCGAATCTTAAATACGAGTACTCACCACCTTAGGTTAGGTTAGGTTAGGTTAAAGTGGCAGCCCGATTAAGATTCAGGCTCACTTAGACTATTCAGTCCATTGTGATACCACATTAACTAAAAGTACCTATTACATATGGGCACTTCTAGTTTTAACCGCTGAACCTTCTTGATTATTTTTCTTAGTTGAACCAACCAGATTGTTCCAAAAATATTAGCAGACTGCTTAAGTTAACGTTTTCCAGATCCGCCAGTAATCTGAAGCTATATGCTCCTAAAAGTTGCTTGCGCTTTACACAAAATGCAGGACACTCACACAAGAGGTGTTTAATTGATTCTTTTTCCTCCGCATCATGACAGCTCATACAATAGTCATTATACTTCGCGCCAATAGTTTTTGCAAAATCTCCTATCAGGCAGCGACCCGTTATAGCAGATATCAGGAGTGATATCTGACGTCTCGAGAACATTAGCATATCTAGTGTGCGGTTTAAGTTGAAATGGGGCCATATTTGCTTGGTGTCGTTACAACATTTGCAATTCTCCCATCGAACATTTGCCATCATAACAGCCTTCTCACGCAGCATGAGCTTGCAGGTAGCTAGGGGCATACCAACAAATTCTAGTTCCCCTGGAATATGTAAGGTAGTCCCTAGCCTTGCCAACTCATCGGCTTCGCAGTTCCCCGGTATGTTCCTATGGCCAGGCACCCATATTAGGTGAATATTGTACTGCTCAGCCATCTCATTGAGAGATTTGCGGCAATCGATGGCCGTTTTCGAGTTGAGGAACACAGAGTCCAAGGATTTTATTGCAGGTTGACTGTCTGAGTATATATTAATGCCCACATTTTTTGGAACATTACTTCTCAGCCAATTCGCCACCTCTCTTATTGCTAATATTTCAGCCTGAAAAACACTACAGTGATTAGGTAATCTTTTCGCTATTTGAAGTTCCAAATCATTAGAATATACTCCGAAACCCACTTGTCCATCCAATTTGGAGCCATCAGTGTAGAAATCTATATATTCTTTATTCCCCGGGGTCTGTGTGCACCACGCCTCACTGTTGGGGATTAGAGTCTCAAACTTTTTGTCGAAAAGTGGACTCGCCAAAGTGTAATCCACTACGTTAGGCACATCTGACATTGTTTTGAGGACAGAACTGTGACCGTAACCTTTTTCCGACCACAGCGATAGTTCGCGCAACCGCACAGCCGTTGTTGCAGCTGACTGTTTGGCCAAAATGTCTAAAGGCAATAGATGCAGCATGACATTAAGGGAATTTGTTCCTGTCTTGCTGAATGCGCCTGAAATACACAAACACGCCATACGCTGAACTTTATCTAAACCAGTCGGTTTCTGATGTGCCGGCCACCAGACTACAACACCATATAGCATTATAGGTCTAACCACTGCCGTGTATAGCCAATGCACAATTTTTGGTTTTAGTCCCCACTTTTTTCCTATTGCCTTTTTGCACGAGTACAAAGCTACAGTTGCCTTCCTCGCCCTTTCTTCAATATTAAGCTTAAAGTTCAGCTTCCTGTCCAAAATAACGCCAAGGTATTTTGCACAATCACCAAAGGGAATTTCAATACCCCCTAAGGAAATAGGCCTAACCGTGGGAGTTTTGCGATCTTTGCAGTACATGACTAATTCTGTCTTTGCGGGATTTACCCCAAGACCATTGTCTTTCGCCCATTTTTCAGTCATCCGGAGGGCCCTCTGAATAATATCTCTGATTGTGGATGGGAATTTTCCCCTGACTGCCAGAGCTACATCATCTGCGTATGCCACCACTTTTATCCTTTCTTTTTCTAGAGTAACCAGAAGGCTATTTATAGCAACATTCCAAAGAAGAGGTGATAGAACTCCTCCTTGGGGAGTGCCTCTGTTCACATACTTTTGTATGTTTGCTTGTCCTAGTGTGGCTGAAATACGTCTCTTCATTAGCAGTTCGTCTAACAGCCTGAGTATACATGGATCAACATTCAGAGTTGTCAGTCCATTTAATATCGAGCTCGGATGGACATTATTGAATGCCCCTTCGATGTCTAGAAACGCCACGATTGTGTATTCTTTGACAGATAGTGAGCTTTCAATAAAGCTGACTAGTTCATGTAGTGCGGTCTCAGTAGACCTGCCCTTCGAGTATGCATGCTGTCGTTTCGAGAACAAACTTGAATCGATGCTAGTTCTAAGATAAATATCTATCATCCTCTCCAGAGTCTTAAGTAGGAATGAGGATAAGCTGATTGGTCGGAAATCCTTCGCCCTCGAGTGAGAGGCTTTTCCCGCTTTAGGTATGAAGACGACTTTTGTTTCCCTCCACTTTCCTGGGATATATGATAAGTTGATACATCCTTTATATATCATCGACAACCAGGGGATAATTTTGTCAGTTACAGCTTGTAACTCCGCCGGAGTAATTCCATCAGGTCCAGGGGATTTGAATGGTCCAAAGCTATTTAGCGCCTATCTTATTCTAGTTTCCGATACAATTTCCTCGACAGGAAACGGCCGCTGAGCAACTGTGGCACCGCCAGTACATGGTTCAACCGTCTGATTTCCAGGAAAATGTGTGTCCAATAGTACCTCCAGCGTCTCCTCACTGGACGTTGTCCAATTGCCCTCCGATGTTTTAATGAAACCTGGAGCGGAGTTAGGTTAGGTTAGGTTATGTGGCAGCCCGATGTATCAGGCTCACTTAGACTATTCAGTCCATTGTGATACCACAGTGGTGAACTTCTCTCTTATCACTGAGTGCTGCCCGATTCCATGTTAAGCTCAATGACAAGGGACCTCCTTTTTATAGCCGAGTCCGAACGGCGTTCCACATTGCAGTGAAACCACTTAGAGAAGCTTTGTAACCCTCAGAAATGTCACCAGCATTACTGAGGTGGGATAATCCACCGCTGAAAAACTTTTTGGTGTTCGGTCGTAGCAGGAATCGAACCCACGACCTTGTGTATGCAAGGCGGGCATGCTAACCATTGCACCACGGTGGCGGAGTTGGTGGATGCTAGAACCTTCCGTAGTCTGGAAGCCTCGGACGTATTCTCAATACTGCTGCAGTAAGCATTCCAAGAGTTATGCTGAGCCTTTCTCAGTTCTCGCTTGTATCCTCTCAGAATCTTCTTGTAAGCGTCCCAGTCCTCAGAAGCTCTGGTGGACTTTGCCTTGTTAAAGAGCTTCCTGCAGGATTTCCTCATATTACTTAATTCCGTAGACCACCATGGTGGTCGATGTTTCCCCCTTGGCTTTCCTCTAGGGCATGCAGCTTTCAGTGAGATGTTGAAGGCCTTAGTAATCCGCTCCACTGCGTATTCGATATCTTGCACATTTCTCATATTTGTCTCTGTTATTTCCGGTATCATCATATTGAACGATTCCCTATACCTATTCCAGTCAGCTTTCCTAACATTTGGCGGAAATATGATCTTGGTGATATGAACATCAAATTTGAAACTGATGTAGCGATGATCTGAGAAGCTGTGTTCACTTAAAACCTGCCACTCAGATATCATTTCATTCAGTTCTTGCGAGGCCAAGGTGATGTCCAAAACCTCTTGCCTGTTTTTAGTGACAAAGGTTGGGACATCTCCCTTGTTGCAAACTACCAGATTAGTACGCAAAATAAACTCTATTAGCGACTCTCCCCTTGCATTAGTATCACTACTTCCCCATATACTATGATGTGCATTCGCATCGCATCCCATAATGAGTTTCGTCTTTGTTTTCAGTGACTCCTCCACTAAGGTCTTAACGGCATATGGAGGCATCTCCCTGTCATGTCCCATGTAGACCGAAGATACCCAATATTTGCATTTGGCTATTTCTAAACTTGCAACGACAGTGTCTGTATTGCACATTGAAGGAAGCAGAAACAAGTTGAGCTCGTTTTTAGCAATTATACAGGCTCGATTTACATCATTACCAGTATACTGCAATAGTTTGAACCCCGGAGTACTTAATTCACATATTTTGTTTCTATAAACATATGGTTCTTGAATAAGAACTATGTCTATGTCCCCTTTCATCAGGAGAACTTTTAAGGCAGCACATGCAGCCTTACAATGATGAAGATTTATCTGGAGGATCCGTAGGACCATCGAGATTTTCAACAACCGTCACATCAGCCGTTTCAATCGAGTCATCAAGAATGTCCTCTTCAGAGATATCGGTGACTCTCGCAATAACCATAGGTTCAACTTTGGTGAGTTCTGAGGCAGTAGAAGCCTCCTCACGCATACGGTATCTATCCATGTCTTCAAATGTCTTGGTATTCCCCTCGACTTCGCAAGAGGATCCGCTTACTTCTGATTCAGACAGAGGCTTGTCCATTTCTGAATCCTTTAGCTGATCGTTTTTATACACCTTCATTTGGATATAATGAAAGCCATAACATACACGGCCCTGGGACTTTGCTAGATGTGGCAAAGACTGAGTGTTCAATATAAACACTGCATGCCGTCTTGGCCCATCCACTTCATCCAAACGGCCAACCTTCCAATCAGCTGTTGGAAGATCTGGATTGCATTGTTTCAGTCTATTTAAAATAGATTCAGGGTCAGGAGGGTTTGCAGGTATCCACGCATGTGCTCTTGGTCTAGCCGGTATGTCTTTCTTCTCGACTAACTCTAGAGCAGCTCCTTCCCAAACTTCACCAATTAGTATCAGAGCAGCTTTAAAACATTCTATAGACCTCTGGTCCTCAAATGCGACTAGCTTAAATCGTCCTTGATACCAACCAGCCTCTTGGTGTCGAGGATCTGGGCCGGGAAACTTTTCCAGCACCTGTGAGTAGACGCCAGACAAAGCATTCTCAATTTCCCCCCATTTTTGCTTTGGAACCATACCGTCCAATGCTCCTTTATTTATGATAGCCATCACAAGGCTGTCTTTAGCAACTGAGGCAAACGATCGTTGATCCCTTTTGGAGGATGGCAGCTCATCCGGTGATCGTTCCCTTTTTCCAGCCTCAAGAATTCCTTGAGCCCATTTTAAGGAATCGCTTTGTTTAGCCGACAACGTGCTTGGGTCTACTGATCCTAATTTCTTTAGGATAAACAAAGCATTTCTGCGTTCTTTGAATCTCTTTCGTGAGGGATTACCTCCTTTTGATGCCGTTACCTTGGAAAAGGTCCGACTTGTCAAATTGTCGCCACCTGTCGACCCGTCTACAGGTCGACTAATTGGGCCTAACTCTTGGTCATTGCCCAAATTTATAACTCCAGTCGATACCCGTCCACTGGGCCCTGAAGTTAGCAACCCAGTGGATGTCTTTGAATTTCTCTGCATGGTGGCCTAATATCCCACCACACTTGAAATTCGTAGTAGGTACTTATTACGATGATTTTATCCGCTATTAAAAAACACGTCCGTTCCGTTCGACGGTTGAAATAGTAGTACCTAACCTAACCTAACCACCACCATGAATCAATTATAATAGTTTACTTTGAAAACTCTTCGTCGTAGCGGGTTACTTGATAATATATAAAATTTCAGGGGCTTTGATGACAAATATTCTCCCAAGCAAATCAGTTCAACCAGTACCCTTCCCAAAGATAATTTTAAAGATTGTCTAAAATTTCATTCCGGAGTAAAATATTTTTTCTTTGGATGTACCCTCAAGAAGTTAAATCGGTCTATATCGATACCTTACCAAATGGACCGGTAAAAATAAATGCGATACAGATTGTTGAAGGTCTAAAATTCCAGCATATTTACATTTTTGTGCGAATCGTATAAAAACCACGGTTCGGGAGTTAGGTCTATATGGGGGCTATACCATAACATGGACCAATACTCACCACCTCTTAATGTTCCTCAAATACCTCTACAATTCTACCTTCAGACGAATTGGGTGAAAACTACGAATTCTAGAAGACCAAGAAGTAAAATCGGGAGATCAGTCTATATAGGGGCTATACCAAAACATGGACCGATACGGACCATTTTCGACACATCTCTTTATGGTCCTAAGATACCTCTAGATTTCTAATTTCCGGCAAATTGGATAAAAACTACGGATTCTAGAAGCCCAAGAAATAAAGTTGGGAGATCGGTCTACATGGGGGCTACACCAAAACATGGACCGATAGGCGCCATTTGCGACACACCTATTTGTGATCTTAAAATACCTCTAGATATTCAATTTCAAGCAAATCGGCTAGAAAATATAGTCTCTAGGCGCCTAAGAAGTAAGATCAGGAGATCGGTCTATATGGGGGTTAGACCACAAGATGGACCGATACACCTCAATTTCGGCACTCATATTTGTGGTCCCAAATACCTCTAGATTTCCAATTTCAGGTAAATCGGATAGAAAATATAGTTTTTAGACGGCCAAGAAGCAAAATCGGGAGATCGGTCTATATGGGGGCTATATCAAAACTTGCTTATATCGTCTTAGAATTTCTTCCTGATCAAGAATATATACTTTATATGGTCGGAAATCGATATTTCGATGTGTTACACACGGAATGACAAACTTATTATACCCCCATCACCATTCTATGGTGATGGGTATAAAAATACAATACAATAATATAAAACAAGTAAGGAAAGTCTACAGTCGGGCGGGGCCGACTTTATTATACCCTGCACCACTTTGTAGATCTAAATTTTCGATACCATATCACATCCGTCAAATGTGTTGGGTGCTATATATAAAGGTTTGTCCCAAATACATACATTTAAATATCACTCGATTTGGACAGAATTTGATAGACTTTTACAAAATCTATAGACTCAAAATTTAAGTTGGCTAATGCACTAGGGTGGAACACAATTTTAGCCACAGTGTGGCGCAGGGTATAAATATGGGAAACACTTAAATCTGAAGCAATTTTAAGGAAACTTCGCAAAAGTTTATTTATGATTTATCGCTCGATATATATGTATTAGAAGTATAGGAAAATTAAAGTCATTTTTACAACTTTTCGACTAAGCAGTGGCGATTTTACAAGGAAAATGTTGGTATTTTGACCATTTTTGTCGAAATCAGAAAAACAGATATATGGGAGCTATATCTAAATCTGAGCCGATTTCAATCAAATTTCGCACACATGACTATATTACTAATTGTACTCCTAGTGCAAAATTTCAACCAAATTGGGCCAAAACTCTGGCTGCTGGGTCCATATTAGTGCATATCGGGCGAAGGATATATATGGGAGCTATATCTAAATCTGAACCGATTTCTTCCAAAATCAATAGGGTTCTATTCTGATCCAAATTAGGAACATGTGCCAAATTTGAAGGCGATTGGACTTAAATTGCGACCTTGACTTTGATCACAAGAATGTGTTCACAGACAGACGGACGGACGGACGGACGGACGGACGGACAGACGGACATGGTTATATCGACTCAGGGACCCACCCTGAGCATTATTGCCAAAGACACCATGTGTCTATATCGTCTCCTTCTGGGTGTTACAAACATATGCACTAACTTATAATACCCTGTTCCACAGTGTGGCGCAGGGTATAATAAAATAAACTAAAATAAAATAAATTAAAATAAATTAAAAAATTCAATTAATAAATAAATCACTAGTAATACATTTTTTTAATCTTTCGTTTATGTATGTGTAGCCACAGTATTAACTTTGTGGGAAAATAAAATTGCTTGTCTTGTAACTTTTTTGCATATATTTGAATTTCATTTGAATTCATTTGATTGGAATATAAACCCATCATTATTGTCTTTTTTTCATTCACCTACATACATCCTCCAAATATAAAATTAGCAAAACATGTTCTATCTTTGTACACAAACCCAAAAGGAGAAACCTTTTGTATTTACTTATCCCTCATAAATATGTTTATATAAAATCTCCAATGAATTTTATTTGTATTTTTATTAAATAGAAAATGTAGGATGTCGTTTTTGTTGTACTCAATGGCAATGAAGGATAATAAAATGAATACGCAAAAATTTGCGTACCTAATAAAAGAATAAATAAATGATTTGTTGAATAACAATAATAACAGTAATGATGATGGAAATATAATGAGGACGATGAGTACACAGGCACTGCGGCTATGTCATTGGTAACCCGGGGTAACCCTAAAGTGGGAATGAAGGATGAATAAAGATGGTTAGGTTAGGTGGCAGCACGATATATCAGGCTCACTTATGGCGATTTCGATTGGGAAAAATGGTGCAACATTCTCCAAATTGATTGCAAAATATGAAGGATACTGTCATAGATTTCGGATCCGGTGTCCCTCACAATATTATGAATTAACAATAACATTGGAAAGACACAATCATTTTGGCTAAAATACAATGAGGAAAAAAGTAGTGTAACACCAAGGCAACATATTTTTTGTGAAACGAAAACGCCCTTAGACTTTCAGTCCATTGTGATACCACATTGGTGAACTTCTCTCTTATCACTGAGTGTTGCCCGATCCCATGTTAAGCTCAATGACAAGGGACCTCCTTTTTATAGCCGAGTCCGAACGGCGTTCAACAATACAGTGACACCACTTAGAGAAGCTTTGAAACACTCAGAAATGTCACCAGCATTACTGAGGTGGGATAATCTACCGCTGAAAAACTTGTTGGTGTTCGGTCGAAGCAAGAATCGAACCCACGAGGTGGGAATGCTAACCATTGCACCACGGTCGTATATGTTGAAAAGACGAGAAAATAATATGTGAACAAAATATAATTTTTATTAAATTTTTATATAATAGGTACAATGTTGAGTAGTAGAGTTCTATAGAGTTTTAATAATTAGCAACACTATACTTTTTTGCTCTGTGGGAATGAAGAATTAATAAAGATTTAAATACACGAATATTTCTCATAAAGCGAAAAAATAAAATGTGAACAATTTATAATTTTATTTAGTTTTCATACAAAAGGTGAGTATTAAGTTCGAGTTTAGCCGCTAAAGTGAGAACTAAATCAATAAAAAAAGACATAAAATTATACATATTTGTTGCAAATTTTATTATTACTTACAAAATTTGTATTCCTTAAAATTGATTATTAAAGAAAAGTAATCGTGAAAAAATGACTATTTTATCGCCTAAACTCGAACTTAATACCCACCTAAAGGGTGAAATGTTGAGTTGTTGGGGGCGTATAAGTAATGCTATGTATGTATTATTAATAGTTGGCATAAATCATACGCCACAATGTACATTTATACTCCGAACCAGGGTTTAAAATTGCTGACTAACGCCTATGTTCTTCATTTCGATTTAGCTCATTTAGAGAATATTGCGATTGTAAAGGTGTTCTTCAATCCGAATTAGAGAAAAAAAATTCTCTAAATGTTTTAGAGCAAATACAAGTAATCTAAACCAATTAGAATGATAATATATTATAAAATTCTCATCCAAAATATCATTAAATAGGCGTGTATTTATAAAGTAGAATATGTTTTCTTGCTATTTCTTACATTAAATATGTTGTCGGATAACATTACATACAAGAAATTGTTAAAAACAAATAGGTTCTTTTTCCTGTGAATCTTTAGAGTGTGCTTTTCTCTAAATGCCCGTAAAAAAATTTTGAGAGAAGTTAGAGTTGTCTTAGTGTTTCGTGTGCACTACTGAGTGTATGTAAACAACCAGAAACAAGTAAGGAAAGTCTAAAGTCGGGCGGGGCCGACTATATTATACCCTGCACCACTTTGTAGATCTAAATTTTCGATACCAAAATCTATAGACTCAAAATTTAAGATGGCTAATGCACTAGGGTGGAACACAATTTTAGAAAAAAAACCAGTAAGGAAAGTCTAAAGTCGGGCGGGGCCGACTATATTATACCCTGCACCACTTTGTAGATCTAAATTTTCGATACCATATGACATCCGTCAAATGTGTTGGGGGCTATATATAAAGGTTTGTCCCAAATACATACATTTAAATATCACTCGATCTGGAAGAATTTGATAGACTTCTACAAAATCTATAGACTCAAAATTTAAGTCGACTAATGCACTAGGGTGGAACACAATGTTAGTAAAAAAAATATGGGAAACGTTTAAATCTGAAGCAATTTTAAGGAAACTTCGAAAAAGTTTATTTATGATTTATCGCTCGATATATATGTATTAGAAGTTTAGGAAAATTAGAGTCATTTTTACAACTTTTCGACTAAGCAGTGGCGATTTTACAAGGAAAATGTTGGTATTTTGACCATTTTTGTCGAAATCAGAAAAACATATATATGGGAGCTATATCTAAATCTGAACCGATTTCAACCAAATTTGGCACGCATAGCTACAATGCTAATTATACTCCCTGTGCAAAATTTCAACTATATCGGAGTTAAAAATTGGCCTCTGTAGTCATAGGAGTGTAAATCGGGCGAAAGCTTTATATGGGAGATATATCCAAATCTGAACCGATTTCAAGCAAATTTGGCACGCATAGTTGCAACGCTAATTCTACTCCCTATGCAAAATTTCAACTAAATCAGAGTTAAAAATTAGCCTCTGTGGTCATATGAGTGTAAATCGGGCGAAAGCTAAATATGGGAACTATATCTAAATCTGAACCGATTTGGCTGATATTTTGCAAGTTTTTCGAGACTCATAAAATATTCGGATGTACGGAATTTGAGGAAGATCGGTTGATATACACGCCAATTATGACCAGATCGGTGAAAAATATATATGGCAGCTATATCTAAATCTGAACCGATTTTTTCCAAAATCAATAGGGATCGTCTTTGAGCCGAAACAGGACCCTATACCAAATTTTAGGACAATAGGACTAAAACTGCGAGCTGTAGTTTGCACACAAAAATACATCAACAGACAGACAGACAGACGGATATCGCTAAATCGACTCAGAATTTAATTCTAAGACGATCGGTATACTAAACGATGGGTCTCAGACTTTTCCTTCTTGGCGTTACATACAAATGCACAAACTTATTATACCCTGTACCACAGTAGTGGTGAAGGGTATAAAAAAACTGCTAAGGACGAGCAGCAGTTCAAGGCAAACTGGCTTTCTGCGGCGAAGAAGGTGGACAAGGTGGCTGTACAAAATCTGATGGCAGGTGTCAAGTGTGAGGCCCGGCAATTCGAATTTGGAAAAGCGAAAACCTAACTGAATATTTTTCCTGAATTTTATACTAATTGAACTTGAAAAAGAAATTTAATTTGATTTTTTAAATAAACGATTTCACCGATTTACACGCATTTTCCCTTGACCAAATTTTTACCGTATCACCCTTTATGACATAAAATTTTAAACTGACGTTTGTTTGTACGTGAATATCTTTATTAATATACGGCGAAATTTTATGAAAATGAAAATTTTATAAATGAGGCCTTTACCATAATTTTAATTTTATTGATTCGTTCATTTTACAAAGAATTCTTCATTAACTATTTGGAGCCACCGTGGTGCAATGGTTCGCATGCCCGCCTTGCATACACAAGGTTGTGGGTTCGATTCCTGCTTCGACCGAACATCAAAAAAGTTTTTCAGCGGTGGATTATCCCACCTCAGTAATGCTGGTGACATTTCTGAGGGTTTTAAAGCTTCTCTAAGTGGTTTCACTGCAATGTGGAACGCCGTTCGGACTCGGCTATAAAAAGGAGGTCCCTTGTCATTGAGCTTAACCTGGAATCGGGCAGCACTCAGTGATAAGAGGGAAGTTCACCAATGTGGTATCACAATGGACTGAATAGTCTAAGTGAGCCTGATACATCAGGCTGCCACCTAACCTAACCTTCATTAACTATTCTTTGTGAATTCTTCATTGAAACAACGAAATCTTCATTCATTTTCGTAAATATTACGAAGAACATTTTACTAATATACGAAACGTCTACGAAATATTCTACATTAACTTTTCGTCGTAAAAAGTTCGTACATTTAACGAAACTTTCTTAAAATTTTACGAATATTTTACAAAACATTCTTCATAAAAAGTACGTAACATTTTCTTTAAATTAAGAAGAAGTTTCATTGAAGTTGTAAAATTTCCGTTCGTGTCATAAAATTGTCATTGATAATGTACTTGAGTGTATTCCTTTATTCAATTTTTAACGCATGTCTATGCTACTTCTCATTTGGGTTTTAGCATGCTATGAATAAAAGTGAAGCAACCAAACGAAGGTTAGGTTAGGTAAAAAGAAGGAAAATTTCGTTAAAAGTAAGAAATTTGTTATTGTTTTACAACCAACGAAACGTTTTGTATAAAATGTTCTTCGATGAAATTCATGGCCAATGCAAATAATTACTGACCAAGATGACTCTAAAATTCGACCATATTACTCTTATTTAGAAATCTGATTTTCAGCAGGTTAAAGATAATTTAGTCCTCCATATTATTACATCCTCCATATTATTTAGTCCTTCACATTATTGTCCTTTTTAAACGCGCTTAAAATTATCCACATTGGTCGAGATCTTTAATCCCCTAAATATACATAAAAATGATTTAGTAGAAATTCTTCTTAACTATGGTAACAATAAATTCCTTTATAGCATCTTCCAAATGTTTATGTATAATTTATGTTTGGTATTGGTCTTATATCTTTTTCACTTTAATTTTATTATAATTATTATTTGTTTTTTTGTACACTTTTTAACCCTTTTTTCCACATTTTTTAATAATTTGTTTTCTGTTTTGGCAGTTATCTCCCCTTAAAGTTGTTCACTATTACAATTTTGTGGTTTGTGATCGCAAAAACGAGTAACCTTCGAATTAAGGATCCATAGAAATATCATCATAGACAAATTCTAAAATCCTCTTTTACCCGTTAGTGTCGGTCACAAAATAAACTTGTAATACACTCTATGCAAAGAAACGTCCAGAGATGGGGAAAATCACATTTGTCACTTTTTTTAATTTAAAATAAACCAAAAACATTTTAATTGATTTAATTTTAAGTTTGTTTCAATTCAAACTTTTGTTGTTTTTTTATTGAAATAATTTAAAACAAACATCCGTACTATTACAATTTTTCTCTTTTTGATTTATTAAATTTTTTACAACGTTATTCGCAGATTAAAATTAGACTGGCTTAACCAGAGGCTGATAAGAAAATGATTTAAAGACTGCATTAAAACGCGCACTAAATATGCGCATTTTGTCGCCTTTTTAGTTGTGGCATTAGAAATAAAAAAAAAAAAACACAATCCCATAATTGTGTCTGTGTCATCTCTCCTCACCCCCGACCCAGTAACAGATTGCCTAGTGTTCGATCTCATTTATTACACATCTCTCATTAAATATTGTTGTTGTTGCCAATATTGAAATTTAATCAATGCATCTTATTTTCTTCTTGTCTTCTTTGTCATTCGTTCTTACAAAAAGTGGTACTTTTATTAAGTTTTAATATAAATTAATACACTTAACATAAGATGTCTAACAAAAATGACAATCAACTAAAGGGTTGAGAAGTATAGCCAAGAGACAATATTAAATAAATAAATAAAGATTTCACTTATTTATTTTTTATATAATGAACTAATTTAATTATTTAAAGTCAATATTAATTTAAGTTTAATTCAAATCGATATTGACATTGAAATTAAAATCTAAATTTAAGTTAAAATTAAACATAAAACTAAAACGAACATTAAAAAACATTACAAAGGCTTAAATGTAAAATTTAATCAAATTAATAAACAAAATTAAAAATTAATTTCTTTTAAAACTAAAATTTAAATTAAATGTAAAACAAAAAGTTAATTGAATAATGAGAAGAAATAATACAAATTAATGATAACTTTATTATACCCTGCGCCACACTGTGGAAGAATTTGGAAGAAATCGGTTCAGATTTAGATATAGCTCCCATATATATATTTCGCCCGATATGGTCTTATATGGCCCTAGAAGCCAGACTTTTACCCTAATTTGCTTAAAATTTTGCACAAGAAGAACAATTAGTATTGTAGCTATGCGTGCCAAATTTGGTTGAAATCGGTTCAGATTTGGATATATCTCCCATATATAGCTTTCGCCCGATTTACACTCATATGACCACAGAGGCCAATTTTTTGCTCCGATTTAGTTGAAATTTTGCACAAGTAATAGAATTAGCATTGTAGCTATGCGTGCCAAATTTGGTTGAAATCGGTTCAGATTTAGATATAGCTCCCATATATATGTTTTTCTGATTTCGACAAAAATGGTCAAAATACCAACAATTTCCTTGTAAAATCGCCACTGCTTAGTCGAAAAGTTGTAAAAATGACTCTAATTTTCCTAAACTTCTAATACATATATATCGAGCGATAAATCATAAATAAACTTTTGCAAAGTTTCCTTAAAATTGCTTCAGATTTAAATGTTTCACATATTTTTTACTAACATTGTGTTCCACCCTAGTGCATTAGCCGACTTAAATTTTGAGTCTATAGATTTTTAGAAGTCTACCAAATTCTGTCCAGATCGAGTGATACTTAAATGTACGTATTTGGGACAAACTTTTATATATAGCCCCCAACACATTTGACGGATGTGATATGGTATCCAAAATTTAGATCTACAAAGTGGTGCAGGGTATAATATAGTCGGCCCCGCCCGACTTTAGACTTTACTTACTTGTTTTTTACTAACATTGTGTTCCACCCTAGTGCATTAGCCGACTTAAATTTTGAGTCTATAGATTTTGTAAAAGTCTATCAAATTCTGTCCAAATCGAGTGATATTTAAATGTATGTATTTGGGACAAACCTTTATATATAGCACCCAACACATTTGACGGATGTGATATGGTATCCAAAATTTAGATCTACAAAGTGGTGCAGGGTATAATATAGTCGGCCCCGCCCGACTTTAGACTTTACTTACTTGTTATACCCTGCTCCACACTGTGGAACAGGGTATTATAAGTTAGTGCATATGTTTGCAACACCCAGAAGGAGACGAGATAGACACATGGTGTCTTTGGCAAAAATGCTCAGGGTGGGTTCCTGAGTCGATATAGCGATGTCCGTCTGTCCGTCTGTCCGTGAACACATTTTTGTAATCAAAGTCTAGGTCGCAGTTTTAGTCCAATCGACTTCAAATTTGGCACAAGTATGTGTTTTGGCTCAGAATAGATCCCTATTGATTTTGGAAGAAATCGGTTCAGATTTAGATATAGCTCCCATATATATATTTCGCGCGATATGGACTTATATGGCCCCAGAAGCCAGAGTTTTACCCTAATTTGCTTAAAATTTTGCACAAGAAAAAAAATTAGTACTATAGTCAAGTGTGCCAAATTTTATTGAAATCGCTTCAGATTTAGATATAGCTCCCATATATATCTTTCGCCCGATATGCACTAATATGGACCCAGCAGCCAGAGTTTTATACGGATTTGCTTGAAATTTTGTATTAGCATAACACTTAGTCGTATAGTCAAGTGTGCAAAATTTGATTGAAATCGGTTCAGATTTAGATATAGCTCCCATATATATCTTTCGCCCGATATGGACTTATATGGCCCCAGAAGCCAGATATTTGGCCGAATTTGCTTGAAATTTTGCACTAGGAGTACAATTAGTACTATAGTCAAGTGTGCATGAAATCGGTTCAGATTTAGATATAGCTCCCATATATATCTTTCGCCCGATATGGACTAATATGGTCCTAAAAGCTAGAGTTTTGACCCAATGTGGTTGAAATTTTGCACAGGGAGTAGATTTAGTATTCTAGCTATGCGTGCCGAATTTGATTGAAATCGGTTCAGATTTATATATAGCTCCCATATATAGCTTTCGCCCGATTTACACTCATATGACCATAGAAGCCAATTTTTTGCTCCGATTTAGTTGAAATTTTGCACAAGGAGTAGGTTTAGCATTGTAGCTATGTGTGCCAAATTTGGTTGAAATCGATTCAGATTTAGATATACCTCCCATATATATCTTTCGCCCGATATGCACTTATATGGACCCAGAAGCCAGAGTTTTATCCCGATTAGCTTGAAATTTTGCACAAGGAGCACAATTGGTAGTATAGTCATGTGTGCCAAATTTGATGGAAATCGGTTCAGATTTAGATATAGCTTCAAAAAAATTTTTCGCCCGATATGGACTTATATGGCCCCAGAAGCCCGAGTTTTGGCCCAATTTAGTGGAAATTTTGCACAGGGAGTAGATTTAGCATTCTAGCTATGCGTGCCAAATTTGATTGAAATCGGTTCAGATTTATATATAGCTCCCATATATAGCTTTCGCCCGATTTACACTCATATGACCACAGAGGCCAATTTTTTGCTCCGATTTAGTTGAAATTTTGCACATGGAGTAGAATTAGCATTGTAGCTATGCCTGCCAAATTTGGTTGAAATCGGTTAAGATTTAGATATAGCTCCCATATATATGTTTTTCTGATTTCGACAAAAATGGTCAAAATACCAACATTTTCCTTGTAAAATCGCCACTGCTTAGTCGAAAAGTTGTAAAACTGACTCTAATTTTCCTAAACTTCTAACACATATATATCGAGCGATAAATCATAAATGAACTTTTGCGAAGTTTCCTTAAAATTGCTTCAGATTTAAATGTTTCCCATATTTTTTTTTACTAAAATTGTGTTCCACCCTGATGCATTAGCCAACATAAAATTTTGAGTCTATAGATTTTGTAAAAGTCTATCAAATTCTGTCCAAATCGAGTGATATTTAAATGTATGTATTTGGGACAAACCTTTATATATAGCACCCAACACATTTGACGGATGTGATATGGTATCGAAAATTTAGATCTACAAAGTGGTGCAGGGTATAATATAGTCGGCCCCGCCCGACTTTAGACTTTCCTTACATGTTTTTTACTAACATTGTGTTCCGCCCTAGTGCATTAGCCAACTTAAATTTTGAGTCTATAGATTTTGTAAAAGTCTATCAAATTCTGTCCAAATCGAGTGATATTTAAATGTATGTATTTGGGACAAACCTTTATATATAGCACCCAACACATTTGACGGATGTGATATGGTATCGAAAATTTAGATCTACAAAGTTGTGCAGGGTATAATATAGTCGGCCCCGCCCGACTTTAGACTTTCCTTACTTGTTTATTATACCCTCCACCATAGGATGGGGGGTATATTAACTTTGTCATTCCGTTTGTAACACATCGAAATATTGCTCTAAGACCCCATAAAGTATATATATTCTGGGTCGTGGCGAAATTCTGAGTCGATCTGAGCCTGTCCGTCCGTCCGCCGTCTGTTGAAATCACGCTAACTTCCGAACGAAACAAGCTATCGACTTGAAAGTTGGCATGAGTAGATGTTATTGATGTAGGTCAGATGGTATTGCGAATGGGCCATATCGGTCCACTTTTAGGTATAGCCCCCATATAAACGGACCCTCAGATTTGGCTTGCGGATCCTCTAAGAGAAGCAAACTTCATCCGATGCGGCTGAAATTTGGTATATGGTGTTAGTATATGGTCTCTAACAACCATGCAAAAATTGGTCCACATCGGTCAATAATTATATTTAGCCCCCATATAAACCGATCCCCCGATTTGGCTTGCGAGGTCTCTAAGAGAAGCAAATTTCATCCGATCCGGCTGAAATTTGGTCCATGGTGTTAGTATATGGTCTCCAACAACCATGGAAAAATTGGTCCACATCGGTCCATAATTATATGTAGGCCCTATATAAACCGATCACCAGATTTGACCTCCGGAGCCTCTTGGAAGACCAAAATTCATCTGATTCACTTGAAATTTGGTACGTGGTGTTAGTATATGGTATCCAACAACCATGCAGGAATTGGTTCTTATCAGTCTATAATAATATATAGCCCCCATATAAACCGATCCCCAGATTTGCCCTCCGGTGCCTTTTTGAGAAGCAAAATTCATCCGATCTGGTTGAAATTTGGTACGTGGTGCTAGTATATGATATTTAACAAACATGCCAAAAGTGGTCCATATCAGTCCATAATCATATATAGCCCCCATATAAACCGATCCCGAGATTTGTTTTGGAGCCTCTTGTGGAGCAAATTTCATGCGAGTCAGTTGAAATTTGGTACATTGTACTAGTATAGTCCATATCGGTCTATAGTTATATGTAGCCGTCAAATAAATCGATCCCCAATCACACAAAAATTGGTCCATATCAATAATTGTATATAGCCCCCATATTTCAATTCTGGCTCCCTACGTACCGTGCAAAAGTCCATATCGATTCGTAATTATTTGTAGACTTACCTACACATACTTTTTTTGTCTAATATATACCACGTATGGACTAACTCACAAATTAGAAAACGATTTAAGATACCGCAACCCAAGTAATTCGATTGTGGATAACAGTCTTTCGTAGAAGTTTCTACGCAATCCATGGTGGAGGGTACATAAGATTCGGCCTGGCCGAACTTACGGCCGTTTATACTTGTTTTTAAATTGTAATGAAATAATTTCATTTTTAATTTTAAGATTAATGTTAATTTAAATTTAATTCAAATTAAAAAAAAACTAAAACTAAAACCGATATGGACATTGAAATTTAAATTAAATATAAAAAATTAAAATTTAATTTAGAACTAAAATTAAAGTTAATATAAAATTTAAAATTAATTTAATTTAAACGTATAATTAAAATTTAAAACATTAAAAACAAAAATTAATTTAAAATTAAAATTGGTAACGTTAACTTTTAATTCTAATATTAATATTTCATCTCATATTAGTTTAATTCAGATTAAAAAAAAACTAAAATTAAAATTATATGGGCCACCCACCATAGGATTCTTCTCAAACGTTGAGCTTCTCACCTCTCAGCCAAGAGAAACTGTAAAATAATGAAACAAAGCTTTCACTCATTGATTGGTAAGTTAATTTATTTTTTATTTGTAATGAATGAATTTAATTATTATTAATTATTTCCAATATTAATTTAAGTTTAATTCAAATCGATAATGACATAGAAATTAAAAATTAATTTAGAACTAAAATTAAAATTCATATAAAAATAAAAAATTTAATGTAATTTAAATTAAAAACAAAAATTATTTGAAAAATTAAAATAAAATAAAAATTAATGGTAACTTTATTTATTTCTAAACTGTAATGAATTAACCTAGTTTTTAATTTTAATTTCAATATTAATGTTAATTTATGAATTCAAATGGAAAAAATATAACTAAAACTAATAAAAAAGGGAAATAAAATTTAAATTATCTGGGCCAAACCTTCCACCTTCCATAGGATTCTTTTAAACGTTGAAGGTTGAAGAGTATAGTCAAGAGAAACTCTTAAGTAAATAAACAAAGCTTTCACTTATCGATTGGTAAGTTCATTTATTTAAAATTAAATTAAATTAATTTCAATATAATTTTAAGTTTAATTCAAATCGAAATTGAAAATTAAATTCAAATTAAGCATAAAATTAAAATTTATAATTTAAAATTTAATTTAGAACTAAAATTAAAATGAATATAAAAAATTAAATTAAATTTTAAAACAAAAATTAATTGAAAAATGAAAATAAAATAAAAATGAATGGTATTTATTTTTAAAGCCTAACATAATCTATCCTAATGTTAATTTAAGTTTAATTCAAGTGAAAAAGACTACAATAAAAATTAACTAAAAAAATGAATATAATCAATATAATTTTAAGTTTAGTTCAAATCGGTATTGAAATGAAATTTATATTTGAATTAAAATTAAACATAAAATTAAAATTAAAATTTAAAACTAAAAATTAAATTTAAATTAAAACTAAAATTAACTGAAAAATACAAATAAAATAAAAAATAATTATAATCTTTATTTATTTTTAATTTTTAATGAATTAATTTAATTTTTAATTTGTTACTTTTTTTTAATTAAAACAATAACTTAGACAAAAATTAAAATTAACTAAAGAATGAAAATAAAATTAAAATTCTCTGGTCCAAACTTCCATAGGTTAGGTTAAAGTTGCAGCCCGATTAAGTTTCAGGCTAACTTAGACTATTCAATCCATTGTGATACTACATTAACTAAAAGTACCTATTACTTCCACAGGTTTCTTCTCTAATTTTCGTTACGTGTACTAAAAGGGAATTTTCCTTATCTATTACACAGTTCTTTGCCTTTTAATTTAAAACATATAAATCAATACATTCCATTCATAAACCTAAGAATTCATTTAGATCAAGTTCAAATTCTTGAGTACATTACTAATACAGTGCTCTAGAATGGTCATTTCATAAAGAACTTTATTCAATATAAAAAAAGTTAATGCTATTTCTATCATCCTATTTGTATGACCTACAATGATTTTCCTATAATACCAGTCATTTGATTGTTACAAATGCCGCCATTTGGTCTTAAGGGGAGAATTTTGTCGCTAGCCAGGTTAGAGAAACACAATTGCGTATATACCAGCACCCCATAAAGCAGCAATAGGGATTGCATTTGAGTAGAAAACACAATAGGGATTCCTTTTGGACAGCAATAGCGATTTATAGTGGGGAAAATATTTATCTTTATATCTTTCCCACTATATTTTTTAAATTTTCCACATCATAATCACGGAGAATATGACTATGCAATGGGCTCACCGAAAAAAATAATCTGATTTAATTTGAATTACCTCGTGCAAAAATTTAACAAAATTGTATTCCAATTTAATTCCAATGTAATCGCTTCTGCGAAAAATAAATAGCAACATTTATCACAGTGAATGGGGTCCCAAACACGGGGTTGTTAATTTATTTGTGCGAAATAATATGCCTGTGTATTTTTCCTTGTGAACATTTCATAGTTGAATTACTATCTGTTCCGCGCATATGTTTTTTATATGGAATATAACAGTTTTAATTGGGAAAACGCGATCTTAGTACTGCGCTTAAAAAGTTTATATTATAATTTTTGTGTATTATAAATTTCCTTTTACATGGCATACCTACAAGCAAATAGTAATCAATGAAAACCAATTGTTGAACTAAGTTCTTCATTAATCATTATGCATTTCCCTCAATCCTCTGCCACCCGCATAATTGCCATTCACAAAGTTTTTCTTTTTGTTTGTGTTGCTACACACAACATAGCTAACTTGTATTTATGTAGGTCTTCTTCTCTCCTGCATTTTGGTTAGAGATTTTCTAGGTAATTAAATCTCAGAAAGAAACAGAAAATAAAACGACGGACAAAGTTCAGTGGAGACGAATCGTATGAACAGTTCACCATGGGCCAGATGTTAGAAATTCTCTTATATTGACGACGTAATAACTGGATATTAGTATACAAAGCGAAGTCAATTAAATATAGTGAATACACTGCGACCAATCGCATATCGAAACATATTTAGTGGTAGCTCCCAATATCAATTTTGTTTTCGAAATTTTATTCGATGTGCATGGACCTAAAATAATAAGAACTACATATTTGATGCGTTACAAACGGTCTATCGCTAAAAAGATAACCGCAAGTAATGGAATTTACAACAAGTATATACGGCCGTAATTCGGCCAGGCCGAATCTTATGTATGTTACCCTCCACCATGGATTGCGTAGAAACTTCTACGAAAGACTGTCATCTACAATCGAATTACTTGGGTTGTGGTATGTTAAAACTTCTTAACATCGTTCTCTAAATTGTGAGTTAAGCCTAGTACTAAGATCACGTTTTCACGCGAAAAACTATTATTCTCCATATAAAAAAGGTTAGAGCGGAATAAATGCGAAATCTTTGTTTTGAGCATTTTAAAGCAAATATTTATACAACCCTGGATTTTTCGCACGAAAACATAGGCAGGTATATTATTCCGCATCAATAAGTTAACATCCCTGGGTTTGAGACCCTATTTACGGAGATATATGAAGATATTCGTTTTTCGCATAAACGAACTTAGTACTAGGCATTAGTCCATACGTGGTATATATGTATTAGACAAAAAAGGTATGTATAGGTAAGTAATTAATATAATTATGTTACGAATCGATATGGACTTTTGCACGGTACGTAGAGAGCCAGAATTGAAATATGGGGGGCTATATACAATTATGAACTTGATATGGACCCATTTTTCTGTGATTGGGGATCGATTATCTGACGGCTATATATAACTACAGACCGATATGGACCTAGTTAGGCATGGTTTTTAACGGCCATATACTGGCACAATGTACCAAATTTCAATTGACTCGGATGAAATTTGCTCCTCCAAGAGGCTCCAAAAACAAATTACGGGATCGGTTTATATGGGGGCTATATATGATTATGGACTGATATGGACCACTTTTGCTATGGTTGTTAAATATCATATACTACCACCACATACCAAATTTAAACCAGATCGGATGAATTTTGCTTCTCCAAAAGGCACCGGAGGTCAATCTGGGGATCGATTTATATGGGAGCTATATATAATTATGGACTGATATGAACCAATTCCTGCATGGTTTTTGGATACTATATACTAACATCACGTACGAAATTTCAACCGAATCGGATGAATTTTGCTCTTCCAAGGGGCTCCGGAGGTCAAATCTGGGGATCGGTTTATATGGGGGCTATATATGATTATGGACTGATATGGACCACTTTTGGTATGGTTGTTAAATATCATATACTACCACCACATACCAAATTTAAACCAGATCGGATGAATTTTGCTTCTCCAAAAGGCACCGGAGGTCAATCTGGGGATCGATTTATATGGGAGATATATATAGTTATGGACTGATATGAACCAATTCCTGCATGGTTTTTGGATACTATGAATTTTGCTCTTCCAAGGGGCTCCGGAGGTCAAATCTGGGGATCGGTTTATATGGGGGCTCTATATAATTATGGACCGATGTGGACCAATTTTTGCACTGTCATTAGAGAATACACTATCATATACTATATACCATATACTAACACCATGTACCAAATTTCAGCTGGATCGGATGCATTTTGCGCTTCCAAGGGACTCCGCAAGCCGAATCTGGGGATCGGTTTATATGGGGGCTATATATAATTATGGACCGATGTGGACCAATTTTTGCATGGTTGTTAGAGACCATATACTAACACCATGTACCAAATTTCAGCAGGATCGGATGAAGTTTGCTTCTCTTAGAGGATTCTCAAGCCAAATTTGGGGGTCCGTTTATATGGGGGCTATACGAAAAAGTGAACCGATATGGCCCATTTGCAATACCATTCGACCTACATCAATAACAACTACTTGCGCCAAGTTTCAAGTCGATAGCTTGTTTCGTTCGGAAGTTAGCGTGATTTCAACAGACGGACGGACGGACATGCTCAGATTGACTCAGAATTTCACCACGACCCTGAATATATATATATATATATATATATATATATATATATATATATATATATATATATATATATATATATATATATATATATATATATATATATATATATATATATATATATATATATATATATATATATATATATATATATATATATATATATATATATATATATATATATATATATATATATATATATATATATATATATATATATATATATATATATATATATATATATATACTTTATGGGGTCTTAGAGCAATATTTCGATGTGTTAGAAACGGAATGACAAAGTTAATATACCCCCATCCTATGGTGGACGGTATAATAATAGATGTTAACATTGCCATCAATTATTATTGTTGTTGTTTTACTATGATGTTACCCATACGCATGTATGTACGGACATCTTACATATATGTATGTATGTGTATTCGTGAATTGAAACGATTCAAGCAACAAATACAGACCAAAAATGAGAGAAAGAGTTAATGAATGAGTAGCCAGTGATGGAAAATAGAGAACAATGGTACGTTTTTTAATTTAATTGGGAGCGGAAATGATAAGTGGCACTAAATCATCTTCGAAGAAGTATATTTCTAAACCAAAAAGTATTTTTCACCTATATTCACACTAAAGCTTAAAATGGTATAACATGTTCTTATTAACCCTCTAATGCCCAAGCCCGCCTTTAGGCGGGCTTCATTTAATAAGGAAGCTTTTAGTAAAATACACCTTAAGACAACAAAATGGGCAAAATAAAAAGAAAATGTATTTGAAACTATTCAAGAGGCTTTGCAGCATATGCTGAATTTTACCGTATAAATTTTTCTTGCTTCGTTCTCTTGCTTTTGTGTCGCTAACATTGAACATTTAATCAGCTGGCAAAATAATTGGGGCATTAGAGGGTTAAATAGTACAGGTTTTAATGAAATGGATTGGGACTTATTATTAAATTTATTATTAAATTAATTTGTGTATGTACAAATAATTTCACATAAAAAAAGTGAAGCCACCATGAAAGAAAATGTAGGTTTACGAGTATTTTAGAAAATTTTAGTTTAGCAACGTGTTACAAATAAGTTAATACTTTTTGTCAAATTGAAGAAAATTTGTTAAAAATAATAATTTGTTTTCTGTTGTTGGATTTAAAATGTCTTTAGCGCTATACGAAGTTCAAGCCAGGTACAATTTTAATAAAAAGTTACTCAATTGAGAGACTTTTGAGTTCAATTTAAGCAAACTGCTCCTATCTTAGGAAAATATGAACTATTTTAGTTTTTAGTAAAATTGTGTACTACACTCAAAAAAAAGTTTACTTGGATCTAAAGATTGTGACCTTCCCTTAAGGATTTTGGTATTGATTCCGAGCCAAAGACGTGGCTTCTTTAAAATCAAGACATTTTTTACGGACATCTCTGGCTTTAAATCTAGGATCAAATAAATTAAAATTGGACACAGATCTCATTCATCGAGCTTTTATTTTCTTTTTGCGATATATAAATAAAGCTATTTATGTACAAACAAATTCCAACTTCAAAACCCAAATTATGCCAGGTACTTCAAAGTAAAAACAGTTTTCTTAATGCTAAAAAAAAAACTTTAAACCAAAGCTGCAAATCCTTAAAATAAGTCTTAGCATATATTTGAAACGTTTTTATCTTAAATTTAAAAATTCAATATGTCAGTTGAATTAAAGAAGATTTCTTTAAATTAAAAATGTTTTTCTTTATTTTAAGGAAAGATCTACAACTTCAGCAGAGAGACGCAAAAATTCAAGATTTGTGTCCTAAATTTAATGAAAACAATTTTTGAAGCAAGCATTATAAACTTTCTTTTAATTTAAATGTCATTGTTTTAAAGAATTTTGTTCTTAGCATTGCGTAAATTTTGAGTCCTACAATTTAATTTGCATTACCTTCCATATTAGGTCAATATTTTTTTCAGTGTATATTTGTATACAACTTTTTCCTTATTTTTAGTTCACGTCATTAAAAAAAGAAATAGTTGCTCACATAGGCAAAATTGAACTAAAATCAACTAATTTTCATGAACTAACATAAAGTTAAGTTGGCATTAGCGCCCCGTTTTTGAGTGTATCAAACACTTATTAATTTAAAATGACTTTAGTTTTCAATGTGATAAATCAATATTTATTTTTAATTTTTTTTCTTTTATTTATATTTTTTTTAATAAAAATATTATCTCAACTAAATTATCCTGTGTCTTATATTATATCGAAATATGCACTCTAATAATACGAATTTTCCAATATTACGAATGGGCCTGACATTATATTATTCGTACTATTGGACTAATTATTTCCGAGCAAATATTTCTATTGTATTATTACAAATATTTTGTTTATTTTATTAAAATGTTAATTGAAATAATTAAGATTTTAATTAAAGAAGAAAACAATTTCAATAATTTTTATACCCTCCACCATAGGATGGGGGGTATATTATTATACCCTCCACCATAGGATGGGGGTATATTAACTTTGTCATTCCGTTTGTAACACATCGAAATATTGCTCTAAGACCCCATAAAGTATATATATTCTGGGTCGTGGTGAAATTCTGAGTCGATCTGAGCATGTCCGTCCGTCCGTCTGTTGAAATCACGCTAACTTCCGCACGAAACAAGCTATCGACTTGAAACTTGGCACAAGTAGTTGTTATTGATGTAGGTCGGATGGTATTGCAAATGGGTCATATCGGTCCACTTTTACGTATAGCCCCCATATAAACGGACCCCCAAATTTGGCTTGCGAGGCCTCTAAGAGAAGCAAATTTCATCCGATCCGGCTGAAACTTGGTACATGGTGTTAGTATATGGTCTCTAACAACCATGCAAAAATTGGTCCACATCGGTCCGTAATTATATATAGCCCCCATATAAACCGATCCCCCGATTTGGCTTGCGAGGTCTCTAAGAGAAGCAAATTTCATCCGATCCGGCTGAAATTTGGTCCATGGTGTTAGTATATGGTCTCCAACAACCATGCAAAAATTGGTCCACATCGGTCCATAATTATATATAGGCCCTATATAAACCGATCACCAGATTTGACCTCCGGAGCCTCTTGGAAGACCAAAATTCATCTGATTCACTTGAAATTTGGTACGTGGTGTTAGTATATGGTATCCAACAACCATGCAGGAATTAGTTCTTATCAGTCTATAATAATATATAGCCCCCATATAAACCGATCCCCAGATTTGCCCTCCGGTGCCTTTTGGAGAAGCAAAATTCATCCGATCTGGTTGAAATTTGGTACGTGGTGCTAGTATATGATATTTAACAAACATGCCAAAAGTGGTCCATATCAGTCCATAATCATATATAGCCCCATATAAACCGATCCCGAGATTTGTTTTGGAGCCTCTTGGAGGAGCAAATTTCATGCGAGTCAGTTGAAATTTGGTACATTGTACTAGTATAGTCCATATCGGTCTATAGTTATATGTAGCCCTCAAATAAATCGATCCCCAATCACACAAAAATTGGTCCATATCAATAATTGTATATAGCCCCCATATTTCAATTCTGGCTCCCTACGTACCGTGCAAAAGTCCATATCGATTCGTAATTATTTGTAGACTTACCTACACATACTTTTTTGGTCTAATATATACCACGTATGGACTAACTCACAAATTAGAAAACGATTTAAGATACCGCAACCCAAGTAATTCGATTGTGGATAACAGTCTTTCGTAGAAGTTTCTACGCAATCCATGGTGGAGGGTACATAAGATTCGGCCTGGCCGAACTTACGGCCGTTTATACTTGTCTTAACTGCATTATAGTTTGGACCCCCAATCTGTGATCCGGAAGTAGTGCAAACTTGGGTCATCTCCTATGAATTTTACATGGGCTTGTCATAGGACGGAAGTACTACCTTTTTCGATCCTTTGCATTGCTTTAGAAGTTGTGCTCTGGAAGTTAATTTGAATGAAGAAATTTAAAAAGCGAAAAAAAATTTTTTAACAATTTCACTTTTTTCACAATTTTTTTTATCAAATATTTTTCTAAAAACTTATTTTTTATGTCATGCATCGTTTTTATTTTTTATTTTCGGCATATATTTTCGTATAAATATATTTTTTCCATTAAAAATCAACAAAAAAATTAAAAATTCTCATAATTTGCAAAACCTTCTCAAAAGAACTTCTATGGAAGCGAAAAAGTCAAACGGCACAGGTTCAAATCACAGCGGGGATGAAATTTATTTTTTTTTACTTTTTTTAATAATTTCTATTTTTTGTTTTTTATTAGTTTTCTATTTTTTGTAAAATTTAATTATATAAAATTTGCACTTAAAATAGCCTGATTGCGTTCTTTCTAATACTTGTCCACAAGGACTGCATCGGAAGTAGAAAAAAATCATTGGGGGATCCCAAGATGCGCTTTAGAAGAAATGTTTGTGCACTTGTCCAAAAGGACTACATCGGAAGTGGAAAAACATTATTGGGGGATCCCACGATGCGCTTTAGAAGAAATGTTTGTGGGCTTGTCCAAAAGGACTGCATCGGAAGTTGGAAAAACTCGATGGGGGATTCTGGGATGGGCTTTAAAAGAAATGTTTGTGGAACAACTTCCAATTTTTTTTTGCTGGGTATGTATGTATCGCCCAAAATTTGGCCATAATAGCCTCATTTATTAACAAATTATACAAGGTAATGTTATGTGTTATCAGTACAAGGTAACGTTATGTGTTACCAACCAAACCTGCAAAATATCATCGAAATCGGTTCAGATTTAGATATAGCTCTCATATATATGTATCGCCCGATTTCAGCTAATATCGTCTTAAAACCGCTGTTTATTAACCGATCGTACTCAAGGATAACAAAATCTAATCTTCTGTAGTACTAACTCCACCTGCAAAAAATCATCGAAATCGGTTCACATTGAGATATAGCTACCATACACATGTATATCCTTATTTATTAACCGATCTTAGTCAAAGTTGGCTAAATTTAATCCTACAGTACTAGAGGTGTGCGCGTGACACGCGTGCATCACTTGAGTCGTGAACAAAATTTAAAGCAACTCTTGTGAATATGCGTGAATGGGACTAAAATAAATATGTCGTGCGAGAGCGTGCGTGAGAAAAAAAATCAGTTCATGAATGTGCCTGAATAAAATTTCTGCTAAACCACGCTCACGAAAAAAAATTAAGATTTCGTTTGGAAAATGCCGTGAGTCTCGTGAATTTGTCGTGGATCACGTTAATTCTCGTGAATCGTGCTTGAGCGTGAGTCTTTGAAAGTAGTTCGTGTGTGAGCGTGCGTGAGTACTGGTTTTTCATTTCATGAATGGGTGTGAGTGGGATTGGCTACTACACGTATCGTGCGTGAGCGTGCGTGAGCGTGTGTGAATAAACATTTCGCTTCGTGAATGTGCATGAGTGTGAATGAAATTTCACTCACGCGCACACCTCTATACAGTACTAATTATATGTGCAAAGAATCGTCGAAATCGGTTCAGATTTAGATGTAACTCTCATATATATGTATCGCTCGATTTTCAAACATTTTGTCCTAATAAACTTATTTTTGACCAAAATGCCCTCATTTCTTAACCGATCTTACTCAAAATTTAACGCAAGGTAATATTCTGTAAAATCAAGCAAATCTGCAAACTATAATCTAAATCAGTTCAGATTTAGATATAGCTTCCATAGTATGCATCGCCCGATTTTGCTAAATTTGGCCATAATATTCCTATTTATTAACCAATGCTACTCAAACTTCAAATTTTGATATATTAGCCGATCTTATTTAGACTTGGGTGCCACCGTCGTGCAATGGTTAGCATGCCCGCCTTGCATATACAAGATCGTGGGTTCGATTCCTATTTCGATTTCGACCGAACACCAAAAAGCGGTGGATTATCCCACCTCAGTAATGCTGGTGACATTTCTAATTGTTTCAAAGCTTCTCTAAGTGGTTTCACTGCAATGTGGTACGCCGTTCGGACTCGGCTATAAAAAGGAGGTCCCTTATCATTGAGCTTAATATAGAATCGAGCACTACTCAGCGATAAGAGGGAAGTTCACCACTGTGGTATCACAATGGACTGAATAGACTAAGTGAGCCTGACATCTCGGGTTGCCACTAAACCTAACCTAACCTATTTAGACTTACGTACAGCTCTTAGGCTTTTCTGTTCAGATTGGGGTAAAGCTCTTATAAACATGTACCCCATAATTTTCCTAAAAAAGGAAATACGGGTCTTCGCCAACCTATGTCAATGATACCCCACAAATGCTTATGTTGACTAATTCAGAAGGTGTGACCGACAGAAAACATTTCACGAAAGTTTTTCCAATTAAAATTTTAATTGAGTTTTAGGTTAGGTTAGGTTATGTGGCAGCCTGGTACAGGCTCACTTAGACTATTCAGTCCATTGTGATACCACATTGGTGAACTTCTCTCTTATCACTGAGTGCTGCCCGATTCCATGTTAAGCTCAATGACAAGGGACCTCCTTTTTATAGCCGAGTCCGAACGGCGTTCCACATTGCAGTGAAACCATTTAGAGAAGTTTTGAAACCCTCAGAAATGTCACCAGCATTACTGAGGTGGGATAATCCACCGCTGAAAAACTTTTTGGTGTTCGGTCGAAGCAGGAATCGAACCCACGACCTAGTGTATGCAAGGCGGGCATGCTAACCATTGTAATATTCAATTAAAAATTTAATTGATTCAACAAATTTTTTAACTGAAACAAAAATCAAGCATTCCATCATTTCTGCACTGTTAGAAAAATATGTTTTTCATATGTTCCGATAGAAACAAAATGTGTTTCGGGCACAATTTTAAAACACAATATATTTAAGTGCAAACATGTAATGTTCCTAAACTAACACTAAATGTTTGGGACATCTATGTTAATATGTTAGAATATATTATGTTTGGGGCATGAATGTTTCATAAAAATCATATGTGTGAATGCAAACATATATAAATTTACAAATTTCGACTAAACATACATATGTTGTGATATTTCATTCAAAGCGACAGAGAGAGTAACATATAGAGAAAGAAATAGAGATGGAAACCGGGAGAGTTGACGAAAGATATCAACATAACACAGCGAAAGAACCAAAAGAGAATAATTTCTGTGAAACCGCTTGTATGTTGTTTCGGAAAACTGTTTTATGATAAGGCCAAAACTTTGATATGCTTAAGTCTAAATATTATTTAAGAGAATAGAAATCAAGTGTCTTCACAAAAATAACTAAAGGGCACAATACTCTTTTTATACCCACCACCATGGGGGTATATTAACTTTGTCATTCCGTTTGTAACACATCGAAATATTGCTCTAAGACCCCATAAAGTATATATATTCTGGGTCGTGGTGAAATTCTGAGTCGATCTGAGCATGTCCGTCCGTCCGTCCGTCCGTCCGTCCGTCTGTTGAAATCACGCTAACTTCCGAACGAAACAAGCTATCGACTTGAAACTTGGCACAAGTAGTTGTTATTGATGTAGGTCGGATGGTATTGCAAATGGGCCATATCGGTCCACTTTTACGTATAGCCCCCATATAAACGGACCCCAAAATTTGGCTTGCGAGGCCTCTAAGAGAAGCAAATTTCATCCGATCCGGCTGAAATTTGGTACATGGTGTTAGTATATGGTCTCGAACAACCATGCAAAAATTGGTCCACATCGGTCCATAATTATATATAGCCCCCATATAAACCGATCCCCCGATTTGGCTTGCGAGGCCTCTAAGAGAAGCAAATTTCATCCGATATGGCTGAAATTTGGTACGTGATGTTAGTATATGGTCTGTAACAACCATGCAAAAATTGGTCCACATCGGCTCATAATTATATATAGCCCCCATATAAACCGATCACCAGATTTGACCTCCGGAACCTCTTGGAAGACCAAAATTCATCTGATTCAGTTGAAATTTGGTACGTGGTGTTAATATATGGCCTCAAACTCCCATGCAAAAATTGGTCGATATCGGTCTATAATTATATATAGGCCCCATATAAACCGATCCCCAGATTTGACCTCCAGAGCCCCTTGGAAGAGCAAAATACTTCCCATTCGGTTGAAATTTGGTACGTGATGTTAGTATATGGTATCCAACAACCATGCAGGAATAAGAAGTTTTAAGATACCACAACCCAAGTAATTCGATTGTGGATGACAGTCTTTCGTAGAAGTTTCTACGCAATCCATGGTGGTGGGTACATAAGATTCGCCCTGGCCGAACTTGCGGCCGTAGATACTTGTTAGAGTTGGGACAGTAAAATGAAATAAGGAGGAAATAGTGAAAAATTACACAGTAAAGTGTATAAAAACAAAGTTTAGTTCCTCTTTATTAATAAGTAGTCCACGAGGAGTTGACGTACACCTTCAAATATAAAAGCGGGCATTAAGTTCGAGTTTTGCAGCTAAAACAATTTAAAAAGTTTATTTTCTTTAAAATGAATTATGTAAGAAATATAGAAGGCATTTTAGAGCGATGGTGTTAAATGCTAGTAAAAACTGTTCACGCCTAACTAAATTTATGTTTATATTATAAAATTATTTATGTATGTTTATACTCGACTCCACGTTCTTCTTTTGTTAGAGTTTTTGAATTCCTTCAAAATTTTAAAGTTTTGTACCAAAAACAGTTTTTTGTTACAAAATTGTTATTTTTGCAATAAAAAAAATAATATTTTATCCAAAAATCAGTCAATTTCGTTTATATATAAATCTTTAATAACGCACATTTCGAAGTTTCATTATAAAAATTTAATATAGTATAAATATAAATGTGTAAATTAAAAAAAAAGTGTTCGGTCGGAGCAGGGATTGAACCCACGACCCTTTGCATGCAAGGCAGACATGCTAACCACTGCTCCACGAGGCAAACAAATGTATGTTTCTGTTAAATAATGTTATGTTTGCATGGGCTCGTGGGTGCTGCAAACTATGCTATATAAATATAACTTATAACGATAAATATCTACTGGTGACAGCTACGTAGCCCAGTGGATAGTGTGTTGGCTTACAAACTGTATGGTCCTCGGTTCGATTCTCCGTGCAGGCGAAAGGTAAAATTTAAAAAATGTATAAAAGTGAATAATTTCTTCAACATTATTTGTATTACAGAAAAAGGTGCCAAGAACTAAACTATTTCGTGGAGGTGAAAATTACGAGTATGTTAGGGAATGAGCACAATCGTCTTTACGAAAAATTCTTCCAAGCTTATAACATTTTTGAGCTCAAAATGTTTCCAAACATATAATATGTTCACATAAAACAAACATATTAATGTTTCGGCAGTATCCAATAATACATGTGCTTCCTGCAAAATATGTTTGGAACATATGTTAAAGAAGCGATTTTTTTTGAGGGTGTGTGATTGAAGACATTTCAATTAAAAAATTTATCGGATCAATTAATTTCGTGATTGAATCAGAAAAAAAATTTTTGTGTATACTCATTTGTTTTTTAATTTGATTTAAAAAATAATTGATGAAGTTTTTATTTTCAATAAAATTTTTTAACTAGAAATATTTTAGTTCTATTGTCTTCTGTGTAATCACTGATTCCTTCTCTGCACCGGTATTATAAATACAAATTTGCATTTACAAATAAAATTTTCTATAAGATTTGTGAAAATGTCGCAATTGAAAATAATGATAAAACGTTCATATTTGATTTTATGAATTTATGAAAAAGGAAATTTAAAAAGGCTATCAAATGTAATGCGGCAATATGTTTTACATCAAAAGTACCAAAACAGTACACAATTATCAACTTCACCAACCCTGATTGAGAACATTGTGATACAAAGCCATAGAAATATGTTTTCTATGCTTTCTCTCTCTCTAATTAGTTTGCATTTGTGGGATGTGTTTTTTAATTATTTATTACTATTTGTTTGCAATTTTCTAGGAATATAGAGAGTGGAAATATTTATTATAGAGGCAGAATAGGTTAGGTTAGGTTAGGTGGCAGCCCGATGTATCAGGCTCACTTAGACTATTCAGTCCATTGTGATACCACATTGGTGAATTTCTCTCTTATCACTGAGTGCTGCCCGATTTCATGTTAAGCTCAATGACAAGGGACCTCCTTTTTATAGCCGAGTCCGAACGGCGTTCCACATTGCAGTGAAACCACTTAGAGAAGCTTTGAAACCCTCAGAAATGTCACCAGCATTACTGAGGTGGGATAATCCACCGCTGAAAAACTTGTTGGTGTTCGGTCGAAGCAGGAATCGAACTTGTGTATGCAAGGCGGGCATGCTAACCATTGCACTACGGTGGCTCCCTAGATGCAGAATAACAAATTTTTATTTGGACAAAGCCAAGCAGATACATCATGCCCGAAATTTTCAGTTAAAATAGATGACATTCGAAACCAAGCAATTTTTCAGTGGAGATTTATCTTTCCTCAACAATAGTGATGACATTTCCGAGTGTTTCAAAGCCTCTCTAAGTGGTGTCAAAGATACTGTGATAAGCCATTTCAAGTAGGCTAAAAACGGGAGGTCCCTTGTTATTGCGCTAAACATTCATTGATAAGAGATTGGATGGAATAATCAAAATAATCCTAAAAAACGAGTTGCCACTATATCTATGCTAGCCTAAGATGACAGTTCTGCCCAAAAATTGTGTACATGAATTCTTCATACTGGGAAAAGGAAGAGAAAACTTAACATGTCTGATATATGCGTGAAAAGGTGAACCGAGAACTTCAACTTTTCGGATTTAATCACTGGTCCAGGTGCCCTTCATCCATTATCTTCTAATCTATAGTAGTTAATAAATTTGCAATATTTTTCGTACATTTTGTTTTGCTTTCCTGCTGCATAGTTAACAAAAAAGAAAAACATTTGCTATAGCTGCTTAACGTATTGTAATTTAAATCTAAAGTTTGTGGTTTTTCGATTACATTTTAGGATTTTTAGTGTTTTGCTAAAGTTTCATTGGGTCTAAAGCGGATTGAGGTTCTTAGTTGAATTTTGTTTTCTCTGAAGCCAGAATTGTTAACAGAAGAAGCCTAACAAAAGTAGGTAACATGGTGCATTGTTGTTGCTTTGTTACTTTTGGTTTTATAAGCTGTTTCACCGTGTTAGGTGAGTGTATACAAAATCTGTAATGTACGATAATTATAATGCAATTGCCTTCATTGAATCAAATGCGAAGATCGTTTATTGCTGAACACAAAAGATGTATGTTCTATAGTTATATTTAATTTAATTTTATAAAATGAAGGCTTCCATTTAATTTAAAAAAGGTTTCATTTGAATAGAAAATACTATAAAGTAAATTAAACGCAGTTAATTTTTATTTCATTAACAACATGGCTATATCGACTCAGGAGCCGGCCCTGAGCATTATTGTTAAAAACACCATAAGTCTGACTCTTCTCCTTTTACTTTTTTTCCTCGAGTCACGAACTCTAACGATGCATATCCATTCACAAAAAACGCATTTGTGGCAATACTGCTGCTTTATTTTTTTTTTTTCTTACTACACGAACAACTTCCTTTTTAAATTATGATAATTATCAAAAATGATCACTCACAAATCTATAGCAATACTACTTACGCAATATTTAAAGCCAATTTCTCGCCGTGTATGTATGTAATGTTAAACAAAATAAAAACCAATTGGTGATTTCTTTTATTTGAGATATCTTAAGAACTAGGTACAAGGCTTGAAAGATAAAAAAACAACAAAACTCTAGACTACTTCTAGCGTTACAAAAGACAACAACAACAAAAATAACATGAACATGAACACAATGGGGCTTTGCAAACTGGGACACTGCAGTTAACCGCACAAATAAAGGCACAAAACAAAAAATGCAACAGCAATGCAAACACATACATACACACCCATAGCCATACTTCGTATATAAGGCGATCCATAGTCGGCGAAAGCCTTAAGGGACTAATACGTAGACTTAAAAGAGGTTGAACAAATCAAGAAGAGGGTTATACAAATACACAGTTAAAACTTTTCAGATAAGTTACCATAGTAAAACTCTTAAGAGCAAAAGAAATTTAAATGGCATGTGTAGTGGACAAGAGAAAGAATTCCCCATAACCCTGCAAACATTTTATATTGAAAGTGTATGGAAGTAATTTCGCCCTGGAAGATAAAACTTTCATAGGCGATGTCATTTTCTTATCGATTTAGTGTCCCCGTTCGGGAACAAATGTCCCACAACGCGATAGTGTTCTCGGGGAATCGAACCAGTGACTAAAAGAAGTCAAAAAAGCGATAGTTATTTTTTAAAAATTAAAAATGATATCGAAAGTATATGGAAGTAATTTCGCCCTGGAAGATAAAACTTTCATAGGCGATATAATTTTCTTATCGATTTAGTGTCCCCATTCGGGAAAAAATGTCCCACAACGCGATAGTGTTCTCGGGGAATCGAACCAGTGACTAAAAGAAGTCAAAAAAGCGATAGTTATTTTTTAAAAAATAAAAATGATGATCGGCCGCACCGAGCGTTGAACTCGGAACCTTTCGTTTTCAATTCAAAGGCTCTCCCTCTGTGCTACCCACGCTTGCTGGTTGATAGTGGCTTTTTGCACACATGAACTCTCAAAGAGGTGCTATTGAAAAATTCGCTATGTCGATGTATGGAGTTTATATTTAGATTTTTGGTCACTGTTAGAGTCGAATTTGTTTCGAAACGGAAACACCCCACGCGATAGTTGTTTTTGTTGTGCTTGAGATTTTACTACCAGAAAACTTCTTGGCGATCCGAAGTAGTGACATTTTAGCGAAAAACGATAAAACAATCATCCAAATACGTGCAGGGAAGCAATGTGGCGGCTGACAAAACGCATATCTAACCTGAGTACCATTATCGATTGCATCGGCCACAGATGCTTGTTGTCCATGGTTGCCTACCATTATGAAATTAATTGGGGAAATTAACTACGTTAGTAACCATAATCATAATGCCTCTTTACATAGATATTGGCCATGGAATAGAGGTGTGCACGTGACATGAAATTGTCGTGACTCACGAAAATTTTCGTGACTCACGCGTGAGTCGTGAGTCACGCGTGAGTCGTGACTGCGTGAGTGTGCGTGAGCGTGATTAACCAACCAAATGTCGTGCGTGAGCGTGAGTCACGAAAATAATATCTTCGTGAGTGTGCGTGAGTAACGAATTTCGGAAAAACACACTCACCAAAATAATCCAGCTTACGAACATAAAATATTTGCGAGTTGAATTTATTTATAATTTTAGTGACATCCTAAGTGTTAAGAGTTTTATAACGGTCTCGATTTGAATCATACTCATATTTTCAGTCAGGTTCTATAGGTAAATTACTCATAAAATTATTCGTGAGTCACGAGGTTTCTCGTGAGTCACGACATTTTTCGTGAGTCACGATATTTTTCGTGAGTCACGACATTTAAAAGATTTTCGTGCGTGAGTACAAATTTTCTTTTCGTGAGCGTGCGTGACCGTGAGTCCTACCAAAAAATATCGTGCGTGAGTGTGCGTGAATAAGATTTCTCCGTCGTGAGTGTGCGTGAGCGTGAGTAAAATATTACTCACGTGCACACCTCTACCATGGAGATCTTGTAATATAACGTCTTATTTCGATTTCTTCCTTGTTCTGGCGGCCAATCAAAGGTGTAAATTTTCGGCTAACTTCTTTGGCAAGTACACCCAACAAATAATAAGGAAAAGTTAACTTAATTCAAGCAGTTGCGGTGTCAAAAGTACAGTAAGTACGGTTTTTCTAAATTCAAGTACAAAATTCTTATTTTGATCCCGAAAATATAAAGTACAGATTTCTTAATTTTAGAAATTTTCGTGTTTGTGCTTCCTTTATGTACGGGAAGTGCTTGATTCATGCCTAGTGAAGCTCTATGTAATCCGAATCTGTACTTGATTCAATCCGCATTTAAGCTTATATTAAACCCAATTAGCACTTAACTTGAGCCAAAAAGAACTTGGTTTAAGTGGAATCAAGGCTTCGATCAATATTTTGTATTCTTACATATTATCCCACTATGCTTGATCCAAGAACGATCTGTACTTGATTTAATCCCGAACCGCATTCAATGCTGTTTTATGTGCGCTTGAGTTTAGTATGATTTGTACTAACCATGTACCCATCGGGTTTATAACCCCGATCATTTGGTTTGCTCACAAACTGCTCAAATCAACGGATAAAACTAAATTTAGTAAAATCTACTACTGCGGCGTGGACTTCGATCTGTTTTCGGACCATTTCTCGTGTCATTACCATATTTTTCGTCCACTTTTTGGATGCGAGGCAACCACGGTTGCCATAGTTGGGAAAAAAATCCACCAAAAATTGTATTTTTTTTACTGATTGGTAAATTGGTAGAATTCTTGATATTATGATAGGTTTTTCAAAATGTTCCTCACCAATTATTATTATTATTCATTTATTTAAATATTTCTATAGAAAAAAAATTTTACAAAAATTCTCAATAGAAATAAAATTTTAAAAAAAATTCTCTATAGAAATAAAATTTTGACAAAATTATCTATAGAAATAAAATTTTGACAAAATTATCTGTAGAAATAAAATTTTTACAAAATTATCTTTGGAAATAAAATTTTGACACAATTTTCTATAGAAATAAAATTTTGCAAGAATTTACTATATAACATAAGTAAAATTTTGCAAAAATTTTCTGTTGAAATAATTTTTCTATAGATATAAAATATTTCCTATATAAATAAAATTTCGTCAAAATTGTCTATATAAATAAAACATCGACAAAATTTTCTATAGAAATAAAATTGTAACAAAATTTCCTATAAATTCAATATAAAACATTTCTTTCGTATAAAACAACATTTCTTTATGATAACCACAAAAATTTGAGCAACAACTTCAAAATAAGATTTTTTAATTAGGTAGGTTTTTGGTAAAATTTTCTTCAAATTTTGGTAGATTATTTTTGACACGAGTAGCAACCGTGGGTGCAACACCGCGTTTAAGGCGGTAATGGGCATTGGTATGAGAAACAAAAAATTTACTGACATTTAAATTCTGGAAACCACACATGGCTTAACGATAGGATTTCCAGCCAAATATAAAGCAGTCAACGACCCAGCAAAAGAAGCGTCGCCAAAAAAGTAGTGAAAATGTTCTTTTTGGATCCGGAAGTGGTGCCAAATTGACGCAGAAGTGATGAATTTAACATGGGCTTGTCATAAGACGGATGTCCACCATTTCAACAGGCGCTGAACTGAATTTGCAGCACTTCTTAAGTTGTGAACCGAATTCAGTGTTTTGGATGTGAATTAAGAAATTTTGTGATTTTGTGACAAATAAATAATTTTTCAAATTTTTTATGATTTTTAATGCATTATAACGCTTGTCTAGCTAGAACTTTTGTGATCAAGTATTTTTAAAAATTCGAAATTTTTCTACAAAGGATTTAAAAATTTTTTCGGCTAAATTTAATAATAAAGAACATCTTTCGGAGAGCATTTTTGGAAGTCCTTTTAAAGTTGTGCCTTGAGAAGAACTTCCAAATTTTTTTGCTGGGGAGATGACTGATACGTTCGATATTCCTCTAATATGGAACATAAGCCACGGCCTATGCTTCGAGACAGAGTTTAGATGTTCTATTGGACCCTCATTTTCCTGCAATGGTTTATCTATCTACTAATTATCCGACAGCTGTTAAAGGTATGCATGCTTTAACAGGTCAACTAATTAGTTGACCTGTTAAAGCAAACACAAGAATGTGGAAATTAAGGATGCCTTCATACAAAAATCGTTAGAGAAAATCCATACAATACCTCACTTTTTTCTCATCCATTGAATAATATTTATGCAGGAAACCCTTTAATATTGTCTACTTAAACTATGTGCTTATGGTGAACTCAAACTGTTTTTTGTTGGCTTCTTACCAACTTCATAATCTCCTTAAAAATAACTTTGACGGTGGCTTAAGAACTTACACTGAACCACAGGCACATGCCTCCCTACAGCTTATCTTATACATACAATACCGAGAAAGATATCACAACAGCAGAGATGGTAACCATGAAGGTGGGGTTATTAAAATGAACAATTCATTCCTAAGGGAGTAACACATTTAGAGTTGGGCCCTCTTTATTAAAAATCATAAAGTTCATGACTAGATTTAGGTGGTTGATACAAAAACAAAAAAAAAACATTTTTTGGCAACGGTACATCTTTTTTGAATAATACGCTTTCTCGTGACTTCTAACTTAGGCCTCCGAGGTGAGGACGACCTCTTTTCTCATTCGACTTATGTTTATGTGAAGTGAATGGCTTTTTAAGTGTTGATATGAATGAAATCTACACCCAAAAAAAATTGACTTGGATCCAAAATTTTGACCTTCCCTTAAAGATTTTGGTATTGATTTCGAGCCAAAGATGCAGCTTCTTTAAAATAAAGAAATTTTTTAGCGACATATGTGGCTTTAAATCAAGGGTCAATAAAATTAAAAATTATAACGAATACTTCAATGTAAAAAATGTTTTCTTAATTCCAAAAGGACTTTAAACCAAAGATGCTAAATCTTCAAAATAAATCTTAGCCTTTATTTGAAGCGTTTTTATCTTAAATCTAAAGATTCAATATTTCAGTTAATGGACGATTTTTATTTTGAATAATATTTATCGAATAATATTCGCACAACAAGAATACAAAATTCTTATAATTATAGTACGGTGAGAAAATCCTACATATTTTTAAAATCTTATAACTAATACAATTATATAAAACAAATTCAAATATAGAGTCAAGACAACAAATTACAAATCACAATAAGGAAAAAACATGACAAATTTAAAGTTTGAAATTTAACAAAAAGGAATGTGGTTAATTAAAAAATATCCTTTAATTTTTAATTAATATAACTTTAATTTTTAATTAATATAACTAATGCAAAAAAGTATAGATTATAGCATAGAATTAATTTCAAGAAGATATATAAAATATCATTTTAAATTTTTTAATTAAATTTAAGAAATTAATCAAAAAAAAGTATAATAAATAAATAATAAATAATAAAAATACAAAAAAAAATAAATATATATAATAATAATAATAGAAATAATAATAATAAATAAATAAAAAAAAATATATAAATACATAAATAATAAACCCGTTTTCATTCACTATTCAGAACGTTTAATCTACAGATTTCTTGTAAAATTCCCAAAGTTTACGTTTGAAAATTACCGAATTGTTGAGAGTTTGTAATTCATTTGGTAGAGAGTTCCAAAGACGTATTGCGAAAATGAAATACTGCCATTGTGATATTAATTTCCGATGCAGCATAGGTATAAGTTTCTTACCTCTATTGGATCGGACAAAGCTAATTTTCCGATACAAATACGGTGGTGTGCGCGTATAAATTATTTTCTGTAAGTAGATAAGCGACCTTATATCCAACAACTCATTAATACAAACCCCGTACAGAACCACATTATAACGAAAATTTAGTTTGCGTAATCTTTAATATCACGTAAATGTTTTTTTCAGTGTAGAAAATATATTCGATATGTACTTCGTAGGCCAATTTCATAGTGGCCTGGAGAGAGATGGTGGAATGGTACTCTTTCCGTGACCAACACCTTTGCGATCTTAATTTTACTACACGTAATTTACACAATATTTAAGACAAATTTCTTTAAAATAAAGAAATTTTATTTTAACGAAAGTTTGTAATCTTTGCGTCAAAAGTTTTTTTAATTAAATGTAAGTATCATGGAAAGATCAAGCAGATTTGATAAATGAGATTTGTTTCCTAATTTTAATTTTTAGAACCTCTATTTAAAGCTAGATAGTTCCCTAAAAATGTCTTTATTTTAAAGAATACACATCTTTGATTCAGAATCAATGTTAAATCCTTAAGAGGAGGTTAAAATCTTTGGATGTAAGTAAACTATTTTAGAGTGTAGTTAGGAGTTTGGTGTGTACCAACGGACTATCCCAAAGCTATGCAAAAATTGTCTCCTACTTAGCCTATTGTCAACAATGCGCACTTTACCAATACCAAACAAGGAAAATGTTGGTCGAAATCAGAAAAACATATATATGGGAGCTAAATCTAAATCTGAACCGATGTCAACCAAATTTGGCACGCATAGCTACAATGCTAATTCTACTCCCTGTGCAAAATTTCAACTAAATCGGAGTTAAAAATTGGCCTCTGTGGTCATATGAGTGTAAATCGGGCGAAAGCTATATATGGGAGATATATCCAAATCTGAACCGATTTCAAAAAAATTTGGCAAGTATAGCTACAATGCTAATTCTACTCCCTGTGCAAAATTTCAACTAAATCGGAGCAAAATATTGGCCTCTGTGGGCAAATGAGTGTAAATCGGGCGAAAGCTATATATGGGATCTATATCTAAATCTGAACCGATTTGGCTGATATTTTGCAAGTTTTCCGAGACTCATAAAATATTCGGATGTACGGAATTTGAGGAAGATCGGTTGATATACACGCCAATTATGACCAGATCGGTGGCAGCTATATCTAAATCTGAACCGATTTTTTCCAAAATCAATAGGGATCGTCTTTGAGCCGAAACAGGACCCTATACCAAATTTTAGGACAATCGGACTAAAACTGCGAGCTGTACTTTGCACACAAAAATACATCAACAGACAGACAGACGGACAGACAGACAGACGGACAGACAGACAGACGGACATCGCTTAATCGACTCAGAATTTAATTCTAAGACGATCGGTATACTAAACGATGGGTCTCTTCTTTCTTGGCGTTACATACAAATGCACAAACTTATTATACCCTGTACCACAGTAGTAGTGAAGGGTATAAAAAATGGGCCTACGTAGCGAGGGTTACCTCTTCTCCATTCGAGTGTGTTTTTCTGCATGTCCTACAAAGTCCTTTAAAAACGTGTACGGAAACTTCAATTTCAGAAGAAATTCAGACTCGAATTCAAAAAGACAACAAATTTAACGACCTTTTATTAATTTTCAAGATTTTTTCAGAATTCTTAAAGACAAATTGACCTTAGTCAAACAAATTTTTCTTTCACGTTAAGATACCCATTTTTTAAGTCGAATCACTTAATTATAAGCACAAAACGACTTTATTGAAAAGTTTCAAGGAAAAAACCTTATATCAGAGAAATGTGTCTTCTATGCTAAGCAAAAAAAAACGCATTCGTCTTTTAAGGACAAACAGTCGTTGGCCTCACGACAATTTTTCAGTGCATTAAACCGACCGATGTTTCACGAAACGCCACAGAAAAGGATTAAGCTAAGAGAGCGTCAAATTCCCTCTGAAATCACAGTTTCTGTTGTTGTCAAAAGTGAGCATGCTGGTATCCATTTAGCCCACAAATTTCTCATGACATAAATTTTTGGCAATAACATATTTGACGCTCACGACCTTTGAAATGCCTAAAGTTACTGCGATCTAGCGTACCTTCAACGGACATCCTGCCAATACGAGATGGTGGATTTTTGGATCTTTATCTGCGGTGGTAGATATGTTCTCAGCACCTCTACATGGCTTAGTAAAACACTAACTTCTGAGCACCTTTGAAATTCGTTTAACCAATATTTAGGAGAAGCCATCGCAGGATAAGATTCTGCGTATGCAACGTGCCACTTCTAAATATCACCAACATATTAGGAGGTAAACCACCGCTGCAAAACCTTTTGTATTCGGTCGAAACTGGAATTTAACCTAAAACTGCAAGACGGACAAAGGGTCTCCAAAATAATAAAAGAACCACTTACCGATATTGTTCGTTTTCCTTATTTTCTAGAATGTCCCAACGTACATGATAAAAAGGGATATGATCATGCTGAAAAGTCGACATATTCGAATGCAAAAGTGTGCTCAATATGACCGCATCTAAAGGGTGATTCTTTTGAGGTTAGGATTTTCATGCATTAGTATTTGACAGATCACGTGGGATTTTAGACATGGTGTCAAAGAGAAAGATGCTCAGTATGCTTTGACATTTCATCATGAATAGACTTACGATCTGCCACAACGTCGAATTTTCAGTGAATGGGCCCTAGAAAAGTTGGCAGAAAATCCGCTTTTTTATCGACAAATTTTGTTCAGCGATGAGGCTCATTTCTGGTTGAATGGCTACGTAAATAAGCAAAATTGCCGCATTTGGAGTGAAGAGCAACCAGAAGCCGTTCAAGAACTGCCCATGCATCCCGAAAAATGCACTGTTTGGTGTGGTTTGTACGCTGGTGGAATCATTGGACCGTATTTTTTCAAAGATGCTGTTGGACGCAACGTTACGGTGAATGGCGATCGCTATCGTTCGATGCTAACAAACTTTTTGTTGCCAAAAATGGAAGAACTGAACTTGGTTGACATGTGGTTTCAACAAGATGGCGCTACATGCCACACAGCTCGCGATTCTATGGCCATTTTGAGGGAAAACTTCGGAGAACAATTCATCTCAAGAAATGGACCGGTAAGTTGGCCACCAAGATCATGCGATTTGACGCCTTTAGACTATTTTTTGTGGGGCTACGTCAAGTCTAAAGTCTACAGAAATAAGCCAGCAACTATTCCAGCTTTGGAAGACAACATTTCCGAAGAAATTCGGGCTATTCCGGCCGAAATGCTCGAAAAAGTTGCCCAAAATTGGACTTTCCGAATGGACCACCTAAGACGCAGCCGCGGTCAACATTTAAATGAAATTATCTTCAAAAAGTAAATGTCATGGACCAATCTAACGTTTCAAATAAAGAACCGATGAGATTTTGCAAATTTTATGCGTTTTTTTTTAAAAAAAAGTTATCAAGCTCTTAACAAATCACCCTTTATAACCTATGATTACCTAGATGTTTTTGAATAAGGAGAAATATAAAGACGCTTACGAGCTGGGAGAAAAATAGAAATTGAGCTGGAGAACACAATTGTCCTAAAAACAACGCGGACTTGTTTGGACTAGTGCACTGAAAACATGGACTCCGATTAGTATCAGTGCAATGGTGATAAATGCACTCAAACGCAAATTCCTAGGGATCTGCTAAGGAGAGTAGGACCACATGACCTCGAGTTAAGGGTGTTGAGGATAAGGATACTTTAGACACCTAACAGGTTGGCTGATAAGTCCCCGGTCTAACAAAGAAAAACACATTTTTTTGTCAAAATTCGTTTTTATTATTCAACATAGTTCCCTTCAAGAGCGATACAACGATTATAACGACCTTCCAATATTTTTGATAGCATTTTGGTAGTACTCCTTCGGTTTTGCCTCAAAATAGGCCTCAGTTTCGGCGATCACCTCTTCATTGCAGCCAAATTTTTTCCCCTGCGAGCATCCTTTTGAGGTCTGAGAACAAGAAAAAGTCACTGGGGGCCAGATCTGGAGAATACGGTGGGTGGGGAAGCAATTCGAAGCCCAATTCATGAATTTTTGCCATCGTTCTCAATGACTTGTGGCACGGTGCGTTGTCTTGGTGGAACAACACTTTTTTCTTCTTCATATGGGGCCGTTTTGCCGCGATTTCGACCTTCAAACGCTCCAATAACGCCATGTTGATGGTTTTTCCATTCTCAAGATAATCGATAAAAATTATTCCATGCGCATCCCAAAAAAACAGAGGCCATTACTTTGCCAGGGGACTTTTGAGTCTTTCCACGCTTCGTAGACGGTTCAGCCGACTGTCTATTGGACTCAGGAGTGTAGTGATGGAGCCACGTTTCATCCATTGTCACATATCGACGGAAGAACTCGGGTGTATTACGAGTTAACAGCTGCAAACACCGCTCAGAATCATCAACACGTTGTTGTTTTTGGTCAAATGTGAGCTCGCGCGGCACCCATTTTGCACAGAGCTTCCGCATATCCAAATATTGATGAATGATATGACCAACACGTTCCTTTGATATCTCTAAGGCCTCTGCTATCTCGATCAACTTCATTTTACGGTCATTCAAAATCATTTTGTGTTTTTTGTTTTGATATTTTCGTCGATAACGTCCACTGCGTTCACCGTCCTCCGTGCTCATTTCACCACGCTTGATTTTGCATACCAATCAATTATTGTTGATTTCCCTGGGGCAGAGTCCGGAAACTCATTATCAAGCCAAGTTTTTGCTTCCACCGTATTTTTCCCCTTCAGAAAACAGTATTTTATAAAAACACGAAATTCCTTTTTTCCATTTTTTTCACAATAACAAAAGTTGCTTCACAAAGACGCTCTATCTCACAAACTAATTGACTTACAAACGTCAAATTTTGACACGAATCATTTGAAGGTTGTTACTATATAAAAATAATATGCATTTAATACTAGCGACGCCATCTATGTGTCAGACCGGGGTCTTATCAACATGTTACCTATGCCACTGCGCTGCTCTCACGATATATCTATCTCCCGACACTCATGGCAAGCGATCTGGGCCATCTTAGAAACTGGGTTTGGGGACATATTGAGGAAGTCACTAAATATATGGAGTAGCAAGAATAAGATCACGATACTGGAATGGGTTAATATGTGTCGTAGAAAAGGATATATTGAGTAGCGCCCAGCAAAAGGAACAGTGTTATATAATCTGGATTAACCTTTCGTTTCTTCCCACTAAGATAGCAATGATAAATAGATTAACTTAAGAGGATTATTGAGGTTTACTATTTCTTCATTACTATTTTTGTTGTTGTTGTTTTTACTCTCCTTGAGATACTAACTATCCAACTAACCGATTGTGTGACATGAGAACAATGATGTTGGCAAATGTCAACATTTTTTTTTTTGGTATTTTGGTATGGTAAAATCGGCTTAAGTTATATTCAAGGGCTTTAAAATATTCTATCGGTTTTTTAATAGATAGAGTAAAAAACAAAAATATAAATATAAATATAAACGAACGTTAATATTATATTGGGAAATGCACGTAAACATGTGTTTGCCTATCGCTATGGTTATGTTTACACACTAAATCTCCCTTTTGTATAGAAAGGTGATTTTCAAATCTCGAAAGGCGATATTTTGAGCATAGTGTGAACGTAGTATTAGAATAGATTTTAATTTGTTAACAATCCACAAGACGTCACGGTGTCCATGTCTTCGGTTCTTTCCACGCCGCTACCTTTCTACCTCGCGCGAAAATTGGATGCAATAATATTCCATTTTGTGGGATTTTCATAGTGAGTTGTCAAAGTAACGACAGTTTACTGATATGTTTGAATTTCTGGCTACTGCTCACGAAATACATTAGTTTAAATAATATCACTTACACGCACCAATGTATGGAGCGTTACGTATACGCTCTAAGGTTATAAATAATTATTATTACTTATACGCAACCTATGCTTACTCGTTCTAATTTTTCTATAATACTAAAATTTAAAGGAATTTACAATTTAGGAAAAATAAAATTAAAAACAACAAATAAGGAAAGTATAAAGTCGGGCGGGGCCGACTATATCATACACTGCACCACTTTGTAGATCCACATTTTCGATATCATATCAAAACAGTCAAATACCAAATCTATAGACTTATAATTTAAGTCGGCTAATGCCCTGGGGTGGAACACCATGGTAGTAAAAAATATAGAAAACATTTAAATCTGAAGCAATTTTAGACAACATCCCAAAAGTGTATTTATGATTTATCGGTCGATAGATATGTATTAGAATTATGAAAATTGGAGTAATTTTTCCAAGTTTTCGACTAAGCAGTGGCGATTTTACAAGGAAACTGTTGGTATTTTGACCATTTTTGTCGAAATCAGAAAAACATATATATGGGAGCTATATCTAAATCTGAACCGATTTCGATCAGAGTAAAACTGTGGCCTTTATATATGAGTGTAAATCGGGCGAAGGGTATATATATGGAAGCTATACTTAATCCGAACCAATTTAAACCAAAATTGAAATGCGTATCCAGAACGTTAATTCTACTTCCTGTACAAAATTTACAGTACATCAGGACAAAACTCTGGCTTCTGGGGCCATATAAGTGCATATCGGACGAAAGATATATATGGGAGCTATATCTAAATCTGTACGAATTTTAACCAAATTTGACACAATACTATCAATGCATTCCTTCTGCAAAATTTAAAGCAAATCAAGCTGAAATTCTGGCTTCTGGGGTCGTATTAGTAGATATCGGGCGAAAGATATATATGGGAGCTATATCTAAAACTGGACCGATTTCTTCCAAAATAAAAACACATACTTGTGCCAAATTTGAAGTCGATTGTACATATGTACTAACTTATAATACCCCGTTCCACAGTGTGGCGCAGGGTGTAAAAATAAATTAATTGAAGTTTCAATAAAGTACAAATACAAAGAATTTGCTATAAAGGCCATTTCATTGGACTGGACAAATTTATCTTAAAGATTTTTTTAATAAACTAAAACAAATACTATTTTGCATTAAACATAGCTTAATTTTACAATCAGTGTAAGAACGGACTTTTTTTATGTAACAAATAACCCGGTTAACCATTGATTGTTTTCAAGTTCCTAAAATATGTTTAGCATCCTTCCATATTACAATTCCAAGAAAAGCCGCAAAAAAAACAAATTTATCCGTTGATTTGCCAAGGGTATTCAAATTTTATTTCCGTTATGAATTTGGCCTCCACCGAAGGATGCTGGCAGATATTTTATCATTTCCATCCATAAGCCATTTACAATAAATCCGTAGAGTGTTTCCCAATAACTAATTTGACCGTCAACAACAAGACAATAACGGCATCGAAATTGAATGATTGAGTGGAATCAATCATCATTTGATTGGATGAAAACAAAAAATAATGTATTATTAAATAATATTGTCATATCATATCACAACTGATGTGGATTGATAGGGTAACCACCATTCGATTTTTTTTTATACCCACCACCATAGAATGGTGATGGGGGTATAATAAGTTTCTCATTCCGTGTGTAACGGGAGCCACCGTGGTGCTATGGTTAGCATGCCCGCCTTGCATAAGGTCGTGGGTTCGATTCCTGCTACGACCGAACACCAAAAAGTTTTTCAGCGGTGGATTATCCCACCTCAGTAATGCTGGTGACATTTCTGAGGGTTTCAAAGCTTCTCTAAGTGGTTTCACTGTAATGTGGAACGCCGTTCGGACTCGGCTATAAAAATGAGGTCCCTTGTCATTGAGCTTAACATGGAATCGGGCAGCACTCAGTGATAAGAGAGAAGTTCACCACTGTGGTATCACAATGGACTGCATAGTCTAAGTGAGCCTGATACATCGGGCTGCCACATAACCTAACCTAACCTAACCTCCGTTACTCTGTTACAGAACACATCGAAATAACGATTTCCGACTATATAAAGTATATATATTCTTGATCAGGGAGACATTCTAAGACGATATAAGCATGTCCGTCTGTCCGTCTGTCTGTTGTAATCACGCTACAGCCTTCAATAATGGTGCTATCGTCCTGAAATTTGGCACAGATTCGTTTTTTGTTTGCAGGCAGGTCAAGTTCGAAGATGGGCTATATCGGTCCAAGTTTTGATATAGTCCCCATATAAACCGACTTCCCGATTTGGGGTCTTGGGCTTATAAAAACCGTAGTTTTTATCAAATTTGCCTGCAATTTAAAATCTAGAGTTACTTGAGGACCATAAAAAGGTGTGCCGAAAATGGTGCCCATCGGTCCATGGTATAGCCCCCATATAGACCGATCTCCCGATTTTTTATTTTGGGCTTCTAGAAACTGTATTTACTATCCGATTTGCCTGAAATTGGAAATCTAGAGTTATTTTGGGTCCATAAAGAGATGTGTCGAAAATGGTCCGTATCGGTCCATGTTTTGGTATAGCCCCCATATATACCGATGTCCCGATTTTACTTCTTGGGCGTCTAGAAACTGTATTTTCTATCCGATTTACCTGAAATTGGAAATCTAGAGGTATTTTGGGTCCATAAAGAGATGTGTCGAAAATGGTCGGTATCGGTCCATGTTTTGGTATAGCCCCCACATATACCGATCTCCCGATTTTACTTCTTGGGCGTCTAGAAACTGTATTTTCTATCCGATGGTCCTGAAATTGGAAATCTAGAAGTATTTTGGGTCCACAAAGAGGTGTGTCGAATATGGTCCGTATCGGTCCATGTTTTGGTATAGCCCCCATATAGACCGATTTCCCGATTTTGCTTCTTGGGCGTCTAGAAACTGTATTTTCTATCCGATTTGCCTGAAATTGATAATCTAAAGGTACTTTAGGACCATAAAGAGGTGTGTCGAATATGGTCCGTATCGGTCCATGTTTTGGTATAGCCGCCATATAGACCGATCTCCCGATTTTTATTCTTGGGCTTCTATAAACTGTATTTACTATCCGATTTGCCTGTAATTAGAAATCTAGAGATATTTTGGGACCATAAAGAGATGTGTCGAATATGGTCCGTATCGGTCCATGTTTTGGTATAGCCCCCATAAAGGCCGATCTCCCGATTTTGCTTCTTGGACGTCAAGAAACTCTATTTTCTATCCGATTTTCCTGAAATTGGAAATCTGGAGGTATTTTGGAACCATAAAGAGGTGTGTCGAAAATGGTCCGCATCGGTGCATGTGTTTGACATAGCCCCTATTATATTTAATTCATGGTGGTGAGTATTTAAGATTCGGCCCGGCCGAACTTTCTGCTGTATATATTTGTTAAAAATTTGCAGAAAATTTTACAAAAAAAAACTACCAAACAAAAGAAATCTCATTTTGCAAAATTGTATTTCCTTAGAAAATTTTGTGAATACTTTTCTAGAAAATTTTATTTCTATAGAAAATTTCGTCAAAATTTTATTTCTATAGAAAATTTTGTCAACATTTTATTTCTATAGAAAATTTAGTCAAAATTTTATTTCTATATAAAATTTTGTCAAAATTTTATTTCTATAGAAAATTTTTGCAAAATTTTATTTCTATAGAAATTTTTTTCAAAATTTTATTTCGATAGAAAATTTTGTCAAAATTGTATTTGTACAGAAAATTTTGTCAAAATTTTATTTCTATAGAAAATTTTGTCACATTTTTATTTCTATAGAAAATTTTCTCAAAATTTTATATCGATAGAAAATTTTGTCAAAATTGTATTTGTACAGAAAATTTTGTCAATAGTTCCCATATATTGGTAGAATTCTTGAAGTTTTGGTAGATTTTGCAAAATATTCCTCTCAAACTAAGTGGTATAGTAATAAAGGTTTGAAAACATTTTCTATACGAATAAAATTTAGAAAGATAGAAAATTTAACAAATAGAAATAAAATAAAAAAAAAATAATTTTATAGAAATAAAATTTTAATAAAATTTTCTATAGAAACAAAATGTTGACAAAATTGTCTATAGAAATAAAATTTTGAGAAAATTTTCTATAGAAATAAAATTTTGAAAAATTTTCTATAGAAATAAAATTTTGAGAAAATTGTTTATAAAAGTAACAATTTTGAAAATGCTATAGAAATAAAGTCTTGAAAACATTTTCTGTAGCAATAACATTTTGACAAAATTTTCTATAGAAGTAAAAATGTTGAGAAATTTTCTATAGAAATAAAATTTTGAGAAATATTTCTATAGGTATAAAAAAAATCTATGGAAATAAAATTTTAAAAAAATCTGTGGGAATAAAATTTTGAATTTTCTACAGAAATCAAATTTTGAGAAAATTTTTTATAGAAATCAAATTTTGAGAAAATTTTTTATAGAAATAAAAATTTTGAGAAAATTTTCTATAGGAATAAAATTTTGGGAAAATTTTCTAAAGAAATGAACTATTGACAAAATTTTCTATGGAAATACAATTTTGAAAAAATTTTCTATAGAAATAAAATTTTGAGAATTTTTCTAGAGAAATAAAATTAAAAAAAAAACAATAGGAATAACATTTTTAATAAAAATTCTATACACACAGAGAAGGAATATGGTCACCCCAATCATGTTCCAAGAGCAAAATTTTACTTTCCACGGAAAACATGTAGCATGTTTGTCTAAACCATGTTTTTTCTCGGAAATTGTGTATCTGATTTCGGAGAGCATGTTATGTTTGACGAGAAAAGAATATTTTTGCGACAAAAATGCTACATGGTCGCTGTGAGAAAAAGGTGCTCTTGAAACGCATTTGAGGTGATCATATTCCTTCTCTGGGTGCTGAAATAAAATTTTGAGAAAATTTCCTATAGAAATAAAATTTTTACAAAATTTTCTATTGAAGTAAAAATGTTGAGAAAATGGTGTATAGAAATAAAATTTCCAAAAAAAAATCTATAGAAACAAATTTTTGAGAAAATTTTCTATAGAAATAAAATTTTGAGAAAATTTCAATAGAAATAAAATTTTGACAAATTTTCTATAAAAGTAAAAGTTTTGAGAAAATTTTCTATAGAGGTAAAAATGTTGAAAAAAGTGCCTACAGAAATAAAATGTTGACAAAATTTTCTATACAAATAAACTATTGTCCAAATTTTCTATAATTCAATATCTTTGAAAATTTTAATTTTCGTTCAATATTCATTGTAAATTTTCCATTTTTGTAAAAATAGTTATCTTTCCCTTGTTGGTGCAAGCTAAAATCGCCATAAAAAAATAAAAAGTAGTTTTATTTGTTAAATAAATGAGTACAGCAAACTAGCAATTTTTTCTCATCATAGTAAAAAGTTTTGAATTCGAATGCAACTCCAAGACCCTATAGGGTCTTATATATATAGGGTCTTATAATATATATAAAACTTTTAAAATTTTTCTGATAATAATATGATAATGCGCCGCTCAGACATATTAAAATATGCCGTATTAGTCTATATCGGTTTCCAAATTGTTATACAAAAATGCAAATTTCTCATTTACGTTAAGGAAATTAAAGAATCATTAATACAAAAAAAAAACGATTCATTGTTTAATTTCCTATTTACTTAAAGACAGTGAATGAATCATTAATATTTCAAAATGCTTCATTGTTTGAAAAATCATTGCAGTAAAGAAAATGTCATTGGTGTGTTTATCGTATTCGGCCCAACCACCAATCAATTTGAAATGTTTAATAAACAATTCAATGATAGCCTAATAGAAGTCGTCGAATCATCAATTGAACACATCCATGGAGTATGATTTGGTTTGTCATAAGCATTACTGACATAAGCAACCTTCCAACCTACCACCCACAAAAACCACAAACTGTTCTATTGAACTATAAAATGCAATTGCATTTATCTGTTTGTGAAATCCAATGATTGCGAAGAGATGGAAACGATGTAGGTTCAGTTTGTCTTAAACCAGGACGGACTAGGTAAATCAATACGAAGGATTAAATTTCATTCAATATATCGTAGGGAAATATTAACATTTGCAAAATGAGAGACTACAATGGTTAGATATCACGTCAGTATTACAAACAATCACACAACGAAACCAACCTTTTGTCATTTCGATTTGTAATAAACGTAAAAGGGTGAGATGATACCATTTTTCTATTCGAATACAACCGCTATAAGGGAAACCATAAATATTGACCACAATTTCAGGTCCGTATGGTACTTGTGTAGTAATCACACTCATTACCTGAGTTCAGTAATTAGGTATGTTGGAGTCAGAGAATGAAGCCGTGGAAGCCGTTTTCAGCAGCCGACGCCGATTACTTCGACTGAAAACACCGACAACATATAACCATTTTTTCCCCTCATTGAAAATTCCCAGTTTTTTGTTTGTTTTTTAATCGTAATATTTGATTTTATTCATAGATCCTATTAATCGATTGGTGTCCTTGGCACCTTCACATCTGAACTGTTTGTTCTTGATGGGGTTGATAGTATTGAACTCTTTGCGGTGGGTGTAGATGATCCAGAATTGAGGCTATTTGCCACATGCTCATATATTCCTCCGGCTTCTAAATATTCTAACCATGAAGGAAATTTTTTGGCAAATAATATAATTATGTCTAGGATAAGTGATTCGGACAGGATCGGGGTTTTGGGGGTATATTAACTTGTATATGGTATCTAGTCTCAGATTGACTGATACAGTGGCATTGAGTTCGCTTCTCGGAATGAGTTACAACTTTTTGGGTCTTTTTCTTGATAGTTGGTTAAGTCAGTCAATGGAGTTCTGAATTTCTTTGAGAAGATTCTTGATATAGCTTTTGTTGGCAATCCTTATAATTTTGATATATCCAGATGTGATCCCATTTCCTGTCCCAAATATCGATATCACCCTGCTTTCTTTTTTATACCCTCCACCATAGGATGGAGGGTATATTAACTTTGTCATTCCGTTTGTAACACATCGAAATATTGCTCTAAGACCCCATAAAGTATATATATTCTGGTTCGTGGTGAAATTCTGAGTCGATCTGAGCATGTCCGTCCGTCCGTCCGTCCGTCCGTCTGTTGAAATCACGCTAACTTCCGAACGAAATAAGCTATCGACTTGAAACTTTGCACAAGTAGTTGTTATTGATGTAGGTCGGATGGTATTGCAAATGGGCCATATCGGTCCACTTTTACGTATAACCCCCATATAAACGGGCCCCCAAATTTGGCTTGCGAATCCTCTAAGAGAAGCAAATATCATCCGATCTGGCTGAAATTTGGTACATGGTGTTAGTATATGGTCTCTAACAACCATGCAAAAATTGGTCCACATCGGTCCATAACTATATATAGCCCCCATAGGTTAGGTTAGGTGGCAGCCCGATGTATCAGGCTCACTTAGACTGTTCAGTCCATAGTTATACCACATTGGTGAACTTCTCTCTTATCACTGAGTGCTGCCCGATTCCATGTTAAGCTCAATGACAAGGGACCTCCTTTTTATAGCCGAGTCCGAACGGCGTTCCACATTGCAGTGAAACCACTTAGAGAAGCTTTAAAACCCTCAGAAATGTCACCAGCATTACTGAGGTGGGATAATCCACCGCTGAAAAACTTTTTGGTGTTCGATCGAAGCAGGCTTCGAACCCACGACCTTGTGTATGCAAGGCGGACATGCTAACCATTGCACCACGGTGGCTCCCTATGGCCCCATATAAACCGATCCCCCGATTTGGATTGCGGAGCCTCTAAGAGAAGCAAATTTCATCCGATCCGGCTGAAATTTGGTACATGGTGTTAATATATGGTCTCTAATGACCATGCAAAAATTGATCCACATCGGTCTATAATTATATATAGCCCCCATATAAACCGATCACCAGATTTGACCTCCGGTCAAACTCACAATTTAGAAAACGATGTTAAGAAGTTTTAAGGTAACACAACCCAAGTAATTCGATTGTCGATGACAGTCTTTCGTAGAAGTTTCTACGCAATCCATGGTGGAGGGTACATAAGATTCGGCCTGGCCGAACTTACGGCCTTATATACTTGTATTCATCTTCGATCTTACTCATGAGTCTCCATTGGATGTTGGTCGGAATGAGGTATATTCCCTATGTTTCAAGACGAAGACGAATTTCGATATGTTACATTCGCTTCTTTCGGCTGTTGATTGGGGCTCTGTATGCAGATGTGTCGATTTTCGATATGGCTGTTGATAATTTTGTACTGTATTTTGAACAGTTTTGTATCTTGGACTGTTACTAGGCACAAGGAATCTGTCATGGTTATTTTCCTAATTGACGAGACTCAGGAATGATGTTTTAGACGGTTTTAGGGGGACACGTTCGGATTTTTATTATGCTTGGTATTCTGTCACTAATGGCGATTTCGATTGGGAAAAAGGGTGCAACGCTCTCGAAATTGATAGCAAAATATGAAGGACACTGTGATAGATTTTGGATCCTGTATCTCTCAAAATATTGGGAATTAAAAATAAATTTGGAATGACGCTATCATATTTTTTGCGAATCGAAAACGCCATAAGTTTCTATATAATGTGGAGTCAAAGGCATACTATATACCTCACATTGACATAGTTAAAAATGAAGTCGTAATTTATTTGCGAGGTTTTAATATTGAAATTCTCCGTGGTATAATGCTTGGATCTACCTTATTAACCTAACCTATATCATACTTTTCCATTTATTTCCAGTCCATTCTTTGCCGCATTTGACAGTTCTAAGTCTATCTGGATGTAGCAAATTAACAGATGACGGAGTTGAGTTAATTGCTGAGAATTTACAAAAGCTAAGAGCATTGGATCTTTCATGGTGTCCCCGTATAACGGATGCATCCTTGGAATATATAGCCTGTGATCTCAATCAATTGGAAGAACTAACATTAGACAGGTAAGTGAGAATATTCACTAGGTAGAGTAAGTTCAGCAAATGTGGTACAGGCTGGTAATGTGGTATAGTAGATTTTTTTCTCTATCTAACGAATAACTAATACAAGCTGGATAGATTGAGGCTGTCAGAGAATGAAGCAATCAAAACTCAGTTTGATTTTTGCAACTCTGTCTTTGTGCCACTTGAAAAAAATCACATTAACGTGTGCTCGGTGGTTCTTCATTTCGTTTTGTGTGAAGGTATATTTTCAGTTTATTAATAACTAAATAACTGTCGAGTACTAAATAAGCATTAAATGTATGCAATTGCGATATATATGTTGCATTTATTTTTTTTACAAAAAAAATCTACATTATGGTAAGGAGTTTTGTAATAATTTCGCAAATATATTTAAAATTATGGGTTTCTCTTTTTTTTTTTGCTCATAGTTGCGTGGATGGCTAACACTAGTAAAACGAATCTGGTAAAATCTTAGCTTCGTTGGACAAAAACAAAAAATTTGGCTATCGAAAAACAAATGGGTATACCACATTTGCTGCACTTACCCTATTATGCCATTGTGCTTCAAAATCGACAATTCTCCTTTCAAGCATTGAAGGTATAGGGTTACCTTAAACATGTTTCAAAAGCAAAATGTTATTTTTAGATGGGGAACATTGAACATTTTTGCAGTAAAAATGTTGTTTTCTCGCCAAACATGGTTTCCGAAATCAGATACATAATTTTGAAGAAAATAACATGGCTGCCCCGGACCTGATGGAATTACTCCGGCGGAGTTACAAGCAGTGACTGACAAAATTATCCCCTGGTTGTCGGCGATATATAAAGGATGTATTAACTTATCATATATCCCAGGAAAGTGGAAGGAAACAAAAGTCGTTTTCTTACCTAAAGCGGGAAAAGCCTCTCACTCGAGGGCGAAGGATTTCCGACCAATCAGCTTATCCTCATTCCTACTTAAGACTCTGGAGAGGATGATAGATATTTATCTTAGAACTAGCATCGATTCAAGTTTGTTCTCCAAACGACAGCATGCTTACTCGAAGGGCAGGTCTACTGAGACCGCTTCATTGAAAGCTCTCTATCTGTCAAAGAATACACAATCGTGGCGTTTCTAGACATCGAAGGGGCATTCAATAATGTCCATCCGAGCTCGATACTAAATGGACTTGCAATTCTGAATGTTGGTCCATGTATACTTAGGCTGTTAGACGAACTTCTAATGAAGAGACGTATTTCAGCCACACTAGGACAAGCAAACATACAAAGGTATGTGAACAGAGGCACTCCCCAAGGAGGAGTTCTATCCCTCTTCTTCTGAATGTTGCTATAAATAACCTTCTGGTTACCCTAGAAAAAGAAAGGATAAAAGTGGTGGTATACGCAGATGATGTGGCTCTAGCAGTCAGGGGAAAATTCCCATCCACAATCCGAGATATTATTCAGAGGGCCCTCCGGATGACTGAGAAATGGGCGAAAGACAATGGTCTTGGGGTAAATCCTGCAAAGACAGAATTAGTCATGTACTGCATAGATCGCAAAACCTCCACGGTTAGGTCCATTTCCTTAGGGGGTATTGAAATTCCCTTTAGTGAGTGTGAAAAATACCTTGGCGTTATTTTGGACAGGAAGCTGAACTATAAGCTTAATATTGAAGAAAGGGCGAGAAAAGCAACGGTAGCTTTGTACTCGTGCAAAAAGGCAATAGGGAAAAAGTGGGGACTAAAACCAAAAATTGTGCATTGGGTATACACGGCAGTGGTTAGATCTATAATGATATATGGTGTTGTAGTCTGGTGGCCGGCACTTCACCAGCCAACAAGTTTAGACAAAGTTCAGCGTATGGCGTGTTTGTGTATCTCAGGCGCATTCAGCAAGACAGGAGCAAATTCCCTTAATGTCATGATGCATCTATTGCTTCAGACATTTTGGCCAAACAGTCAGCTGCAACAACGGCTGTGCGGGTGCGCGAGCTTTCGCTGAGGTCGGAAAAAAGTTACGGTCACAGTTCGGTCCTCAAAATAATGCCAGATGTGCCTAACATAGTGGATTGCACTTTAGCGAGTCCACTTTTCGACAAAAAGTTTGAGAATCCCCAACAGTGAGGCGTGGTGCACACAGACCCCGGGGAATAAAGAATATATAGATTTCTACACTGATGGCTCCAAATTGGATGGTCAATTGGGTTTCGGAGTATATTCTAATGATCTGCAACTTCGAATAGCGAAAAGATTACCTAATCACTGTAGTGTTTTTCAGGCTGAAATATTAGCAATAAGAGAGGTGGCGAAATGGCTGAGAAGTGATATTCTAAAAAATGTGGGTATTAATATATACTCAGACGCCAACCTGCAATAAAATCCTTGGACTCTGTGTTCCTCAACTCGAAAACGGCCATCGACTGCCGCAAATCTCTCAATGAGATGGCTGAGCAGTACAATATTCAGCTATCTGCCTGGACATAGGAACATACCGGGGAACTGCGAAACGGATGAGTTGGCGAAGCTAGGGACTACCTTACATATTCCATGGGAACTAGAATCTGTTGGTATGCCCCTGGCTACCTGCAAGCTCATGCTGCGTGAGAAGGCTGTTATGACGGCAAATGTTCGATGGGGGAATTGCAAGGGCTGTAACCAAACCAAGCAAATATGGCCCCATTTAAACTTAAACCGCACACTAGATATGCTAGTGTTCTCGAGACGTCAGATATCACTCCTGATATCTGCTATAACGGGTCGCTGCTTGATAGGCGATTTTGCAAAAACTATAGGCGCAAAGTACAATGACTACTTTATGAGCTGTCATGATGCGGAGGAAAAGGAATCAATTAAACACCTCTTGTGTGTGTGTCCTGCATTTTGTGTAAAGCGTAAGCAACTTTTAGGAGCATATAGCTTCAGATTACTGGCGGATCTGGAAAACGTTAACTTACACAGAAAAAAATTTCACGAAAAATTTTCCAATTAAAATTTTAATTGAGTTTTAAAAAATATTCAATTAAAAATTTAATTGAATCAACAAATTTTTTAATTGAAACAAAAATTAATCACGAAAATTAATAGTATCAATTAATTTTTTAATTGAATCAATTAATTTTTTAATTGACCTTCAATTAATTTTTTAATTGATACTATCATTTCTGTGATTGAAGACATTTCAATTAAAAATTAATTGGATCAATTAATTTCGTGATTGAATCAGATTTTTTTTTGTGTGTAAGCAGTCTGCTAATGTTTTTTGAACAATCTGGTTGGTTCAACAAAGAAAAATAATCAAGAAAGTTCAGCGGTTAAAACTACACGGATGAAAAAGACTGTTTTTCATATGTTTGGCTATAAACATTATATGTTTGGAACACAAATTTTTAAACACAATATTTTTGAGTGCAAGCATATAATGTTCATAAACTAGCATAACATGTTTGGGACATATATGTTAATATGTTAGAAAATATTATGTTTGGGACATAAAATGTTTTTAAATATAATATGCTTGGATGCAAACATATATTAATTTAGAAATAGCCTATAAACATATTGAATTAAGTTGGTGGTTGTTGCTTGTTATTACAAAATTAACATTTTATTTTTCCTTGGGCAATTGATCAGCTACTTCTTTGATCCTTACAAACTGTGTGGTCCGCTGTTCGAATCCCCGTCCGGCAAAAGGTAAAATTAAAATAAATAAAAAATCATACAATTGAATAATTTCTTCTACAATGTTTGTATTACAGATAAAGGTGCTAAGAACTAAAAAATCTCGTGGAAGTGAGAAAGATGTGGGGGAATATACAATTGGGCAGAAACAAAATTTTGAGCATTCAGGTCGAAAACCTATGTTGTTAGCACCTATATTACCTGTTTATTTTCATAATTCATTATGATTGTAAATATATAAATAAATAAATAAAATTTTGAGCACAATATTGTTTGGGATAACTTTTTTTAAGCATATAATATTTTTGGGTGCAAAATGCTTCCAAACATATTATATGTTCACATAATAACATATTGTTTTTTGGAAGACAACATTATTGAATTTGGATGCAAAAATACAAAATGTTTGGAAATTGACTACCCAAACATATATTGTTTAGACCAATATGCTTTCAAACATATTATATATTGGAAGAGATCAAACATATAAATGTTTGGGCAATAGCCAAAAATGTATATGCTTGAAGCAAAATATGTTTGGGAGTATATGTTACAGAAGCGATTTTTTGTGAGCGTGTAGAAGTGCCCATATGTAATAGGTACTTTTAGTTAATGTGAGCCGGAATCTTAATCAGGCTGCCACTTTAACCTAACCTAACATGGTTGCTATAAACATATTACATGTTCCCCGTCAAAATAACATTTTGTTTTTGAAGCATGTTTGGGGTGATCATATTCCTCCTCTGGGCGTTGTTTGTCATTGAAAATACATATTTTGAGGTGTGTCAATCGATTATTTGTGTTTTCCGATTAAAAATACATATTTTGAGGTGTGTCAATCGATTTTTTTGTGTTTTCCGATTAAAAGTCCATATTGGACTTAATGCCCATTATAACGAAAATTTCATTCATATACCGAAACTACAGTTGTGGCCTATGTTACTTATGAGAGCATAATGTAATCAATCGAAAAGGATTCCTAATATAATTTTCGAGGCCGTTTCTAGCGACCCAAATTCCAGGTCAATAAAAATGAAATTATTCCACCAATAAGATTTGTATTAAGTTCGAGTTTAGCCGATGAAATCAATTTTTGCGAACTTTATTATAACTTGAGAGCGAATGACAGCAACAATTATATAGTATATTATCTTTAAAATGATTTATTAAAGAAAAGTAACCGTGAAAAATGGCCATTTTAGCGTGATAATGCGGTCTTTGGTGATGTATAGTGGCAACCCGATATTTCAGGCTAACTTCAGTTCATTGTAATACCAGAGCGGTTAACTTCTCTCTTATAATTGAGTTCAGCTCAGCCCGATTCTATGTTCAGCTCAATGACAAGGGACCTCCTTTTTATAACCTCCTTTTTATAACCAAGTCCAAATTGCGATGAAACCACTTAGAGAAGCTTTGAAACACTCAGCAATGTCACCACCAGCATTACTGAGAGGGAACTCAAAAACTGTTTGGTGTTTGGTCGCAACTGGGATTGAACCCATAATCCTTTGTATGCAATGCGGGCATGCTAAAGATTGCACCACCGTGATTCCGTAGTTAACACCGGCCTTTAAAAGCAATTATTTCATATCTTTTTTATATCCGATACAGCGTGTTAGCAATATAAGAAATCGATAACATCGTCCTAACGAAACTTCGCTTACTAAATTATGAACATTTTCGCTTTAATGCTTTGTACTAAGTTTTTCTCTGCGAAAAACGACATTTATCCCATATACATGGTTCTTAACTTATTTGTGCAAAATAATATACCAGCCTATTTTGCCGTGCGAAATTTTCAGATTTGTTTCACTATATTTTCGAAAAAAAAGTTCAAAAGAAATATTTTGCAGTTATTCTGTCATACCCTTCTTGGAGGCAAATTATAAACAAACGATAATGGCGGCTAACGGCATTATCGATAGAAAAAAACCATACTTTTGTTATGGGTAATGAAATTTTCACTAGAGGTGCATACCGGTCCTAAACCCTTAAATCGATAACATCGTCGTAACAAAAATTCGCTTGCAAAAGTTGTTATGCATTTATAGGCATAATTTTTCTTCAATGCTTAGTACTAAGTTCATTTTTGCAATAAAATGAATATCAGCATTTATCACAGTGAAAGGGTTGTTAACTTGTTTGTGAGAAATAATATGCCTGTCTATATTTCCGTACGAAAATTTCTAAGTAGCATTATTATTTGTTCATTGCATTATTATTTGTTCGAAAACAAAAAAAAATCAGGGCAAAGATTTCGCAGTTATTTCGCGCAAACGTTTTTATATGGCAGTAACAAACATTTCGTTTGCGTGACGATAATGCAGTTCTATCATGTCTTCTTATGGAAGCAACATATAAACAATCGATAATAACTCGTTGCGGAATTTTCGATAGCAATAAATTTCTTATGTGTACCCTCACTAGAGGTGCATTCTGGGGTTTAGGTCCGCAAACGAAATTTCCGTTAAATGTGCATGTCGTAGTTTAGAACTGGTATTTTCATTTGCGTGCCGATAACACAGTTTTCTCATGATTTTTACGGGAGCAAAATGTAAGAAATTGATAAGAATTCCTTCTTTTAGCGAACATTTCCACTATGACTTCTACACTGAAAAATATTATGTTGAGCAAAAATATTTTTGGTATTTAAAAAAACGAATGGGAGGTTTGCTTAGCATAGAAGGCGCATTTCTCTGATACAAAGTTTTTTGCTTGACCTTATAGTTAGCGCTTGGACTTTAATATGAAAGAAAATTCTATGCAACTGAGGTCTATTTCTCCTAAATTCGATGATTTTTTTATAATTTGACTATAAAAGAAAAAAAAACAAAAAGAGGAGTTATCTTTGAAGACTATTTTTTAAAGCTGAGCTTGTAAATTCAAATTGTTGTTAAGACAATTTTAATGAACTTTGATAACACATGGTGAAAAAAGCACAAAAAACTCATAAAAAATACAAATTTTTCTTAAGAAAATTGCATCTTAAATACATCCCTAATGTCATGCTCGACTGACTTGGGAAGCGTTGCCAATTTAGCTCTTTTCCCACTAGATTTGGCTTTTTTTGAAGACGTTTAGCGGGAAAAAATGCATTTAGCTTTTAGCTTTTTTTCTGGCTTTTTTTCATGACCCTTTTAGCTATTTTTGGCTTTTTTTCGACATGTTTCTATTGAAATATGGATAAATCGGCGTTTTTATCTAAGCCTGTTTTCCTTGTCCAAAAGACGATAAAGTCGTTTTGTCCTTATAATTAAGTGATTCAACTTAAAAATGGGTATGTTTTCATGAAGGAAGGAAGAATTAATGAAATAGTCTTTAAATGTGAGGAGTTTTTGCATCTTAACCACACTCTTAGAAAAATATGTTTTTCATATGTTCCGATATAAACAAAATGTGTTTCGGGCACAATTTTAAAACACAATATATTTAAGTGCAAACATGTAATGTTCCTAAACTAACACTAAATGTTTGGGACATCTATGTTAATATGTTAGAATATATTATGTTTGGGGCATGAATGTTTCATAAAAATCATATGTGTGAATACAAACATATATAAATTTACAAATTTCAACTAAACATACATATGTTGTGATATTTTATTCAAAGCGACAGAGAGAGTATAGAGAGAAATAGAGATGGAAACCGGGAGAGTTGACGAAAGATATCAATATAACACAGCAAAAGAGTCAAAAGAGAACAATTTCTGTGAAACCGCTTGTATGTTGTTTCGGAAAACTGTTTTATGATAAGGCCAAAAATTTGATATGTTTAAGTCTAAATATTATTTAATTTGAATAAAGAGAATATACATTCTGAACCAAGAGAATAGACATTTGAAAAACAAACAGCTTATGTTTTCGCCTTGAGAGCAGCATTTTATGTATGTGTGGACATGTGTTTTGTTTATCATTTTGGCATTATTTTTTTCTTGGTTCGTTAAAAGAAATCAGGGGTCTTCATAAAAATAACGAAAGGGCACTATACTCTTTTTAGAGTTGGGACAGTAAAATGAAATAAGGAGGAAATAGTGAAAAATTACACAGTAAAATGTAAAAAAAACAAAGTTTAGTTTCTCTTTGTTAAAAAGTAGTCCACGAGGAGTTGACGGACACCATCAAATATAAAAGCGGGCATTAAGATCGACTTTTACAGCTAAAACAATTTAAAAAGTTTATTTTCTTTAAAATGAATTATTAAAGAAAAATAAAAGGAATTTTAGAGCGATGGTGTTAAATGCTAGTAAAAAACTGTTCACTCCTAAATAAATTTATGTTTATATTATAAAATTATGTATGTATGTTTATACTCTACTCCACGTTCTTCTTTTGTTAGTTTTTGAATTCCTTCCAAATTTTAAAGTTTTGTACAAAAACAGTTTTTTATTACAAGATTGTTATTTTTGCAATAAAAAATAATATTTTATCCAAAAATCATTCAATTTCGTTTATATCAAGCACTGTTACTGACTATAAATCTTTAATAACGCACATTTCGATGTTTCATTTAAAAAAATTAATATAGTATAAATATAAATGTGTAAATTAAAAAAAAAAAAAAAAAAAAATGTTCGGTCGGAGCAGGGATTGAACCCACGACCCTTTGCATGCAAGGCAGACATGCTAACCACTGCTCCACGTGGCAAACAAATGTATTTTTCTGTTAAATAATGTTATGTTTGCATGGGCTCGTGGGCGCTGCAAACTATGCTATATAAATGTAACTTAAAACGATAATTATCTACTGGTGACTATAACAGCTACGTAGCCCAGTGGATAGTGTGTTGGCTTACAAACTGTATGGTCCTCGGTTCGATTCTCCGTGCAGGCGAAAGGTAAAATTTAAAAAATTTATAAAAGTGAATAATTTCTTCAACATTATTTGTATTACAGAGAAAGGTGCCAATAACTAAAAAATTTCGTGGAAGTGAAAATTACGAGTATGTTAGGGAATGAGCACAATCGTGTTTGGGAAAATTCTTCCAAGCATATAATATTTTTGGTTCAAAATGCTTCCAAACATATAATATGTTCACATAAAACAAACATATTAATGTTTCGGCAGTATGCAATAATATATGTGCTTCCTGCAAAATATGTTTGGAACATATGTTAAAGAAGCGATTTTTTTTGAGGGTGCACAAACCAAAATAGCGTTCAAAAATAGAAGATGTTTTTCAACACTTTATTTTAAAAACGTATATATACAATAATTTCTACTTGAAGTCGAGTATGAATTTGGAAATTTAAGTTGGCGTTAGCACGTTTTTAAAGCACTTTGATAGCTCATGAAGAAAAGGAAAATGTTTTTACTGGGAAATGTAAACTATAGGTATTTTCTACAATTTAAATAAAAGTAATGTATTTCGAATTTTTCACAATTTCAAAACCAAACTAAAATTTTATTTAAAAAAATGACAAATCATTTTTTTACCAAATCCAAAGCATGCTTAGATCATTTAATATTTTAAAATAACAAGTAAATAAAATAGAGGTGTTGGGAAGGTAGCTCCCACAAAACGAAGGACTTCCAGTAAAAAATTTGTGATAGTAATCAAAATGTATCGAATACGCAAACAGAGCTAATATGCCTTAGATATTGTTACAGTCTCACAGAAGTGGAATTAAAATGAAAATAATATGCATTGTAAGTGAAATAAAGCCTTTAAGTTTGTTAAATTTCAATCAAAAATGTGACTTTTGATACAAAAAAATTAGCTTTTTTTCTAACTATTTTTTAGCATTTTTTAGCTTTTTAGCTATTTTTTGGGCAAATCTAGCGGTTTTTGGTGAAACAATTCTGGCAACGCTGGACTTGGGTCACATTCAACACCATTCACAATCATTAGTTTAAAGGCGGTATGCACGTCTAACGAAAATTCCCATCATTAGTTTAAAAGCGGTATGCACCTCTAACGAAAATCCCCATACCTATTAGAAATCTATATTTGCTAAAGAAAATACGATTATGGTGGTTATCGACTAATTACATTTTGCTCTCATAAGAAACATTGGCAAAAATGTGTTATTGGCTTTTAGCAAAAGAAAACAGTTTATTTTCATTAAATGATTTTTTTCATTCATCCATACACATTAGTAAAAAAACAAGTAAGGAAAGTCTAAAGTCGGGCGGGGCCGACTATATTATACCCTGCACCACTTTTTAGATCTAAATTTTCGATACCATATCACATCCGTCAAATCTGTTGGGGGTTATATATAAAGGTTTGTCCCAAATACATACATTTAAATATCACAAAATCTATAGACTCAAAATTTAATGCCCTAGATGTTAGTAAAAAAACTATGGGAAACATTTAAATTTGAAGCAATTTTAAGGAAACTTCGCTAAAGTTTATTTATGATTTATCGCTCGATATATATGTATTAGAAGTTTAGGAAAATTAGAGTCATAGGCAAAATTTCAACTAAATCGGAGCAAAAAATTGGCCTCTGTGGTCATATGAGTGTCAATCGGGCGAAAGCTATATATGGGAGTTATATCTAAATCTGAACCGATTTCAACCAAATTTGGCCCGCATAGCTAAAATGCTAATTCTACTCCCTGTGCAAAATTTCAATTAAACCGGAGTTAAAAATTGGCCTCTGTGGTCATATGAGTGTAAATCGGGCGAAAGCTATATATGGGAGATATATCTAAATCTGAACCGATTTCAACCAAATTTGGCACGCATAGCTACAATGCTAATTTTACTACCTGTGCAAAATTTCAACTAAATCGGGGCAAAAAATTGGTCTCTGTGGTCATATGAGTGTAAATCGGCCGAAAGCTATATATTGGAGCTATATCTAAATCTTAACCGATTTCAACCAAATTTGGCACGCATAGCTACAATGCTAATTTTACTACCTGTGCAAAATTTCAACTAAATCGGAGCAAAAAATTGGTCTCTGTGATCATATGAGTGTAAATCGGCCGAAAGCTATATATTGGAGCTATATCTAAATCTTAACCGATTTCAACCAAATTTAGCACGCATAGCTACAATGCTAATTCTACTCCCTGTGCAAAATTTCAACCAAATTGGCGTAATACTCTGGCTTCTGGGACCGTATTAGTCCATATCGGGCGAAAGATATATATGGGAGCTATATCTAAATCTGAACCGATTTCAATAAAATTTGGCACACTTGGCTCACTACTAATTGTACTCCTAGTGCAAAATTTCAATCAAATCGGGGTAAAATTCTGGCTTCTGGGACCATATTAGTCCATATCGGGCGATAGATATATATGGGAGCTATCTCTAAATCTGAACCGATTTCAATAAAATTTGGCACACTTGACTATAGTACTAATTGTTCTTCTTGTGCAAAATTTTAAGCAAATTAGAGTAAAACTCTGGCTTCTGGGGCCATATAAGTCCATATCGGGCGAAATATATATATGGGAGCTATATCTAAATCTGAGCCAAAACACATACTTGTGCCAAATTTGAAGTCGATGGCACTAAAATTGCGACCTGGACTTCGATTACAAAAATGTGTTCACGGACAGGCGGACATGGCTGTATCGACTCAGGAGCCCACCCTGAGCATTTTTGCCAAAGGCACCATGTGTCTATCTCGTCTCCTTCTGGGTGTTGCAAACATATGCGCTAACTTATAATACCCTGTTCCACAGTGTGGCGCAAGGTATAATTAATATTGCAAACTTTATTACATGACTTGCTATCTATTAATTTTCATCAATCTCATTTCAGATGCGTTCACATCACGGACATTGGAGTCGGTTACATTTCCACCATGCTATCATTGACCGCCCTATTTCTTCGCTGGTGTTCGCAGGTGCGTGATTTCGGACTGCAACATTTGTGCTCAATGCGGAATCTACAGGTACTCTCATTGGCTGGTTGCCCTTTGCTCACCTCCTCTGGTCTCTCCAGTCTCATACAACTAAGACATTTACAAGAATTGGAACTGACTAATTGTCCGGGTGCTTCGCAGGAACTATTTGAATATTTGAAAGATCATTTACCACGTTGTTTGATAATTGAATAATTATCGAAAAGTAAAAAGAAAATACTTGATTTTATTACTACTGCAATTACCTGTAGATTTTTTTGTATTTAATTTAAATTTATGTTAATTTCATAAATGTAAGAACAAAAAGAAGAAGAAGAAACCAAAAACAAATCTAATTATACTACTACGTTTTTTTAAAAGATAACTTATTTAGTTCCTTTAGAGTGCAAGCTAATTTTTTCGGATATTATTTGAATTTGAATAAATTCTTTACTATTTCAATCAATGTAATGTATGGGTATATTTTGTTTCTGTGATTTTAGATTTTAAGTTGGTTTTGATTTGTAAAAAAAAACAATCACGAATTATTATTAATATTCAGCTGTTATTAGCTGTGATTTTTTTTATTGCTCTAGATGCAAATCTGTTCGCATATGTATTTTGACGGCATGATGTTATGTGGCATCCCTTAAACAGGTGACTAAAATTTTTTGATGAAGTTATCCGTCATCTAGGCTGTTTACTTTTTTGAAATTACTGCAAAGTTTGCCAAGAATATGGGATTAGCAGTGCAATATTCTGCAAAATTTTATGAGAAATTTACACCTACAGGTGGGTATTAAGTTCGAGTTTAGCCGCTAAAATCGTCATTTTTTCACGATTACTTTTCTTAAATAATCCATTTTAATGAATACAAACTTTGTGAGAATTTGCTTTGTTTGTATTCCTGTTTCATCAAGTTTTAATAAAATTTGCAACAAATATGTATAATTTTACTGATTTAGTTTTCACTTTAGCGGCTAAACTCGAACATAGTACTCACCTTAAATATTCGAAATTTTGAATACTTCCGGTGCGTTAAAATTATCGACTTTCTCAATGCTTTCATCGTGTCGATAAAACAGTTGATCACATAATAAACGTTTGGTACTCTTAGTAACATAAATTTCTTGAAGCCTCGTAATAGATTTTTGACATTTTTCTTCCCAAGGAAATACATGACGAATCTGTATTGTCAACCAGGCCATATCTTAAGCTCGATATACACCTCTAGAGGTGTATACTCTAGAGGAGTATATATAGCCCAGTATGCTAGAGGTGAATACTGGTATATATGCTAGAGGTGCATACTGGTCTATATGGTCAGCGGAAATTTCGTTTGCGTGCAAATAACACTGTTTTGCCATGCATTTCTTGAGTGAGCAAAATGTAAATAATCAATAACAACGCCTCACGGAGTTTTCGTTAAAGGCCGGTATGTACCTCAGGGTTGATAATGTTGACAGTTTTGTGCTTTTTTTTGATACATTTCGACTGACAAAAGCACCGTGGCACGACCGCGAGCCATTTGGTACTTTTTCATCACAATTACTCTATATAGATTTATTCTGCCCTAAATGTGAACGTTTCTCAGATATCAACTAAACAATAAAAATTATAAAAAACGGACATTGAAGAAATAAACATATTCCAAAATGAGGATATGTTAGCTTTTATTACAAATGGTAAATTTTTTACTGTTGTAGATTGCAAAGAGGTACTTCTTCACAAATTTTCTATTGAAAAAAAAAACTTTTGACAAAATTTTCTATAGAAATAAAATTTTGTCAAAATTTTTCTGTAGTAATAAAATTTTGACAAAATCTTCTAAGGAAATAAAATTTTGACAAAATTTTCTATAGAATTAAAATTTTCTATAGAAATAAAACTTTCAAAAAATTTCTATAGTAATAAAATTTTCAAAAAAAAATCTAAACAAATAAAATTTTGACAAAATTTTCTATGGAAATAAAATTTTGACAAAATTATCTATAAAAATAAAATTTTAACATAAAATTTTTACAAAATTTTCTATAGAAATAAAAATTTTCAAAATAAGAAAAAAGAAAAAAAATTGACCGATTTGGACAATTTTTTTTATAGATTTAAATATACGTATACTTTTACAATAATCTTTAAATTTGATATTATGACAAAATTTCCTATAGAAAAAAATTGGACAAAAATTTCTATGGAAATAAAATTTTTATAAACTTTCCTATAGAAATAAATAGTTGACAAAATTTTATATAGAAATAAAATTTTTAAAAAATTTTCTATAGAAATAAAATTTTCAAAAGATTTCTATAGTAATAAAATTTTCAAAAAAAAAAAAATTCTAAACAAATAAAATTTTGACAAAATTTTCTATGGAAATAAAATTTTGACAAAATTATCTATAAAAATAAAATTTTTACAAAATTTTCTATAGAAATAAAATTTTTCAAAATAAGAAAAAAGAAAAAAATTTACCGATTTGGACAATTTTTTTTAAAGATTTAAATATACGTATACTTTTACAATAATCTTTAAATTTGATATTATGACAAAATTTCCTATAGAAAAAAATTGGACAAAATTTTCTATGGAAATAAAATTTTTACAAACTTTCCTATAGAAATAAATAGTTGACAAAATTTTATATAGAAATAAAATTTTGAAAAAAATTTTCTATAGAAATAAAATTTTCAAAAAAATTCTATAGTAATAAAATTTTCAACAAAAAAAAATTTAAACAAATAAAATTTTGACAACATTTTCTATGGAAATACATTTTTGACAAAATTATCTATAAAAATAAAATTTTAACATAAAATTTTTACAAAGTTTTCTATAGAAATAAAATTTTTCAAAATAAGAAAAAAGAAAATCTAAAAAAAATTGACCGATTTGGACAATTTTGTTTTTTATAGATTTAAATATACGTATACTTTTACAATAATCTTTAAATTTGATATTATGTAATTTTAGAAACTTTTGGCTTCGAAAAGTACATTTTTAATAAATTTTTAATACTTTTTCGCCAACATTATTTATCATCCCTGATGTACCTCCAGCCGAAATTTCCGCTACCCATAAAAAATGCATTCCTATATATTTGCTAACAAAAATTCCGTGGGACGTTATTATCGATTATTTACATTTCGCTCCCATATGAAATACATTGCAAAACTGCGTTATTGGCACGCAAACGAAATTTCCGCTAGAGGTACATACCGGTATGTAACTTTTATTAAAATTCCTGATGCGTACCGGCCAAAAAGCAAATCTAATTATTTTTTGGTCGTTAAGGGGAGATGACAAACCCACAAAACCCCTTTAACTATGCCTACTTGTGAAGACAACCATAGCAATAGGCGAAACAATTTTCTGCGACAAACAAATAAAATCACCTTGTCGACAAAAATTTCCTATTTTCTTGTTTCCAAGTATTTTTGATGGCTATATAGAATAGTGGTTATATTTGGACACTATTGCCTATATAAAAAAAAAAACAATTTATTGACAGTTTATCGAATGAATTTATGAGAAAAATGTAGGTTTAATGTTTACTTTAACTTTTTTGCATATGAGGGTATGTAGCTAATATTAGGATTGAATAGTTTTGTTCCTGTATTGGATAAATCTTCGTTGTAATGCTGTCTTCTGTGACTTGATTATCCGAGGCAATAAAAAAATCACAGCAAATATATAAGAAAAATTCTCTTGTATTTCTACTCTAGACACAAATATGCTGTTTCTTTATAGTTGTTCGTAAAGTTAACCGAACGTCACAAAAAAGACACTGTACAATATTTACTTATTTCTTCAAAAGGTTAAAAAAGAAATTACTAATAGCTGATCTTTGACATACAAAATGAATAACAATAACCTAACCTATATACTTTTGACAGATAATGAAGAAGATTTCTATGTAGAAAAGCCTAAGAATACACAAAAACTTTTAACACTTATTGTAGAAAAACTATATTTCAACAACAAATTGCATTAAATGAGCCTCCAAGCCATTTTCATCGAAAAGTTGAATACCAACCAGAGATTAAACCGGACCCTTTTTTCTCGGTGGCGGCAGACACTCAATTTTTGTTACCGGCGTCGGATTGACGGCTGAACCGACGCAAATTTGTCTATTCGACGCCGGTCAGCCACCGTGGTGCAATGGTTGCACCACGGTGGCTCCCATGTATAATGCCAAGCTTGCATACACAAGGTCGTGGGTTCGATTCCTGCTTCGACCGAATACCAAAAAGTTTTTCATCGGTGGATTATCCCACCTCAGTAATGCTGGTGATATTTCTGAGGGTTTCAAAGCTTCTCTAAGTGGTTTCACTGCAATGTGGGACGCCGTTCGGACTCGGCTATAAAAAGGAGGTCCCTTGTCATTGAGCTTAACATGGAATCGGGCAGCACTCAGTGATAAGAGAGAAGTTCACCAATGTGGTATCACAATGGACTAAATAGTCTAAGTGAGCCTGAAACATCGGGCTGCCACCTAACCTAACCTAACCTACATGAAAAAATCAAATTAAATACATGGCAACCGCTGTTAGATAAATTGTGCAACCAATCTGGCAATAAAATTTTCATATTATTCATCTCTGGTTTTGTCGGCGACGGCTGACACTAATTTTTTGTCTCCGGCGGATTGACAGCTAAGCCGATATATATATGTCTCTTCGGCGGCGGACAATTATCCATTCGAAAATCAATTTGAAGTTTTTCGAATAGCAATAAGATTAATTGTACAACCAATCTTACAATCAAATTTATATTTCATTCAAATTTTAAGAGCTAAATTTTTGCAAAATTATTATAGCAGCTTGAATTTGATTGATTGTGGGTAAAAGGTTCAAAATTTTTGTAAAATATACGACAATTTATAATAAATTTTTCTGATTTAAGGTGAGTATTAAGTTCGAGTTTAGCCGCTAAAATCGCTAAAGTGAAAACTAAATCAGTAAGAAAAATGCATGAAATTATACGTATTTGTTGCAAATTTTATTATAACTTGATGGGGAAAAGCCCAAAGCAAATTTTCACAAAGTTTGTATTCCTTAAAATGGATTATTAAAGAACAGTAATCGTGAAAAAATTACGTTTTTAGCGGCTAAACTCGAGCTTAATACCCACCTTTAAATCGATATTTTTGATTAGTTGGCGGCTAAATTTGAGTCGATATATTCGGCGTCGACTGGCAATAAATGGCCGGCGGCTCGACCCGGCGGTTCATTCTCTGGCCAGAAAATTTAAATGAAATGTAAATTTGATTGTTAGATTAGTTGTACAATTAATTACATTACTTCACATTGATTTTATAATGGATAATTGGTTGTCGCTGAATAGACAAATCTATATCGGCTTCAAGCCGCCGCCGCCGAAGGTAAAAATTTAGTATCAGCCGCCGCCGCATTCTTTGTGCATAATTGTTATTACTATACAATCGTAGCACTAAATTCATTTGTTTAAAGATTAAATATTTTGGCAAGAAATGGGGGAAATGTTGAAGCATTTTTCCACCGAGAAATCGTCTTCAATATCTGTTGAAATTAAAAATATTTGCCGGCTTAATCTTAGATAAACAAAAAATGAATAACTGTTTAATACAAATACAATAGGATATACAAATAACATAATACCATACCAAAAACTAAATCTGAGCCAACACGTTTCAAAATAAGCTTTAATTAATTACTACTTATTACAAATGACCTATTCACCGATAAACTTAAAAGATAAACAGCAGCTAAATCACTTCACTCATGACCAGAATCCCGCCCTTTGTCAAAAAAACACAAAAACTATTTAAAAAAAAATTTGTAGCAAACAAATCGCAAAAATATAAATATTTTTCAACACAAATAAACAAAATCAAAATTCTGCAAAAAAAAAAATAAATAAAATAAATTAACAAATGAATGACCAAAATCAATTTATTAAAAAAATATATATTATCTTTAATATATGTACATGTATATCGAGAAGACGAAATGAATGGAAATCATCCCCTACAAAAAATAAGACACAAAAAATTAATGAAATATTATTATTACAAAAAAAGACTTTTAACAGAAAAAGAGAACTAACCTAACAACATTATAAACTTGATACAAATTCAAATATTGCTTGAATAATGCATAATTTAAGGCAAATGAAATATTATAATAAAATTGTAAATGTGAAACAAAACAAAATAGGCATTGTATTGATATATAAGTTTGTGGAGAAGTTTGAAATTCAGAGTAATTGGATACAAAAAAGACAACAAAAAATAATTTTAAACTAAAAAATGATATTTGAAGCTAAAAATAAAACATAAATAAAAAAAAACAAGAAAAACAGAATAAAAATTTTGATTTTTATTTAGGTACAGTCATTGCATAACCCCCTTGTTGGCCTAGTTTGTGGACAAATGTAATTTTTCATCACGTATAAAGAATTTTTGTTTCCATATGTCCCGTTGTCTAGAGCAAAATTTTTAACACAAAGTTTTCAGGTGCAAACATACGAGGGTTGCTTTTTATTTGGCAGGATTGGGCAACCCTAGTGTTGCAATCTGCCAACTGGCAGCTCTATCGTAAAGCTTGACATTTGTAAGGTTATACACGGACGAAAAAGCTGCTTTTCATAAGTTTGCGTGTAAAAATTATATGGTTGGAACTAAAATTTTTAACACAAATTTAAATTTGTCTATTCGGCGGCGGACAATTATCCATTATAAAATCAATTTGAAGTTTTAATCCTAATCTTACAATCAAATTTAAATTTTATAGCAGCTTGATATTGATTTATTGTGGGTGGAAGGTTCACAATTTTGGTGAAAAATACAATTATTGACACATTTTTTTTATTGTAATCAATATGTTTGATTAATTGGCGGCTAAATTTGAGTCGACATATTCGGCGGCGGCGTCGACTGGTAAAAAATGGTCGGAGGCGGCTATAATCGGCGATATATATATAATCACGTGTGCACCTCTAGCAAAAACTTCCGATAACAATAAAAAAATGCATTACCATTAGGCTGTCCATAACATCTCTTTTAAAGAGAACATGTTCTCTTTTTGTGTTCGTATCTTTTTGTTCACTCTCTTTTTTTGGTGCCGTATTTTTATGTCCAACAGTGCTCTTTATGTACTCTATTTCAAAAAAATCCTAGATTGAAGAATTTTATTTATTTAGTAGGAATTCGCCACAATTGTTCGCCACTAACTGTTTACTGGGTTAAATCTATTGACAAATTAAAGGCCGGAACACAATTGCGACGTTTCGACGTACCGCGTAAAAATTAGAAATAGATGTAATTGAACGTACGACGTAAATACGCCAATACGTTGTCGTCGTCAATTGTGGGCGAGTTCATACCCAATAAACACAGGATGAGCGTTTTTCAAATGCAACAACTTTTCAGTTTGAGGGTAAATATAATTTTCAACATAAATTCAACTTGACTTGAAATAGCTCATCTTCAATACATCTTCAAATTGTTTGCGAATTACTTCCAATTTGCTAAAATGTTGACGAAATCTTTGAAAAGGTGTTGAAGATAATATGAGAAAACTTTGACAAAACACTACCCTAAAATGCAACGAAAAAACCATGTGGTTTTCAATACTTATTTGTGCAACGAAGTTCGTGGTCTTGCAAGAAATTAAAAAAATGGAAAATTTTAGACAAATAACCAAATAGTTTATAAAAATAGGTAAGTGAAAATAAAAAATGAAATAAAACTTTAAGGAAGTCACTAAATGTATATCTCTTTGCAGAAAAATAAATCTTTAGATGCTACGTTCTTGAAAACATTAAAAAGCTGACCGATGAAAAAATGGTGGACAATTAACTGGAACTGCTTCAAATAGTTTAGAATAATTGGTACGTCAATATGAAAAATTTAATCAACACTTTAGAGAAGTCACTAAATTTAAATCTCTTTGCAGAAAACTAAAATATTTGGATGCTACATTCTTGCAAACATTAAGAAGCTGACCAATGAAAAATGAGTGGCTTATCGACAAGAAAAAGTTTCCAGAAACATTACAAGTGCAACCAATTAAAATTGTTATAAACAACAAATTGTTGAAATCAACAACTTCTGGTTGAAAATGTGCATCACATCGTCAGTTTAATTCATATGCTATTATCAGTTTAAAATGGATATTACGTGAATTCCTTTTGCTGGAAATCAATTCTAACACGCGGTCCAGTACGTTCCTAATTTCAAATTGCCCGCATGTTAATAAATATTAATGCTGTTTTATGACACCAAAAGGAAGGAAATCGAATTATCAATGCAAAAGTGTTTACTAATAATGTTTAAGATATTTAAAGTTTTGTTGTTTGTTTTTTTTGTTTGTTCTTATTTGTTGAAATGTTTAATAAGATTTTTATTTATCAATTTGTATTGTAGAGTATTATGGAGTGTAGTGTATTATTATATATTTTATTTTGATGAAAATGAATAAATTATACAAAATTCATAGAATTTTGGCTTTGACTTTCAATTTGAAGTGGGGATATCATTCATACAAATTTAGGTTGAAAAGTATTTGCAACGATGCTAATTTTGAATTTGACTCGAATCGAAAATTGTTTGACAAATTATTGAGTAGCGATGCATTTCAATTTGAGGATAACACTTGAGATATTATTGCTAATGTGTTGAATTTCACTGTTGTGGGTAATGTCTGTTTTTTGTTGAGAACGCGATTTTCTCAACAATTTCTCAACTTGAATATTACCCTAATCCTTTGAAAAAATGTTTGAAAAATTGTTGAAATTTAGCATTTTTCAAACGTTTGTGTTTATTGGGTAGGAACATGTGTGTTTTATTTTTGACAGCGTATTTTTGAATTAATTCTGTTTATTTTTTAAGAAAATGTGATTCTTTTTGTTTGTTATTGTTTTATTATATATTTATTTCGTTGTTTCTATCATTAGAAACTATTATTATTTTAATTTTAACATCAATAAAATTATTAATTATTTAATAAAGAACTTTTTATTGTAAACTCTTTTTTAGTTAAAACGTTCTCTTTTTTTAAAGCGAAAGTTCTCTTTTGAAAATTTTCCATGTGGAAACCCTAATTACCATATTTGCATTAAGCCCAGTATGTAGCTCCATCAAGAAATCCTGTTGCATGCCAATAAGGTATTTTATGACAGCAAAATGCAAACAATCGATAATAACGCCCAACTTGGTGTTTCAACCGTCGAACGGAACGGACGTGTTTTTGTTTTTAATAGCGGACTAACTCATCGTAATATGTACCTACTACGAATTTCAAGTGTGGTGGGATATTAAGCCACCATGCAGCGAAATTCAAATTCATCCACTGGGTTGCTAACTTCAGGGCCCAGTGGACAGATATCGACTAGAGTTATAAATTTCGGCAATGACCAAGAGTTAGGCCCAATTAGTCGACCTGTAGACGGATCGACAGGTGGCGACACTTTGACAAGTCGAACCTTTTCTAAGGTAATGACATCAAAAGGAGGTAATCCCTCACGAAAGAGATTCAAGGAAAGCAGAAATGCTTTGTTTATCCTAAAGAAATTAGGATCAGTCGACCCAAGCATGTTGTCGGCTAAACAAAGCGATTCCTTAGAATGGGCTCAAGGAATTATTGAAGCTGGAAAAAGGGAACGATCACCGTATGAGCTGCCATCCTCCAAAAGGGATCAAAGATCGTTTGCCTCAGTTGCTAAAGACAGCCTTGGGATGGCTATCATTAATAAAGGAGCATTGGACGGTATGGTTCCAAAGCAAAAATGGGGGAAATTGAGAATGCTTTGTCTGGCGTCTACTCACAGGTGCTGGAAAAGTTTCCCGGCCCAGATCCTCGACACCAAGAGGCTGGTTGGTATCAAGGACGATTTAAGCTAGTCGCATTTGAGGACCAGAGGTCTATAGAAAGTTTTAAAGCTGTTTTGATACTAATTGGTGAAGTTTGGGAAGGAGCTGCTCTACAGTTAGTCCAGAAGAAAGACATACCGGCTAGACCAAGAGCACATGCGTGGATACCTGTAAACCCTCCTGATCCTGAATCTATTTTAAATCGACTGAAACAATGCAATCCAGATCTTCCAACAGCTGATTGGAAGGTTGGCCGTTTGGATGAAGTGGATGGACCAAAACGGCATGCAGTGTTTATATTGAATACTCAGTCTTTGCCACATCTAGCAAAGACCCAGGGCCGTGTATGTTATGGCATTCATTATATTCAAATGAAGGTATATAAAAACGATCAGCTGAAGGATTCGGAAATGGACAAGCCGAGGGAGATACCAAAGATGCAGACATGGATAGACACCGTATGCGAGAGGAGGAAACTCACCAAAGTTGAACCTATGGTTATTGCGAGAGTCACCGAGATCTCTGAAGAGGGCAGTCTTGATGACTCGATTGAAACGGCTGATGTGACGGTTGATGAAAATCTCTATGGTCCTACGGATCCTCCAGATAAATCTTCACCATTGTAAGGCTGCATGTGCTGCCTTAAAAGTTCTCCTGATGAAAGGGGACATAGATATAGTTCTTATTCAAGAACCATATGTTTATAGAAACAAAATATGTGAATTAAGTACTCCGGGGTTCAAACTATTGCAGTATACTGGTAATGATGTAAATCGAGCCTGTATAATTGCTAAAAACGAGCTCAACTTGTTTCTGCTTCCTTCAATGTGCAACACTGACACTGTCGTTGCCAGTTTAGAATTAGCCAAATGCAAATATTGGGTATCTTCGGTCTACATGGGACATGATAGGGAGATGCATCCATGTGCCGTTAACAGCTTAGTTGAGGAGTCATTGAAAGCAAAGACAAAACTCATTATGGGATGCGATGCAAATGCACATCATAGTATATGGGGAAGAGATGACATTAATACAAGAGGAGAGTCACTCCTAGAGTTTATTTTGCGTACTAATTTGGTAGTTTGCAATAAGGGAGATGCCACAACCTTTGTCACTAAAACAGGCAAGAGGTTTTGGACGTCACCTTGGCCTCGCAAGAACTGAATGAAATGATATCTTATTGGCAGGTTTTAAGTGAACATAGCTTCTCAGATCATCGCTACATCAGTTTCCAATTAGATGTTCATACCACCAAGACCATATTTCCGCCAAATGTTAAGAAAGCTGATTGGAATAGGTATAGGGAATCGTTCAATATGATGATACCGGAAATACCAGAGACAAATATGAGCACTGTGCAAGATATTGAAAACGCAGTGGAGAGGATTACTAAGGCCTTCAACATCTCACTGAAAGCTGCATGCCAAGGGGAAAAAATCGACCACCATGGTGGTCTACGGAGTTAAGTAATATGAGGAAATCCTGTAGGAAGCTCTTTAACAAAGCAAAGTCCACCAGAGCTCCTGAGGATAGGGACGCTTACAAGAAGAATCTGAAAGAATACAAGCGAGAACTGAGAAAGGCTCAGCATAACTCTTGGAATAATTACTGCAGCAGTATTGAAAATACGTCCGAGGTTCCAGACTGCGGAAGGTACTAGCATCCACTAACTCCGCTCCAGGTTTCATTAAAACATCGGTGGGCAATAGGACAACGTCCAGTGAGGAGACGCTGGTGGTACTATTGGACACACATTTTCCTGGAAATCAGACGGTCGAACCATGTTCTGGCGGTGCCACAGGGGCTCAGCGGCCGCTTCCTATCGATGAAATTGTATCGGAATCTAGAATAAAATTGGCGTTAAATAGCTTTGGACCATTCAAATCCCACGGACCTGATGGAATTACTCCGACGGAGTTACAAGCAGTGACTGACAGAATCATCCTCTGGTTGTCGGCGATATATATAGGATGTATCAACTTAGCATATATCCCAGGAAAGTGGAGGGAAACAAAAGTCGTTTTCATACCTAAAACGGGAAAAGCCTCTCATACGAGTGCGAAGGATTTCCGACCAATCATCTTATCCTCATTCCTACTTAAGACTCTGGAGAAGATGATAGATGTTTATCTTAGAACTAGCGTCGATTCAAGTTTGCTCTCGAAACGACAGCATGCATACTCGAAGGGCAGGTCTACTTAGACCGCATTACATGAACTAGTCAACTTTATTGAAAGCACACTATCTGTCAATGAGTACACAATCGGCGTTTCTAGACATCGAAGGGGTGTTCAACAACATCCATCCGAGCTCGATTTGAAATGGACTGACAACTCTGAACGTTGATCCATGTATACTTAGGTTGTTGGACGAACTTTTAACAAAGAGACGTATTTCAGCCACACTAAGACAAGCAAACATACAAAGGAAAGTGAACATAGGCACTGCCCAAGGAGGAGTTCTATCAATTCTTCTTTGGAATGTTGCTATAACCAACCTTCTGGTTTCCCTAGAAAAAGAAAGGATAAAAGTGCTGGCATGCGCAGATGATGTGGCGCTATCAGTCAGGGGAAAATTCCCATCCACAATCAGAGATATTATAAAGAGAGCACTCCGGACGACTGAGAAATGGGCGAAAGATAATGGTTTTGGGGTAAATCCTGCAAAGACAGAACTAGTCATGTACTGCAAAGATCGCAAAACTCCCATGGTTAGGCCCATTTCCTTAGGGGGTATTGAAATTCCCTTTACTGAGTGTACAAAATACCTTGGCGTTATTTTGGACAGGAAGCTGAACTTTAAGCTTAATATTGAAGAAAGGGCGAGGAAAGCAACGGTAGCTTTGTACTCGTGCGAAAAGGCAATAGGAAAAAAGTGGAGCCTAAAACCGAAAATTGTGCATTGGCTATACACGGCAGTGGTTAGACCTATAATGCTATATGGTGTTGTAGTCTGGTGGCCGGCACTTCACCAGCCGACAAATTTAGACAAAGTTCAGCGTATGGCGTGCTTGTGTATCTCAGGCGCATTCAGTAAGACAGGAACAAATTCCCTTAATGTCATACTGCATCTATTGCCTTTAGACATTTTGGCCAAACAGTCAGCTGCAACATCGGATGTACGGTTGCGCGAGCTATCGCTGTGGTCAGAAAAAGTTACGGTCACAGTTCGGTCCTCAAAATAATGCCAGATGTACCTAACGTAGTGGATTATACTTTGGCGACACCACTTTTCGACAAAAAGTTTGAAACTCTAATTCCCAACCGTGAGGCGTGGTGCACACAGGCCCCGGGGAATAAACGATTTATAGGTTTCTACACTGATGACCCCAAATTGGATGGACAAGTGGGTTTCGGAGTATATTCTAAAGATCTGGAACTTCGAATAGCGAAAAGATTGCCTAATCACTGTAGCGCTTTTCAGGCTGAAATATTACCAATAAGAGAGGTGGCGAATTGGCTGAGAACTAATGTTCCAAAAAATGTTGGCATTAATATATACTCAGACAGTCAACCTGCAATAAAATCCTTGGACTCTGTGTTCCTTAACTCGAAAACGGCCATCGACTGCCGCAAATCTCTCAATGAGATGGCTGAGCAGCACAATATTCACCTAATATGGGTGCCTGGCCATAGAAACATACCGAGGAACTGCCAAGCGGATGAGTTGGCGAGGCTAGGGACTACCTTACATATTCCATGGGAACTAGAATCTGTTGATATTCGTCCTGTGTGAGAAGACTGTTATGATGGCAAATGTTCGATGGGAGAATTGCAAGGGTTGTAACGACACCAAACAAATATGGTCCCATTTAAACTTAAACCGCACACTAGATATGCTAGAGTTCTCGAGACGTCAGATATCACTCCTGATATCTGCTATAACGGGTCGCTGCCTGATAGACGATTTTGCAAAAACTATTGGCGTATAATGTATAAGTATAATGACTATTGTATGAGTTGTCACCTCTTGAGTGAGTGTCCTGCATTTTGTGTAAGGCGTAAGCAAATGTTAGGAGCATATAGCTTTGGATTACTGGCGGACCTGGAAAACGTTAACTTAAGCAGTCTGCTAATGTTTTTGGAACAATCTGGTTGGTTCAACAGAAGAAAACAATCGAGAAGGTTCAGCGGTTAAAAGTAGAAGTGACCATATGTAATAGGTACTTTTAGTTAATGTGGTATCACAATGGACTGAATAGTCTAAGCGAGCCTGAATCTTAATCGGGCCGCCACTTTAACCTAACCTAACCTTAACCAACGCCCAACAGAGTTTACGTTAGTAAATATAATAATGGATTTCTTATGGGTAGCAGAAATTTAGATAATATCACTAATTAAAATTTCGCTGGAAAATGGGATTATTGTGGAGGCGGAAATTTTGATAGAGATGCATACCGGTCTTTAAACATATGCAAACAATAGCATCCCTTATTATATAGCAGGCTTTGTGTGGGAGATAAGGTAATTTTTGGGTGCTAAAAGTTTTTCAGAGTATAAATTTCTGAAACAGTTTCGTCATGTGTGCCCTATGATAACTATATGTAGATAGTCGACAAAACCAATTTTGAAAAAGATTTCTTGTAAATTCGGTTAGGCATTATTTTCGATTGTTTACGTTTTTCTTCCTCAAAAAATACATGTCAGAACTGTGCTATTGACACACAAACGGAATTTCAGCTACAGGTGCACATCGGGCTTAAATTGGTCCGTTGATTTGTACATACTTGCGTAGTGTTGTCACAACGTATTCACGCATGATGCGTACGCAGTGCGCACAAAGTTAGGGCTAGCATTGAATTGCGGTATTGACACTTTTTTCGCAAACAACTGATGGCAATAATTATAACAACAATTTCTCAACTTGAATATTTCCTAATTGTTTGAAAAATTGTCGAATTTTAGCATTTTTCAAATGTTTGTGTATATTGGGATAGTATTGAATATATTGAGTACACATTTAATTATAACGAGTACTCAAAAAATTAGTAAGTAACGAGTAGTAATCAAATACTTGCTACTTTTCCAACACTAGTAAACAGCTGATGGCAATAATTATATCGGAAAATTAATTATAAGGCAAGTTATTCATCTATATAATTATCTAAATTTACAAATAGTTTAGAATAGTGTGTTTTTACCTTCATGGTATGTAGTTACGTAAGTTTTCCTTGGAGTTTTGTGGTGATAGTTCTTCATATCCTTATTATGATGTGTGGAGGGGTAGTTGGAAAATATTTTTAAGGACCCATTGATTTTTATTTTTATAAAAGAAAAAAATGTATTTACATATATCGTTACAGTTATTCCTCCCAGGTTGTGGTGTAAACTTTGTTACATTTTGATCATACGAATTTGTTGGAGCTAAACGCACTTATCAGCCATCCAACTCAGCGGTCAGTTGTGGTGTACCTGGAAATAGAGAAAAAAGAAAAAGAAATACAACAACGTCACATAACACACAGTTTAATCTTTTTTAAGTTATAGCGATAAATTTTAAAGATGTCGCTTGGAACCGTAATTGTAGAGGCTACAGCAAAGCACACCGCAACGGTAAGTTATTGAATTTTCCAATGACACATTTGACATTCTTCGCACTCATTCTCCTCATTACGCCTATGTGGTTTCTTCTCTTGTATTGTATTTGCAGTTAATTTTTATGCATGGTCTTGGAGATACCGGGTATGTTTAATATCGTTTTGTTTTATTACATAAAATATATATATATTATCAAAACTGAAATATATATTATGATATAGAACTGAAAACACATGTATCCAGGACGAATCTTATGTATTATCCACAATGGATCTAAAAACAAAAATTATACTATAGACAGTAACAGCTTAAAGCTGAGTACTATGTTCAGTTTTCAAGCTGAAAACCAGCTTGTTTTCACGGTTACTTTTTTAATTAACTAAATTAGAAATATAAAATTATTTGCAATCAATTCCTTGGATCTTTTCCATCCATTATTTGGCAAGACTCGATCAAAATATAACCGTCTTCATAAACATATTTGTACTTTTATTTTAGTGTTTTGGTGAAAAAACCGAACATAGTACTCACCTTAAGATTGTAAGATTAGATATACAAATCCCAGATTTTTGTCCTACATAAACCACTTTAGGTATGGATAGGTTTTTATAGGGACTATATTTTGTTGTGGAGCGGTATGAACCGTGATAGTTAGAGAAGAAGTCAAATCTGGGAATCGGAGTATATGGAGGCTATATATAGACCGACAAGAAATTACGTATCAAATGATATACCAAAATTTAACCAGATCAGACGAGATTTGCAGCTGAAACTAATGACGGGGCCTGCAACTACAACCCAAGCTACATAAACAAAAACTTGTGTAAAATTTCAAATTTCTAATATAGGTGGGAACCGTGTACGGCATTCGAGTTGAAAATCACTTTATTCTGAAATAATCAAAATTATAAATGAAAACAAACATATTCCTGTAAAGTCTTGCCGAAATATGTTAGCTATGAGGTTACCCTGTAGGAAATGTCAATAGTGAAACTGTAGTGAATCACTATTGACTATGTCACCAGTACTACTGACAAAGTATACCCCACACAATATATTTTGCTATAGACATTTAACATATGCTTGTCATTGAAAATCCACTACTGACAATAGAACTACTGACTAGATGGTACTTATGGGACCATATGGAGACATTGGAACTAATGAGTCAGTAGTACTTTATCGTTACTTTAGTCAACACTTTTGGATTTTTTTTTTGTAAAAGTAAGTTTAGTGTTTTGATTTAATTTATATTTTTTATGTTGTGTATTTGCAAAAGATTAACATACAATAAAATCGAATCACATGTGGGTCCTATAGCTAGTTCAAAAAATCGATCAAGTTGTCCCGTTGTCATCGCTTCCAGCTTTCTTATTTTGTGACATTTATCTGACAATTCTGCACAACTAGAAATAACGAATGAAAATAGAAAAATTAATAATATATAATATAATACGTTGCTTAAACAGATTTTACCTATCATACCCGCAAATATCTAGGTTTTCCTTCTTTAAATTAACCAGTAGTTCCTCTGGCCAATTTCTGGTTGATGCTGTTTCGATTAACCACTATTTTAACTCGAAAATTCTAATTTCTGTTTGTCCTATCCCTCAAAGATGCAATAAAATGTCCTCCGAACTCTGCACAGGCTCACTGTCCTCTCCGAAGTTTTTTTTGCGATATTTATATACGATTGTTTTTTCACTAGTCTTTTTAAATTTCTTTTGCTCATATTTTTTTTACAGCTGTCAAAAATGTCTACCAAGTGTAGACAATTTGTTGACTATGTCACCATAATAGTTGACAAAAGTGGTGACTTTGAGACATTAGACCCCAGTCTTCCTACAGGGTATATACAACTAATAATACGAATCCAACAAATTTTTCATCCTCTTCTAACACTGTTCTGGATTTGTTCTTTGTCAATAATTTGTCTGACGTCCTTCTAGACGACCAGATTTCGGCTTCTTGTTTCTCAAAACATGACCTTATTTTCCTGTTTAAAAAAATTGAGCTTCAAAAGGATCAGATCGAATACACGTACCGTGATTTCCATAATTTGAATTATATTGAACTGCAGATTATGTTTGGCATGACATGTACGAACTCATCTCTGTTGACCAGCAATTTAATTTTTTGCAAAATGCTATATGTGAACTTTAACGCAACTGTGCCTATTAAGAGGGTCAAAGTAAAATCAAGTGCTAAACCATGGTTTAACGACACAATTAAGACTGCTATTAGGGAAAGGGATATTGCATACCCTCGATGAATATTAAAAGTAGTTTTCTATATATATTTTTTATTCTATTAATATTAATTTTTATTTTATTTATTTTAGTTTTTACGTATTTCCTTTTTATCTTTATTTATTATAAGTCGGAGATGTTTTAACATTTATAATCCTGCACTGTAATTATAAAATTTAATCTTGTTGTGTAGGTACACAATAAAAATGAAATGAAGATGAAATTAAATCTCAAGGAACAAGAAATCGCGCATCAATCAATTTATCTGCATTATATTGAATTGTTTTAATAAAGTAACCGTGAAAAGCGAACATATTTCTGGCTTTATCGTGCTATGTTCGAATCTTGGCGTTATTTCAACAGATAGTGGACTGGTTAAGTATAGTGGCAGCCCTATATTTAAGGCTCACTTAGACTATACAGTTCACTGTGGTGAACTTCTCTCTTATCACTGAGTACTGTCCGTTTCCATGTTTAGTTTAATGACGAAGGACCTCCATGTTTCGATATTCGGTTTCGCAAATCGCAAGAATTTAGTTTTCTTATAAAGAAAAAATTGTTATCCTTTTTCTGAATGTCGAACGAGCTCTATCGATCGACTGAAATGTATTGACAGCTGAGTTGTGGTTAAAAATGCTGTTTGTTACATTTCAGTCGATCTATAGATCTCGTTCGACATGCAAAAACAGGCTGTGAGATAATATCGTAATTAAATTCAATTTGTATTTGAACTTCTTATCAAAGAGAACAATGTTTTTTTTTTTAATTTTAAATTTGTATGCTTTAGGGTTAAGAATTGCGTTTCCGAATATCTATGAGGTCTGGTACCAATAAGGGGTCTGAGATTACGAACATAATGACAAAGTTAGCATATCCTCATCCTAGTGGAAAGTGGGTGGTATAAAAATGTTTATTTACTTATGAATGTCACAAGATAAAATTATTTTTTACGTAAATAACAAACTAACAAAACTTATCCCATTAATAAAAAGAAATTTCGGACAAGTTTGGAAACCAAAAAAAAAATGGCTTTGTGAGACAGATATAGATAGATTTCCTTAATGCCATTTTGCACTTATTGCCCTCAGATATATTAGGCAAAAAACTATTTCTTTGTTTTCAATCACGAAATTAATTTATTCAATTCATTTTTAATTAAAACTTCTTCAATCACAGAAATGATGGTATCAATGAACAACGTCAATTAAAAAACTAATTGATACAATTAATTTTCATGATTGATTTTTATTTTAATTAAAAAATTACTTGAATGATTTATATACTTATTTCTGTGTTGAATCGAATCAAAGTAAATTCTCCAGTTACAAAAACACTAAATTAAAAGTACAAAAATACATATGAAGCCGTTTATATTTTTATCAAGTCTTGTCAAATTATGTACGGAACATATCCAAGGCATTGATTGCGAAACATTTTATACTTCTAATTTAATTGATTCAAAAAAGTAACCATGAAAATAATCTTATTTTCTTGAAAACTGAACATTTATTTATGTATTTATCAATATATGAAAAATGAACAAGACACATTTAAATAGAAAATTTTCTACTATAACAAAATAAAATTAAAAATAAAAAAATCTTTACCACATTCCTTGTTTCTCTACCTTTTAACCCATTTTTTTAATTTTTGCATAACTCATTTCTTATCATTTGAATTAGAAATCCTGATTTTGTTTAAATTTTTCGTTTTGTCTTAAATTTTCCCATGTTAAAGGTTTATTACAGTTCATATATAGAAAAATTATTGCCTAAAGGGGATTATAATAAGTTAACATCGGGCCACAAACTGATGTTTTTCTCAAAATTTGTACCAGAAGATAGATTTTTCGCAGCTTTCTAGAATGGAAACAATTTTACTTTATAATTCAAAAAATTCTTATAACATTTCTTTTTCAGTCATGGCTGGAGCAGTGCTTTGGCTGCCATAAGACCAGCATGCATGAAAGTTGTATGCCCTACAGCCCCAACACAACCAGTTTCCTTGAATGCTGGCTTTCGCATGCCATCATGGTTTGATCTCAAAACCTTAGACATCTCAGGGCCCGAAGATGAGGAAGGAATTAGAAATGCTTCTGCAAGCATACACACCATGATCAATACAGAGATTGAAAAAGGTGTACCAGCCGAGCGTATTGTTCTAGGTGGTTTTTCCCAGGGTGGAGCTTTAGCCTTATATTCGGCTTTGACATATAACAAACCGTTGGCAGGTGTTGTGGCGCTATCTTGTTGGTTGCCCTTGCATAAACAATTTCCTGGTTTGAAGACAAATTCTGATGAAATACCAGTAGGTCTTCTTTCAGACTATTATGGGGAATATTGGACTTATTTGATTTTTTTTTTTTAGATATTCCAATGTCATGGAGATTTTGATCCTGTGGTCCCATATAAGTTTGGCCAAATGAGTGCTAGTTTTTTGAAAAATTTTATGAAAAATGTTACTTTTAAAACCTATAACGGTCTATCACATTCATCATCCGATGAAGAAATGGAAGATATTAAGGTAAATTTAAATTTGATTTTTAATAAAAAATTCCTATGTTTTAATTTTCTTCATTTTTATCTCTTTCAGGATATTCTTGCAAAATGGGTAAATTAAATTGAAAACAAAAATTATTTAGTTTGTTTTTCTCTCTCAATTCCAAACCTCTATGTAAATTAAAAGTATTACATATTACAAGATTGAGTTTTCCAGACTAAACAAAAATGTAGTAAAATGGGCAATAAAAAATACCTAATCCAGAAATCTTAAAAAAAACACCAGAATTTTTTAAATTACATTTTAATAATACCAATGTTGTGGCACGACATATTTTTCTAAGTTTAAGCCATAACCTCAAAATTGAGTTCTAAATATTTTAGGGTAAAATAAAAAAGTCTTGGCCCATTCCCATAGTTAATTTACGTCCTATTTCTCTATGCCTGTAATTTATATAGGTGAGTACTATCTTCGAGTTTTCCACGAAAACACTAAATTAAAAGTAAAAAAATATATATGAAAACAATTACATTTTTATCAAGTCTTGTCAAATTACGGATGGAAAAGATTCTAGGCATTAATTGCAAAACATTTTATATTTCTAAATTAATTGGTTTAAACAAGTAACCGTGACATCCATCTGGTTTTCAGCTAGAAAACTGAACATAGTACTTACCTTATGTGACAAAAATTAAATGCAAAATTATATATGAATTTATAAACAATCATTGAAAATGTTTTAGATTCGAAATTAAATCTCAATCCATGGGTAATTTGTATCACTAACCCCCATTTTCATGAAGCTCCGTTAGTGCTACGTTAGCTAACGAAATTTTAAACCGTACTATCGACATATCTGTCATCTTGCCTATATATTTCATATGACAGTTAGGACATTAACCGCTGAAATTATTTTCAGTAAAAGTTAACCGGAGAGAAGATATTTGCAATTTACTTCCTGTTAACTGGGAGTTAAAGCCTAACGGAGCTACATGAAAGAGGCCGTAAGTATTTATTTGAACAAGTAATTTGTATCCCAGCCTACTGCAAGATCAAATTGCTATTGCCTATTTGTTCGCGAATTTAGAAGTTGTTATGCCCTGCGCCACACTGTGGAACAGGGTATTATAAGTTAGTGCATATGTTTGCAACACCCAGAAGGAGACGAGATAGACCCATGGTGTCTTTGGCAAAAATGCTCAGGGTGGGCTCCTGAGTCGATATAGCCATGTCCGTCTGTCCGTGAACACATTTTTGTAATCAAAGTCTAGGTCGCAGTTTTGGTCCAATCGACTTTAAATTTGGCACAAGTATGTGTTTTAGCTACTGATTTTGGAAGAATTCGGTACAGATTTAGATATAGCTCCCATATATATCTTTCGCCCGATATGGACTAATACGGTCCCAGAAGCCAGAGTTTTACCCCAATTTGGTTGAAATTTTGTACAGGGAGTAGAATTAGCATTGTAGCTATGCGTGCCAAATTTGGTTGAAATCGGTTCAGATTTAGATATAGCTCCAATATATAGCTTTCGGCCGATTTACACTCATATGACCACAGAGGCCAATTTTTTGCTCCGATTTAGTTGAAATTTTGCACAGGTAGTAGAATTAGCATTGTAGCTATGCGTGCCAAATTTGGTTGAAATCGGTTCAGATTTAGATATAGCTCCAATATATAGCTTTCGGCCGATTTACACTCATATGACCACAGAGGCCAATTTTTTGCTCCGATTTAGTTGAAATTTTGCACAGGGAGTAGAATTAGCATTGTAGCTATGCGTGCCAAATTTGGTTGAAATCGGTTCAGATTTAGATATATCTCCCATATATAGCTTTCGCCCGATTTACACTCATATGACCACAGAGGCCAATTTTTAACTCCGATTTAGTTGAAATGTTGCACAGGGAATAGAATTAGGATTGTTGCTACGTGTGCCAAATTTGGTTGAAATCGGTTCAGATTTAGATATAGCTCCCATATATAGCTTTCGCCCGATTTACACTCATATGACCACAGAGGCCAATTTTTAACTCCGATTTAGTTGAAATTTTGCACAGGGAGTAGAATTAGCATTGTTGCTATGCGTGCCAAATTTGGTTGAAATCGGTTCAGATTTAGATATAGCTCCCATATATAGCTTTCGACCGATTTACACTCATTTGACCACAGAGGCCAATTTTTAACTCCGATTTAGTTGAAATTTTGCACAGGGAATAGAATTAGGATTGTTGCTACGTGTGCCAAATTTGGTTGAAATCGGTTCAGATTTAGATATATCTCCCATATATATGTTTTTCTGATTTCGACAAAAATGGTCAAAATACCAACATTTGCCTTGTAAAATCGCCACTGCTTAGTCGAAAAGTTGTAAAAATGACTCTAAGTTTCCTAAACTTGTAATACATATATATCGAGCGATAAATCATAAATAAACTTTTGCGAAGTTTCCTTAAAATTTCTTCAGATTTAAATGTTTCCAATATTTTTTTCCACCCTAGTGCATTAGCCGACTTAAATTTTGAGTCTATATATTTTGTAGAAGTCTATCAAATTCGGTCCAGATCGAGTGATATTTAAATGTATGTATTTGGAACAAACCTTTATATATATCCGCCAACACATTTGACGGATGTGATATGGTATCAAAAATTTAGATCTACAAAGTGGTGCAGGGTATAATATAGCCTGCCCCGCCCGACTTTAGACTTTCCTTACTTGTTAAGTGAAAGGAAATATTTTACATAACATTACATACGTAATTATTTGACCCACAAAGACAGAGGACGGGAGCCACCGTGGTGCAATGGTTACCTTGCCCGCCTTGCATACACAAGGTCGTGGGTTAGATTCCTACTACGACCGAACACCAAAAAGTTTTTCAGCGGTGGATTATCCCACCTCAGCAATGCTGGTGACATTTCTGAGGGTTTCAAAGCTTCTCTAAGTGGTTTCACTGGAATGTGGAACGTCGTTCGGACTCGGCCATAAAAAGGAGGTCCCTTGTCATTGAGCTTAACATGGAATAGGGCAGCACTCAGTGATGAGAGAGAAGTTCACCACTGTGGCATCACAATGGACTGAATAGTCTAAGTGAACCTGATACATCGGGCTGCCACATAACCTAACCTAACCAAAGACAGAGGACTTTGCGGGCATTCAGGCTTCATCCACATAGGGTACTTAATTTTATGGTATCTGGAGAGGACCCCTTGCCTTGTTCTGTTGAAAAATATCATAAATAAAAAAAATAAATAAAAGAATAAAATAATAAACATAAATAATAAAACATTGTAAAATCAATAAAAAAGAAGAGATTGCCCCACGACAATTAGGAACTTAATGTTTGGGTTAACCGCTCCTTCTACCGGGAGGGATTTATCCCTGCAGATCATGCGGTAAAATAAGGGAACCTATTTTCTGGAAGAGAGTAGAGAGTCAACAAATATATTGTATTAGCAGTGTAAATATATGACAAAAGTTGAACAAATGAATATTTTTTAGTAAGTTTAAAATTACTCAAATTTAAAAGTATTCAACCTAAAAGTTTAGAGAATAAAAAAGTGTTGTTTTTGTAGAAGTGATATTATCTGTCGTATTTTGTCATGATTGCTAATTACACCAATAAACAAACAATGGTCATGGAACTGCTATACGTACATATTTCGGAATTATTTGCTTCACAAGACTAAAAACAAAATTAGTAACTCATTGCAGTACTCGCTACTCTCCAAAGTTATCATAATTAAGAAATATGGACATTTCATATCGATCATTTTTGTGAAGTAGTTAATTTCTAAATTTTTATAATATTTCAAAAAAAAAAAACATGGTAGACAGCTTTAGCAAAAATTCCGCTATCCATATTTGCTAGCGAAAATTCCCTGATGCGTTTTTTTCGATTGTTCTTGTCATAATTTGAAATACATGAATAACTGCATTATCGGCATACAAGGTGTAGTATATCGGGCTTAAAACCACGGTTGCCACTCGAGCCATAAATAATCTAGCAAAATTTGGAGAAAATATTACCAAACATTTATCACAATGGACTGAATAGTCTAAGTGAGCCTGAATCTTAATCGGGCTGCCACTTTAACCTAACCTAACAATCAAAAAAATCTTATTTTTTCAAAATTTTATTTCTATAGAGAATTTAGCCAAAATTATATTTCTATAGAATATTTAGTCAAAATTATATTTCTATAATTTTTTTTTTTATTTCTATAGAAAATTTTGCTAAAATTTAATTTCTATAGAAATTTTTGTCAAAATTTTATTTCTATAGAAAATTTTGTCAAATTTTGCCTTTTGCCTTTTTGTTTGGTTAATTTGTGTTTAATTTCTTTTGTTAAAGTTAATTTCTCTGAAGACGGACAACAATGGTGTTCGAAATATTGGAAAGAATTAAAAATAAAACACTATAAAAACTAAGATTTTATTTTGTTTTATTACAACATGATCTCAAGCCTTACAAACTCTGCAAATAATTATATTAAAAGGTCAACTATATGACAACTACAAAAAAAAATATTTCTACAGAAAATTTTGTCAACATTTTATATCTATAGAAAATTTTGCCAAAATTTTATTTCTGGAGAAAGTTTTGTCAACATTTCAAGAGAAAATTTTGTCAAAATTTATTTCTATGGATAATTTTGTCAACATTTTATTTCTTTAGAATTTTTTGTCAAAATTTTATATCTATAGAAAATTTTGTCAAAATGTTATTTCTATAGAAAAATTGTGAGGTACCTCTTAGTTGGAGAGTAATATTTGACAAAATCTACCAATACATCAAGAATTCTACCAAACAGTAAAAAAATCTACCATTTTTGGCAACCGTGCTTGAAACCCCACAGTGAACGGTCTTATCGGCATAAAAACTAATTTTTGGATATTATTGAATATGGAGATGTAAAAATTATTTCCAAACAAATTTTGAATAATATTTCCATGTCATTAGTGGATATCATACATTTTTTATTCGGTTATATTTTCGTTTAAATAATTCTCCCCACCCATATAATGTCAAAGCATTTTAATAACATTTAACCTTTACGGTAGAAAATATTCTTTTTTATGTTTTACTTTCTCTTTTTTGTCTTTCAGACCAATGATTTTAGTAATATAACCCCTCGTAGACGTTCCACGGCCTCAAATGTGGAACAATGTTGCCATATTTTATAGCTCATCCAAAGTATTTAATTAATTACCAGGCGTGTAAGACTGAACTGATTCATATTGTAACCGATACATGCCTGTCTCCTTCTCCTGCTTGCTAATACTCATACTATTTATTTAGTAAATATCTTGTTATTTATGTTTTATTTCTATTTTTATTTTTGTTATTTCCTCTTATTAAAAAAGAGAAGAATACCTGTAATAATTATTTATAATTTATTAAATATTTCTATTGATAGGCTGCATCATTATAATTGTTAGAATATACTATTTTATAAAGTATTAATTTTGTATAGATAATTGCTATGTGTACATACAGATTTTTAATGGTTAATTTTAGTCATGACATTGGTCAACATTTAGAGCAATAATTTTCATTATCATGAAAAAAAAAACAAAACAAAACAAAACAATATGAAATCGGAACTTTTTGGAAAATATTAAAACTTTATATTCCTAATAGTCAATCAATTTTTTGTTCAATTGTGAAATGGATAATGTTAAAAAGGCTAAAAGGATTTTGAAAGTGTACTGTCAATGTGAATACCGTTTAAAGCTTGATGGAATAGGACAGGTTGTGTCAGTTCTACACAAACAACATTTTTGTGCTCGAAACGTTAAAGGTGGGACCGTTCTCGGGTCGAAATGATTGTTCTATATATGGGGGCTATATCAAAACATGGTCCGATTCACATCATATTCGGCACAGCTATTTTGAATGTCATGCAAATCGCATACAAATTGCGATTTATAGAAGACCAATAAGTCAAATCGGGAGATCTGTCTATATGGCAGCTATACCAAACCATGGACCCAAACATACCATATATAGCCGTCCTATTTGAGGACCTACAATACCTCTATATTTTGAATTTCATACAAATCGGATAAAATTGCGGTGTCGAGAAGCCCATGAAGTCAAATTAGGAAATCGGTCTATTGGGGGCTATGCCAAAACACACAATATTAGGCTCACTTGTTTAAGGTCCTATAATACCTTTAGGTTTTCAATTTCATGTAAATCGGATAAGAATTGCATTGTCCCAGGGACAGATCTTTTTAGATCCTTATGATCGTATTAAAGGTGGCTATTAAGTTCGAATTTAGCCGATAAAAACCCATATTTTTACGATTACTTTTCTCTAATAATCCATTATAAATAGTAAAGGGTGATTTGTTAAGAGCTTGATAACTTTTTTTTTTAAAAAAACGCATAAAATTTGCAAAATCTCATCGGTTCTTTATTTGAAATGTTAGATTGGTCCATGACATTTACTTTTTGAAGATAATTTCATTTAAATGTTGACCGCGGCTGCGTCTTAGGTGGTCCATTCGGAAAGTCCAATTTTGGGCAACTTTTTCGAGCTTTTCGTCCGGAATAGCCCGAATTTCTTCGGAAATGTTGTCTTCCAAAGCTGGAATAGTTGCTGGCTTATTTCTGTAGACTTTAGACTTGACGTAGCCCCACAAAAAATAGTCTAAAGGCGTCAAATCGCATGATCTTGGTGGCCAACTTACCGGTCCATTTCTTGAGATGAATTGTTCTCCGAAGTTTTCCCTCAAAATGGCCATAGAATCGCGAGCTGTGTGGCATGTAGCGCCATCTTGTTGAAACCACATGTCAACCAAGTTCAGTTCTTCCATTTTTGGCAACAAAAAGTTTGTTAGCATCGAACGATAGCGATCGCCATTCACCGTAACGTTGCGTCCAACAGCATCTTTGAAAAAATACGGTCCAATGATTCCACCAGCGTACAAACCACACCAAACAGTGCATTTTTCGGGATGCATGGGCAGTTCTTGAACGGCTTCTGGTTGCTCTTCACTTCAAATGCGGCAATTTTGCTTATTTACGTAGCCATTCAACCAGAAATGAGCCTCATCGCTGAACAAAATTTGTCGATAAAAAAGCGGATTTTCTGCCAACTTTTCTAGGGCCCATTCACTGAAAATTCGACGTTGTGGCTCGTTAGTAAGTCTATTCATGATGAAATGTCAAAGCATACTGAGCATCTTTCTCTTTGACACCATGTCTGAAATCCCACGTGATCTGTCAAATACTAATGCATGAAAATCCTAACCTCAAAAGAATCACCCTTTACAAACTTTGGGAAAATTTGATTTGGGATTATGAAAGCTGCATCAAATATGTATACTTTTATATTGTTTTTACTGATTTGTTTTCGATTTTAGCGGCTAAACTCGAACTTAATGCCTACCTTAAAATCAAAAATAAATCCATAGAAAAAGAATGACATTATATGATTTTTTCCTAATTTTATTACAACTTGGTGGGGAATAATCCAAAGCAAGAATTGAAAAAGTTTATTTTCTTTAAAATTAACTATTAAAGAAAAGTAGCCGGTGAAATTGCTATTTTAGTGCGATAATCTTTAATACCGACCTTAGAGATAAAATATTTACAAATTTGATTTCTTTTATTCCATTTTCTATGCAACTATTAATTGATTGAAATTGACTCTTTTACTTTTCTGTGGATCGGACTTTTCATAGGTGCTATACATTATGGACCTATTTCGACCAATTTTTGCATGGGTGTTTGAGGCCATATATTAACACCACGTACCAATTTTCAACTGAATCAGATGCATTTTGGTCTTCCAAGAGGCTCCGGAGGTTAAATCTGGTGATCGGTTTATATGGGTTTATGGACCGATGTGGACCGTTTTTTGCATTGTTATTACAGACCATATACTTACACCATGTACCAAATTTCAGCCGGATCGGATGAAATTTGCTTCTCTTAGAGTCCGCGCAAGCCAAATTTGGGGGTCCGTTTATATCGGGGCTATACGTAAAAGTGGACCGATATGGCCCATTTGCAATACCATCCGACCTACATCAATAACAACTACTTGTGCCAAGTTTCGAGTCGATAGCTTGTTTCGTTCGGAAGTTTGCGTGATTTCAACATACGGAAGGACGGACATGCTCAGATCGACTCAGAATTTCACCACGACCCAGAATATACCAGGTTGGCTGATAAGTCCCCGGTCTAACAAAGAAAAACACATTTTTTTATTGTCAAAATTCGTTTTTATTATTCAACATAGTTCCCTCCAAGAGCGATACAACGATTATAACGACCTTCCAATTTTTTGATACCATTTTGGTAGTACTCCTTCGGTTTTGCCACAAAATAGGCCTCAGTTTCGGCGATCACCTCTTCATTGCAGCCAAATTTTTTCCCTGCGAGCATCCTTTTGAGGTCTGAGAACAAGAAAAAGTCGCTGGGGGCCAGATCTGGAGAATACGGTGGTTGGGGAAGCAATTCGAAGCCCAATTCATGAATTTTTGCCATCGTTCTCAATGACTTGTGGCACGGTGCGTTATCTTGGTGGAACAACACTTTTTTCTTCTTCATATGGGGCCGTTTTGCCGCGATTTCGACCTTCAAACGCTCCAATAACGCCATATAATAGTCACTGTTGATGGTTTTTCCCTTCTCAAGATAATCGACAAAAATGATTCCATGCGCCTCCCAAAAAACAGAGGCCATTACTTTGCCAGCGGACTTTTGAGTCTTTCCACGCTTCGGAGACGGTTCACCGGTCGCTGTCCACTCAGCCGACTGTCGATTGGACTCAGGAGTGTAGTGATGGAGTCATGTTTCATCCATTGTCTCATATCGACGGAAAAACTCGGGTGTATTACGAGTTAACAGCTGCAAACACCGCTCAGAATCATCAACACGTTGTTGTTTTTGGTCAAATGTGAGCTCGCGCGGCACCCATTTTGCACAGAGCTTCCGCATATCCAAATATTGATGAATGATATGACCAACACGTTCCTTTGATATCTTTAAGGCCTCTGCTATCTTGATCAACTTCATTTTACGGTCATTCAAAATCATTTTGTGGATTTTTTTGATGTTTTCGTCGGTAACCATCTCTTTCGGGCGTCCACTGCGTTCACCGTCCTCCGTGCTCATTTCACCACGCTTGAATTTTGCATACCAATCAATTATTGTTGATTTCCCTGGGGCAGAGTCCGGAAACTCATTATCAAGTCAAGTTTTTGCTTCCACCGTATTTTTTCCCTTCAGAAAACAGTATTTTATCAAAACACGAAATTCCTTTTTTTCCATGTTTTTCACAATAACAAAAGTTGCTTCACAAAAGACGCTCTATCTCACAAACTAATTGTCTTACATACGTCAAATTTTGACACGAATCAATTGAAGGTTGGTACAATATAAAAATAATATGCATTTAATACTAGCGACGCCATCTATGTGTCAGACCGGGGATTTACCAGCCAACCTGTTATATACTTTATGGGGTCTTAGAGCAATATTTCGATGTGTTACAAACGGAATGACAAAGTTAATATACCCCCATCCTATGGTGGAGGGTATAAAAATCGGTGTTCCTTAAGGTGGGTATTAAGTTAGAGTTTTGCCGCTAAAATGAAAAATAAATCAGTTAAAAGAAGTATAAAGCTATACCTTTTTGATGCAAATTTTATTATAACTTGATGGGGAATAGCCCAAAGAAACTTTTCATAAAGTTTATATTTTTGAAAATGGATTATTAATGAAAAGTAGTCGTGAAAAAATGGCGATTTTAGCGGCTAAACTCGAACTTAATACCCACCTTTAGTCGCTAAAATCGCCATTTTACACGATTACTTTTCTTAATTAATCCACTTTAAGGAATACAAACATTATGAAAATTTGGTTTGGGCTATTCCCCATAAAGTTATAATAAAATTTGCAACAAATATGTATAATTTGATGCCTTAAGGTGAGTATTAAGTTCGAGTTTAGCCGCTAATTTTCACTAAAGTGAAAACTAAATCAGTAAAAAAAAGTCATAAAATTATACATATTTGTTGCAGATTTTATTATAACTTGATGGGGAATATCCCAAAGCAAATTTTTAAAAAGTTTGTATTCCTTAAAATGGAGTATTAAAGAAAAGTAATCGTGAAAAAATTACGATTTTAGCGGCTAAAGGTGGGTATTAAGTTCGAGTTTTTTCACTAAAGTGAAAACTAAATCAGTAAGAAAAGGCATAAAATTATACATATTTGTTGCACATTTTATTATAACTTGATGGGGAATAGCCCAGAGCAAGTTTTCACAAAGTTTGTATTCCTTAAAAAGTATTATTAAAGAAAAGTAATCGTGAAAAAATGGCAATTTTAGCGGCTAAACTCGAACTTAATACTCACCTTAAAGGTGGGTATTAAGTTCGAGTTTAGCCGCTAAAAACATGATTTTTTCACGATTACTTTTCTTTAATAATCCATTTTAAGGAATACAAACTTTGTGAAAATTTGCTTTGGGCTTTTCCCCATCAAGTTATAATAAAATTTGCAACAAATATGTATAATTTCATGCATTTTTCTTACTGATTTAGTTTTCACTTTAGCGATTTTAGCGGCTAAACTCGAACTTAATACTCACCTTAAAGGTGAGTATTAAGTTCGAGTTTAGCCGCTAAAATCGCTAAAGTGAAAACTAAATAAGTAAGAAAAATGCATGAAATTATACATATTTGTTGCAAATTTTATTATAACTTGATGGGGAAAAGCCCAAAGCAAATTTTCACAAAGTTTGTATTCCTTAAAATGGATTATTAAAGAAATGTTATCGTGAAAAAATTACGTTTTTAGCGGCTAAACTCGAACTTAATACCCACCTTTAAACTCGAACTTAATACCCACCTTTATGTGTTCAACTGCTTACATTGTTTCATTCAACAATTCAATACCAAAGTTGCGGAATGTTTTAAATCAACTTGATTTCAAACATTATGGTTTGAAAACTTGTTGAATTTAAATATTATTGTTACTTCATTAAAAGTTGCATTCATTTGGCTGTTCGCCACTAGATGGTACTATATGCGATGACAGGGTGTTTCATATTATTTATACGTTGAGCAACCGATACATTAGTTTGGAAAAAACACTCCCCTTTCCAATCAGCAATTACATTCAAATTAAATAGAATTGTCCACTGATGTCGTTAAAATAAAAAGTAAACACAAAATTTGTTATTTGGCGATTCTTTACGACAAACTTGGTTTTGAAGTATTAATGGCATGTGTATAATGTACTATTTATCGCTAGATGACACTGCCTTATACAACAGGGCGATTCATACTAGTTTATTTGTAGAGTAACTGTATGTATTAGATTTGAAATTGCCCATTACATCCCTATCTTATGCACGGAAAAAGGCGACATAATCCCTTCCAAATAAATGTTATGAGTAGCGAAAATTTCGGGTTCTATGCGTAGGACCGAGATGTGGAAATTAAATTTGCGAAAGTATTAAAAATCTACAATAACAGTACTATTCATTATAATATTTACAAGCTACCAAAATATTTGCATCGGAGAAATAAATTTTTCATACAGAAATTAAATTTTGAAGAAATTTTCATATGAAAAAGAAATATTTCTAAAATTTCCTATAGAAAATAAATTTCTACAAAATGTTCATATAGAAGAAATTAAATTTTGGCATAATGTTAATTAAAACAAGTAAATACGGCCGTAAGTTCTGTCAGGCCGAAGCTTATGTACCCTCCACCATGGAATGCGTAGGAACTTCTACTGAAGACTGTCATCCACAATCGAATTAGTGGGGTTGTTACCTTGCCGATGGCATGGTATCTTAAAACTTCCTAACACCGTAATATACACACAAAAAATTTTTTTTTTCTGATTCAATCACCAAATTAATTGATCCAATTAATTTTTTAATTGAAATGTCTTCAATCACGAAAATGATAGTATCAATCACAGTTTTAATTGGATATAGAAAAAATTCTTGATTAAAAAATTAATTGATTTTTTCAGCAAATTTCAATTAATTTTTTTATTGATTCAATTAAAAATTTAATTGATATTGATTGCAAAACTCAATTAATTTATTAAGTAAAAAAGGTAACTATTTTTAATTACTTTCTGAATTGGCTTAGAGTTTTTATTTGGATTAACAAATGATTGTTTGAAATACATTTTTAATTAAAAATTAAAAAAAAAATCAGCGCTTTTTTTAACTGAATTAGTCTTCCGAATTTGATTAAAAAGTTAATTGTATCAATTAATTTTTTAATTAAAAATTTTAAAATTTTCAATCATTGACTTAATTAACTTAATGTTTCTATCATGATTAAAAAGTTAATTGTATCAATTAATTTATTAATTGAAAAAATTTTCAACTTCAATTAACTTTTTAATTGGAAATATTTTGGTGATATTTTTTTCTGTGTATACCACATAGTCCATACGTGGTATATATTAAACTAAAAAAGGCCGATTAAATACGTATATAATTAAGTTTAAAGTTTCTATAGAAATAAAAATTTGACAAAATAAAATTTTGACAACATTTTCTATAAAAGTAAAATTTGGAAAAATTTTTCTATAGAAATAAAATTTGGAAAAAATTTTCTATAGAAATAAAATTTTGACAAAATTTTCTTTAGAAATAAAATTTTGACAATGTTTTCTATAAAAATAAAATTTTGGTAGATTACACTGAAAAAACAGTGAACCCACCAGGAAGAAAACTTTCAGTTAATTTTAGAAAATTTTGAATATTTGTAGAAAATTTTAACTAAACAGTTGGCATCACGCCGATGTCAAAAAAATAAGTATATATTTTTCGACAAATTCAAGAAAATTTATTAGACATAACTAAGTTTTTTCACTTGTTAAAGAAAATTTTGTAGTTTGAAGGAAAAACTTGGATTTCAAAATTGCAAGAATGTCTTTAGTGACATACGAAGTTCATGATGGACGCATTTTTGGTAAAATTTACAAATTTAAAGAAATTCTGAACTATTTTGTGGAAGGCACGAATTTAGTTCATCTTTATGCTTCATTGGAGTATATTTTTTTCCTCAGGTTTAGTTAATTTAACTAACGTACACAAAAAATTATTAGAGTAAAGAAAACTTTCTCTAAACATAATAATTCCATGAACTAAAATAAAGTTAAATTGGCTTTAGTGAAATAGAGAGTTCACTTTTTTTTGAGTGTATTTTTGGCTCGAGTGGCAACCATGAATATGAACCGATATGGACCAATTTCTGTGTGATTGGGGATCGGCTATATATAACTATAGACCGATATGGACCATGTATATTAGCGGCCAAATCGGCTCCGCAAGCCAAATCGGGGATCGGTTTATATGGGGGCTATATATAATTATGGACCGATGTGGACCAATTATTGCATGGTTGTTAGAGACCATATACTAATACCATGCACGGTTGTTAGAGACCATATACTTACACCATGTACAAAATTTCAGCCGGATCGGATGAAATTTGCTTCTCTTAGAGCAATCGCAAGCTAAATTTGGGGGTCCGTTTATATGGGGGCTATACGTAAAAGTGGACCGATATGGACCAATTTTTGCATGGTTGTTAGAGACCATATACTAACACCATGTACCAAATTTCAGCCGGATTGGATGAAATTTGCTTCTCTTAGAGGGTCTGCAAGCCAAATTTGGGGGTCCGTTTATATGGGGGCTATACGTAAAAGTGGACCGATATGGACCAATTTTGGCATGGTTATTAGAGACCATATACTAACACCATGTACCACATTTCAGCCGGATTGGATGAAATTTGCTTCTCTTAGAGGGTCTGCAAGCCAAATTTGGGGGTCCGTTTATATGGGGGCTATACACCCAGAAAAAAGTGCCTTCGAAACTAAAGGAAAAATTTTTCATCAATATAGCTTATCCATTTTATTTCCATTAAGGTAAATTTTTGTGAAAAATAATAAAATTTACTCGTTTCAGTAAAAAAATCCTAAACTGTAAGCAGTTAGGATTAGTTCATTAACTAGAATAAGGCATGGAATTTTACTCATACTATTTTCTTCGCTGGGTATAAGAATTTACTACTGAAAAAGAAAATTTTATTCACCGATAACAAAGCATTCGTAAAAATAAACAAAAACCGAACTAAAACCAAGTTTCCTCAAAATTAGTAAAATTTCTTATAAAATGATAATTGCGACTTCCTTTATAATAGAAAGTTTTTCATACATACGAACAACACTTGGCATAGAAAAATATTTTAGTTTATTCGTACTAAGAAGTATGCAATCCTTTCAAAACTTAAGGAAACACACTTGTTAGAATATAGGAAATTTCTTCTATTGTCTACCTGTAATCGATACCTGTCATCGTAATCGATGTGTTTGCGCGTGGGTGTAATCGATATATTTGCGCGTCGGTTGTTTTTTTAGTTGGAATCGCGTTGTTTTGGTATACGGAGAGATTGTTAAAAAATAATATGGTAAAATAATATAATAAATAACAAATAAAATATATAAAATATTTGTTATTTTAAATTAGTGAGAAAAATTTTCGTTTTTTTAAATAAATCTATCAATGTTCGTGATAGTGTATAAAGAAAGAAAACACCAGCAGAATAACAACCCTTTCATTTCGGAATCTTCAATTATCAGGTAATATTCAGTGACGCTAACCTTTTGCAACAAAAATGTTTTATGATTTTTTATATTTGTAGGTATTGAAATTGTAAAAGGAGGACAAAATCGTTAGGCAGCAACTTATTAAAAGTGAAAAGTACAAGAAGAAGAAAAAGTGCGTTTTACAGTTGATAATATCACACGGAAATTGGAAATAGTGGAATAATAAACTAATATTTCAAAGAGATTCGATGCTGTTGATTCTTAATAAATATATTCAATATATTAATAAAACATGTCTTTTATTGAAGATAAAATTGCTTATAGAAATAAATAAAATTGTATTTAAAAACGAAGGTAAGCGGTTCTAATTATGAAGTAAAAGTTTTACCACAAATGTGTAAGATTTGTCGAAATGAATGAAAAAATTGCAATAAAATCATTCCATATATGAATTCAAATTAGTTAAATTTTTTCATTCTGTAGTATAGTGGTATATAAATATAGGAAAATGTTAACTAATATATGGAATGCATTATTCCTAATTTCTACGAAAATCACATCGTTCAAACAAATAAAAATGTCTTTGGCGCTATACGAAGTTCAACTTTCTTCACAATGAGTTCATTTTAACTTAAAGAAGGGGTCACTTTTTTCTGGGTGTACGTAAAAGTGGACCGATATGGCCCATACCATCCGACTTACATCAATAACAACTACTTGTGCCAAGTTTCAAGTCGATAGCTTGTTTCGTTCGGAAGTTAGCGTAATTTCAACAGACGGACGAACGGACATGCTCAGATCGACTCAGAATTTCACCACGACCCAGAATATATATACTTTATGGGGTCTTAGAGCAATATTTCGATGTGTTACAAACGGAATGACAAAGTTAATATACCCCCATCCTATGGTGGAGGGTATAAAAAAAATAAAATGAAATTTTGACACAATTTTCATATTCAAATGATGTTTCGATAAATTTTTCACATGGAAATGCACTTTTGACCAAAATTTATATAGAGAAGAAAAAATTAGACAAAATGTTTATATCGATATTAAATTTTGACAAAATTTTCAAACCAAAATGAAGTACTTAAATTTTGCTAATATTTTCATTCAGCATTTGAATTTGATGATATTTCTATTTTCCTTTCGCAGTGAAATTTAAAAACAATGGAACAATATAGAAATGGAATATTGATAGCATTTTCATACAAAAATGAACTTTTGACAACATTTTCATATGGAAATACACTAAGAACAAAATTTGTATACTAAAACGAAATCTTGACAAAATTTTCATAGCGTAATGAAATATTGAGAAAGTGTTCATATAGAATATAATTAAAAAAATACAAAATTCTCATACAGACAGTGAATTTTAACGAATTTTCATATAGAAATAACAATTTGACAAAATTTTCAAATAGAAATGAAATATTCACAAAATGTTCATATGGAAATCCGATGTTGACAAAACTTTCATATCAAAAGGAAATTTATAAAAAGTGAAATATTCACAAAATTTTCACGGCTTAATTAAATGTTGACAAGATTTGTATATGGAAATAAATTAAAATAAAAAAACAAAACAATTTCATACGTAAAAAATCACCTAGAAATAAAGTATTGACAAATTTTTCATTAATTATTAAATTAAAATTCATACAGAAATTAAATTTTGACAAAATTTTCATATAGAATTACAATTTTTACAACATTTTCATATCGATAGGCATTTTGAACAACATTTTTATATTGAAATGGTAATCTTGACAAAACTGGCATATCAATATGAAATTTTGACAAAATTTTCATATCGATATGTTTTATGAAATTATGTTTCGCTAATATTTTCAATCAGAAATTAAATTTTGATGATATTTTCATTTTCATGTGGGAATGAAAATTAGAAATAAAATTTTGATAAAGTTGTCATATTGAAATGAAAATTTGACAACATTTTAGTTTCGAATTTCATGTAGAAGTGAAATATTGGCAAAATTGAAATGAAATTTTGACAAAATTTTCATATGGAAGGAAATATTGACAGAATTTTTATGTCAAAATGAAATATAGACAAAATGTTCATATCAAAATGAAATTTTGATAAAAAAAATTTTATATTTAAATGAATCCTACCAAAAATAAAATATTAAAAAGATTTTCATATAGAATAGAAATTAAAAAAAAAATATATAATATGATAACGAAATTTTGACAAAATTTTCATATAGAAATTCACTTTGAAAGAATTTTCATATCGACATATTGAACAAAAAAAAAATCCAAAAACATGTAATAAAATATTTCATTTATATTTTATTTACTTAGTATTTTCTTTATTTTTTATTTTCTAATGAAATTAAGAAAACAAATTTCATATAGAAATGAAATTTTGACAAAATTTTCGTATGGAAATAAAATTAACTCCATAAACCGTTTCCCGTTTTGAGACAAATACATCATCTGACAGTTCATTTAGAATTTAAATTTTTGCATGGTTGTTAGAGACCATATACTAACACCATGTACCAAATTTCAGCCGGATTGGATGAAATTTGCTTCTCTTAGAGGGTCTGCAAGCCAAATTTGGGGGTCCGTTTATATGGGGGCTATACGTAAAAGTGGACCGATATGGACCAATTTTGGCATGGTTATTAGAGACCATATACTAACACCATGTACCACATTTCAGCCGGATTGGATGAAATTTGCTTCTCTTAGAGGGTCTGCAAGCCAAATTTGGGGGTCCGTTTATATGGGGGCTATACACCCAGAAAAAAGTGCCTTCGAAACTAAAGGAAAAATTTTTCATCAATATAGCTTATCCATTTTATTTCCATTAAGGTAAATTTTTGTGAAAAATAATAAAATTTACTCGTTTCAGTAAAAAAATCCTAAACTGTAAGCAGTTAGGATTAGTTCATTAACTAGAATAAGGCATGGAATTTTACTCATACTATTTTCTTCGCTGGGTATAAGAATTTACTACTGAAAAAGAAAATTTTATTCACCGATAACAAAGCATTCGTAAAAATAAACAAAAACCGAACTAAAACCAAGTTTCCTCAAAATTAGTAAAATTTCTTATAAAATGATAATTGCGACTTCCTTTATAATAGAAAGTTTTTCATACATACGAACAACACTTGGCATAGAAAAATATTTTAGTTTATTCGTACTAAGAAGTATGCAATCCTTTCAAAACTTAAGGAAACACACTTGTTAGAATATAGGAAATTTCTTCTATTGTCTACCTGTAATCGATACCTGTCATCGTAATCGATGTGTTTGCGCGTGGGTGTAATCGATATATTTGCGCGTCGGTTGTTTTTTTAGTTGGAATCGCGTTGTTTTGGTATACGGAGAGATTGTTAAAAAATAATATGGTAAAATAATATAATAAATAACAAATAAAATATATAAAATATTTGTTATTTTAAATTAGTGAGAAAAATTTTCGTTTTTTTAAATAAATCTATCAATGTTCGTGATAGTGTATAAAGAAAGAAAACACCAGCAGAATAACAACCCTTTCATTTGTCTTCATTTCGGAATCTTCAATTATCAGGTAATATTCAGTGACGCTAACCTTTTGCAACAAAAATGTTTTATGATTTTTTATATTTGTAGGTATTGAAATTGTAAAAGGAGGACAAAATCGTTAGGCAGCAACTTATTAAAAGTGAAAAGTACAAGAAGAAGAAAAAGTGCGTTTTACAGTTGATAATATCACACGGAAATTGGAAATAGTGGAATAATAAACTAATATTTCAAAGAGATTCGATGCTGTTGATTCTTAATAAATATATTCAATATATTAATAAAACATGTCTTTTATTGAAGATAAAATTGCTTATAGAAATAAATAAAATTGTATTTAAAAACGAAGGTAAGCGGTTCTAATTATGAAGTAAAAGTTTTACCACAAATGTGTAAGATTTGTCGAAATGAATGAAAAAATTGCAATAAAATCATTCCATATATGAATTCAAATTAGTTAAATTTTTTCATTCTGTAGTATAGTGGTATATAAATATAGGAAAATGTTAACTAATATATGGAATGCATTATTCCTAATTTCTACGAAAATCACATCGTTCAAACAAATAAAAATGTCTTTGGCGCTATACGAAGTTCAACTTTCTTCACAATGAGTTCATTTTAACTTAAAGAAGGGGTCACTTTTTTCTGGGTGTACGTAAAAGTGGACCGATATGGCCCATACCATCCGACTTACATCAATAACAACTACTTGTGCCAAGTTTCAAGTCGATAGCTTGTTTCGTTCGGAAGTTAGCGTAATTTCAACAGACGGACGAACGGACATGCTCAGATCGACTCAGAATTTCACCACGACCCAGAATATATATACTTTATGGGGTCTTAGAGCAATATTTCGATGTGTTACAAACGGAATGACAAAGTTAATATACCCCCATCCTATGGTGGAGGGTATAAAAAAAATAAAATGAAATTTTGACACAATTTTCATATTCAAATGATGTTTCGATAAATTTTTCACATGGAAATGCACTTTTGACCAAAATTTATATAGAGAAGAAAAAATTAGACAAAATGTTTATATCGATATTAAATTTTGACAAAATTTTCAAACCAAAATGAAGTACTTAAATTTTGCTAATATTTTCATTCAGCATTTGAATTTGATGATATTTCTATTTTCCTTTCGCAGTGAAATTTAAAAACAATGGAACAATATAGAAATGGAATATTGATAGCATTTTCATACAAAAATGAACTTTTGACAACATTTTCATATGGAAATACACTAAGAACAAAATTTGTATACTAAAACGAAATCTTGACAAAATTTTCATAGCGTAATGAAATATTGAGAAAGTGTTCATATAGAATATAATTAAAAAAATACAAAATTCTCATACAGACAGTGAATTTTAACGAATTTTCATATAGAAATAACAATTTGACAAAATTTTCAAATAGAAATGAAATATTCACAAAATGTTCATATGGAAATCCGATGTTGACAAAACTTTCATATCAAAAGGAAATTTATAAAAAGTGAAATATTCACAAAATTTTCACGGCTTAATTAAATGTTGACAAGATTTGTATATGGAAATAAATTAAAATAAAAAAACAAAACAATTTCATACGTAAAAAATCACCTAGAAATAAAGTATTGACAAATTTTTCATTAATTATTAAATTAAAATTCATACAGAAATTAAATTTTGACAAAATTTTCATATAGAATTACAATTTTTACAACATTTTCATATCGATAGGCATTTTGAACAACATTTTTATATTGAAATGGTAATCTTGACAAAACTGGCATATCAATATGAAATTTTGACAAAATTTTCATATCGATATGTTTTATGAAATTATGTTTCGCTAATATTTTCAATCAGAAATTAAATTTTGATGATATTTTCATTTTCATGTGGGAATGAAAATTAGAAATAAAATTTTGATAAAGTTGTCATATTGAAATGAAAATTTGACAACATTTTAGTTTCGAATTTCATGTAGAAGTGAAATATTGGCAAAATTGAAATGAAATTTTGACAAAATTTTCATATGGAAGGAAATATTGACAGAATTTTTATGTCAAAATGAAATATAGACAAAATGTTCATATCAAAATGAAATTTTGATAAAAAAAATTTTATATTTAAATGAATCCTACCAAAAATAAAATATTAAAAAGATTTTCATATAGAATAGAAATTAAAAAAAAAATATATAATATGATAACGAAATTTTGACAAAATTTTCATATAGAAATTCACTTTGAAAGAATTTTCATATCGACATATTGAACAAAAAAAAAATCCAAAAACATGTAATAAAATATTTCATTTATATTTTATTTACTTAGTATTTTCTTTATTTTTTATTTTCTAATGAAATTAAGAAAACAAATTTCATATAGAAATGAAATTTTGACAAAATTTTCGTATGGAAATAAAATTAACTCCATAAACCGTTTCCCGTTTTGAGACAAATACATCATCTGACAGTTCATTTAGAATTTAAATTTTGGCAATATTTTCATATTGAAAGACACTTTCAATGACATTTTTATATTGAAATATAATCTTGACAAACTACATATTGATATGAAATTTTGACAAAATTTCACGTAGAATTTTTTACATATCAAATTTCATATCAAAATGAAATATTGACCAACTTTCCATATCATAATTAAATTTTTATAAAAATTTTATATTCAAATTAATCATATCAAAAATGAAATATAGAGAAGAATTTTGATAAAATTTTCATATGAAAATTCATTCTCAACAAAATTTTCATATGGAAATACACTTTTGAAAGAATTTTTATACCCAAATATTGAAACAAAAATCATATAAAATTATGATAAAATTTTCTATTTATTATCAACTAATGGGCAATAAAAATACCTTGTAATACAATTTTTCATTTTATTTATATTTTATTTATTTATTACTTATTTTTTTTATTTTTATATTTTAATGAAATTTAGAAAAAAACAATCATATAGAACCAAAATTTTTAAATAAAAATGTTCATATGAAAATGAAATTAACTCTCTAAACCGTACCCCTGTCAGATAATATTTGAGACACAAACATTATCTGACAGTACTGTTTGTCGATTAGACCCTATTACACAAAATTTGTTTTCGTTGCTGCTTCGTTCAAAACAGCCCCCATACAACATCGCAAGTCCATCGCAGAACATTCAGTCTCTCACTTACTTTGAACAGAAACGCATGCATTTTAACCTATTGGTCGCGCGCTTTGTATTTTATGTTGTTGTTGGTTGATAACTCACGTGCGAATTTACTATGGTATAACGGTAAAGATGATGCCATAATAATTAAAGCTCTATTCATGTGTGTTTGTGAGAAGGAATTAAAACAAGAACATTTTGCTTGCATTTACCAACCTGAGGTACGAATGAAAAAAGTCTGTCATTCCATTGAAATAAGGAAGAATAAAAAAGAAAATAAGAAACAAAACAATCGGAAATTTAAATCAATACCCTTAGTAAATGGGATAGAAAGTGATGTGATAGTGATTAAAATTAAATTAGGAATTGGCGAAATGCAATTAAACTGCTCACCTTGTTTGTTTGAATGAAATATGATAAAGTGGTTATAAGAGGGTCCCCGAAAATACAGATGGTGCTTAAAAGTTCGGACCTAATAGTGCTAAGTGTTCTAATACTAGACACATGGTATCACGGTTGCCAAGATGGTAGAATTCGACCAAAAATTTTAGATTTTTTACAGTTTGGTAGATTGGTAGAATTCTTCATGTTTTAGTAGAGTTTGCAAAATATTCCTCTCCAACTAGGACGTACAAAATTTTCTATTGAAATAAAATTTTGACAACATTTTCTATAGAAAAAATTTTGAAAAAAAATCCATAAAAAAACCTTGACAAAAATTTCTATAGAAATAAAGATTTGACAAAATGTTCTATAGAAATAAAGATTTGACAAAATTTTCTATAGAAATTTTTTTTTGACAAAATTTGCTATAGAAATCAAGTTTTATCAAAATTTTCTACAGAAATAAAATTTCGACAAAATTTTCTATAGAAATAAAATGTTGACAAAATTTTCTATAGAAATACAATTTTGACAAAATTTTCAATAGAAATAGAATTTTGACAAAATTTTCTATAGGAAAAAATTTTGACAAAATTTCCTATAGATATAAAATTTTAAAAAATTTTCTATAGGAATAAAATTTTAAAATTTGTTTCTATAGAAATAAAATTTTGACAAAATTTTCTATAGAAATAAAATTTTGACAAAATTTTCTATAGAAAAAATTTTGAAAAAAATTCCATAAAAACATTGACAAAAATTTCTATAGAAATAAAGATTTGACAAAATTTTCTATAGATTTTTTTTTTTTTACAAAATTTGCTATAGAAATCAAATTTTATCAAAATTTTCTACAGAAATAAAATTTTGACAAAATTTTCTATAGAAATAAAATTTTGACAAAACTTTCTATATAAATAAAATTTTGACAAAATTTTCTATATAAATAAAATTTTGACGAAATTTTCAAATAAAATTTTGACAAAATTTTCAAATAAAATTTTGACAAAATTTTCTATAGAAACAAAGATTGGACAAAAATTTTTATGGAAAAAATATTGACAAAATTTTCTATAGAAATAAAATTTTGACAAAATTTTCTATAGAAATACAATTTTGACAAAATTTTCGGTAGAAATAGAATTTTGACAAAATTTTCTATAGAAAAAAAATTTTGACAAAATTTCCTATAGAAATAAAATTTTGACAAAATTGCCTATAGAAATAAAATTTTAAAAAATTTTTCTCTAGAAATAAAATTTTGACACAATTTTCTATAGAAATAAAATTTTGACAAAATTTGCTATAGAAAAAAAATTTAAAAAAAAAATCCATAAAAAACATTGACAAAAATGTCTATAGAAATAAAGATTTGACAAAATTTTCTATAGAAAAATTTTTTTTTACAATATTTGCTATAGAAATCAATTTTTATCAAAATTTTCTATAGAAATAAAATTTTGACAAAACTTTCTATACAAATAAAGTTTTAACAAAATTCTCTATAGAAATATAATTTTGACAACATTTTCCATAGTATTAAAAATTTGACAAAATTTTCCATAGAAATAAAATTTTGCAAAAAATTTCTATAGAAATAAAATTTTGCAAAAAATTTCTATAGAAATAAAATTTTGTCCAAATTTACTTAAGCCATATTTAGTAATTTTAGTATTACAAAAACAAAAATGTCAGTCGCCATATTGAAACTTTGATTGTCAGTCAAATTGAATTGAACACATTGTTTAACAAGTGGGAAATTTAAAATAGATAAAATCTGAAATATGAGAAAATGTGTTACGGTTCGCAAGAAAAATTTAAGTAATTATTACCATCAATTATGAGGACCATTTATTTTGATACTTCACAGAAAAAAATATCACCAAAATATTTCCAATTAAAAAGTTAATTGAAGTTGAAAATTTTTTCAATTAATAAATTAATTGATACAATTAACTTTTTAATCATGATAGAAACATTAAGTTAATTAAGTCAATGATTGAAAATTTTAAAATTTTTAATTAAAAAATTAATTGATACAATTAACTTTTTAATCAAATTCGGAAGACTAATTCAGTTAAAAAAAAGCGCTGATTTTTTTTTAATTTTTAATTAAAAATGTATTTCAAACAATCATTTGTTAATCCAAATAAAAACTCTAAGCCAATTCAGAAAGTAATTAAAAATAGTTACCTTTTTTACTTAATAAATTAATTGAGTTTTGCAATCAACATCAATTAAATTTTTAATTGAATCAATAAAAAAATTAATTGAAATTTGCTGAAAAAATCAATTAATTTTTTACTCAAGAATTTTTTCTATGTCCAATTAAAACTGTGATTGATACTATCATATTTCAAAATTTTTGGTATAAAATGCTTTTATTTTGAATTTTTTTTATTTGCCACAATTGTCAATTGAGATACCTCCAAAATAAAAAAATTCTTGTAGATGGGAAGAAACCAGAATATTTAATTCAATGATATATAATCAGAGTTTGAAGAAATACTGCATGGTATTTGGTAGGGGAAGATGACAAACCCATAAAACCCCTTTAGCTACGCCTATGCCATTAAGCAAATACCGACAATCAAAGTTCTGCTCAAATGAAAAAATTTTAATCATCTGATAGCTGAAAACTACCTTCCTAAATATGAAATTTACTATAGAAATAAAATTTGGACAAAATAAGATTTTTTAGTTTGGTAGTTTTTATACCCACCACCATAGAATGGTGACGGGGGGATAATAAGTTTGTCATTCCGTTTGTAACACATCGAAATATCGATTTCCGACTATATAAAGTATATATACATTCTTGATCAGGGAGAAATTCTAAGACGATATAACGATGTCCGTCTTTCTGTCTGTTGTAATCACGCTACAGTCTTCAATAATGAAGCAATCGTGCTGAAATTTTGCACAAACTCGTCTTTTGTCTGCAGGCAGGCCAAGTTTGAAGATGGGCTATATCGGTCCAGGTTTTGATATAGTCCCCATATAAACCGACCTCCCGACTTGGGGTCTTGGGCTTATAGAAATCGTAGTTTTTATCCAATTTGCCTGAAATTTGAAATCTAAAGGTATTTTATGACCATAAAGAGGTGTGCCGAAAACGGTGAGTATCGGTCCATATTTTAGTATAGCCCCCATAAGAACGATTTAACTCCTTGGGTTTCTAGAAACCGTAGTTTTTATCTGATTTGCCTGAAATTGTAAATATTCTGGTATTTAAGGCTCACAAAAACGTGTATCGGATTAAGTTTTTATCGGTCCAGTTGGTAATGTCTCCATATAGACCGACTTCACTTCTTGAGGGTGTAAAAGGCGCACTGATCATGAAAATTGCTTGAAACTCAATGTAAAATTTCGAGATTTTACTTCTACAGATTTAAGATTTCAAATCAAGACGTTATTTTATAATTTTCTTGCACACTTACAAGAGATGTTAATGATTCCTCTAAAACTCAAACAAAAATGGTTCTTATAAATCCAGAATCTAATATAGTCCTCATAGGTGAAATCTTTAAATTTATCTTCGGGAAGTGTCCTCAAGCCCTCCTGAAATTTCAAAGGAAACCCTAATATTTGGTTCATGGTGGTGGGTGTTTAAGATTCGGCCCGGCCGAACTTAGTGCTGTATATACTTGTTTTGGTCAAATTTTGGTAGATTGTTCTTGGCTCGAGTGGCAGCCGTGTATGGTACTCATATTAAAAATTATCCAGAGTAGAACAAGTGGACAGGACAGGTATTCTTCCCTACATTGAAAAATAGCAACAGTTATATGTTTATGGGAAACATTAACTAAACTAAATTGTATTCCATATTTTAAGATTTCTATAATGGTTTGTTAAATTGACAAATATTTATTGGCCTTTTACAACCATTTACGAAATTTGTCCTCCTAATCATTGGTGTAGCTAGGGGGGTGCCCCTACCGTCGAACGGAACGGACGTGTTTTTTTAATAGCGGATAAAATCATCGTAATAAGTACCTACTACGAATTTCAAGTGTGGTGGGATATTAGGCCACCATGCAGAGAAATTCAAAGACATCCACTGGGTTGCTAACTTCAGGGCCCAGTGGACGAGTATCGACTGGAGTTATAGATTTGGGCAATGACCAAGATTTAGGCCCAATTAGTCGACCTGTAGACGGGTCGACAGGTGGCGACAATTTGACAAGTCGGACCTTTTCCAAGGTAACGGCATCAAAAGGAGGTAATCCCTCACGAAAGAGATTCAAAGAACGCAGAAATGCATTGTTTATCCTAAAGAAATTAGGATCAGTCGACCCAAGCACGTTGTCGGCTAAACAAAGCGATTCCTTAAAATGGGCTCAAGGAATTCTTGAGGCTGGAAAAAGGGAACGATCACCGGATGAGCTGCCATCCTCCAAAAGGGATCAACGATCGTTTGCCTCAGTTGCTAAAGACAGCCTTGTGATGGCTATCATTAATAAAGGAGCATTGGACGGTATGGTTCCAAAGCAAAAATGGGGGGAAATTGAGAATGCTTTGTCTGGCGTCTACTCACAGGTGCTGGAAAAGTTTCCCGGCCCAGATCCTCGACACCAAGAGGCTGGTTGGTATCAAGGACGATTTAAGCTAGTCGCATTTGAGGACCAGAGGTCTATAGAATGTTTTAAAGCTGCTCTGATACTAATTGGTGAAGTTTGGGAAGGAGCTGCTCTAGAGTTAGTCGAGAAGAAAGACATACCGGCTAGACCAAGAGCACATGCGTGGATACCTGCAAACCCTCCTGACCCGGAATCTATTTTAAATAGACAATGCAATCCAGATCTTCCAACAGCTGATTGGAAGGTTGGCCGTTTGGATGAAGTGGATGGGCCAAGACGGCATGCAGTGTTTATATTGAACACTCAGTCTTTGCCACATCTAGCAAAGTCCCAGGGCCGTGTATGTTATGGCTTTCATTATATCCAAATGAAGGTGTATAAAAACGATCAGCTAAAGGATTCAGAAATGGAATCCTTTTTTTCTGAATCAGAAGTAAGCGGATCCTCTTGCGAAGTCGAGGGGGATACCAAGACATTTGAAGACATGGATAGATACCGTATGCGTGAGTAGGCTTCTACTGCCTCAGAACTCACCAAAGTTGAACCTATGGTTATTGCGAGAGTCACCGATATCTCTGAAGAGGACATTCTTGATGACTCGATTGAAGCGGCTGATGTGACGGTTGTTGAAAATCTCGATGGTCCTACGGATCCTCCAGATAAATCTTCATCATTGTAAGGCTGCATGTGCTGCCTTAAAAGTTCTCCTGATGAAAGGGGACATAGATATAGTTCTTATTCAAGAACCATATGTTTATAAAAACAAAATATGTGAATTAAGTACTCCGGGGTTCAAACTATTGCAGTATACTGGTAATGATGTAAATCGAGCCTGTATAATTGCTAAAAACGAGCTCAACTTGTTTCTGCTTCCTTCAATGTGCAATACAGACACTGTCGTTGCCAGTTTAGAAATAGCCAAATGCAAATATTGGGTATCTTCGGTCTACATGGGACATGACAGGGAGATGCCTCCATATGCCGTTAAGACCTTAGTGGAGGAGTCACGGAAAACAAAGACGAAACTCATTATGGGATGCGATGCGAATGCACATCATAGTATATGGGGAAGTAGTGATACTAATGCAAGGGGAGAGTCGCTAATAGAGTTTATTTTGCGTACTAATCTGGTAGTTTGCAACAAGGGAGATGTCCCAACCTTTGTCACTAAAAACATGCAAGAGGTTTTGGACATCACCTTGGCCTCGCAAGAACTGAATGAAATGATATCTGAGTGGCAGGTTTTAAGTGAACACAGCTTCTCAGATCATCGCTACATCAGTTTCAAATTTGATGTTCATATCACCAAGATCCTATTTCTGCCAAATGTTAGGAAAGCTGACTGGAATAGGTATAGGGAATCGTTCAATATGATGATACCGGAAATAACAGAGACAAATATGAGAAATGTGCAAGATATCGAACACGCAGTAGAGCGGATTACTAAGGCCTTCAACATCTCACTGAAAGCTGCATGCCCTAGAGGAAAGCCAAGGGGGAAACATCGACCACCATGGTGGTCTACGGAATTAAGTAATATGAGGAAATCCTGCAGGAAGCTCTTTAACAAGGCAAAGTCCACCAGAGCTTCTGAGGACTGGGACGCATACAAGAAGATTCTGAGAGGATACAAGCGAGAACTGAGAAAGGCTCAGCATAACTCTTGGAATGCTTACTGCAGCAGTATTGAGAATACGTCCGAGGCTTCCAGACTACGGAAGGTTCTAGCATCCACCAACTCCGCTCCAGGTTTCATTAAAACATCGGAGGGCAATTGGACAACGTCCAGTGAGGAGACGCTGGAGGTACTATTGGACACACATTTTCCTGGAAATCAGACGGTTGAACCATGTACTGGCGGTGCCACAGTTGCTCAGCGGTCGTTTCCTGTCGAGGAAATTGTATCGGAAACTAGAATAAGATGGGCGCTAAATAGCTTTGGACCATTCAAATCCCCTGGACCTGATGGAATTACTCCGGCGGAGTTACAAGCTGTAACTGACAAAATTATCCCCTGGTTGTCGGTGATATATAAAGGATGTATCAACTTATCATATATCCCAGGAAAGTGGAGGGAAACAAAAGTCGTCTTCATACCTAAAGCGGGAAAAGCCTCTCACTCGAGGGCGAAGGATTTCCGACCAATCAGCTTATCCTCATTCCTACTTAAGACTCTGGAGAGGATGATAGATATTTATCTTAGAACTAGCATCGATTCAAGTTTATTCTCGAAACGACAGCATGCATACTCGAAGGGCAGGTCTACTGAGACCGCACTACATGAACTAGTCAGCTTTATTGAAAGCTCACTATCTGTCAAAGAATACACAATCGTGGCGTTTCTAGACATCGAAGGGGCGTTCAATAATGTCCATCCGAGCTCGATATTAAATGGACTGACAACTCTGAATGTTGATCCATGTATACTCAGGCTGTTAGACGAACTGCTAATGAAGAGACGTATTTCAGCCACACTGGGACAAGCAAACATACAAAAGTATGTGAACAGAGGCACTCCCCAAGGAGGAGTTCTATCACCTCTTCTTTGGAATGTTGCTATAAATAGCCTTCTGGTTACTCTAGAAAAAGAAAGGATAAAAGTGGTGGCATACGCAGATGATGTAGCTCTGGCAGTCAGGGGAAAATTCCCATCCACAATCAGAGATATTATTCAGAGGGCCCTCCGGATGACTGAAAAATGGGCGAAAGACAATGGTCTTGGGGTAAATCCCGCAAAGACAGAATTAGTCATGTACTGCAAAGATCGCAAAACTCCCACGGTTAGGCCTATTTCCTTAGGGGGTATTGAAATTCCCTTTGGTGATTGTGCAAAATACCTTGGCGTTATTTTGGACAGGAAGCTGAACTTTAAGCTTAATATTGAAGAAAGGGCGAGGAAGGCAACTGTAGCTTTGTACTCGTGCAAAAAGGCAATAGGAAAAAAGTGGGGACTAAAACCAAAAATTGTGCATTGGCTATACACGGCAGTGGTTAGACCTATAATGCTATATGGTGTTGTTGTCTGGTGGCCGGCACTTCAGAAACCGACTGGTTTAGATAAAGTTCAGCGTATGGCGTGTTTGTGTATTTCAGGCGCATTCAGCAAGACAGGAACAAATTCCCTTAATGTCATGCTGCATCTATTGCCTTTAGACATTTTGGCCAAACAGTCAGCTGCAACAACGGCTGTGCGGTTGCGCGAACTATCGCTGTGGTCGGAAAAAGGTTACGGTCACAGTTCTGTCCTCAAAATAATGTCAGATGTGCCTAACGTAGTGGATTACACTTTGGCGAGTCCACTTTTCGACAAAAAGTTTGAGACTCTAATCCCCAACAGTGAGGCGTGGTGCGCACAGACCAGTTTCGGAGTATATTCTAATGATTTGGAACTTCAAATAGCGAAAAGATTACCTAATCACTGTAGTGTTTTTCAGGCTGAAATATTAGCAATAAGAGAGGTGGCGAATTGGCTGAGAAGTAATGTTCCAAAAAATGTGGGCATTAATATATACTCAGACAGTCAACCTGCAATAAAATCCTTGGACTCTGTGTTCCTCAACTCGAAAACGGCCATCGATTGCCGCAAATCTCTCAATGAGATGGCTGAGCAGTACAATATTCACCTAATATGGGTGCCTGGCCATAGGAACATACCGGGGAACTGCGAAGCGGATGAGTTGGCAAGGCTAGGGACTACCTTACATATTCCAGGGGAACTAGAATTTGTTGGTATGCCCCTAGCTACCTGCAAGCTCATGCTGCGTGAGAAGGCTGTTATGATGGCAAATGTTCGATGGGAGAATTGCAAGGGTTGTAACGACACCAAGCAAATATGGCCCCATTTAAACATAAACCGCACACTAGATATGCTAATGTTCTCGAGACGTCAGATATCACTCCTGATATCTGCTATAACGGGCCTGATAGGAGATTTTGCAAAAACTATTGGCCCGAAGTATAATGACTATTGTATGAGCTGTCATGATGCGGAGGAAAAAGAATCAATTAAACACCTCTTGTGTGAGTGTCCTGCATTTTGTGTAAAGCGCAAGCAACTTTTACGAGCATATAGCTTCAGATTACTGGCGGATCTGGAAAACGTTAACTTAAGCAGTCTGCTAATGTTTTTGGAACAATCTGGTTGGTTCAACAAAGAAAAATAATCAAGAAGGTTCAGCGGTTAAAACTAGAAGTGCCCATATGTAATAGGTACTTTTAGTTAATGTGGTATCACAATGGACTGAATAGTCTAAGTGAGCCTGAATCTTAATCGGGCTGCCACTTTAACCTAACCTAACCTAACCTAGGGGGGTGCCCCTCAGAATATTTATCTGTACATTTTTATTGGTCTTCACACGAAATTTGTACATGCTGTTCATATGGATAATAACTGGAATGGGTCAGAAGTTAATGACTGTTAACAATTTTGGATTTTGCGAATTCGTAAGCCAGAATGGGGGGGATAATTTTATTCTGCTTTAACTGATTCATTTTTGATTTTACCGGCTAAGCTCGAATTTAGTATACATCTTTCATTTCTGCACAAAAAATTTTTTTTTTCTGATTCAATCACGAAATTAGTTGATCCAATTAATTTTTTAATTGAAATGTCTTCAATCACAGAAATGATAGTATCAATTAAAAAAATTTATTGACAGTCAATTAAAAAAATAATTGATCCAATTAAAAAATTAATTGATACTATTAATTTGTGTGATTGATTTTAGATTGTTGAATCAATTATAATTTTAATTGGATATTTTTTAAAACTCAATTAACATTTTAATTGGAAAAATTTTCGTGAAATTTTTTTCTGTGTTAGGAACAAAATTTCAGACTTTAAAACCAAATAGAACATTTTAGGGACAACTGTTGAATCACTTATCATAAATTCGGACATATTTTCTCTAAAAGGAAATATTTTATAAGAAAGGGGTATTTTTACTTTGGGTCTAGATATGACAATCCTATTGTCCATATGTCGCTGTACTTCGGTCGGGTATTCAACTCCTAAAAATGATTTTGCCTTTTCCATTTTCTTTCGCCTTTAATTATTTTCACATTTTTGTCTAAAAATTAAGTACAGTACAAAAATATACCTACAGTTAAATGATTCGAGTTAAAAATGGGTATCTTTACATGAACACAAACTTTGTTGAACTAAGGTCAACTTGTCTGAACAATTTTTCAAAATTAATGAAATCGTCTTTATCTTTATTTATTTGTGATTTTTTGTATCTTGAATATTTCCTAGCTTTGCCAATCCTTCTAATAGGAAAAATGAAATAAAAACAAAGAAAAATATTATAGGAGCCACCACATTACCATTCTTATCCTACAACAAAATAAGTTTTTCCAATTAAAATATTTTAATTTTTGGCATCAGATTATATTTGTATACAAAAAGTAACAACAAAAATAAACAAATTTTTGCTACGAGGACCGAACATAGAATTGTTCTTTGATTTTTTGATTTTTTTTATTATTTCCAACATTAACAAGAGAGGATTTCAAACCAACTACTGGATTATTCAGCCTGAAATGTTACCAATGCAAGCGGCCATAATTTATTGTGTGCACATATTTTTTATTAATTCAAAATGGAAATGATAGAAATTAAGTTTTGTCAAGCAGTCTTTTGGAAAAAAAAATCATACGGAAATGACATGTTGATAAAATTTGTATACACGCAAAGAAAAAAACGTTTGGAAAACGTGTACCGAAAACGTTTTTCTTTTGTTAGAGTTTTTTGAATTGCTTCGAAAAGTATACACTTTTATCACCAAAAAAATTCGTTTGTTACAAAATTTTTATTTTTTCAATAAAAAAAGTTATTTTTGAACCAAAAACACAGTCCATTTCGTTTATCTCAAACACTGTTCTTTTCTGACTTTAGGTCTTCAATAAGACACATTTTAAAGTTCATAGTAAAAATTTAATATAGTACAATGTGATGAACATTTTTTCGGAATCTTCCGACCCTATCTGGAATATATGTAAAAAAAAAAACAAACTTTGGTCGAAGCAGGGATCGAACCCACGACCCTTGGCATGCAAGTCGGACGTAGCAACCACTGCTCCACGGTGCCAAACTAAATGTTTGTTTCTGTTAAATAAACTTTGTTTAATCGGCTCGTGGGCGCCGCAAGCTATGCTATATAAATATAACTTATATGGGTAATTGTCTCTTGATGACAATAACGGCTAAATAGCTCAGTGGATAGTGTGTTGCTTACAAATTGCATGGTCCGCGGTTCGATTCTCCGTCCAGGCGAAAGGTAAAAAAAAATTTTTAAATTTATAAAATCTACATTATTTGTATTACAGAAAAAGGTGCTAAGAACTAAAAAACTTCGTGGAAGTGAGAAAGATGTGAGGGAGAATGCAATTAGCCAGAAAAAAATTTTTTTTGAGTTAGTCTATACGAAATTGTTTTTACATCCTGGAAAAGTATAAACGTTTATCACAAAAAGTATATACTTTTCTTCCAAATACACTTCGTTTCAACGAAAAGCAAATGAGAAACGAACTTTGTTTGTCTAAAATTTCGTTTGGGAGGAAAGAATTATTTTTTTTGCGTGTAGAAATGAAATTTTGACCAAATTTCCTATCGAATTGAAATGTTAAAAAAATTTCCTATAGAAATGAAATGTTGTGAGGTCAATTCAGTACTTTGGATGTGAATTAAGAATTTTTCTGATATTTTGTAAAATAAATAATTTTTAAAATTTTTTTATGATTTTTAGTGCATTATAACGCTTCTCTGGAATGTTTGTCATCAAATATTTAAAAAAATTCGCAATTTTTCTAGAAAGGATTTAACATTTTTTTCGGCTAAATTTAAATAATTATTGTCATCAAATATTTTCAAAAATTCGCAATTTTTCTAGAAAGGATTTAACATTTTTTTCGGTTAAATTTAAATAATGTGTACTATTTTATTAATTCTTAATTAATTATTAATTCTTAATCCTATTAATTATTAATTCTTAAAAATAGGAAAAAACGGGTTATAAAAAATTGGCTCAAATTAACTTCCTCTGCAGTTAAAATAAAGAACATCTTTGGGAGAGCATTTTTGGAAGTTCTTTTAAAGTTGTGCCTTGAGAAGAACTTCGAAATTTTTTTGCTGGGATGTTGATAAAATTTTCATACAGAAATGAAATTTTGATAAAACTTCTTGTACACTCAAAAAAAAGTTTACTTGGATACAAAGATTTTGACCTTCCCTTAAGGATTTTGGTATTGATTCCGAGCCAAAGATGCGGCTTCATTAAAATAAAGACATGTTTGACGGACCTCCCTGGCTTTAAATGTAGGATAAATAAAATTAAAATTAGATACAGATATCATTCATCGAATTTTTATCCTCTTTTTGCGATATATTTTATTAATAAAGGTATTTATGTACAAACAAATTCCAATTTAAAATCCAAATTATGACAGGTACTTCAAAGTAAAAACCGTTTTCTTAATGTTAAAAAAAAAAAACTTTAAATAAAAGATGCAAATCCTTAAAATAAGTCTTAGCCTATATTTGAAGCGATTTTATCTTAAATTTAAAAATGCAATATGTCAGTTGAGTTAAAGACAATTACTTACTTCAATGATCTACAACTTCAGCAGAGAGACGGAAAATTTCAAGATTTGTGTCCTAAATTGAATGAAAAAAATTTTTGAAGCTAGGATTATAAACTTTCATTTAATTAAAATGTGATTATTTTAAAGAATTTTGTCCTTAACTTTGAGTAAGTTTCGATACCTAAACTTTAAGTTGCATAATCTTCCATATTCCGTCAATATTTTTTTCAGTGTAGAAATGGAATTTTAACAAAACTTCCTATAGAAATTAAATTTTGACCAAATTTCCTATAAAAATGAATTTTTGACAAAATTTCCTATAGAAATGAAATGTTGACAAAATTTCCTATTGAAATGATTTTTTGATATAATTTTTAAATAGACATAACATTTTGACAAACTTTATTATAGAAATGAAATTTTGATAAAATGTTCAAATAGAAATAAAATATTGACAAAACGTCCTACAGAAATAAAATTTTGACAAAATTTGTTATAGAAATGACATTTCGACAAAATTTCCTGTAGAAATGAAATTTTGACAAAATTTCCTATAGAAATGAAATTTTGACAAAATTTCCTATAGAAATTAAATTTTGACAAAATTTCCTATTGAAATGATTTTTTGATATAATTTTCATATAGACATGAAATTTTGACAAAATTTCTTATAGAGATGAAATTTTGATAAACTTTTCATATAGAAATAAAATTCGTGTTTTGTTTTTTATTGTGGGTTTGTACTTCAATCATATTTGTTGTTTTGATCTCAGCTTTAAAACCATTGTGTTGACTTAACTACAAGAGTAGCTTAACCAACAGAGGAAAAGAATGTTTGTCAAATTTATTTTGGGCAAAATTTTCATATAATTTTCATATAGACATGACATTTTGACAAACTTTATTATAGAAATGAAATTTTGATAAAATGTTCACATAGAAATAAAATATTGACAAAACGTCCTACAGAAATAAAACTTTGACAAAATTTTTTATAGAAATGAAATTTGAACCAAATTTCCTATAAAAATGAAATTTTGACAAAATTTCCTATAGAAATAAAATTTTGACAAAATTTCCTATATAATTGAAATTTTGATAAAATTTTCATATAGAAATAAAATATTGACAGAACTTCCTTTAGAAATAAAATGTTGACAACATTTTTTATAGAAATGAAATTTTGACCAAATTTCCTATAAATATTAAATTTTGACAAAACTTCCTATAAAAATGAAATTTTGACAAAATTTCCTATACAAATGAAATTTTGACAAAATTTCTTATAGGAATTAAATTTTGACAAAATTTCATATAACAATAAAATTTTGACAAAATTTCTTATTGAAATGAATTTTTGATAGAATTTTCATATAGACATGAAATTTTGAAAACAAAACTTCCTATATAAATGAAATTTTGATATATCATATATCATAGAGACAATTCTGACAAAATTTCCTATAGAAATGCAAGTTTGATAAAATTTTCATATTGACATGAAATTTTGCCAAAATTTACTATAGAAATGCAAGTTTGATAAAATTTTCATATTGACATGAAATTTTGCCAAAATTTCCTATATAAATGAAATTTTGATAAAATTTTCATATAGAAATAAAATATTGACAAAACTTCCTATAGAAATAAATTTTTTACAAAATTTATTATAGAAATGAAATTTTGACCAAATTTCCTATAAAAATGAAATTTCGACACAATTTCCTATAAAAATGAAATTTCGACAAAATTTCCTAGAAAAATGAAATTTCAAAAAAAAAAAATCCAATAAAAATGAAATTTTGACAAAATTTCTCCAATAAGACGTAAATTTAGTTGAGTACCAATCTTCAGTTGTTTCTTTATCATCACCATCTGCGGTTTGCAATATTACTAGTATCACTATAACGATTTATGATATACCATCAGTTTGAGGTGTTTGAGCATTTGAACAACTTTTCACTGTCTTATTTAACAGAAGATGTCAAATGCTAGTATCCCAAGTGTAATAAATATCTATGTGTACTAAAATCTAAGTAACATAATCTTAGTTAAAACACTCAAAGAAAAGTTACTTTCATTCTAATCGAAATTTCAGACAAAAGAAATTCGACGAATTTTGCTTTTCATAAATTGGAATTAATGATCAACGATTCAGTCTGTAATCTTTTTTATTTGTTTTTTTTAAGATTTTTTTTAATTTCATTCTTCATAAAAGAAAACACTTCTTTCAGTGAAAATTAAAATTTTTTGCCGTGTACAAATCGATTATCCATTGTTATACAAAAGTTATGTATTGCATTTATTGTTTATTGAAATAATCTAACCAAAGAACTTTTGTGATAAGACCATTTTTGTGAATAGCAAAATTTAGCAAATAATCGATATGATATTGACCTTCAAAAATTTAATCATACTGTATTGAAAACAAAAAAATAGATAGATTGACTATAATCTCCACCTCCATTGGAGGGATATATTTATACACTTAAAGTTTCGTTATATTAACTAAATGTATCGTTAAAAGTCAGGCAATGAAACAAATTCGTTAATACAACGAAATTGTTTGTTATTATAACGAATTTTCTGTTAATCAACGTAACGTTTCGTACTATTAACAAATATTTTCATTGTATTAATGAAGGGAGCCACCGTGGTGCAATGGTTAGTATGCCGACCTTGCATATACAAGGTCGTGGGTTCGATTCCTGCTTCGATCGAACACAAAAAAAGTTTTTCAGCGGTGGTTTTATCCCACCTCAGCAATGCTGGTGACATTTCTGAACTTTTCAAAACTTTTCTAAGTGGTTTCACTTCAATGTGGAACGCCGTTCGGACTCGGCTATAAAAATGAGGTCCCTTGCCATTGAGCTTAACATGGAATCGGGCAGCGCTCAGTGATAAGAGAGAAGTTCACCAATGTGGTATCACAATGGACTGAATAGTGTAAGTGAGCCTGCCACCTAACCTAACCTAATGAATATATATATATATATATATATATATATATATATATATATATATATATATATATATATATATATATATATATATATATATATATATATATATATATATATATATATATTATCAACCGATCTTACTCAAATTTGGCTAAATATAGTCTTGTATAGCACTAACTATATGTGCAAAAAAACATCGAAATCGGTTCAGATTTAGCTATAGCTCCCATATATATGTACCGACCGATTTTTCTAAATTTGATCATAAAACCCTTATTTATCAACCGATCTTACTCAAATTTGGCTAAATGCAGTCTCCTATAGCACTTACTGTATGTAAAAAAAAATCATCGAAATCGGAATGTTTATTAGAAAATTTCGTTCATGACTTTGAAACAATTCAAAACCACTGAGTGGTGTCGAGCGTTCAATGTCCGGTCTGAAGCAAATATATCTTTAACCGTGTATTTGAAACCTTGGCCCATATTTTAAATATCCCTGTTTAATCTCAGTTTTTAAGGAACATTAAAATATTTTTCTATGGCTGTTTGTTTATTTTTTGACATTACGACATAGAAATTGCATTTTTTATCATATATAATGAGTATTGAATGCTTTGTTGTTCTTACACTGAAAAAAAGCTTGCCCGGTTCTAAAGATTTTGTCTTTACTTTAACAATTTGGTATTGATTCCGAGCCAAAGAAGCGGAGAATACAAGTAAGGATACTTTTAAGATACAATTCTCTTTTAAATTTGGGTTTTGTGTACTTGCTTCTAGGAAGCAAATTTTAATTTTTCGCTTTCTCAGCTTTTTTTCTTCATATGCTATCAAATTCTATTAAAAACGAGTTAATGACAACTTTATTTTCCAAATTAAGACTCGACTTCCAGTAGTAATTTTGTTATGTTTCAAGTAAAAAACGTCTTTAAAATAAAGTGTTGAAAAACATGTCCTATTTTTGAACGATTTTTTGCTTTGTAGTCAAGATGCAAAAAGACAACAAATTTAAAGACAATTGCAATAATTTTAAAGAATTTTTATGAATTATTAAAGTCAAGTTGACCTTAGCCCAAATTTTTTTCTTTCATATTATGATATCCATTTTTAAGTCAAATCACTTAATTATAAGGACAATACGACTTCATTGACAAGTTTATCGACTTTTGGACAAGGAAAAAAACTTAATATTAGAGAAATTCGTCTTCTATGCTAAGCAAAATTTGCATTCGTATTTTAAGGACATGAAATCTTTGGCCTCACGGCAATATTTTTTTCATTGTAGTACATTTAACATACCTTATAAGAAAATAGAAAGATATTTGATCAAAAAAAAAAAAAAAAACAAGTAAGTAAAGTAGAAAGTCGGGCGGGGCCGACTATATCATACCCTAAACCACCATTACAGAATTAGTAATCATAAGCATTTGTGGGGTAACATATAGGTCTGGGAGATAAACCGCAGTTGCATATTTAAGAAAATTAAGGGGTACATGTCTATGGGTGCTTTGTGTCAATCTGACTATAGCTCATAGTCAGTGTTGCCAGAGAAAATGTTCGGTTTACCCTACAAGGACACAAAAAGTTCCCTACTTTCCTATACATTTCCAAACAATTTTCCCTACTGTATTTTTCGTTAAATTTAAAAAATTTTACAAAACAAAAATGGTTCTAAGTACTTTATTACCTTAAAACATGAATATGCAACGTATATAACTTAGAATATAAATTTGTATTACGACCACGGTTGCCACAGTTGGTAGAATTCTACCCAAATTAGTAATCTTTTTTGTTAAATCTTTATAAAAATAAAATTTTGGGAAAAGTTTCTATAAACAAATTTTTGTGAGAAATTTTTCTATAGAAATAAAATTTTGAGACAAAATTCCACAGAAATAAATTTTTGAGAAAATTTTTATAGAAATAATATTTTGAAAAAAATTTCTATAGAAATAAAATGTTGACAAAATTTTCTACAGGAATAAAGTTTACCACACATTGTTAAAGATCAAGCCTTGCCGGCTTCTAATTTCCTCCTCTAGAGCCACCAAAATGTAAAAATTATTACAAATTGTGTTGAGTGAAAATGTCCTACATTGCGGCCCTACGCTAAATGTTAGAAAAACCCTACATATAGGGAATTTCCCCTACTTCTAGCAACACTGGCTGTGTTGATTTTGCACCTACGGAGTTAGTATGCCACTAATATTGAGCCCATTATTAAAAAAGAGAAAATCGTTAAATTAATGTGGGTAATAAATACAAATTTGTAAAAATCGGGCAATATTCTTATGTAAGAGCTACCAGTACGTATAAGTACGATCGGCTAGTACATCAAAATTTGAAATTTGAGTAACATTGGTTAATAAATAAGAGTACTATGGCCAAATTTGGGAAAATCGAGCGATGTATATATATGGAAGCTATATCTAAATCTGAACCAATTTGCATATTATTTTGCTGGTTTGATTAATACCACAAAAGGTTACCTTGTGCAAGATTTGAGTAAGATCAGTTAAGAAATGAGGCCTGTATGGTCAAACATAAGGTTATTACGGGCGAATTTTTCAAAATCGGGTGATACATATATGGGAGCTATATCTACATCTGAACCGATTTCGATGAAATTTTGCACATATATTTAGTACTATAGAGGACTGGATCTAGCCAACTTTTAGTAAGATCGGTTAATAAATAAGGGTTCTATGGCCAAATTTGGGAAAATCGGGCTATACATATATATGGAGCTATATCTAAATCTGAACCGATTTCGATGATTTTTTTTACATACAGTAAGTGCTATAGGAGACTGCATTTAGCCAAATTTGAGTAAGATCGGTTGATAAATAAGGGTTTTATGATCAAATTTAGAAAAATCGGTCGGTACATATATATGGGAGCTATAGCTAAATCTGAACCGATTTCGATGTTTTTTTGCACATATAGTTAGTGCTATACAAGACTACATTTAGCCAAATTTGAGTAAGATCGGTTGATAATATATATATATATATATATATATATATATATATATATATATATATATATATATATATATATATATATATATATATATATATATATATATATATATATATATATATAGTACTCTTATTTATTAACCAATGTTACTCAAATTTCAAATTTTGATGTACTAGCCGATCGTACTTATACGTACTTGTACCTCTTACATAAGAATATTGCCCGATTTTTACAAATTTGTATTTATTACCCACATTAATTTAACGATTTTCTCTTTTTTAATAATGGGCTCAATATTAGTGGCATACTAACTCCGTAGGTGCAAAATCAACACAGCCAGTGTTGCTAGAAGTAGGGGAAATTCCCTATATGTAGGGTTTTTCTAATATTTAGCGTAGGGCCACAATGTAGGACATTTTCACTCAACACAATTTGTAATAATTTTTACATTTTGGTGGCTCTAGAGGAGGAAATTAGAAGCCGGCAAGGCTTGATCTTTAACAATGTGTGGTAAACTTTATTCCTGTAGAAAATTTTGTCAACATTTTATTTCTATAGAACATTTTGTAAAAATTGTATATCTATAGACATTTTTTAAAATATTATTTCTATAAAAAATTTTCTCAAAATTTTATTTCTGTGGAATTTTGTCTCAAAATTTTATTTCTATAGAAAAATTTCTCACAAAAATTTGTTTATAGAAACTTTTTCCAAAATTTTATTTTTATAAAGATTTAACAAAAAAGATTACTAATTTGGGTAGAATTCTACCAACTGTGGCAACCGTGGTCGTAATACAAATTTATATTCTAAGTTATATACGTTGCATATTCATGTTTTAAGATAATAAAGTACTTAGAACCATTTTTGTTTTGTAAAATTTTTTAAATTTAACGAAAAATACAGTAGGGAAAATTGTTTGGAAATGTATAGGAAAGTAGGGAACTTTTTTTGTCCTTGTAGGGTAAACCGAACATTTTCTCTGGCAACACTGACTATGAGCTACAGTCAGATTGACACAAAGCACCCATAGACATGTACCCCTTAATTTTCTTAAATATGCAACTGCGGTTTATCTCCCAGACCTATATGTTACCCCACAAATGCTTATGATTACTAATTCTGTAATGGTGGTTTAGGGTATGATATAGTCGGCCCCGCCCGACTTTCTACTTTACTTACTTGTTTTTTTTTTTTTTTTGATCAAATATCTTTCTATTTTCTTATAAGGTATGTTAAATGTACTACAATGAAAAAAATATTGCCGTGAGGCCAAAGATTTCATGTCCTTAAAATACGAATGCAAATTTTGCTTAGCATAGAAGACGAATTTCTCTAATATTAAGTTTTTTTCCTTGTCCAAAAGTCGATAAACATGTCAATGAAATCGTATTGTCCTTATAATTAAGTGATTTGACTTAAAAATGGATATCATAATATGAAAGAAAAAAATTTGGGCTAAGGTCAACTTGACTTTAATAATTCATAAAAATTCTTTAAAATTATTGCAATTGTCTTTAAATTTGTTGTCTTTTTGCATCTTGACTACAAAGCAAAAAATCATTCAAAAATAGGACATGTTTTTCAACACTTTATTTTACAGACGTTTTTTACTTGAAACATAACAAAATTACTACTGGAAGTCGAGTCTTAATTTGGAAAATAAAGTTGTCATTAACTCGTTTTTAATAGAATTTGATAGCATATGAAGAAAAAAAGCTGAGAAAGCGAAAAATTAAAATTTGCTTCCTAGAAGCAAGTACACAAAACCCAAATTTAAAAGAGAATTTTATCTTAAAAGTATCCTTACTTGTATTCTCCGCTTCTTTGGCTCGGAATCAATACCAAATTGTTAAAGTAAAGACAAAATCTTTAGAACCGGGCAAGCTTTTTTTCAGTGTAAGAACAACAAAGCATTCAATACTCATTATATATGATAAAAAATGCAATTTCTATGTCGTAATGTCAAAAAATAAACAAACAGCCATAGAAAAATATTTTAATGTTCCTTAAAAACTGAGATTAAACAGGGATATTTAAAATATGGGCCAAGGTTTCAAATACACGGTTAAAGATATATTTGCTTCAGACCGGACATTGAACGCTCGACACCACTCAGTGGTTTTGAATTGTTTCAAAGTCATGAACGAAATTTTCTAATAAACACAAAATCCAAACAAAGAGAATTGGAAACCATAGCAAGAAACGCAAATAACTAAAACAAGGGTTTTGAATAGAACCAGCAGATGGATGGACGGACATATAGAATGAAAGATAAAGTAGAGTAAATGTAGAACTATTCATTGATACACTCATTCCCTGTAATGATTAATTGTCATGTGAACATAATAATCTATTGTCTGAATTGGTTGTGATGATAGGTTTCAGTATAGCGGTATGGCTACATATATATAATAGGTATCTTAGCAAATCACTTCCTCGGTTTATGAGGGTCAATCATATTTTGTCTGCTGCCCAGAAATTAAATACGAAATTTTTGCGTGGAATTTTGTACTTCGTATTGGAAAAATTGATCGGTACAAAGAGAAACCAGATTGGTTATGACAAACGAATTTATTGCCAACCTCTGTTTGGTAGTTGTATCTGCTATTAGTAAGAGGTTGTGTCTCCCCAATACTTCAATAGAACCAATTGAATTATTGAAAACACAACTGAGGCGATAATAGAGTTGGTTGTGGTAAACAATGGATTCACAGAAAAAAAATCACCAAAATTTTTCCAATTAAAAAGTGGATTGAAGTTGAAAATGTACCCACCCAGCAAAAAATTTCAAAGTTGTTCCACAAACATTTCTTTTAAATCGCATTCCAGAATCCCCCATCAATTTTTTCCACTTCCGATGCAGTCCTTTTGGACAAGTCCACAAACATTTCTTTTAAAGTTCATCCCGGGATCCCCTCTCGATTTTTTCCACTTCCGATGAAGTCCTTTTGGACAAGTCTTAGAAAGTACGGCATTAGGCCGTTATAAGTGAAAATTTAAGTTTTGGACAATTAAATTGAGCAACAAAGAATAGAAAATCAATAAAAACAGTAAAAAAAATAATAATAAAATAAAAAAATATACCCGCTGGGAATTGAACCTATGACGTTTGACTTTTTCACTTCCGTGGAAGTTCTTTTGAGAAGATAAATAAAATAAAAACGATTTATAACATAAACCAAACAATTTTTTAGAAAAATATGTAATAAAAAAAATTGCCGCTGGTGAGATTTGATTCAGCGTTCTTTATTTTGTCATTAATAATAAAGAACATCTCATATCACCAACATTTGAATAAACGTTTTGATGCCTGGTGTTCAATGGCGTTTGTGGCTGAGTGTCTAAGGCATTCTGTTAAGGTGCCAACAGACCCAGGTGCAACCAACGGTGGAAGCGAAGAAGGTTTTCTATTTGTAAAAATTAGTTTTTTAGTTTTTTTTAAATTTCGTCACCCAAATGAAAGCACAACTTCTAAAGCAACGCAAAGGATCGAAAAATGGAATAATTCCGTCCTATCACAAGTCCATGTAAAATTCATTGGAGATAATCCAAGTCCAAACTACTTTTTTGGAAGCTCGTTTTTTGCTGGGCACCAAAAAATTTGGAAGTTCTTCTAAAGGCACAACTTTAAAAGAACTTCCAAAAATGTCCTCCCAAAGACGATATTTTTTTTTTGTTCAGAACACAGTAAGAATTTACAAAATGGTACCAATTATCTAAATTCTGTGGAAAAAAAATGCTAAATTCATTTTATAAAAATTGAAATTTCCTTAATGGATTTTAAATCAAACGTTTCAGACAAGCGCTAGAATGTATTAAGAATCATAAAAAATTATAAAAAATTATTTATTAGGCTAAATATCACAGAATTTTTTATTTCACATTCAAAAATCTTGGGGTTTATATTGGAATTAACATATATAAAATTATGCACTGTTAGAAAAATATGTTTTTCATATGTTCCGATATAAACAAAATGTGTTTCGGGCACAATTTTTAAACACAATATATTTAAGTGCAAACATGTAATGTTCCTAAACTAACACTAAATGTTTCGAACATATATGTTAATATGTTAGAATATATTATGTTTAGGACAAGAATATGTCATTAGAATAATATGTGTGAATGTAAACGTATATAACTTTACAAATTTCGAGTAAACATATATGTTGTGATATTTTATTCAGAGAGCGACAGAGAGAGAGAGAGTATAGAGAAAGAAATAGAGATGGAAACCGGGAGGGTTGACGAAAGATATCAATATAATACAGCGAGAGAATCAAAAGAGAGCAATTTCTGTGAAACCGCTCGTATGTTGTTTCGGAAAACAGTTTTATAATAAGGCCAAAATTTGATATGCTTAAGTCTAAATATTATTTAATTTGAATATTAGAATGAGTATTCGGAGTGAAGAGAATAGACATTTGAACAAACAAACATGTATATACGGTCGTAAGTTCGGCCAGGCCGAATCTTGTGTACCCTCCACCATGGATTGCGTAGAAACTTCTACGAAAGACTGTCATCCACAATCGAATTACTTGGGTTGCGGTAACACTTACCGATGGCAAGGTATCTTAAAACTTCTTAACATCGTTTTCTAAATTGTGAGTTAGTCCATACGTGGTATATATTAGACAAACAAGTTATATATAGGTAAGTCTCCAAATAATTACGAATCGATATGAACTTTTGCACGATACATGGAGAGCCAGAATTGAAATATGGGGGTCGCTTATATGGGGGCTACATTTATGAACTTGATATGGACCATTTTTTGTGTGATTGGGGATCGATTTATCTGAGGGCTATACATAACTATAGACCGATATGGACCTAGCATGGTTGTTAACGGCCATATACCAGCACAATGTACCAAATTTCAACTGACTCGGATGAAATTTGCTCCTCCAAGGGGCTATATATGATTATGGACTGATATGGACCACTATTGGCATGGTTGTTAAATATAATATACTACCACCACACCCTCAAAAAAAATCGCTTCTTTAACATATGTTCCAAACATATTTTGCAGGAAGCACATATATTATTGCATACTGCCGAAACATTAATATGTTTGTTTTATGTGAACATATTATATGTTTGGAAGCATTTTGAGCCAAAAATATTATATGCTTGGAAGAATTTTTCCCAAACACGATTGTGCTCATTCCCTAACATACTCGTAATTTTCACTTCCACGAAATTTTTTAGTTATTGGAACCTTTCTCTGTAATACAAATAATGTTGAAGAAATTATTCACTTTTATAAATTTTTTAAATTTTACCTTTCGCCTGCACGGAGAATCGAACCGAGGACCATACAGTTTGTAAGCCAACACACTATCCACTGGGCTACGTAGCTGTTATAGTCACCAGTAGATAATTATCGTTTTAAGTTACATTTATATAGCATAGTTTGCAGCGCCCACGAGCCCATGCAAACATAACATTATTTAACAGAAACATACATTTGTTTGCCACGTGGAGCAGTGGTTAGCATGTCTGCCTTGCATGCAAAGGGTCGTGGGTTCAATCCCTGCTCCGACCGAACATTTTTTTTTTGTTTTTTGTTTTTTTTTTTTAATTTACACATTTATATTTATACTATATTAATTTTTTTAAATGAAACTTCGAAATGTGTGTTATTAAAGATTTATAGTCAGTAACAGTGCTTGATATAAACGAAATTGACTGATTTTTGGATAAAATATTATTTTTTAGTGCAAAAATAACAATCTTGTAATAAAAAACTGTTTTTGTACAAAACTTTAAAATTTGGAAGGAATTCAAAAACTAACAAAAGAAGAACGTGGAGTCGAGTATAAACATACATACATAATTTTATAATATAAACATAAATTTATTTAGGAGTGAACAGTTTTTTACTAGCATTTAACACCATCGCTCTAAAATTCCTTTTATTTTTCTTTAATAATTCATTTTAAAGAAAATAAACTTTTTAAATTGTTTTAGCTGTAAAACTCGAACTTAATTCCCGCTTTTATATTTGATGGTGTCCGTCAACTCCTCGTGGACTACTTTTTAATAAAGAGGAACTAAAGTTTGTTTTTTTACATTTTACTGTGTAATTTTTCACTATTTCCTCCTTATTTCATTTTACTGTCCCAACTCTAAAAAGAGTATAGTGCCCTTTCGTTATTTTTATGAAGACCCCTGATTTCGTTTAACGAACCAAGAAAAAAATTGTGCCCATAATGCCAAAATGATAAACAAAACACATGTCCACACATACATAAAATGCTGCTCTCAAGGCGAAAACATAAGCTGTTTGTTTTTCAAATGTCTATTCTCTTGGTTCAGAATGTATATTCTCTTTATTCAAATTAAATAATATTTAGACTTAAACATATCAAATTTTTGGCCTTATCATAATACAGTTTTCCGAAACAACATACAAGCGGTTTCACAGAAATTGTTCTCTTTTGACTCTTTTGCTGTGTTATATTGATATCTTTCGTCAACTCTCCCGGTTTCCATCTCTATTTCTCTCTATACTCTCTCTGTCGCTTTGAATAAAATATCACAACATATGTATGTTTAGTCGAAATTTGTAAATTTATATATGTTTGTATTCACACATATGATTTTTATGAAACATTGATGCCCCAAACATAATATATTCTAACATATTAACATAGATGTCCCAAACATTTAGTGTTAGTTTAGGAACATTACATGTTCGCACTTAAATATATTGTGGTTTAAAATCGTGCCCGAAACACATTTTGTTTATATCGGAACATATGAAAAACATATTTTTCCAACAGAGTACCAAATTTCAACTGAATCAGATGAATTTGGTCTTCCAAGAGGCTCCGGAGGTCAAATCTAGGGATCGGTTTATATGGGGGCTATATATAATTATGGACCGATGTGGACCAATTTTTGCATGGTTATTAGAGACCAAATCTGGTGATCGGTTTATATGGGGGCTATATATAATTATGGACCAATGTGGACCAATTTTTACATGATTGTTACCAAATTTCAGCCGGATCGGATGAAATTTGCTTCTCTTAGAGGCTCCGCACGCCAAATCTGGGGATCGGTTTATATGGGGGCTATATATAATTATGGACCGATGGGGACCAATTTTTGCACAGTTGTTAAAGATCATATGCTAACTCCATGTACCAAATTTCAGTCGGATCGGATGATATTTGTTTCTCTCAAAGCACCCATAGACATGTACCCCTTAATTTTCTTAAATATGCAACTGCGGTTTATCTCCCAGACCTATATGTTACCCCACAAATGCTTATGATTACTAATTCTGTAATGGTGGTTTAGGGTATGATATAGTCGGCCCCGCCCGACTTTCTACTTTACTTACTTGATTTAAAGTTGCTTAGTTTTATAGCCTTTTGTGATACCACTAGTTCGCTAATTACCTATGATTTAAAATAATCTAAAACAAAGTAACAAAAGTTATTAAATAACTGCAACACAACAAAATAAACAAAACTAAAAAAATCGACACATAAAAAATTTCTTATAGGAAATTTATTTATAATTTTGGTCTTGTGTGATTGCCAGATTGTTTTTTTATCCGTTTTTATACCCTCCACCATAGGATGGGGGTATATTAACTTTGTCATTCCGTTTGTAACACATCGAAATATTGCTCTAAGGCCCCATAAAGTATATATATTCTGGGTCGTGGTGAAATTCTGAGTCGATCCGAGCATGTCCATCCGTCCGTCTGTTGAAATCACGCTAACTTCCGACCGAAACAAGCTATCGACTTGAAACTTGGCACAAGTAGTTGTTATTGATGTAGGTCAGATGGTATTGCAAATGGGCCATATCGGTCCACTTTTACGTATAGCCCCCATATAAACGGACCCCCAAATTTGGCTTGCGAGGCCTCTAAGAGAAGCAAATTTCATCCGACCCGGCTGAAATTTGGTATCTGGTGTTAGTATATGGTCTCTAACAACCACGCAAAAATTGGTCCACATCGGTCCATAATTTTATATAGTCCCCATATAAACCGATCCCCCGATTTGGCTTGCAGAGCCTCTAAGAGAAACAATTTTCATCCGATCTGGCTGAAATTTGGTATATGGTGTTAGTATGTGGTCTCTAATAACCATGCGAAAATTGGTCAATATCGGTCCATAATTATATATAGCCCCCATATAAACCGATCCCCCGATTTGGCTTGCGGAGCCTCTAAGAGAAGCAAATTTCATCCGATCCGGCTGAAATTTGGTACATGGTGTTAGTATATGGTTTTTAACAACCATGCGAAAATTGGTCAATATCGGTCCATAGTTATATATAGCCCCCATATAAACCGATCCCCCGATTTGGCTTGCGGAGCCTCTAAGAGAAGTAAATTTCATCCGATCCGGCTGAAATTTGGTACATGGTGTTAGTATATGGTCTCTAACAACCATGCAAAAATTGGTCCATATCGGTCCATAATTATATATAGCCCCCATATAAACCGATCAACAGATTTGACCTCCGGAGCCTCTTAGAAGGCCAAAATTTATCTGATTCAGTTGAAATTTGGTACGTGATGTTAATATATGGCCTCAAACACCCATGCAAAAATTGGTCGATATCGGTCCATAATTATATATAGGCCCCATATAAACCGATCCCCAGATTTGACCTCCGGAGCACCTTGGAAGAGCAAAATTCTTCCCATTCGGTTGAAATTTGGTACGTGATGTTAGTATAGGGTATCCAACAACCATGCAGGAATTGGTTCCTATCAGTTAATAATAATATATAGCTCCCATATAAACCGATCCCCAGATTTGACCTTCGGTGCCTTTTGGAGAAACAAAATTCATCCGATCTGGTTGAAATTTGGTACGTGGTGGTAGCATATGATATTTAACAACCATGTGAGTTGAAATTTCTGGATGACAGTCTTTCGTAGAAGTTTCTACGCAATCCATGGTGGAGGGTACATAAGATTCGGCCTGGCCGAACTTACGGCCGTATATACTTGTTTTCATTGATTCTATTAATAATTTAGTTAAACTTTTTAATTAAATCAATTAAACAATTAATTGAGTTTTGCAATCGAGATCGATTCATTTTTGTAAATTAAATTTTTAATTGGAACAATTAATTGTTTAATAAAAACCGCGAAAATGTTCACTCATTTTTTCAACCAACTTTCTGTGTTCTTAGTTTGATTAGTCTTGCGAGTTTGGTTAAATAGTTAATTGCATAAATTAATTTGTTAATTAAAAATGTTTAATCATGACCTAATTGACATAATGTTTCTAATTTGATTAAAAAGTTAATTGTATCAATTAATTTTTTAATTGAAAAAGTTTCCACCTTCAATTAACTTTTTAATTGGAAATATTTTGGTGATATTTTTTCTGGGTATGACTCATCTCAACTAAAGGGTGATTTTTTAAGAGCTATAGGAAAATGTTTCAAAAGAAAAACACTTAAAATTCAGAAAAATACATGCTATTTGAATCTTTTGTACGGTCCATACACAGAAAAACGTACGTAGTTAAACTAATACTAAATTCAAGTCATTTTTATGGCAAAAAAAAATTTAAATTTTATTTTTTTTTCGAAATTTCCAATAGAATTTTCCTTTTTTTTAAGTATGTCTCAAACGTTTTACGAACTAATCGTGGGTATAAAGTTCAATGACAAAACACATAAGTTCAATATCAACTAAAGCAGAAGAATATTTTCGTACAATTCTCAAAAATCGTAAGAAGCTTTTACAATGGTTGTGACTGATCGGCACTCCAAAATCGATAACTCTGCTTATTTGCATACCAATTGAGCCAAAAGTGAGCTGGCCAAAAAATGGAAGAAGCGCACGAAGAACTTTTTTAGATCAAATGTAGCCAAAAATGTGCTGGCCAAAAAATGGAAGAAGCGCGCGATGGACTTTCTTCAGACCAAACTGAAGATGTTTCACAGTCATTAGCGTAACTAGACAATTTTCCTAGGGGGGGCTATAGCCCCCCTAGATAAAAATTTATAGACTGAACTTATAGGTTCAATTAAAGTTTTATTTCATAAAATTGAATAAAAAATTAGGCATCAAAATAACTCGACAATTAATTTATAATAAAGCAAATAAAAGTAGTTCCACACTTTTCCCAGCAAAAAAGTTGTGAGTTGTTCTAAAGGCACAACTTTAAAAGTACTTCCAAAAATGTCCTCAATTATTTTAACTAACCAGGAAGTTTTTTTACTTCATTTTTTCATATTTTAATGTGTAATTTTTTGTTTTCTTTTTTTTTCAAATAGTTTAAAAAAAGAGTAAGAATAAATAAATTGGTACAAATTATTTAAAATGTGTACCAATTTACCACAAAACTGCTAAATCCATTATAGAAAAATCGATGATTTTATTATTAGAGAAAAAACGTTTCAAACAAGCGTCAGAATTAAAAATCATTAAAACAGTATAAAAATTATTTGTTTGGGAAAATATCACAAAATTTTTTAATTCACATTCAAAACACTGAATTCGGATCTCACCTTAAGAAGTGATGCAAATTCATTGCAACGGCTGTTGAAACGGTGGACATTACAAGCTCATATTATATTCATTGCTTCTCCGCCAATTTTGCACCACTTCTAGACACAAAAAGAACATTTTCACTACTTTTTCGGTGACGCTTTTTCGCAGCGTTATTAAGATATTAATTTATGAAAGAATTGATAATAATATCAATTACTATTTTTTTAATTAAATTGACTAAACTAAATCAATCATAAGTTCAACCACAGCTTTATTTCATAAATATCTGACTTCAAACATTCGATTGTTCATGAAAGTCTTTAGCGTAACTTTGTGCGATTGTATATACTCGTTTAATTTTTATAAAAATTAAAAAAACTATTGACATTTATTGATAAATGTAAAATCATAAATAGAGTTTCAAATTCTGGGGGGGGGGCTAAAATTTTTCTGGGGGGGTCTAAGCCCCCTCCCCAGAGGCCTTCCTACGCTTATGTTCACAGTGAAACAAAACACAAAACCACACTCAAAAAAAAGTGAACTCTCTATTTCACTAAAGCCAATTTAACTTTATTTTAGTTCATGGAATTATTATGTTTAGAGAAAGTTTTCTTTACTCTAATAATTTTTTATGTACGTTAGTTAAATTAACTAAACCCGAGGAAAAAAATATACTCCAATGAAGCATAAAGATGAACTAAATTCGTGTCTTCCACAAAATAGTTCAGAATTTTTTTAAATTTGTAAATTTTACTAAAAGTGCGTCCATCATGAACTTCGTATGTCACTAAAGATATTCTTGCAATTTTGAACACCCAGTTTTTCCTTCAAACTACAAAATTTTCTTTAACAAGTGAAAAAACTTAGTTATGTCTAATAAATTTTCTTGAATTTGTCGAAAAATATGTACTTATTTTTATGACATCGGCTTGATCCCAACGTTTATAATACTGTTTAGTTAAAATTTTCTACAAATATTCAAAATTTTCTAAAATTAACTGAAAGTTTTCTTCCTGGTGGGTTCACTGTTTTTTCAGTGCAGTGTTGCTAAAAATATAATAGGTAATAAATCACCCTTTACTAACCCAAAATCCTAAAATTTTCCTCAGTGTACACAGAAAAACTATCACCAATATTTAAGTTAAAAAATAATTGATTGAAGAAGTTTCAATTGGATTAAATCAATTTCATGAAATTGAAGTAAACCATATTCTTTCTGCGCAATCAAAATTGTTTCTCTCAGTGTACAGATATTCTTATATTATACATTTTGGAGAAGATAAATTATCGGAAGCTGATTATCTTATTTCCGGAAATGATGACGACAATTCAATGAGATGTTAAGTAAATCGTTATGATGGTGGTGGTGAAATTTGATTTTGCCAAAAATTGTGGATTATCGTAAAAACTTGTTTCACTGGGTCTTATTTTGTGCCGTTAATTGCGCTTTGTACAAAAGTGAAATATAAACATATTAAATATAAATGTGTAGTAGCTTTTGAAATTAAATACTATCTCTCAGCGTCAATACAAGTTATAGTAGTAAAATAAAAATACAAAATACCTGTTTTAGAGTTAGATTCATTTTGCCCTATCGACAATATTGCCAATAAACAAATCATATTTGGCGGTTATTTGTTAGACTCTTCATTCTTAGCAAACGGGTCAGTAGGCGTTTTTAGACAGATAGAACGACAATAAGCTTTTCTTTAATACGTAACAAAGCATTCTTTTATCGAAAACTGGTCTATACACTCATAGAAAAAAACTATATTATTGATAGCAAATGTAGAATTCTGTATTTCAGCGAAGTCTTTCCTTTCACTACCGAATTAAACCTAATGATACAAACTTTAATTTAATTTTTTAGCATGTAGAAAAAATTGTAATTATGAGGGCCTACCTCAATTAGCTAAAAAGCCTTATGAGTTTGTTCTGAAAACTTGATTGTTAAAGAAGTTCATAAAAACATTGTAGTGCCCACCAATGTAGAAAATACTTATAGCATATTTAAATCACAGCACCAACGAAATTTGTTAGTAGGGACAGCAGAAAAGTCTGCTAAAACAGCAGAAAGTCTGCTGAAAAAGGGACAGCAGTCACTGTTTGCTGAAATAGCAAACATTTCCTGCTATTTTTTAAGCTCGATTACACTAAAACATGTTTTATTTTGGAGCGTTCCTAACAGAATTAACACAATATTTTATGAATATCTAAAGTATTTGACCAAAAATCGGAATATTTATCGAATTGAGGCATAACAGCAAACAAAATGTTTGCTGATCGTATTTAGGAGCTTGTAAGTATATTACAGAGCAAAAATATACCGAAAACTACTTTTGGTTCTTAAATATGCTTTGGGGAAAATTGTATAACCTAAAAATTTTATAAATTGTTGTTCATTAGGCCCTGAAATACAAAAATATAACAGCAGACATCGACTGCTGTTTTTAGCAGACTTTTTTCTGTGAGTGTACTTTAAATTAACATCGAGAAATAAATCGAAACTATGTGGGGAGTTTGCGTTTGCTGTCGTTTTTCAACGTCCTCTGTAGAGGTCGGTTGGTAGAATTCTTGATGTTTTGGATGACTTTGCAAAATATTCCTTCTCAACTAAGAGATACTTCACAAGTTTCTCCTATAATAAAATTTTGGCAAAGTTTTCTATCGAATTGATATTTTCTAAAGAAATAAAATTTTGAGAAAATTTTCTATATAATTAAAATTTCGACAAAATTTTTATAGAAATAAAATTCTAATAAAATCCCAGCAAAAAAAGCGTCGCCAAAAAAGTAGTGAAAATGTCCTTTTTGGATCCGGAAGTGATGCAAAATTGGCGCAGAAGCGATGAATTTAACATGGGCTTGTCATAGGACGGATGTCCACCATTTCAACAGCCGTTGCTCTGAATATGCACCACTTCTTTAAATGTGATTCGAATTCAGTCTTTTGGATGTGAATTAATAAATTTTGTGGTATTTTGACAAATAATTAATTTTTATAATTTTTATTGGATTCTAACGCTTGTCGGAAACGTTTGACCTCAAATATTTTCAAAAATGCACATTTTTTTCAGATTGGATTTAGTATTTATTTCGACAAAATTTTAATGATTTGTACCATTTTATGAATTCTTATTCTGTTTTTAATCTATTTGAAACAAAAAAAGTTAAAATTATCCATTGAAAGTATGAAAAAACCAAGTTATAAAAATTTTAATTAAAAGAACTTCCTGGGTAGTTAAAATAAAGAACATCATTGGGAGTGCATCTTCTGGAAGTGCTTTTAAAGTTGTGCCTTTGGAAGAACTTCCAAATTTTTTGCTGGGATGTTGTATAGAAATAAATTGTTGCCAAATTTCAATGGAAATAAAATTTTTACAAAGTTTTATATCGAATTGACATTTTCTAAAGAAATAAAATTTTGACATAATATTCTGAAGAAAATTTTCTATAGAAATAAAATTTTGACAAAATTTTTGGACAAAGTTTTCTATCGATTGACATTTTCTAAAGAAATAAAATTTTGACATAATATTCTAAAGAAATAAAATTTTGAGAAAATTTTCTATAGAAATAAAATTTTGACAAAATTTTCTATCGAAATAAAATTTTGACAACATTTTCTATAGAAATAAATTTTTGAAAAAATTTTCTATAGAAATAAAATTTTTACAAAATATTCTATAGAAACAAAATTTTTACAATATTTTCTATAGAAATAAAATTTTTACAATATTTTCTATAGAAATAAAATTTTGTCGAAAATTTCTAAAGAAATACAAATTTGTCAAAATTTACTATAGAAATAAAATTTTGACAAAATTTTCTATAGAAATAAATTTTTGAAAAAAATTTCTATAGAAATAAAATTTTTACAAAATATTCTATAGAAACAAAATTTTAACAATATTTTCTATAGAAATAACATTTTTACAATATTTTCTATAGAAATAAAATTTTGTCGAAAATTTCTATAGAAATACAAATTTCTCAAAATTTTCTATAGAAATAAAATTTTGACAAAATTTTCTATAGAAATAAAATTTTGACAAAATTTTCTATGGAAACAAAATTTTGACAAAATTTTCTATAGAAATAAAATTTTGACAAAATTTTCTATCGAAATGATATTTTCTAAAGAAATAAAATTTTGAGAAAATTTTCTATAGAAATAAAATTTTGACAAAATTTTTATAGGAATAAAATTCTGATAAAATGTTGTATAGAAATAAAATGTTGACAAAATTTCAATGGAAATAAAATTTTTACAAAGTTTTCTATCGAATTGACATTTTCTAAAGAAATAAAATTTTGACATAATATTCTAAAGAAATAAAATACTGAGAAAATTTTCTATAGAAATAAAATTTTTACAATATTTTCTATAGAAATAAAATTTTTACAATATTTTCTATAGAAATAAAATTTTTACAATATTTTCTATAGAAATAAAATTTTGTCGAAAATTTCTATAGAAATAAAATTTTGTCAAAATTTTCTATAGAAATACAATTTTGCCAGAATTTTCTATAGAAATACAATTTTGTCAATTTTGACAAAATTTTCTATAGAAATAAATTTTTGACAAAATATTCTATAGAAATAAAATTTTGGTAAAATTTTCTATAGAAACAAAATTTTGACAAAATTTTCTATAGAAATAAAATTTACATTTTCTAAAGAAATAAAATTTTGACATAATATTGTAAAGAAATAAAATGTTGAGAAAATTTTCTATAGAAATAAAATTTTGACAAAATTTTTTGGAAAAGTTTTCTATCGAATTGACATTTTCTAAAGAAATAAAATTTTGACATAATATTCTAAAGAAATAAAATTTTGAGAAAATTTTCTAGAGAAATAAAATTTTGACAAAATGTTTATAGGAATAAAATTATTATAAAATTTTCTATAGAAATAAAATTTTGGCAAATATTTGCTATAGAATTACAATTTTTGGCAAAATTTTCTATAGAAATAAAACTTTGACAAAATTTTCTATAGAAATAAATTTTTGGCAAAATATTCTATAGAAATAAAATTTTGGTAAAATTTTCTATAGAAACAAAATTTTGACGAAATTTTCTATAGAAATAAAATTTTGACAAATTTCATCTAGAAATAAAGTTTTTGATAAAATTTTCCAAAGAAACAAAATTTTGACAAAATTTTCTATAGAAATACAATTTTGACAAAATTTTCTATAGAGTTGATATTTTCTAGAGAAATAAAATTTTGAGAAAATTTTCGATAGATATAAAATTTTGACAAAATTTGTGTAGGAATAAAATTATGATAAAATTTTCTATAGAAATAAAATTTTGGCAAATATTTTCTATAGAAATACAATTTTTGGCAAAATTTGACAAAAATTGACAAAATTTTCTATACAAATAAATTTTTGACAAAATTTCCTCTAGAAATAAAATTTTGATAAAATTTTCTATAGAAACAAAATTTTGACAAAATTTTCTATAGAAATTAAATTTTGACAACATTTTCTATAGAAATAAAATTTTGACAAAATTTTCTATAGAAATAAAATTTTGACAAAATTTTCTTTAGAAATAAAATTTTGACAAAATTTTCTATAGAAATAAAATTTTGACAAAATTTCCTCTAGAAATAAAATTTTGATAAAATATTCTATAGAAACAAAATTTTGACAAAATTTTCTATCGAAATAAAATTTTGACAAAATTTTCTATAGAAATAAATTTTTGACAAAATTTTCTATAGAAATAAAATTTTTACAAAATATTCTATAGAAACAAAATTTTTACAATATTTTCTATAGAAATAAAATTTTTACAATATTTTCTATAGAAATAAAACTTTGTCGAAAATTTCTATAGAAATAAAATGTTGTCAAAAATTTCTATAGAAATACAATTTTGTCAAAATTTTCTACAGAAATACAATTTTGTCAGAATTTTCTATAGAAATAAAATTTTGACAAAATTTGACAAAATTTTCTATAGAAATAAATTTTTGACAAAATATTCTATAGAAATAAAATTTTGGTAAAATTTTCTATAGAAACAAAATTTTGACAACATTTTCTATAGAAATAAAATTTTGACAAAATTTCCTCTAGAAATAAAATTTTGACGAAATTTTCTATAGAAATAAAATTTTGACAAAATTTTCTATAGAAATAAAATTTTTATAAAAATTTCTATAGAAATAAAATTTTGACAGAATTTTCTATAGAAATAAAATTTTGACAAAATTTTCTATAGAAATGAAATTTTGGGGGACTACATTGAAGCATTTATTCAGGAGATAGTAAACGAAATGTTGGAAAGAGTATGCCAAAATTTGACTAAGCGGATGGAACATTTGAGGCATAATCGCGGTTAATACTTGCATGAAATAATCTTCAAAAAGTAAGACTTCTTGTATTTCTGAATTTTATATATTTTGTTTCTCAAAATTTTTTTTTTGTACTTGCTGTTGTACAAGTAAAAAAAAGAAGAAAAATTTATAATTTTAACATTAGGTTTAATTCGTTTAAATAGTGAAATGGCTAATATCCACATATAGTTGGCCCCATTTCTACGTCAGTTCTTTCGAACTTGTTTTTTAAAGTTTCTCAACGATAAACAATTGACCCAACTATTAAGAAAATTGTTTTCCTTAATTGTCAACTATTCGAAAGCCCCATGCCACATCGTACCATATAAAATATTGTCGCTAGGAGAATTTCCATGATCCATGATAGATACCTTTGGGTAAGCTTCGATATTGCCGGACTTTTGATTGCAATTATTTTACTATCGTAAAATATTAATTTAGTACTGCAATAAAGTGTGAATACATTGTATGGATAATTACTCACATTATCATCACACATCTCATTTTTTATTATGGCTTCCTAATAAAATGATCAATTTCAAGCTATTAGTTAATTTTATTATTGTTTTCTTATTTAAGGTTCATTATATAAAACGCCTAATGGAATAATACAACGATATTACATTTACATTTGCCCTAAACCCAGTGTTTTTGGACAAAGCGTTCGTCAATTTTGAATAAACTTTATTCACTTTTATTTAATTATGTGTGTCATTCAGAATATAGTGGGTCCTGGACATTAAAAAACCAAAATTAACAAAATTTCCTGAATTTGTATTTATTTCCTTATTTAATTCCTTTAATGCTTTCCTAATAATTATTTTTATACCCTCCACCATAGGATGGGGGTATATTAACTTTGTCATTCCGTTTGTAACACATCGAAATATTGCTCTAAGACCCCATAAAGTATATATATTCTGGGTCGTGGTGAAATTCTGAGTCGATCTAAGCATGTCCGTCCGTCTGTCCGGCTGTCCGTCCGTCTGTGGAAATCACGCTAACTTCCGAACGAAACTGCTATCGACTTGAAACTTGGCACAAGTAGTTGTTATTGATGTAGGTCGGATGGTATTGAAAATGGGCCATATTGGCCCACGTTTACGTATAGCCCCCATATAAACCGATCCCCAAATTTGGCTTGCGGAGCCTTCCGGAGCAGCAAAATTCATCCGATCCGGTTGAAATTTGGTACGTGGTCTAAGTATACGGTCTCTAACAACCATGCAAAAATTGGTCCATATCGGTCCATAATTATATATAGCCCCCATATAAACCGATCCCCAGATTTGACCTCCGGAGCCTCTTGGAGGGGCAAAATTCATCCGATCCGTTTGAAATTGGGTACCTGATGTTAGTATACGGTCTCTAACAAGCATGCAAAAATTGTTCCATATCGGTCCATAATTATATATAGCTCCCATATAAACCGATCCCCAGATTTGAACTCTGGAGCCTCTTGGATGAGCAAAATTCATCCGATCCAATTGAAATTTAGTACGTGGTGTGAGTATATGGTCTCTAACAACCATGCAAAAATTGGTCCATATCGGTCCATAGTTATATATAGCTCCCATATAAACCGATCCCCAGATTAAACCTCCGGAGCCTCTTGGAGGTGCAAAAGTCATCCGATGCGGTTGAAATTTGGTACATTTCGTTAGTATATGGCCTCTAACAGCCATGTAAAAATTGTCAAATTTCATTACTATAGAAAGTTTTGTCAAAATTTCATTTCCATAGAAAGTTTTGTAAAAAGTTTATTTCTATAGCAATGTTTGTCAACATTTTATTTCCATAGAAAATTTTGTCAAAATTTTATTTCTATAGAAAATTTTGTAAAAAATTTATTTCTGTAGAAAATTTTGTCAACATTTTATTTCTATAGACAATTTTGTCAACATTTTATTTCTATAGAACATTTTGTCAACATTTTATTTCTATAGAAAATTTTGTCAACATTTTATTTCTATAGAAAATTTTGTCAAAATTTTATTGCTATAGAAAATTTTGTCAACATTTTACTTCCATAGAAAATTTTGTCAACATTTTATTTCTATAGAAAATTTTGTCAAGTTTTTATTTCTATAGAAAATTTTGTCAAAATTTTATTTCTATAGAAAATTTTGTCAAACTGAATTATATACGTATTTAATCGGCCTTTTTTTTTTGTTTAATATATACCCCTTATGGACTAACTTACAATTTAGAAGACAGTGTTAAAAAGTTTTACGATACCTTGCCATCGGCAAGTGTTATCGCAACCCAAGTAATTCGATTGTGGATGACAGCCTTTAGTAGAAGTTCCTACGCAATCCATGGTGGAGGGTACATAAGATTCGGCCTGGCCGAACTTACGGCCGTATATACTTGTTTTATCTAATATTAATTATTAGCTTTCACTTTTGAAACTTTTATTCATTGACATTTAACAACTACTCCGCTATTACAAAATATGGTAGAAATGAATCGAGGAACTTTCTTTTTAAGCGATTCTTGGTTGACGCTCGCTAAGTGTGATTGTGCGGAGTCCTGTTGGAATGTCTTTGGTCCTTGGCGGCCGAAATGCTTACATGCCCAGGGCTTCAATACTGTCTTTAGGGCATTTTCCTAAAAATAACATATTCGATATTTATTTTGACGCCACGGCCGATGATTACGAGCGGGAAGCGCCCATCGGCTACACTTGACTTCTGGTAACCAATCGAATCGTTTTCTGGTGAAACCCAAATTCGGTAACTTGCCACTCTCATACAAGGGGAACAACTCATCGATGAGCTCTTGGACTTTTTGGTTTGCATCTGTTCTCACAATGTGTTCAGCTCACGAGCGAGTTTTTTACCACTGTAACATGGATTTCGATCAAATCAGACCTTCTCTTTTCGGATTATTTCCAGTGTTGTTACCGTTTTCTATACCCACCACCATAGAATGGTGATGGGGGTACAATAACTTTGTAATTCCGTTTGTAACACATCGAAGTATCGATTTCCGACTACATAAAGTGCACAGAAAAAAAAATATCACCAAAAAAAATTTCCAATTAAAATTATAATTAAATTTTAAAAAATATTCAATTAAAAATTTAATTGGTTCAACAAATTTTTAATTGAAACAAAAATCAATCAACAAAATTAATTGTATCATTTAATTTTTAATTGGAACAATTATTTGTTTAATTGACTTTGGTGATTGATACTATCATTTCTGTGATTGAAGGCATTTCAATTAGAAATTAATTGATTCAATTAATTTTATTAGAAATTAATTGATTCAATTAATTTTATGATATAAATATTTTTTCTGTGTCTTGATCAGGGAGAAATTCTAAGGCCATGTTGTATGTCAGTCTGCATATCTGTTGTAATCATGCTACAGTCTTCAACAATGCAGCTATCGTGCTGAAACTTTGTATAAACTCGTCTATTATCTGCAGGTAGGTCTGATTTTAATATAGGCCTCATACTAACCGACCTCCCGATTTGGGGTCTTGAACGTCTAGACATCCCATACGAGTTGCCTGAATTTCAAAATCTAGAAGTATTTTGGATGCATAAATAAGAGTGCCGGATATGGTGTGATTTGGCCCACATTTCGATATAGCCCCTATATAGCATGATCTCCTGATTTGATTTCTTGGGCTTCTAGACACCGAAAATTTTATCCGATTTGGCTGAATTTCAAAACCTAGAGGTATTTCGGATGCATAAATAAGAGTGCCGAATATGGTGTGATTTGGTCCACATTTTGATATAGCCCGATCTCCCGATTTGGCTTCTTGGACTTCTAGACAACGCAATTTTTATTCGATTTGCCTGAAATTCAAAATAGAAGCGTTAAGTTAATTAAGTCAATGATTGAAAATTTTTTAATTTTTAATTAAAAAATTAATTGATACAATTAACTTTTTAATCAAACTCTGAAGACTAAGTCAGCTAAAAAAGTGATGATTGTTTTTTAAATAAAAATTTATTTCAAACAATCAATATTTTAATCAAACTTAAAACACAAAGTCAGATAAGAAAGTAATTGTAAATAGCTACGTTTTTAATTCAAAAAATTAATTGAGTTTTGCCAGCCACATCAATTAAAGTTTTAATTGAATCAATTAAATAATTAATTGCAATGTTCAAATTAAATCTATTAATTTTTTAATCAAATAATTTTTTTACCCAATTAAAACTGTGATTGATACTATCATTATTATGATTGATGACATTTCAATTAAAAATTAATTGGATTAATTAATTTCGTGATTAGATCAGAAATTTTTTTATGTGTAGATTCAGTGAACATCTTTAGTGGCAAAAAACGCAAAACAAAAATATTTTCCTCCGAAACGAAATTGCCCTTAAGAAAATACATTGTAACGTATTTTCTTTACGAGCAAATAAATTCAAATTTTCGACAAGAGATGCATTGTTGGTATTTAATCTTGTTTTATTTGCTTTTAAAGAAAAATTCGTATGTCTAAAATTTCGTTCCTCACAAAGATCATTTTTCTTTCAGTGTTGGATTATTACAAGGACTGAAGATCCGAAACTAAGAAAATCTCAATAAGGTTCGGTTGCTGAAGATATTTATCATTGCCTTGTGACAATAAGGTCATCGCCCTGCTCGTTTAGTCTCCTTTGTCTCCGTTAACCATGGAATTGTCAGCATTGAATCCAACAAAAGATGTTGAATTTCAAGATGTCTTCTATACCGTGAAACAAAAGAAAAATTATGGTAAGTTATTTCTTAATATATATTTATACTATATATATAAACTAAGAAAAAAGAACACTTCAACTTAAATCTATTTTGTCCTTAATAAGTGAAAAAAAAATAATTATGTCTAATAATTTTTCTTGAATTTGTGGAAAAATATTAACTAAGTTTTGTGAAATCGGCGTGATATCTGCGTTTTTAAAAGAGTGTAGTTAAAATTAGTTTAGTTAATATTAAATTAACCCTTTCACTACCGAAATAAACCTAATGTCAAAAACTTTTAATTTTTCTTCTGTTGTACAAGGGCGGTTCGGAAACTTCTTAGCCTATCAATGAAAAAGAATAGTTAGTTAAAAAATTGTTTTCCTGAAGGTCTTCAAAATAGTGGTTTACAGCTGTAATTGCATCTACATTTGAGGTAAAACGCTTGCCAGCAAGGATTTTTTTTAGATTTGGGAACAAGTAAAAGTCACTGGGAGCTAAATCAGGAGAATAAGGTGGGTGGTCAAGCAACTCGTACTTTAATTCGTTTATTTTAGCCATTGTTAAAACACTCTTGTGTGCTGGTGCGTTGTCTTGATTAAAATTAATTTTTTTTTGTGTTGTAAGCCAGGACGTTTTTCTCGAATTTGTACATTTAATTGATCCAAAAGTTTGCAATAGTACTCTGAATTTATTGTATTACCCTTTTGCAGATAGTCAATCAATAAAATACTCGTACCTTTGAAGTCCCAAAAAAACCCCTTGCCATAACCTTACCAGCCGATTGAATTGTTTTTGCCTTCTTTGGGGCACTTCCTCCAGCTTCAGTCCATTGTTTGGATTGTTCTTTTATCTCTGGAGTATAGTGGTGGATCCATTCCCTTAAAACGATCCAAACAAGCTTGAGAAATGTTCATTCTTATGCGTTTTTGATCGACTGTTAACAAATGCGGCACCCATCTAGCAGAAAGCTTTTTCATCTGTAGTTGTTCATGCAAAATTAAATGGACTTGATCATTTGAGATGTCCATGATATTGGCAATTTCACGCACTTTTATTCGTCGATCATTTAATACCATATCATGCACTTTGGCTACAATTTCTGTTGTTGTTGCTGTTTTTGGACGTCCACTACGTGGTTCATCTTCAATGCTTGTACGACCACGTTTAAATTCAGCAACCCAATTTTTTACTGTTGCATATGAAGGAGCACTTTCACCTAACACATTCACCATATCATTATGAATTTCTTGTCCCGATAAATCTATTTTATGTAAATATTTAATGACAGCACACATTTCTGATTTTTCCATTGTAAAAAAATTGCCGATGCGTCTTTTTTGAACACCTGTTTCTATATGAAGGAGTTGACAGATCGAAACAAAATTTAACATGTGTTCATAACAGAGGTGGAAGTTTCCAAAACATTTAACTTTTTTCTGTTTATACCGCGCTTTTTGTGCTGGGCTAAGAAGTTTCCGAACTGCCCTCGTAGAAGACGTATTTCTCTAATATAAAGTTATTTTCCTTGTCCAAAAGTCGATAAACTTTTCTATGAAGTCGTCTTGTCATTATAATTAAGTGATTTGACTTCAAAATGGGTATCATAACATGAAACCAAAAAAAATTTTAGGCTGAGGTCAACTTGACTTTAATAGTTCATAAAAATTCTTTAAAATTAATGAAATTGTCTTTGAATTTGTTGTCTTTTTGCAAAGCAAAAAATCGTTCGAAAATAGGACATGTTTTTCAACACTTTATTTTAAAGATGTTTTTTACTTGCAATATTGCATAATTTCTACTGGAATTCGAGTCTGAATTTGGAAAATAAAATTGTCTTTAACTTGTTTTTAAAGGACTTTGATAGAATAAGAAGAAAAAAAGCTGGAAAAACGAAAAATTAAAATTTGCTTCCTAGAAGCAAGTGCACAAAACCCAAATTTAAAAGTGAATTGTGTGTTAATAGTATTCTCACTTGTATTCTGTTCTTTGGCTCGGAATCAATACCAAAATATAGAAAAATTTTCATATACATATTTTTTGGATGCAACCATGTGTTTTTGTTTCTTTTTCTTATTATTTGGAAAAATGCAATTAAAATGTTTTAAATATTGTTTCTATACCTACCCCCATATTAACCTTGTCATTCCGATTGTAACACATCGAAATATTGCTCTAAGACCCCATAAAGTATATATATTCTGGGTCGTGGTGGAATTCTGAGTCGATCTGAGCATGTCCGTCCGTCCGTTGAAATCACGCTAACTTCCGAACGAAACAAGCTATCGACTTGAAACTTGGCACAAGTAGTTATTATTGATGTAGGTCGGATGGTATGGCAAATGGGCCATATCGGTCCACTTTTACGTATAGCCCCCATATAAACGGACCCCCTAATTTGGCTTGCAGACCCTCTAAGAGAAGCAAATTTCACCAGATCCGGCATGGTGTCAGTATATGGTCTTTAACAACCATGAAAAAATTGGTCCACATCGGTCCATAATTATATATAGCCCCCATATAAACCGATCCCCAGATTTGGCTTGCAGAACCTCTAAGAGAAGAAAATTTCACCCGATCCGGCTGAAATTTGGTACATGGTGTTAGTCTCTAACAACTATGCAAAAATTGGTCCACACCGGTGCATAAATATATATAGCCCCATATAAACCGATTACCAGAATTGACCTCCGGAGCCTCTAGAAGACAAAAATTCATCTGATTCAGTTGATATTTGGTACGTGGTGTTAATATATGGCCTCAAACACCCATGCAAACACCCATATGTAGCCCCCATATAAACCGATGCCCAGATTTGACCTCCAGTGCCTTTTGGAGAAGCAAAATTCATCCGATCTGATTGAAATTTGGTACGAGGTTTTACTATATGATATTTAACTACCAAAAGTGGTCCATACCAGTCCATAATCATATATAGCTCCCATATAAACCGATCCCGAGATTTGGTTTTGGAACCTCTTGAAGGTACGAGGTTTTACTATATGATATTTAACTACCAAAAGTGGTCCATACCAGTCCATAATCATATATAGCCCCCATATAAACCGATACCGAGATTTGGTTTTGGAACCTCGTGAAGGAGCAAATTTCATCCGACTCAGTTGAAATTTGGTACATTGTGCTATGTTAGTATATGGCCGTTAACAACCATGCCTAACTAGGTCCATATCGGGGAGCCACCGTGGTGCAATGGTTAGCATGCCCGCCTTGCATACACAAGGTCGTGGGTTCGATTCCTGCTACGACCGAACACCAAAAAGTTTTTCAGCGGTGGATTATCCCACCTCAGTAATGCTGGTGACATTTCTGAGGGTTTCAAAGCTTCTCTAAGTGGTTTCACTAGAATGTGGAACGCCGTTCGGACTCGGCTATAAAAAGGAGGTCCCTTGTCATTGAGTTTAACATGGAATCGGGCAGCACTCAGTGATAAGAGAGAAGTTCACCACTGTGGTATCACAATGGACTGAATAGTCTAAGTGAGCCTGATACATCGGGCTGCCACATAACCTAACCTAACCTAACCTAGGTCCATATCGGTCTTTAGTTATATATAGCCCTCAGATAAATCGATCCCCAATCACACAAAAATTGGTCCACATCAAGTTCATAATTGTATATAGCCCCCATACAAGCGACACCCATATTTCAATTCTGGCTCTCTATGTACCGTGCAAAAGTCCATATCGATTCGTAATTATTTGTAGACTAACCTATACATACCTTTTTTGTCTAATATATACCACGTATGGACTAACTCACAATTTAGAAAACGGTTTAAGAAACCACGACCAAAGTAATTCGATTGTGGATGATAGTCTTTCGCAGAAGTTTCTACGCAATCCATGGTGGAGAGTACGGCCTGGCCGTACTTACGGTCATATGTACTTGTTTGTTTTAAATTAGTGATCTGTCCTTATTTTGGAAGTTATTGAAAATCGATAACAATATACTATGAATCTATCAATAAGCGTGATGGAAAATAAACAAAACACCAGTAGAATAACAGCCCCATTCATTTGTCTTTACTTGGGAATATTTTGTTATCAGCTAACACTCAGTGACGGTAATCTTTTGTATGCAGTTCAACTTTCTTCAACGGAAGTTTATTTTACCTTAAAGAAGGGATCACTTTATTTTGAGCTTACGTTACATTTTAAACCGGTTTCGAAATTTGCTTGATTTCGATGTTTACAACGATTTGCATCCTTATTAATTGTTCTTGTTAACGAAAACACAGATTAAAGTTCAAATAATCCAATAATACGGAGACTTTTTTGATGTAGAAAACTGCTTCCGCTACATGGTTGCTCAATTATATTGTAGGGTTGCCATCAGAGTAAATTACTAAATTAACATTACTTTTATTTGTAATTATTTTGTTTTCGTCCATTTCTGTTATTGTACGGTGACATTTTTGAGTCAGAGTATGTATGTATGTGTAAGTTTGAAATGCATTACAGTCACGGTTGCCACAGTTGGTAGAATTCTACCAAAAACGGGGAGGAAAATATTCCTCCCCGCCAAAGAGGTACTTCACAAATTTTCTATAGAAATAAACTTTGGACAACGGCTTCTATAGATATAAAATTTTGACAAAAATTTCTCTAGGAATAAAAGTTTTACAAAATTATCTCTAGAAATAAAATGTTGACAAAATTTTCTATAGAAAAAAAAAAAAGAATTGTATAAAAGTGAAATTGTCTATAAAAAAATTTAATACATTTTTTATAAAGACATTTATAAATAAACTTCTAAAATAAAATAAAAAATCATTCCTTTCGAAGAAACATATTTTTTTTTTCATAATAACCACAACAATTTGATCAAAAGCTGCAAAATAAGATTTTTTATTTAGTAGTTTTTTTGTGAAATTTTCTTTCAAATTTCGGTAGATTATTTTTGCCTGGAGTGGCAACCGTGATTACAGTCCCCATTTGACACTGTTCCTAGTTTCTATGTAGCATAAATTGATAACAGTTTCTACAAACCCTACTCCACTAATATGACTTTATATCATCCACACAAAAAACATAATCCCATATTGGATGGATGCATTTCATGTTGCGGTAGCGGAAAAATTTATTAACATTGAAGATCAACGAACGGATATGAGTAAATTCGACTTCATTCCACCAGCTGAGAGGTTTCAATTAAAAACAACAATCAAACACCAAGCCATCAACTCTCATTAAACTTAGTGAACCATAATTGTCGTCGTCGTCGTCGTCAGCAGGTTCATTCATGCGTTGTTATGTGGGCAACATTTTAATACATTTGTTCTAAAAGAACTACACTACAATTGAAATGAGGCATATAAATAATGATGTGCATGTCGAAGATAAAGGGTGATTCTTTTGAGGTTAGGATTTTCATGCATTAGTATTTGACAGATCACGTGGGATTTCAGACATGGTGTCAAAGAGAAAGATGCTCAGTATGCTTTGACATTTCATCATGAATAGCCGAACGATCTGCCACAACGTCGAATTTTCAGTGAATGGGCCCTAGAAAAGTTGGCAGAAAATCCGCTTTTTTATCGACAAATTTTGTTCAGCGATGAGGCTCATTTCTGGTTGAATGGCTACGTAAATAAGCAAAATTGCCGCATTTGGAGTGAAGAGCAACCAGAAGCCGTTCAAGAACTGCCCATGCATCCCGAAAAATGCACTGTTTGGTGTGGTTTGTACGCTGGTGGAATCATTGGACCGTATTTTTTCAAAGATGCTGTTGGACGCAACGTTACGATGAATGGCGATCGCTATCGTTCGATGCTAACAAACTTTTTGTTGCCAAAAATGGAAGAACTGAACTTGGTTGACATGTGGTTTCAACAAGATGGCGCTACATGCCACACAGCTCGCGATTCTATGGCCATTTTGAGGGAAAACTTCGGAGAACAATTCATCTCAAGAAATGGACCGGTAAGTTGGCCACCAAGATCATGCGATTTGACGCCTTTAGACTATTTTTTGTGGGGCTACGTCAAGTCTAAAGTCTACAGAAATAAGCCAGCAACTATTCCAGCTTTGGAAGACAACATTTCCGAAGAAATTCGGGCTATTCCGGCCGAAATGCTCGAAAAAGTTGCCCAAAATTGGACTTTCCGAATGGACCACCTAAGACGCAGCCGCGGTCAACATTTAAATGAAATTATCTTCAAAAAGTAAATGTCATGGACCAATCTAACGTCTCAAATAAAGAACCGATGAGATTTTGAAAATTTTATGCGTTTTTTTTTTTTTTTAAAAGTTATCAAGCTCTTAACAAATCACCCTTTACATGCAGAGAAAAATATTTGATAAAAATTAAGTAAATACTAATAAGGGGTGATTTTTTAAGGGCTATAGTTAAATTAAATAAAAAAATATAAAATTCAGAAAATGCATGAAATCTTTATTTGAATCGATAGTATGGTCCATATAATTTAATGCTTGAAGATTATTCAATTTTCTAAATAACACATATACCTTCCCACAAAATGTATACTTTTGAAAAAGTGACACACATTATTAGAAAAAGTATCACATTTAGGTTAGGTTAGGTGGCAGCCCGATGTATCAGGCTCACTTAGACTATTCAGTCCATTGTGATACCACATTGGTGAACTTCTCTCTTATCACTGAGTGCTGCCCGATTCCATGTTAAGCTCAATGACAAGGGACCTCCTTTTTATAGCCGAGTCCGAACGGCGTTCCACATTCCAGTGAAACCTCTTAGAGAAGCTTTGGAATCCTCAGAAATGTCACCAGCCTTACTGAGTTGGGATAGGTCACGGAATCAATTAATTGTGTGATTGAATCAATTAAAAACGTGATTGATTTTTAACATAAAATTCAATCACAGTTTTAATTGAATCAATTAAAGTTTTAAATAATTTCGCGACAAAAAGCAATCAACTATTTGATTCATTCAATTAAATAATTAATTGAAATTGGCTATAAATTTCAATCAAAAAATTTATATATTGCGCCCCCAAAATCGTATTTAGTTTTATTTGAAATAAAAGAAAATATGTGTTTCTTATAAAACATATTTAATATTTTATTATTTTTTGAATTATGCAATAGACAAATAAATTTGGTTCTTGTCATTTGTGTTTTGTTCTAACATAACTTACACATACAATTACTATCAATAATAACTATAGGGTGAAAAAATAAACTATATAAATCATTGTCTTCTTTTTCAAAATAACCATGTCAGCATGTTCCTTCTAATATGTAGATGCGCCTAGATTTCCAATAAATCAGCAGCCTGTAAGCTAAATTAGTTTTTCTGAAAGTAAACAGAATAATTCGAATTTAATTTTGTTCAATTAAAAGTTAATTTTGTTAAACATTACCTGCATAGAATATCAAGTTCAATTCTTAGTTCCAGGTTGCAGATTTATAATCTTCTTTTGCAGTTGTAGTCTTTTAGCATAAAAAGGTGTACTAAAGAGCACTGTAATTTAATTTTAGTAACAATTCCTTTCCAAAATTCCCACACATGGAAATCATCTATTAAAATTTGAACCAATCAAAAGACAACAAGTATACACGCTCACAAAAAATCGCTTCTGTAACATATACTCCCAAACATATTTTGCTTCAAGCATATACATTTTTGGGTATTGCCCAAACATTTATATGTTTGATCTCTTCCAATATATAATATGTTTGAAAGCATATTGGTCTAAACAATATATGTTTGGGGAGTCTAACTTCCAAACATTTTGTATTTTTGCATCCAAATTCAATAATGTTGTCTTCCAAAAAACAATATGTTATTATGTGAACATATAATATGTTTGGAAGCATTTTGCACCCAAAAATATTATATGCTTAAAAAAATTCTCCCAAACAATATTGTGCTCAAAATTGTATTTATTTATTTATATATTTACAATCATAATGAATTATGAATATAAACAGGTAATATAGGTGCTAACAACATAGGTTTTCGACCTGAATGCTCAAAATTTTGTTTCTGCCCAATTGTATATTCCCCCACATCTTTCTCACTTAGTTCTTAGCACCTTTTTCTGTAATACAAACATTGTAGAAGAAATTATTCAATTGTATGATTTTTTATTTTAATTTTACCTTTTGCCGGACGGGGATTCGAACAGCGGACCACACAGTTTGTAAGGATCAAAGAAGTAGCTGATCAATTGCCCAAGGAAAAATAAAATGTTAATTTTGTAATAACAAGCAACAACCACCAACTTAATTCAATATCGCTCCCTGTTAAATAGCGCTCCAAGCTACTAAACACATATATGTTTATAGGCTATTTCTAAATTAATATATGTTTGCATCCAAGCATATTATATTTACAAACATTTTATGTCCCAAACATAATATGTTCTAACATATTAACATATATGTCCCAAACATGTTATGCTAGTTTTTGAACATTATATGCTTGCACTCAAAAATATTGTGTTTAAAAATGTGTGTTCCAAACATATAATGTTTATAGCCAAACATATGAAAAACAGTCTTTTTCATCCGTGTATACGGCCGTAAGTTCGGCCAGGCCGAAGCTTATGTACCCTCCACCATGGATTGCGTAGAAACTTCTACTGAAGACTGTCATCCACAATCGAATTACTTGGGTTGCGGTAACACTTGCCGATGGCAAGGTATCTTAAAACTTCCTAACCCCGTAATATATACCACATAGTCCATACGTGGTATATATTAAACTAAAAAAGGCCGATTAAATACGTATATAATTAAGTTTAAAGTTTCTATAGAAATAAAATTTTGACAACATTTTCTATAGAAGTAAAATTTGGAAAAAAATTTCTATAGAAATAAAATTTGGATAAATTTTTCTATAGAAATAAAATTCTGACAAAATTTTCTATAGAATTAAAATTTTGACAAAATTATCTATAGAAATAAAATTTTGACACAATGTTCTATAGAAATAAAATTTTGACAAAATTTTCTATAGAAATAAAATTTTGACAATGTTTTCTATAAAAATAAAATGTTGGTAGATTATTTTTGGCTCGAGTGGCAACCATGATTATGAACCGATAAGGACCAATTTTTGTGTGATTGGGGATCGCCTATATATAACTATAGACCGATATGGACCAATTTTGGCATGGTTGCAAATTTCAACCGGATCGGATGAAATTTGCTTCTCTTAGAGGCTCCGCAAGCCAAATCGGTGGATTGGTTTATATGGGGTCTATATATAGTTATGGACCGATGTGGACCAATTCTTGCGTGTTTGTTGGAGACCACATTCTAACACCACGTTCCAAATTTCAACCGGATCGAATGAATTTTGCTCCTCCAGGAGGCTCCGGAGGACAAATCTGGGGATATATATAATTATGGGCCGATATGGACCAATTCTTGCATGGTTGTTAGAGACCATATGCTAACACGACCGTGTTATCACAATGGACTGAATAGTCTAAGTGAGCCTGAATCTTAATCGGGCTGCCACTTTAACCTAACCTAACACCACGTTGCAAATTTCAACCGGATCGGATGAATTTTGCTCCTCTAAGAGGCTCCGGAGGTCAAATCTGGGGATCGGCTTATATGGGGGCTATATATAATTATGGACCGATGTGGTCCAATTTTTGCATGGTTGTTAGAGACCATATACTAACACCATGTACCAAATTTCTGCCGGATCGGATGAAATTTGCTTCTCTTAGAGCAATCGCAAGCCAAATTTGGGGGTCCGTTTATATAGGGACTATACGTAAAAGTGGACCGATATGGACCAATTTTTGCATGGTTGTTAGAGACAATATACTAGCACCACGGACCAAATTTCATTCAGATCGGATGACTTTTGCTCCTCTAAGAGGCTCCGGAGGTCAAATCTGGGGATCGGTTTATATGGGGGCTATATATAATCATGGACCGATGTGGACCAATTTTTGCATGGTTGTTAGAGACCATATACCAACACCATATACCAAATTTCAGCCAGATCGGATGAAATTTGCTTCTCTTAGAGGCTCCGCAAGCCAAATCGGTGGATCGGTTTATATGGGGACTATATATAGTTATGGACCGATGTGGACCAATTTTTGCATGGTTGTTAGAGACCATATACTAACACCATGTACAAAATTTCAGCCAGATCGGATGAAATTTGCTTCTCTTAGAGGATCGGCAAGCCAAATTTGGGGGTCCGTTTATATGGGGGATATACGTAAAAGTGGACCGATATGGCCTATTTGCAATACCATCCGACCTACATCAATAACAACTACTTGTGCCAAGTTTCAAGTCGATAGCTTGTTTCGTTCGGACGGACGGACATGCTCAGATCGACTCAGAATTTCACCACGACCCAGAATATATATAATTTATGGAGTCTTAGAGCAATATTTCTATGTGTTACAAACGGAATGACTCAGAATTTCACCACGACCCAGAATATATATAATTTATGGAGTCTTAGAGCAATATTTCTATGTGTTACAAACGGAATGACAAAGTTAATATACCCCCATCCTATGGTGGAGGGTATAAGAAAATATAAAATTCAGAAAATGCATGAAATCTTTATTTGAATCGATAGTATGGTCCATATAATTTAATGCTTGAAGATTATTCAATTTTCTAAATAACACATATACCTTCCCACAAAATGTATACTTTTGAAAAAGTGGCACACATTATTGGAAAAAGTATCACATTTAGTGACACAAAAGTGGCACCGCCCAAAAAAGTGGAAAATTTGTCACTAAAGGTGACTTCGTGTAAAACTCACACTGAAAAAATCCAAATGCGAAATTCCAAAGATTTTGTCTTTACACTAATGATTTCGGTATTGATTCCGAGCCAAAGAAGCGGAGAATTGTTGTAAGGGTATTCTCTTTTAAATTTGACTTTAGCGTACTTTATACTAGGAAACAAATGCGAATTTTCTTCTGCTCTTTAAAAACTTGTTAACCACAACTTATATTTACACTCAAAGAAAAAAACGTTTGGAAAACGTGTACCGAAAACGTTTTTCTGTTGTTAGAGTTTTTTGAATTGCTTCGAAAATTTTCAACTTTTATCACCAAAAAAATTCGTTTGTTACAAAATTTTTATTTTTTCAATAAAAAAAGTTATTTTTGAAACAACAACACAGTCCATTTCGTTTATATCAAACACTGTTCTTTTCTGACTTAAGGTCTTTAATAAGACACATTTTTTAGTTCAAATGTACTATACTACAATGTAATGTTGAACATTTTTTTCAGAATCTTCCGCACATATCTGCAATATATGTAAAAAAAAAAACTAAAAAAAACGTTGGTCGAAGCAGGGATCGAACCCACGACCCTTGGCATGCAAGTCGGACGTAGCAACCACTGCTCCACGGTGCCAAACTAAATATTTGTTTCTGTTAAATAAACTTTGTTTATTCGGTACGTGGGCGCCGCAAGCTATGCTATATAAATATAACTTATATGGATATTTATCTATTGATGACCATAACAGGTACATAGCTCAGTGGTTAGTGTGTTGGCTTACAAAGTGCATGGTCCGCGGTTCGATTCTCCGTCCAGGCGAAAGGTAAAAAAATTTTAAAAATTTATAAAATCGTATAATTTCTTCTACATTCTTGGTATTACAGGAAAAGGTGTTAAGAACTAAAAAACCTCGTGGATGTGAGGGAAAATGCAATTAGCAAGAAAACAATGTTTTTTTTTTTTTGAGTTTGTCTTTATGAAATTGTTTTTACATCCTGGAAAAGAATAAACGTTTATCACAAAAAGTATATACTTTTCTTCGAAATACACCTCCTTACAGCGAAACGCAAATGAGAAACGAAATTTGTTTGTCTAAAATTTCGTTTGGGAGGAAAGAATTAATTTTTTGCGTGTATAAATTCGGGGTCGTCTTCAAGTAGAAAATATACTATGTTTCAAACGTTCAATTTAAGAAACGTTCAATTTTTGAACGATTTTTTGATTTGTTGTCAACACTCAAAACAAAGTCTACTTGGTTCCTATGATTTTGACATTTCTTTAATTATTTTGGTATTGATTCCTAGCCACTGATACGTCTTTTATCTAGCTTTAAATCTAGGATCAATAAAATTGAAATTAGGATACAGATCCCATTTATTGATTTTTCATTCCCTTTTCGCGATATATTATTAAAGCTACCCAGTAAAAAAATTTGGAAGTTCTTCTAAAGGCATAACTTTAAAAGCATTTCCAAAAATGTCCTCCCAAAGATGTTGTTTATTTTAACCACAAAGTTCTTTTAATTAAATTTTTTATAACTTGCTTTTTTCATATTTCCATTCTAGAAAAATTGGGAATTTTTGAAATTATTTGAGGTCAAATGTTTCAAACAAGCGTTCGAATGCATTAAAAATCATAAAAATTTATAAAAATTATTTATTTGGCAAAATATCAAAAAATTTTTTGTTTAACATCCAAAACACTGAATTCAGATCACACCCTTAAAAGTCATTCAAATTCAGTGCAACGGCTGTTGAAATAATGGACATCCGTCCTATTACAAGCCCGTGTTAAAATCATCGCTTCTGCGCCAAATTTGCACCACTTCCGGATCAAAAAAAAAACATTTTCACTACTTTTTTGGCGACACTTTTTTTGCTGGGTATTCACGTACAAATATATGCCAGTTTAAAAATCCCAATTCTAAGTAAAAAATATTTCTTAAAAAATATTTCTTAATTAAACCAAATATTCTAAATCCTCAAAATAAGTCTTAGCCTAGGTTAGGTTATGTGGCAGCCCGATGTATAAGGCTCACTTAGACTATTCAGTCCATTGTGATACCACAGTGGTGAACTTCTCTCTTATCACTGAGTGCTGCCCGATTCCATGTTAAGCTCAATGACAAGGGACCTCCTTTTTATAGCCGAGTCCGAACGGCGTTCCACATTCCAGTGAAACCACTTTGAGAAGCTTTGAAACCCTCAGAAATGTCACCAGCATTACTTAGCCTATATTTGAAATGTTTTTATCTTAATTATACACAAAAAAATTTTTTTTCTGATTCAATCACGAAATTAATTGATCCAATTATTTTTTTAATTGAAATGTCTTCAGTCACAGAAATGATAGTATCAATTAAAAAATTGATTGATACTATTAATTTTTGTTTCAATTAAAAAATGTGTATCCTAAATTTAATAAAAACAATTGATCCAATTATTTTTTTAATTGAAATGTCTTCAGTCACAGAAATGATAGTATCAATTAAAAAATTGATTGATACTATTAATTTTTGTTTCAATTAAAAAATGTGTATCCTAAATTTAATAAAAACAAGTAAGGAAAGTCTAAAGTAGGGCGGGGCCGACTATATTATATCCTGCACCATTCTGTACATCTAAATTTTCGATACCATATCACATCCGTCAAATGTGTTAGGGGGGCTAATATATAAAGGTTTGTCCCAAATACATATATTTAAATATCACTCGATCTGGACAGTCGGCTAATGCACTAGGGTGGAACACAATGTTAGTAAAAAAAATATGGGAAACATTTAAATCTGAAGCAATTTTAAGGAAACTTCGCAAAAATTTATTTAATGATTTATCGCTCAATATATATGTAATAGAAGTTTAGGAAAATTAGAGTCATTTTTACAGCTTTTCGACTAAGCAGTGGCGATTTTACAAGGGAAATGTTGGTATTTTGACCATTTTTGTCGAAATCAGTAAAACATATATATGGGAGCTATATCTAAATCAGAACCGATTTCAACCAAATTTGGCACGCATAGCAACAATGCTAATTCTACTCCCTGTGCAAAATTTCAACAAAATCGGAGTTAAAAATTGGCCTCTGTGGTCATATGAGTGTAAATCGGGCGAAAGCTATATATGGGAGCTATATCTAAATCTGAACCGATTTCAACCAAATTTGGCACGCATAGCAACAATGCTAATTCTACTCCCTGTGCAAACTTTCAACTAAATCGGAGTTAAAAATTTGCCTCTGTGGTCATATGAGTGTAAATCGGGCGAAAACTATATATGGGAGCTATATCTAAATCTGAACCGATTTCAACCAAATTTGGCACGCATAACTACAATGCTAATTCTACTTCCTGTGCAAAATTTCAACTAAATCGGAGGAAAAAATTGGCCTCTGTGGGCAAATGAGTGTAAATCGGGCGAAAGCTATATATGGGAGCTATATCTAAATCTGAACCGATTTCAACCAAATTTGGCACGCATAGCTACAATGCTAATTCTACTCCCTGTGCAAAATTTCAATCAAATTGGAGGAAAACTCTGGCTTCTGGGACCGTATTAGTCCATATCGGGCGAAAGATATATATGGGAGCTATATCTAAATCTGAACCGATTTCAATAAAATGTTGCACATTTGACTATACTACCAATTGTACTCCTAGTGCAAAATTTCAACCAAATTGGGATAATACTCAGGCTTCTAGGGCCGTATAAGTGCATATCGGGCGAAAGATATATATGGGAGCTATATCTAAATCTGAACCGATTTCTTCCAAAATCAATAGGGATCTATTTTGACCCAAAACACATACTTGTGCCAAATTCGAAGTTGATTGGCCTTAAATTACTACCTAATCCCTTGGTTACAAAAATGTGTTCACGGACAGACGGACATGGCTATATCGACTCAGGAGCCCACCCTAAGCATTTTTGTCAAAGACACCATGTGTCTATCTCGTCTCCTTCTGGGTGTTGCAAACATATGCACTAACTTATAATACCCTATTCCACAGTGTGGCGCAGGGTATAAAAATTTAAGCAAAGATTTTAAACTTTATTTTAATTAAAACTTCATTTTTTAACCCTGGAAAGTCATCCTTATTTTTTGTACACAAACGTCATCTTTTGTCATTTTGACTACGGCTTTTTTCAAGACGCTATAATTTGCATCGTGAGCAAAAATGAGAACCATATTTGAGTTTATTTTCTTATTCAATTTGTTTTTAATTAGAATAAAACAAAAATGCATAAATAGCTGAATTTATATAACATAAATTTATCATTTTCCAAACGACTAAAATGCATTCTAGATCGAAAATGAAATTATGCGTCGTTATTTTGACGATGAATGACTGCCTAGGGTAAAAGAAATTTGTCCTTAATATTATTTAAAATGTGCATCCTAAAATTTAGGTTGCATAATAATTAATATCTCGTAAATATTTTTTATTTTCAGTGAAGATAAAAAAATTCAACAAATTTAGAGATTTCATTACTTTTGAAGAATTTTTCAGAATTAGAGAAGTTTGTTTTTATACCCTCCACCTTAGGATGGGGGGTATATTAACTTTGTCATACAAACACATCGAAATATTGCTCTAAGACCCCATAAAGTATATATATTCTGGGTCGTGGTGAAATTCTGAGTCGATCTGAGCATGTTCGTCCGTCCGTCCGTCCGTCTGTTGAAATCACCCTAACTTCCGAACGAAACAAGCTATCGACTTGAAACTTGGCACAAGTAGTTGTTATTGATGTAGGTCGGATGGTATTGCAAATGGCCCATATCGGTCCACTTTTTCGTAAACAATTTTCATCCGATCCGGCTGAAATTTGGTACATGGTGTTAGTATATGGTCTCTAACAACCATGCAAAAATTGGTCCATATCGGCCCATAATTATATATAGCCCCCATATAAACCGATCCCCCGATTTGGCTTGCGAGGCCTCTAAGAGAAGCAAATTTCATCCGATCCGGCTGAAATTTGGTACATGGTGTTAGTATATGGTCTCTAACAACCATGCAAAAATTGGTCCAGATCGGTCCATAATTATATATAGCCCCCATATAAACCGATCCCCCAATTTGGCTTGCAGAGCCTCTAAGAGAAACAATTTTCATCCGATCCGGCTGAAATTTGGTACATGGTGTTAGTATATGGTCTCTAACAACCATGCAAAAATTGGTCCAGATCGGTCCATAATTATATATAGCCCCCATATAAACCGATCCCCCGATTTGGCTTGCGGAGCCCCTAAGAGAAGCAAATTTCATCCGATCCAGCTGAAATTTGGTACAAGGTGTTAGTATATCGTCTCTAACAACCATGCAAAAATTGGTTCACATCGGTCCATAATTATATATAGCCCCCATATAAACCGATCCCCCGATTTGGCTTGCGGAGCCTCTAAGAGAAGCAAATTTCATCCGATCCGGCTGAAATTTGGTACATGGTGTTAGTATATGGTCTCTAACAACCATGCAAAAATTGGTCCATATCGGTCCATAATTATATATAGCCCCCATATAAACCGATCACCAGATTTGACCTCCGGAGCCTCTTAGAAGACCAAAATTCATCTGATTCAGTTGAAATTTGGTACGTGATGTTAATATATGGCCTCAAATACCCATGCAAAAATTGGTCGATATCGGTCCATAATTATATATAGGCCCCATATAAACCGATCCCCAGATTTGACCTCCGGAGCACCTTGGAAGAGCAAAATTCTTCCCATTCGGTTGAAATTTGGTACGTGATGTTAGTATAGGGTATCCAACAACCATGCAGGAATTAGTTCCTATCAGTCCATAATAATATATAGCTCCCATATAAACCGATCCCCAGATTTGACTTCCGGTGCCTTTTGGAGAAGCAAAATTCATCCGATCTGGTTGAAATTTGGTACGTGGTGGTAGCATATGATATTTAACAACCATGTGAGTTGAAATCTGTGGATGACAGTCTTTCGTAGAAGTTTCTACGCAATCCATGGTGGAGGGTACATAAGATTCGGCCTGGCCGAACTTACGGCCGTATATACTTGTTTAGAATTAGTTTTTTTAAGTAAAATCACTCAACTACACTGAAAAAACAGGGAACCCACCAGGAAGAAAAATTTTGGTTAATTTTAGAAAATTTAGATTGTTTTTAGAAAATTTTAACTAAACAGTATTACAAACGTTGGCATCACGCCGATGTCACACAAATAAGACATAATTATTTTTTTTCACTTGTTAATGAAAATTTTGTACTTTGAAGAAAGATATTAGAGTTCAAAACTGCAAGAATGTCTTTAGTTCATTTAACTAACGCGCGCAAAAAATTATTAGAGTAAAGAAAACTTTCTTCAGACATTATATATCTATGAACTGAAATAAAGTTAAATTACACACAAAATAATGTTTTTCTGATTCAATCACGAAATTAATTGATCCAATTTATTTTTTAATTGAAATGTCTTCAATCACAGAAATTATAGTATCAATTAAAAAATTAATTGACAGTCAATTAAAAAATTAATTGATCCATTTAAAAAATGAATTGATAATATTAATTTGAGTGATTGATTTTTATTTCAATTAAAAAATTTGTTGAATCAATTAAATTTTTAATTGAATATTTTTTAAAACTCAATTAAGATTTTAATTGGAAAAAATTTCGTGAATTTTTTTTCTGTGTGGCTTTAGTGAAATAGAGGGTTCATTTATTTTGAGTGCATAAGGACAAAATGACTTAATTGTAAAGTTTGTCAAATCTTAGTATAATTTTTTCATTTGGGTATAATTTTTTCCCGTTTTCTAGTTAATTTAACTAACGCACACAAAAAATTATTAGAGTAAATGAAACTTTCTTCAAACATAATAATTCCATGAAGTGAAATAAATTTAAATTGGCTTTAGTGAAATAGAGAGTTCACTTTTTTTAGTGCATAAGGACAAAATGACTTGTTTATAAAGTTTATCAACTTTTTGGTAAGGAAAAAATATTTATATCACAGAAATTTCATGTTAAGCACAATTCATATTCGTATTTAAAGGACAAGAAGACTTTGAACTCACGACAATATTTTTAGTGCACACCGAAAAAAAAGTAAACTGTTTTATAGGAAGAATGAACTACCTCGCGCGAAAATTGAAATATTTTGTACTCCATGTTTTGAGATTTGCACGAAGTGTTGTTAAAACCAGGAAAATGTAGTACCATGTTGTACTTTTAAACTGTTGTTCTCGAAATTACTCCCTCTCATTGAAGAAAAAATTAACTAAAAGTAAATAAGAAAATCATTGGCGCCAAAGCATGACCACTTTAACCATACAGTAGTTCATTCTTACTATTTTTGGAAATCGTACGAAAATTTTCATTTGTTTTAGTTAAAAATGAACGGTCATTGAACTTTATACTCGTTTAGTTCATAAAAAGTTTGAGACATACTTTAAAAAACGAAAATTTCATTGGACCATGGAAAATTTCGTAGAAAATAATAAAGTTTAACTACAAACAAATAATTTTTTTGCAATAAATATAAGTTAAATTTGGCGTTAGTTTAACCACGGACATTTTTTTCTGTGCATTTTGATCCGATTTTGTATAACTCCCTGATCCAAAGAAAAAATATCCATTACGACTCTTTTGCTTTTTGCTGGATATTAGAATGATTTGAATATTACAGTGAGTCTAGCAGGCATATTTGTATAATTTTTTTTTAGTGTCAATTTATATCATGTAATTAAAATGATGTCTTCTACCACAAACCGGAAAATATTTCACACTAAACACAATGACTTAATGAACTAGATAAACTTGAATATAAAAAGATACAGAAATTTAACTCATCATTTAAATGATGATTATGAAATCTACATAATATCATCCCCTCAGTTCGCATGCTAAAATCGTGTAATTGGCCTTTTTTTAATGTTTGAAAAATTATACAATGGGCAAAACGATTTAATTGTAAACGATATTTTTAATAGTAAAACAAAATATAATTTATCAAAATAATTCAAAGTCATTTAAATGTTTACGCTGTTAACCCATTTCGAGTCAATCGACAATTTGCTTGGCCCACTAACCTAACGTTAGATTAACCCATCAACCAACATTCCAAAGCAATCGTCAATGTTCAGTGCCAAAACTTCAGTCTTCATGAGGAAAAATTGAAAATAGTGAAACTGGTTTTCCGTGTCCCAACGTGGTCATAAAATATCTTGCGTGGCTATTATTGCCACATAAGGAGTGAGTGTGGTTGCTGTTTAGTTGCTTACAACCATAAAATAACCACCTGTAAAGTGTGCAAATCCATATTAGCCATTAACTCTCTGATGCAATTATTCATTACGAATTAGACCAAATGAAAACATCTACAATAGAAAATCACAAATACCTAACTGCTCTGGTAAGGGCATTTGTTGCAGAAATACAAAAACGAAATGGTGGGAAAGAAAAAACAAATGACTGTTCTGTGCACAATCGCAGTTCGAAGGGTAAAATGTTATGAGAGAGGACACTATCGGGGAGTTTTCACCGCGGTGTAATGTTTGGCTACACTTGAGCACGGTTGCCACTCGTGGCCAAAAGAAATCTACCAACATTTTATCACAAATCTACCAAATTTAAAAAATTTTATTTTGAAAATTTTGATCAAATTTTTGCGGTTAGTCTGACAAAATTTTCTATAAAAATAAAACTTTGACAAAATTTTCTATATAAATAAAATTTAGACAACATTTTTTATATTCAAGAATTCTACCAATCTACCAAACAGTAAAAATCGACCATTTTTGGTAGAATCCTACCAACTGTGGCAACCGGACACCTGACAGATTTATTCCAGTGGCTGGTAGTTTTATTGTTTATATAAGCTTACACCCAAATAAAGTGACCCCACTGTGGAAGAAAATGTAGGTTTATTTTAGAAAATTTTAACTAAAATAGTTTTCTAATTGCAACATGTTACAAACAAGTTAATACTTTTTGTCAAATTGAAAACAATTTTTTAAAAATAATTAAGTTTTTTCTGTTGTTTAAGAAAATTTCATATGTAAATTTAGTAAAATTTACTCATTTGAGAGACTTATGAACTCAATTTAAGCAAACTTCTGCCATTTTAGGAAAATATGAATTATTTAATTTTTTAGTAAATTATATTTGTATAAAACTTTTTTTCTTATTTTTAGTTCACGTCATTGAAGTTAGCAAAAAATTATTCAAATAAGGAACATTTACTCATATTGTGCAAAATTGAACTAAAATCAACTAATCTTCATGAACTAAAATGAAGTTCAGTTGGCATTAGAGCCCCTTTTTTCTGGGTGTATAAAAGCTTTTTGACCAATTGCATTCTAAAATAAAGTTATTCGTAATGGAATTCATGCGTGATAGCTTTATATTTGGCTGGAAAACCAGATGTGGCTTTTATTAGAGACCTCTAGCATTTAAATGTGAATAAATCTTTTGTTTTTCGCACCATTGCTCGTTAAGGTGATACTGAATAGTGTAGCTTCGCGGCCAAAAAGTGGTCTGGTCGGAAAAACCGCTTGCAACCGCGGTTGCAACCCGAGCCAAAAATAATCTACCAAAATTTGAAGAAAATTTTACAAAAAAAAAATTCCTTTCCACAGAAAATTTTGTCAAAATTTACTATTCTACATAAAAGAAAGAAAATTTTTCCAAAATTTCTATAGAAAATTTTGTCAAAATTTTATTTATATAGAATTTTTTTTTAATATTTTAATTACATAGAATTTTTTTCTATACACTGAAAAAACATTGAACCCACTAGGAAGAAAAATTTTGGTTCATTTTAGAAAATTTTGAAAATGTTTAGAAAATTTTAACTAATCAGTATTACAAACGCTGGAATCTCGCCGATATCACAAAAATAAGTAAATATTTTTCAACAAATTCAAGAAAATTTATTAGACATAATTAATTTTTTGCACATGTTAAAGACAATTTTGTAATTGGAGTTCAAAATTGCAACAATGTCTTTAGTGACATACGAAGTTCATGATTGACGCATTTGTAGTAAATTTTACAAATTTAAAGAAATATAGAACTATTTTTTGAGAAATACGAATTTAGTAAATCTTTAGGCTTAATTTGTGTATAATTTTTTCCAGTTTTTAGTTCATTTAATAAACGTACGCAAAAAATTATTAGAATAAAGGAAACTTTCTCCAAACATAATAATTCCATGAACTAAAATAAAGTTAAATTGGCTTTAGTGAAATAGAGAGTTCACTTTTTATGGAGTTTAACATTTCTTTTTTTCAAATTTTTATTTCTATAGAAGATTTTGTCAAAATTTTATTTCTATAGAAAATTTTGTTAAAAATTTATATATATATATATATATATATATATATATATATATATATATATATATATATATATATATATATATATATATATATATATATATATATATATATATATATATATATATATATATATATATATATATATATATATATATATATATATATATATATATATATATATATATATATATATATATATATATATATATATATATATATATATATATATATATATATTAAAATCTACCTAATTAGGCTCTCGTACATACAGAAGTACATTTTTTAAATCACGACCCATTTCGACCATACTGCCAAAATATCTGCGAACCTTTCCCGCCTTCTCCTTTATGTGGCACTTCAGTTTTCTGATTTTATAACTTCCTATTGCCTTTAAGGATACCTGTTGTTTTAGATTTCGTTTTGGAAGAAAGTATGACACTTTTCTTGTGCATATAATACTAGGAAATATTTTGTGTTAATTATGGAATGATTAAGACCATATTACGTTTTAAATTCCAAATTATTCTCTAAGAACCTATATATTAAAATTAGACCGAATCACCTCTTGAGCTCAGCCAGTTTCCGGTTTTAGAAAATTTATAAATTTTTTGTGTTAAATAAATTATACTGTGCTATTGTTTCCGGAGAGTTTCGTTCGCTCTTAATAGCTATTGATTATGCATATAAATATATATGAATATGTATGTATTCGAATTTTTGTCTCACAAATTATAAGTGAAACAACCCAAACAAATTCTTTTTATATTTTGTTTGATTGATTTTTAATTGTTGAGGTTAGTCATGAGGTTTAAAACGAAATTTATTCAATGATGAATAATAAAATGACTTAGTGCGCTAAACACAGCCATGGCGAATGTCACAAAGCGAACACTGACTTACATATATAAAGAGTATAAAAATAATTGGAACTAAAAAATAAATAGAAATAAAATTTTGACAAAATTTTTTATAGAAATAAAATTTTGACAAACATTTTCTGTAGAGATAAAATTTTAACACAATTTTTTATCGAAATAAAAGTTTGACAAAATCTTCTATAGAAATAAAATTTTGACAAAATTTTCTATAGTAATTCAATTTTGACAAAGTTTTCTATACAAATAAAATTTTGGCAAAATTTTCTATAGAAATAAAATTTTGGCAAAATTTTCTATAGAAATTCAATTTTGACAACATTTTCTATAGAAATAAAATGTTGACAAAATTTTCTATAGAAACAAAATTTTGACAAAATTTTCTTTAGATATAAAATTTTGACAAAATTTTCTATATAAATAAAATTTTGACAAAATTTTCTATAGAAATAAAATTTTGACGAAATTTTCTATAGAAATAAAATTTTAACAAAATTTTCTTTAGATATAAAATTTTGACAAAATTTTTTATAGAAATAAAATTTTGACAAAATTTTCTATAGAAATAAAATTTTGACAAAATCTTATATAGAAATAAAATTTTGACAAAATCTTCTATAGAAATTCAATTTTGACAAAAATTTCTATAGAAATAAAATTTTGACAGAATTGTCTATAGAAATAAAATTTTGACAAAATTTTCTTTAGATATAAAATTTTGACAAAATTTTCTATAGAAATAAAATTTTGAACAAATTTTTTATAGAAATAAAATTTTGACAAAATTTTCTATAGAAATAAAATTTTGACAAAATCTTATATAGAAATAAAATTTTGACAAAATCTTCTATAGAAATTCAATTTTGACAAAAATTTCTATAGAAATAAAATTTTGACAGAATTGTCTATAGAAATAAAATTTTGACAAAATTTTCTTTAGATATAAAATTTTGACAAAATTTTCTATATAAATAAAATTTTGACAAAATTTTCTATAGAAATAAAATTTTGACGAAATTTTCTATAGAAATAAAATTTTGACAAAATTTTCTTTAGATATAAAATTTTGACAAAATTTTCTATAGAAATAAAATTTTGACAAAATTTTCTATAGAAATAAAATTTTGACAAAATTTTCTATAGAAATAAAATTTTGACAAAATTTTCTATAGAAATAAAATGTTGACAAAATTTTCTATATAAATAAAATTTTGACAAAATGTTCTATAGTAATTCAATTTTGACAAAATTTTCTTTATAAATAAAAAATTTTCTATAGATTTTCAATTTTGACAAAATTTTCTATAGAAATTCAATTTGGCAAAGTTTTCTACAGAAATAAAATTTTGACCAAATCTTCTACAGAAATAAAATTTTAATAAAATCTATAGAAATAAAATTTTAACAAAATCTTCTATAGAACAAAATTTTGACAACATTTTCTATAGAAATAAAATTTTGACAAAATCTTATATAGAAATTGTCTATAGAAATTAAATTTTGACAAAATTTTCTATAGATTTTCTATAGATTTTCAATTTTGACAAAATTTTCTATAGAAATTCAATTTTGACAAAATTTTCTACAGAAATAAAATATTGACAAAATTTTCTATAGAAATAAAATTTTGACAAAATCTTCTACAGAAATAAAATTTTAATAAAATCTTCTATAGAAATAAAATTTTAACAAAATCTTCTATAGAACAAAATTTTGACAACATTTTTTTATAGAAATAAAATTTGGACAAAATCTTATATAGAAATAAAATTTTTACAACATTTTCTATAAAAATAAAGTTATTACAAAATTTTCCTAGATATACAATTTTGACAATATTTTCTATAGAAATAAAATTTTATTTGTTGTTTTGATCTCAGCTTAAAAAACCATTGCGTTGACTAAACTACAAGAATAGCTTAACCAAGAGAGGAAAAGAATTTATTTGGGGTAAGCCCTATAGACTGCCAGATGGTTGGATGGACGAACGTTTCGGAATTACCACATTCCTCATCAGCATCCTCTACTTGCAGCAAAACTATCAACCAATTATCAGAATAAATTCGGGTAGTTCACTAAACCCAAAGTGAACCACACTTGAACCTTCCGAAAAATGTTTATGACAGCCGGCGTTTGCCGAAACAAATTTGTACAAACATATCTCTTTTCCTTTGCCACTGTCAAATCATCGGTTTTAGTGCCGTTGGCTGGGTTTATTTTGTTCAAAGGTATCATAAGACCTATTGTAACATATGCATGCCCAGTTTGGTACAAAGCTGCAAAGACCCATTTGGAGAAGTTACAGAAGTTCTATAGCTGCAAAGACCCATTTGGAGAAGTTACAGATTGTACAAAATAAATGTTTAAAAATTATCAATGGAAAAAATTGGAGATACTCTACTTCATTACTTCATAATGAAACTGGATACGAGAAAATTTGTGATTTCATCAAAAGGCTAAATTTAAATTATTTTTCCAAAATTGAAACTTCCCCTTATTGTTTGATAAGGTCTTGTGTAGAGCAATTATATTAAAATATTTATTTTTTTCTATTAAATTATCAAATTGAAAATATATGTTTGTTTTAGATTATTGAATTAGATAATCTTCTGCATGCATGTTAATTTTCAACAATATTTGACTTTTGTTTAATTTCATATAAAGGTCTTTAACCTGTTTTTGCCTTTAATAATATATATCTGAAATGACAGCTTATATTGCCAGCCAGAGTCTCATTTGTTGTAATATCTACTGTGATAAAATCTCATTAAATGAATTGTATTTAAAAATCAAATTAATAAAGAAGAATTTGAAAAATGAATGAAATGAAAATTTTGAGCGTGCTTCCTCTTACATCATTCGTTTTGTTTTATTATTGTTGGTTTATTCTTCAATCATTTTGTTGTTTTTGATTTCAGCTTAAACCCATGCATTGACTAAACTACAAGTGTAGCTTAACCAACAGAGGAAAAGAAAATATCATTTTAGTGACAAACATGTTACATGGTCACCATACAAAAATAACATTTTGCTCTTGAAACAGGTTTGAAGTGATCATATTCCTTCTCTGCGTGTGGAGTACAAACGTCTTATTCATCGTCCATTCCAGATAATTTGGAAATATTTACGGCCCATGAAAAATTCAGTTCATAATCCGCACCCTTTTTCACCACCAACATAAAATTTTGACAAAAGTTTCTATGGAAGTACAATTTTGACAAAATTTTCTATGGAAGTAAAATTTTGACAAAATTTTATATAGAAATAAAATTTTGACAATTTTTAATTTAATTTGTGATCACCGAAATGGCTGTGAGAGTTTAATTTAATCTGCTATAATTTCCTTAGATTGTTGTATGTTTAAATTGTTGTTATTTTTAATTAGATTAGCAGATGGCAAATGTAAAGTAGTTTCCAATTTATAATTTCTAAGCGATAGTTTATTAACCCCATAGCTCACCCCTCATGGGATGCATGATAATGCATTTTAACCTTGCCATTGCTAATCTTGCTTAGACAGCTGACATCGCACAAAAAGCGTATATTAATAATTTAGATCGCCTATTCATTTATGTTACAGAAGGTTTGCTCGTAATGATTATGATAAAGCTGGTGCCGCATCAGACAAGTTCAATGAACGCTGTGATTTTATAGCTTGCCTATTGACTGGTTATATGTAAATTTCCATATATATCTTGAGAGGTGGTAAATGATGTTGTACCTGGCAAAAGAAAAGGCGAAAACATGAATGATTTACACTGGTTTACAATCGACTAACATAGACCCATATTTCCCTTTAGTACACTCTTTTGTTATAACAATAGGCTTGTTTTCATTTTGTACTGGATAACCAAGCTCTGAGGAACTATCGTAAATTTCATCCATGTCTATTTTTCTGTGCGAAAATTCCAGAGTTGCACCAGTATGTCTTTGAAAAAGCTCATTGCTGTATTCATCTGATTAGTGATTAGTCACTCATCGGTGAATATTTCGCATTCTATCTTTTGAATAGAGCAGTTAACCTAGAGCCTTAATATAAATTTGCAACAAAATTATGTACACCTATAATTACCACATCCAAAATTATCTGATGTCTTAATTGCTATAAATTAAAATGCATATTCTAAAAACAAGTAAGGAAAGTCTAAAGTAGGGCGGGGCCGACTATATTATACCCTGCACCACTTTGTAGATCTAAATTTTCGATACCATATCACATCCGTCAAATGTATTGGGGGCTATATATAAAGGTTTGTCCCAAATACATACAATTAAATATCACTCGATTTGGACAGAATTTGATAGACTTCTACAAAATCTATAGACTCAAAATTTAAGATGGCTAATGCACTAGGGTGGAACACAATTTTAGTAAAAAACTATGGGAAACATTTAAATCTGAAGCAATTTTAAGGAAACTTTGCAAAAGTTTATTTATGATTTATCGCTCGATATATATGTATTAGAAGTTTAGGAAAATTAGAGTCATTTTTACAACTTTTAGACTAAGCAGTGGCGATTTTACAAGGAAAATGTTGGTCGAAATCAGAAAAACATATATATGGGAACTAAATCTAAATCTGAACCGATGTCAACCAAATTTGGCACGCATAGCTACAATGCTAATTCTACTCCCTGTGCAAAATTTCAACTAAATCGGAGTTAAAAATTGGCCTCTGTGGTCATATGAGTGTAAATCGGGCGAAAGCTATATATGGGAGATATATCTAAATCTGAACCGATTTCAACCAAATTTGGCACGCATAGCTACAATGCTAATTCTACTCCCAGTGCAAAATTTCAACTAAATCGGAGTTAAAAATTGGCCTCTGTGGTCATATGAGTGTAAATCGGGCGAAAGCTATATATGGGAGATATATCTAAATCTGAACCGATTTCAACCAAATTTGGCACGTATAGCTACAATGCTAATTCTACTCCCTGTGCAAAATTTCAACTACATCGGAGTTAAAAATTGGCCTCTGTGGTCATATGAATGTAAATCGGGCGAAAGCTATATATGGGAGCTATATCTAAATCGAACCGATTTCAACCAAATTTGGCACGCATAGCTACAATGCTAATTATACTCCCTGTGCAAAATTTCAACTAAATCGGAGTTAAAAATTTGCTTCTGTGGTCATATGAGTGTAAATCGGGCGAAAGCTATATATGGGAGCTATATCTAAATCTGAACCGATTTCAACCAAATTTGACACGGATAGCTACAATCCTAATTGTACTCCCTGTGCAAAATTTCAACTAAATCGGAGCAAAAACTTGGCCTCTGTTTGCAAATGAGTGTAAATCGGTCGAAAGCTATATATGAGAGCTATATCTAAATCTGAACCGATTTTAGCCAAATTTGGCACGCATAGGTATAATGCTAATTCTACTCCCTGTGCAAAATTTCAACTAAATCGGAGCAAAAACTTGGCCTCTGTGGGCAAATGAGTGTAAATCGGGCGAAAGCTATATATGAGAGCTATATCTAAATCTGAACCGATTTGGCTGATATTTTGCAAGTTTTTCGAGACCCATAAAATATTCGGATGTACGGAATTTGACATACACGCCAATTATGACAAGATATTATATATGGCAGCTATATCTAAATCTGAACCGATTTTTTTCCAAAATCAATAGGGTTCGTCTTTGAGCCGAAACAGGACCCTATACCAAATTTTAGGACAATCGGACTAAAACTGCGAGCTGTACTTTGCACACAAAAATACATCAACAGACAGACGGACAGACAGACGGACATCGCCAAATCGACTCAGAATTTAATTCTAAGACGATCGGTATACTAAACGATGGGTCTCAGACTTTTCCTTCTTGGCGTTACACAAACTTATTATACCCTGTACCACAGTAGTGGTGAAGGGTATAAAAATAGGTTGGTTCGTTTGTTTATTTATACACGTGCATGTGATTCAGCTCCATTAACATAAGTACGATTTTTTTTAATGAGACATTCATATTTTGTATACCTATAGGTACACCCCGAAAAAAGTGAATCCATTATGAAAGATAATATTTCAAATAAATGAAATATTTTAAATAATTTAAAATAAACAATTTATTTAAAATATTTCATGAGTTGCAAATAAGCAGTTAAACTAACGCTAAATGCACCAAAAAAAGTGAACCCACCATGGAAGAAAATGTAGGTTTATTTAAGAAAATTTTAACTAAAATAGTTTTCTAATTGCAACATGTTATAAATAAGTTAATACTTTTTGTCAAACTGAAGAATTTTTTTTTTTAAATAATTAATTTTTTTCTGTTGCTTAAGAAAATGTCATATGTTGAATGAAAAAATTGAATTTAAAAATTGTTAAAATGTCTTTAGCGCTGTACGAAGTTCAAGACAGGTACAATTTTAGTAAAATTTACTCATTTCAGAGACTTATGAACTCAATTTAAACAAACTTCGGACATTTTAGGAAAATATGAACTATTTTATTTTGTAGTAAAATTGTGCACTATATTTGTATATAACTTTTTTTCTTATTTTTAGTTAACGTCATTAAAGTTAGCAAAAAATTATTCAAATAAGGAACATTTACTCATATTACACAAAATTTAACTAAAATCAACTAATCTTCATGAACTAAAATAAAGTTCAGTTGGCATTAGAGCGCCTTTTTTCTGGGTGTGTAACTTATTTATATGGGGAAAATTTATTTGCAAGCAAATAAATTTTATTAATATTTTCGACATTTTCCACAGCTTAATGAAATCTTACTTTTACTAAGTATGTATTTCTCAAATATTTTATGAACTAAACGTGGGTATAAAGTTCAATGATCGTACACATTAGTTCAATATGAACTCAATCAAATGAATATTTTCGTACGATTCCCAGAAATAGTAAGAATAGTAGTTGTAGTAGAAATAGTAAGAATAGTGGTAAGAATAGTATGGTAAAAATGGTCTTGATTTGGCACCAATGATTTTCTTTTTTACTTTTAGTTAATTTTAGTTAAACGTTGGCATCACGCCGATGTCATAAAAATAAGTAAATATTTTTCGACAAATTCAAGAAAATTTATTAGACATAACTAAGTTTTTTCACTTGTTAAAGAAAATTTTGTAGTTTCAAGGAAAAACTTGGAGTTCACAATTGCAAGAATGTCTTTAGTGACATACGAAGTTCATGATGGACGCATTTTTAGTAAAATTTACCAATTTAAAGAAATTCTGAACTATTTTTTGGAAGACACGAATTTAGTTAATCTTTATGCTTCATTTGAGTATATTTTTTTCGTCGGTTTTAGTTAATTTAACTAACGTACACAAAAAATTATTAGAGTAAAGGAAACTTTCTCCAAACATAATAATTCCAAGAACTAAAATAAAGTTAAATTGGCTTAAGTGATATAGAGAGTTCACTTTTTTTTGAGTGTGTAAACATCGAAAACGTCATATACTTGTATAAAACGTAAACACCGTAGTAAATGCCAGAAACACCTACAGGCTCCCTAGATTTTATTTCAAAAACTATTTCTAATATCCTAAGTTATGAAAACGTCATATTGAAGTAGTTCAGAAATTTTTTATAATAACATTTTGAATTTTTTACTCAAAAACAATTACTGAAACTGTGAAAATTGTTGTGGCAAAAATCGGATTTAGGTATAACGTATGGACATGCAAAATACCAACCATGCAGATTTAAATTTATTAATAATTCCGATTTTTATACGGCTATGTGAAATCCAACTGGCAGTAGTATGTCTATATTTAATATTTTTTTTAAGGAAAAGGCATTCTCAAGTCAAGTAAGACATAAATGGTTCTAAAAAACGAATACTGTACAAAAAATATATTGCAAAAAAACTAAGTATTTTACGAAGGTTAGCATTTTCTTTTAATGAAAAGGTATTCATAAATAAAAAATTAAAAAAAAAAAAAACATTACGAAATAAGTGGTTACAAAAAAAATTATACTGTACAAATTTTTATATTGTCAAAAACTAGGTATTTTACACTCAAAAAAAGTGAACTCTCTATTTCACTAAAGCCAATTTAACTTAATTTTAGTTCATGGAATTATTATGTTTGGAGAAAGTTTTCTTTGCTTTAGTAATTTTTTGCGAACGTTAGTTAAATGAGCTAAAAAACGGGTGGGAAATATACACAAATTAAGCATAAAGATTTACTTAATTCGTATTTCTCACAAAATAGTTCATTATTTCTTTAAATTTGTAAATTTTACTAAAAACGCGTCCATCATGAACTTCGTATGTCACTAAAGACATTATTGCAATTTTCAACTGCAATTTTTCCTTCAAACTACAAAATTTTCTTTAACAAGTGAAAAAAATTATTTATGTCAAATAATTTTTCTTGAATTTGTCGAAAAATATTTACTTATTTTTGTCATATCGGCATGATGCCAGCGTTTGTAATACTATTTAGTTAAAATTTTCTAAAATTAACCCAAAGTTTTCTTCCTAGTGGGTTCACTGTTTTTTCAGTGTACGAAGGTTTACGTTTTTGACGTATGGTAAAATACGTCGTAAATGTATGTCAAATACCTTACAGTTTACGACAGATCATCTCTGAAGAGGGCATTAAATTTTCCTGTTTCCACCAAGGCTTTGTGGTAATCTCAAAATGTGGAGTATAATTTAGTTATATTTTCCCACGAGGTATTTCATTCTTCCTATAAAACAGTTTACTTTTTTTTGGTGTATACTTTTTGAAGGTAAATAATAATTTGTTTCTCCTACCACAAAAAATTTTTTCTGATTGAATCACGAATTTAATTGACACGAAAATTATATGTAGTATCAATCACAGTTTTAATTGGGCATAAGAACTATTTGATAAAAAGTTAATAGATTTGATTTGATAATTTAAATTAATTTTTTAATTGAATCAATTAAAAATTTAATAGATTTTGATTGCAAAAATCAATTGATTCAATTGATTAGTTAGATAAACTTCAATCCAATTTTCAATAACCTTCTTAATAAAAACAGATAAACAATTAATTAAGTTTTGCAATCGACATCGACTATATTTTATAATTAAATTGTTAATTGGAACAATTAATTGTTTAATAAAAACGAAAATTTTCATTCATTATACCCTAAACCACATAGTGGTCAGGATATAATAACTTTGATCTGCCAAAAAATGTGCCTACCAGAAATATTGACTTTAGACCCCATAAAATATATACCGATCGACTCAGCGTCATATATATAGGGTCAATCTGACCCCATTTATCGAAATCGGGCGATACATATATATGGGAGCTATTTCTAAATTTGATCCGATATATATATATATATATATATATAAACCAAGCGCTAGATCGACTCAGGAGGTGACGCTATATATTTATATATATATATATATATATATATATATATATATATATATATATATATATATATATATATATATATATATATATATATATATATATATATATATATATATATATATATATATATATATATATATATATATATATATATATATATATATATATATATATATATATATATATATATATATATATATATATATATATATATATATATATATATATATATATATATATATATCCCTTTCCGACCGTGTACGCACAATTGTGCGGGTAACTTTAAGTCTCTATAATTTCTTTAATATATGACGTACTGCGATAAGAGCGGCAAAAAAATAATTGTGTATGCTCTCTCTTTGTCTAAGAATGTGAAGAACCGTTATAAATATTTGCTTTTCATATTAATTTTGTAGTTTCAGCAGTGTACTTTGCGCATTTGTAAAAATGAGTGGAAGACGTAAGTTTGCAAATAAATATATTAAAATTATTTAAATTGTGGAATATTTCATCAAATAAGTGTTTTCAATAAGAAAACATTTTAAATATTGTATGCAAACAGTAACTTCTTGATTATTTTGTGTTTTTTGATATTTTTACGTCCGGACTTTTACCGGAATTTACCGGACTGCAACAATTGTACGTATCCTGAAAAAACAGGATACAGGATCAAACTGAACAAACTTAATAATTTAAAATGTTCTATGTACATAAATAACAGAATTCAAAAATTTAGGAAAATCTATCACGTGGATCGGCTATAGGTCGGAAAGGGATATATATATATATATATATATATATATATATATATATATATATATATATATATATATATATATATATATATATATATATATATATATATATATATATATATATATATATATATATATATATATATATATATATATATATATATATATATATATATGTGTGTGTGTGTGTGTGTGTGTGTGTGTGAGAATCGCCCGATTTTGAGAAATTTGGTCATAAAACCCTTATTTATCAACCGGTCCTATAATGTTCTATAGTACTGATTATATGTGCAAAATATCATCGAAATCGCTTCAGATTTAGATATAGCTCCCATATATATGTAGCGCCCAATTTTCAAAAATTTGCCCCTTTTAATCTCATTTTCGACCAAAGTGGCCAATGTTGCTCAAATTTCAAATGTACATGTATGAACTGATCGTATTATTGTAATTCTTATATAAATCTATTATCCTATTTTCAGAAATTTGGCTAATTGAGCGATTTCATCTTTTTTTAATAATGGACTCAATATTAGTGGCATACTAACTCTGCAGGTTCAGAATCAACTATAGCTCCTATCAGACATTCCTGTTCAGATTGTGATAAAACTCCCATGTACCCCTTAATGTTCTTAAATGTGGAAATGCGGGTTTTCCCCAAACCTATACCATTGATACCCCACAAACAATGTTTACTAATTCAGTAGGGGTGGTTTAGGGTATAATATAGTCGGCCTCGCCCGACTTTCAGCTTTACTCACTTGTTTTCTTAACTAAATTTGTGTTCTTAGTTTTATTAACAAAAAATAATTATATAAATTATTTTTTTAATTAAAGACGTAACTATTTTCAATCATTTTCTTAATTGACTATGTGTTTCTATTTTGATTAAAACATTAATTGTATCAATTAATTTTTTAATTAAAAATTTTCATTCATTGACCTAAATGACATAAAAGTTAACGTAAACTTTAAACCTACTATTACCATACAAATTCCTTCGATACACTGAGAGTAATTTGTTATGAATGTGGGCATTAATGTTTCTAGTTTGAGTAAAAAGTTAATTGTATCAATTAAGTTTTTAATTGAAAGAGAGTCAGATTAAATAAACTTTTTAATTGGAAATTTTTTTTCTGTGTTGTATAAGAAAATTTCATATTTTGAAGAAAAAAATTGGAATTAAAAATTATTGAAATTAAAATGATTTTAGCGCTGTACGAAGTTCAAGCCATAGAAATAAAATTTTGACAAAATTTTCTATAGAAAAAAATTTTTGACAAAATTTCCTATAGAAATAAAATTTTAACAAAATTTCCGATAGTAAAAAAAATGTTGACAAAATTTTCTATAGAAATAAAATTTTGACAAAATTTTCTTTAGAACAAAAATTTTCTGTAGAAATAAAATTTTGACAAAATTTTCTATAGAAATAAAATTTTGAGAAATTTTTCTACAGAAATAAAATTTTGACAAAATTTCCTATAGAAATAAAATTTTGAAAAAAAATCTATAGGAATAAGCTGTTGGACAAAATTTTCTATAGAAATAAAATGTTGACAACATTTTCTATAGAAATAAAATTTTGATAAAATTTTCTATAGCAATAAAGTTTTGACAAAAATTTCTATAGAAATAAAATTTTGACAAAATTTTCTATAGAAAAAAATTTTTGACAACATTTTCTATAGAAATAAAATTTTGACAAAATCTTCTATAGAAATTAAATTTTGACAAAATTTTCTATGGAAATTAAATTTTGACAAAATTTTCTATGGAAATTAAATTTTACAAAATTTTCTATAGAAATAAAATTTTGACAAAATTTTCTATAGAAATAAAATTTAAGCAAAATTTTCTATAGAAATAAAATTTTGACAACATTTTCTATAGAAATAAAATTTTGACAACATTTTCTATAGAATTGAAATTTTGACAACATTTTCTATAGAAACAAAATTTTGACAACATTTTATATAGAACGAAAATCTTGACAAAATTTTCTATAGAAATAAAATTTTGACAAAATTTTCTATAGAAATACAATTTTGACAAAATTTTCTATAGAAATAAAATTTTGGCAAAATTTTTTATAGCAATAAAATTTTGACATTTTCTATAGAAATAACATTTTGACAACATTTTCTATAGAAATAAAATTTTGACAACTTTTTCTATAGAAATAAAATTTTGACAAAATTTTCTTTATAACAAAATTTTTCTGTAGAAATAAAATGTTGACAAAATTTTCTATAGAAATAAAATTTTGAGAAATTTTTCTACAGAAATAAAATTTTGACAAAATTTGCTATAGAAATAAAATGTTGAAAAAAAAATTATTTGGGAATAAACTGTTGGACAAAATTTTCTATAGAAATAAAATGTTGACAACATTTTCTATAGAAATAAAATTTTGACAAAATCTATAGAAATAAAATTTTGACAAAATCTATAGAAATTAAATTTTGACAAAATTTTCTATGGAAATTAAATTTTGACAAAATTTTCTATGGAAATTAAATTTTACAAAATTTTCTATAGAAATAAAATTTTGACAAAATTTCTTAAAGAAATAAAATGTTGACAACATTTTCTATAGAAATAAAATTTTGGCAAAATTTTTTGGGAGCCACCGTAGTGCAATGGTTAGCATGCCCGCCTTGCATACACAAGGTCGTGGGTTCGATTCCTGCTTCGACCGAACACCAAAAAGTTTTTCAGCGGTGGATTATCCCACCTCAGTAATGCTGGTTACATTTCTGAGGGTTTCAAAGCTTCTCTAAGTGGTTTCACTCCAATGTGGAACGTTCGGACTCGGCTATAAAAAGGAGGTCCCTTGTCATTGAGGTTAATATGGAATCGGGCAGCACTCAGTGATAAGAGAGAAGTTCACCAATGTAGTATCACAATGGACTGAATAGTCTAAGTGAGCCTGAAACATCGGGCTACCACCTAACCTAACCTAACCTTTATAGAAATAAAATTTTGACAACATTTTCTATAGAAACAAAATTTTGACAATATTTGCTATAGAAATAAAATTTTCTATAGAAATAAAATTTTGACAACATTTTCTATAGAAATAAAATTTTGACAAAATTTTCTAAAGAAATAAAATATCAAACATCAACCTACGTACGAACCGGACCACCGTGTCTTTGACGGATTTAATTTTTTCTTGTCGCTTTGGGAAACCATGCATAAAATCATTGTATAATTGCGTTGCTGCTATTGAACTCTATTAGAAATGCTTTAATTTACACATACAAAGTCCTCTTTTTTACGTTAGCATTTAGGCGTGGAAATAATTATGTATAAATGTAACAAAAAAAAATCAACAACAATCACGAAACCAATGAAACGGTAAAATAGTGTAATTTTTATATCTGTTGAACAACTTAACAGATGTAATATGGCTGGCTTTTATTATCCCCTTACCCCTTGCACAGGCGAGAGAGAAATTGTTTTTCGCATTGTTTACAAACATGTCGTTCGTTGTTCTATTTTTGCACGCAATTACATAAACAATTGTGATCTTGTGCGGTTTTACCTTTAGAGGGGCGTGCTTAATATTTATGTTTATGAATGCAATTAGCGTTGATGTCTTTTTGTTGCTATGGTTTTATTAATTACAAAATTTCATTTGGTATTATTTCATTCAATTTGTATTGCCTGTGTGGTGATTCACGTGATTCTTTGTTGTTGCGAGAAAAATCGTAAGAACAAATGCATTAGTAAATTTCTTTATTAGCATCTTTTTTAAATAATTCGTCTCCAAAGTAAAAACAGCTGATTATAATTGTCAAAGACCAGCTGTTTTTAATATGTTATCAACAGCATTCGCTTCACCGAAAACAAATCTCACCAAAATAATTCCGATTACCTCGAAGAGTCCCTGAATCCTGACTGAGAGATTTTGTTGGTGGTTCTTGGATATTGGAAACCCAGAACAGAAACCAAAGCCACAAATACGTGATATGACAATTGGTGGCGAAGGGAATTAGTGTAGAACTATACGTAATGGACTTAGCCCCCAAATTCCTCTTTCGGGCCATAACACAGCACACCCAACGTCATGAGACCAACAGTAGGTGAAATTAGTAGAAACAAAGTGCATAGAAGCCATGTGGGTGGATTTCGCAATATACACACGGACGAAAAAGACTGTTTTTCATATGTTTGGGTATAAACATTATATGTTTGGAACTCAAATTTTTAAACACAATATTTTTGAGTGCAAACATATAATGTTCATAAACTAGCATAATATGTTTGGGACATATACGTTAATATGTTAGAACATATTATGTTTGGGACATAAATGTTTGTAAATATAATATGCTTGGTTTCAAACATATATTAATTTAGAAATAGCCCATAAACATATATGTGTTTACAAAGAGAGACAAAGTGTATGCTGGAAGTAAAATAATATATAATAATATAAATATATACACAAAGAAAATTTCATTAAATATAGGAAAAATACTACGTGTGAATATAAACAAGTATAAATTTACATATTATCAGTAAACATATATATGTTGTGATATAAGACTTCGCCAAAAAATGTATATGCTTAAGTAAAATATTAAAATGAGTATTCGGAGAGAAAATTCATTCGGAACCAAGATAAAATATATTTGAAAAAAGGAGCATGAGTTTTGTTTATCATTTTCGCATTACGGGCACAATTTTTTTGTTTCGTCAAAACAAATCGGAACGTAGGACGAGTAAGTCAAAATATTCATACAAAGGTAATTAAAGGGATCTTCATAAAAACTAACGAAAGGGCACTATACACTGAAAAAAAAGTATGTCCGGTTCCAAAGATTGTGTCTCCACTTTAACAATTTTGGTATTGATTCCGAACCAAAGAAGCGGAGAATACAAGTAAGGATGTTTTTAAGACACAATTCTCTTTTAAATGGGGTTTTGTGTACTTGACTCTACGAAGCACATTTCAATTTTTCGCTTTTTCAGCTTTTTTTCATATGCTATAAAATGTCCGTTAAAAACAAGACTTCCAGTAGAAATTATGCTATGTTTCAAGTAAAAAATGTCTTTAAAATAAAGTATTGAAAAACATATCCTATTTTTTAATGATTTTTGCCTTGCAGTCAAGATGCAAAAATGCAACAAATTTAAAGACAGTTTCATTAATTTTAAAGAATTTTTCTGAATTATTAAAGTCAAGTTGACCTTAGTCCAAAAATTTGTTCTTTCATGTCATGATACCCATTTTTAAGTCAAATCACTTAATTATAACGACAACACGACTTCATTGAAAGTATCGACCTTTGAACATGGAAAAAAACTTTATATTAGAGAAATGCGTCTTCTAAGCTAAGCAAAAGTTGTATTCTTATTTTAAGGACATGAACTCTTTGGCCTCACGACAATATTTTTTCAGTGCACTCTTTTTAGAGTTGTGAAAGTAAAATGAAAACAGGGCGAAACAGTGAAAAATTAAACAGTAAGATCTATAAAAACAAAGATTAGTTCCTCTTTATTTTTTCGAAAATAAAAGCGGGCATTGAGTTCGAGTTTTGCCGAACTCAATTATTATTTCTCATTTTAGCGGCAAAACCAGAATAACATTACAACTTTTTCCGGTAAATTGTATTATAACATGGTGGGGAAAGATCCAAAGCAACAATTGAATAAGTTTATTTTCTTTAAAAGAAATTATTAAAGAAAAGTAAAAGGGTAAACATTGCCATTTTAACGCGATAATGCCAATTTATACCGGCCTTAAGAATTAAATTAAGTACAAAATTATTCGTTAATAAAAATTCATATTTATTTGTATTTCTAAATTAATGGTGTAACATGCTAGCAAACAATTGTTCACACCAAAATAAATGTATGTGCTTTTGTAAAATTACTGTTTAGAATTTAAATATAATGTGCTTTTGAATAGTTATTGTTAACCTTAGGTTAGGTTAGGTTAGGTTATGTGGCAGTCCGATGTATCAGGTTCACTTAGACTATTCAGTCCATTGTCATACCACAGTGGTGAACTTCTCTCTTATCACTGAGTGCTGCCCGATTCCATGTTAAGCTCAATGACAAGGGACCTCCTTTTTATAGCCGAGTCCGAACGGCGTTCCACATTCCAGTGAAACCACTTAGATAAGCTTTGAAACCCTCAGAAATGTCACCAGCATTACTGAGGTGGGATAATCCACCGCTGAAAAAATTCTTGGTGTTCGGTCGAAGCAGGAATCGAACCCACGACCTTGTGTATGCAAGGCGGGCATGCTAACCATTGCACCACGGTGGATTAACCTTAGGATTCGATGGAAAAATATTTTTATATACTCGAATTCACGTTCTTTTTTGTAAGAGTTTTTGAATTACTTCGAAAATTTTAAACTTGTATACAAAAACCTTTATTTGTTACACAATTTTTATTTTTGCAATAAAAGAATATTTGATTTTAACTCAGTCCATTTCGTTTATATCAAGCATTTTTCTTTTCTGACTTTAAGTGTTTTATAAAACACACTTTACAATTTCGTAGTAAAAATTTAATATAATAGTATGTAATGCTGAACACCTTTCCGGGAACTTCCGAACGAATCTGGAATATATGTTAAAAAATATATCGTCATATGAAATCAAAAAAGGCGTAAGTTACAAAAAATTCTAAATCGACTTTTTGATTGATTACTATGCACCGCATCAAAATACACGGACCTGCTAAGTTTTACAGTCATACGACTAAAACCGGCGATTTTATTAACAAAATTCTAAAAGCCGTAACTGCAAGCGCAAACATTTCATAAACCAAACAGGTAACTTACGCCTTAAAAAAAAAAACTAACGCAATAGAAGAAATAGAATAGAAAAGAAACAAACAAGAGAAGAGAGGCATTCAATGGGTTTTTAAAAAACAGTTAGGTTTTGTTTTGTTGTTTTTGTAATTAGAGATCTTTCTGTTTTGTTATTTTTGCATTTTTGGTAAGCAGTTTGTCTTTCTTTCATTGTGTTTCTAAGAAAACATACTTCTTAAAGCAAGCAATTCATCAAAGTTAAATAAAAAAATCTCGATTAAAGTGCATTTATTAAAAATGAATATTGAAAAAAATTTAAATATGTCAGTAAAGAAAAAAAAAAACAAATCAAAGACATTTAAATGCTAATGACCGAATGACTGGTAAAATGTATACAAGCCTCAATAAAGGAATTGTGTGTGTAAAAAATCCTCGAATAATGGGGATAAGATGTCAGTCTAAATTTTGTGAAAAGAGCTCATTGCGTCATTGCTCCCACTTTGCTGAAAATATACGCCAACAAATATTTGATCGATTTTGGAATATGACCTGGGGAGAAAAAAAAGTGTATGTAAGAAGTCACGTGGTCGTTTCTGAAAAAGCACGAAATAGGAACATTTTTTCAAGGCGATCGCTGTCCAAATGTTACTATTTGCAAGCTAAGGCAACTCGTATCCAAGTTTGCCAGAAAATGTTTACTTCAACTCTTGGAATAACTGAAAAAACTGTACGAAATTGGGTAGATGAAATCTTTTTAAATAAGGAACAGCCGGATAAAGTTATTCCGAGAAGAAAGACCTCGATTAAAGATAAAAAATACGAGAAGCGTCATAACTTTTTAAAAAATTGGTTAAATGATATTCCGAAGCTTGAATCCCATTACCGAAGACAGTATACCAAAAAACTTTATTTGCAAACAGATTTTAAATCATTCAGCCAAATTTATAAATTATATTGTGAAGAATGCATTAAAAATAGCGATGATGAAGTTTCAGCAGTATCGTATCCCAAGTTTATGCTTATAATAAAAGAACAAAATATTTCATTATTTAAACCAAGGAATGACATGTGTGATACTTGTGTATCATATGAGGCAAGAAACATAACTGAGGATCAATATATCAGTCATAGATCAGAAGTTGATGCCATGCGAGAAGAAAAAGCAAACGATGTCGAAAATGCAAAGTCTGGAATTGTCTTATTATTATGCATGGATATGCAAGCCGTAAAATTGATTCCTCAAACAAACGCAAGTGCTTCATATTATAAAATGAAACTGCAAGTACATAACTTCACTATTTATAATATCATTAGCCATGAATCTGACAATTATATCTGGGATGAATCTGAAGGGAATCTGGTAGCGTCTACTTTCACAACATGCATTATAAAACACTTAAAAAATTGTATACTTCAGTCACCAGATATTAACCATATTATAATATATTCGGATGGCTGCTTTTATCAAAACCGTAATGTCATATTGTCGAACGCATTAATATCCTTGTGTATTAACAAAAACATAATAATTGAGCACAAATATTTAATAATTGGACACACCCAAATGGAATGTGATTCAACTCATTCGTTAATCCAAAGAAAAATAAACAATAAGAAAATTAATCTACCTTCTCAATTCGTTGAATTTGTTAACGATTCCCGTAAATATCCATTTCCACTCAACACCCATCATCTTACTCATTCATATTTTCTGGATTATGATTCTCTTCCTAAGCTTTACTCCTCCACCGTGGTGCAATGGTTAGCATGCCCGCCTTGCATAGACAAGGTCGTGGGTTCGATTCCTGCTACGACCGAACACCAAAAAGTTTTTCAGCGGTGGATTATCCCACCTCAGTAATGCTGGTGACATTTCTGAGGGTTTCAAAGCTTCTCTAAGTGGTTTCACTGCAATGTGGAACGCCGTTCGGACTCGGCTATAAAAAGGAGGTCCCTTGTCATTGAGCTTAACATGGAATCGGGCAGCACTCAGTGATAAGAGAGAAGTTCACCACTGTGGTATCACAATGGACTGAATAGTGTAAGTGAGCCTGATACATCGGGCTGCCACATAACCTAACCTAACCTAACCTAACCTTTACTCCTCCATTCGTCCAGGTAAAATTGTGATAATACATATTTATGACCTGTAAATACTATCAAAAATATTTTGCAGGAAAAATTGCTGGAGATCCCACCGTTAACATGATTCGAGCATTGGGATACGATACGTCTGGAACTATTTACTTTAAAACAAACATTAAAGAGGAATATGCAATTCTTCCAAACCGAAAAGCAAAAGATACTCATGACAACCAACCTTCTCCATTACATTCTCAGAGAATAAAAATTTCTAAAAAAAAGTGGGAACATTTCCAGGATCTTAAATCCTTCATACCAGAAGATTGCCATGATTTTTATACAAATTTTCCCTATCAAAATTAGCAATAAAACAGTATCCTATACTACATTATATTTTTTATCTATTTATGATATGAAATCTTTTTACTGAAAATGTTTTTTTTTTGCTGAATTACTTTTTATGTTTTGTTTACTATAAGTATGTTAATAAAAACATTTATAGTGGATCTATTTAATGAAGAACATAGTAAAACATTTCCTAAATCGTAGCAAAATTTTTTTATTGTAACTTACGCCCTTTTGGGTTTCAGAAAATCTAATCCTCATAAGGCGTAAGTTTCATAGCTCTGTATATAATACAAAAAATTAAAATTTTTCTTCAAATACTAATTCGATAGTAACAACTTAGCTTAACCTAAAAAAAAATTTTAAACAATTTGGTCTATTATCCATTTTAGGAAGTTTTTTGTTTCTCCTGTAAAATTTTTGCAATGTAAGTTACGCCTTTTTTGATTTCATATGACGATATTTAAAAAAAATGGTGTTGGTCGAAGCAGGGATCGAACCCAGGGATCGAAGGGCGGACGACCAACCACTGCTCCACGCTGCCAACAAATGTATGTTTAACAATATTATGTTGTTAAACAATGTTATGTTTGCATCGGCTCGTGGGCGCCGCAAGCTATGCTATATAAATATAACTTATAACGACAATTATCTCTTGATGACCATAACAGCTACGTAGCCCAGTGGTTAGTGTGCTGGCTTACAAACTGTGTGGTCCGCTGTTCGAATCCCCGTCCGGCAAAAGGTAAAATTGAAAAAAAAATTATAAAATTTAATAATTTCTTCTACAATGTTTGTATTACAGAAAAAGGTGCTAAGAACTAAAAAAACTCATGGAAGTGAAAAAAAATGTGAGGCAATATACAATTAGGCAGAAAAAAATTTTGAGCACAATATTCTTTGGGAGAAAATTCTTCTCAGCATATAATATTTTTGGGTCCAAAATGCCTCCAAACATATTATATGTTCACATAATAACATATAGTTTTTTGGAAGACAACATTATTGAATTTGGATGGAAAAATACAAAATGTTTGGAACTTAGACTACCCAAACATATTATATTGTTTAGACCAATATGCTTTCAAACATATTATATATTGGAAGAAATCAAAAATATAAATGTTTGGGCAATACCCAAAAATTTATATGCTTGAAGCCAAATATGTTTGGGAGTATATGTTACAGAAGCGATTTTTTTGAGGGTGCATTATGTAATAATCGCTCAATGAAGCGACGAAATTACTGTGGATTTCGTACTGACTATAATCAGTACAAGTACATGATAACCGTGCATCTGAAGTTTAGAACACATTTGTGATTCTTGGAATCGCTGCCTAGTTCATTTTCTACCACCGCTAGGAGGACTAGACGATCTACATTCTGGATCATCTCGGTAACACAGAATGCAGGCAAATTGGGATATATGTAAAAGAAAATATCGCAAAATAGAAGTGGAAAGTAAGACAAGTAATAGGTTAGTTGCGTGTCAGTTACTCTGTAATTTGGCTCTATATTTTAAACTAACTTAATACAACATTTACACTGGGTACGAAATCGAACCATCCAAGGCTCTGAGCCCCAACGGAATTTCTATGCTAATGCTAAATCATCTGGAAATACTGGGAGTTGAGTACGTAACTCTCTGTATACCCGATGTCTGGAAAATGGGTAGGGTGATTTCACTACTGAAGCTAGACGAAAACTCGAGCAAGTGTGAATCATAGAAACCGATTTCCCTTCTCTCGCTAGTAGCCAAGGCACTTGAGGTCTTGTGGAGAATTTTCCAGTTGCCAACGATTAACATGTATACCGTAAAGTACATAGCACCTCAACAGCTATGGATGCCATTTCAGCATATATAAATAGAGGAGCCAATCAGTCCGTGCCAGAGGACGGATCTAGAGGCGCTTGACCTATCGAGGACATTCGATTCAGTCAACCATGCCAGACTATTTGAGGACATTGGGAAAACGTATGTATCTACTGGCATGAAACAAGCGTTGGTTTCTAATTATCTTTGTGGCGCTTGACCTATCGAGAACATTCGATAATGTCAACCATGCCAGACTATTCGAGAACACGTCCATACCGGCATGAACCAAGCGTTGGGTACTGAATTATCCGTGCGGCCACCAGTCGTATGTGGAATTTAGGGATAAAAAGTCCAGACCCTGTAGAATGAAACAGTAAGTTCCCCAAGGTTTGGTGATACCTCAGGCACTGTTTAACCTCTACCTATCCTCTATTCCACTACCTCCTGGGTAGTGGGGCAAAATCGCAAAAAATGGAGATTAATTAAACTACTTATCCGATTTTGAAAATTCTTTCACTGTTATAATGCTACGTTATCACTGAGTGACATAGGCTACACATCTTTTGGAAAAAAGGGCGGTATCACTCCCACTATTAAAAATAACTCTAGCGGCCATAGTAATGGACCGATTGTCATGAAACTTTCCCAATGTTGTACTGATAATCTGGTAATAGTCTTTGGCTATACCTGGTTATGATTGGGCGTGGCACCTCCCAATCATAACCACTGTTGTTGAGATTTGGTATATATGTTGATCGTACAATATGAATTATTAATATTCTAACGCCAAGTGACCCCATTCATATTTAAATATCCAAGAATATTTTGAAAATAGCCAAAATTTAGACACATTTTAAAATATTTTTTTCAAAATATTTATATTCATTTTTTGTTTACACAATTTTTGTAGAACAACGTTAAATTTACCTGAGGTTGAAGATTCCATAGTGAAAATATTACTTTTGGCTTGCGAAGTTCCATATATTATCTCCGAAATATATCGAATTTCAAAAGAAACACTACTTTGCGCGAATAGCTCAAAAATTATTTAACTTTAACACAATGCAGCTTGACAAGTAAGCAACATATGCACTGAAAAAAATATTGTCGTGAGGTCAAAGATTTCATGTCTTTAAAATACGAATACAAATTTTGCTTAGCATAGAAGACGCATTTCTCTAAAATAAAGTTATTTTCCTTGTCCAAAAGTCGATAAACTTTTCAATGAAGTCGTATTGTCCTTATAATTAAGTGATTTGATTTAAAAATGGATATCTTAACAAGAAAGAAAAAATTTGTAGGCTAAGGTCAACTTGACTTTAATAATTCAGAAAAATTCATTAAATTTGTTGTATTTTTGCATCTTGACTACAAAGCAAAAAATCGTTCAAATATAGGACATGTTTTTCAAAACTTTATTTTAAAGAAGTTTTTTACTTCAAACATAGCATAATTTCTACTGGAAGTCGAGTCCTAATTTGGAAAATAAAGTTGCCGTTAACTCGTTTTTAAAGGACTTTGATAGCATATGAAGAAAAAAGCTGAGAAAGCGAAAAATTAAAATTTGCTTCCTAGAAGCAAGTACACAAAACCTAAATTTAAAAGAGAATTGTGTCTTAAAAGTATCCTTACTTGTATTCTCCGCTTCTTTGGCTCGGAATCAATACCAATTTTTTTTAAGTAAAGACAAAATCTTTGGAACCGAGTATGCTTTTTTTTCAGTGTGACATTGAAATTTTCAGTAGTGATGTAGAATTTTATATACTTTAATCGGATACTAAGTATATTTCAAAAAACAAAAATTTCATTTTTCAATTAATCTCCATTTTTTGCGATTTTGCCCCTCTGTGCGGCGTCGAGATTGTCTACCTTGCAGCCAATTCGCTGCTAGTAATTTGAGGATATCTGCCACTAAATCCTCAGCCCCCTATTCACCACATGAACGGCAGAAGATCGCAGGCAGATGAATGTACAGTCGACTCCGCTTTAGCGCAATGCGCTTTACTGAAAAACCTCGGATAACTGAAATCGATCGCATTCCCCAGTTGTTTTTTCTGTCCATTTAATTTAAATTACTCCGCTTTAGTGAAACTCCGCTTAACTGAAAAAATCGGATTACTGAAAAGTTTTTTGTGTTCAAATGAGTTTCGTCACATTAGTATGACTTCGCTTTACTGAAAATGCCACATTCTCGCTATTGAGAGAGAGTACATTTTCTTTTCCGTATTGAGAACGCTTTATTTCAAGTGAAGATGGCACTTTCAAAACAGTTTAAATCACTCTGTAAATAAAATCAACTGAAAGGTAAAATTGTAGATGGCACACACACGGAATCAAACACCATGTTTTTATTATTTTATGTACATAGCATTGGTCATAAGTTCGGTTAACTGAAATTGAGTGGATTTTTTTCCAGTTATACGGAGTCCGCTTTACTGAAACTTTTTCAGTTATCCGAAGTTCGCATTACTGGAAGTTTTTTTCAGTTATCCGTAGTCCGCTTTAGCAAAAACTTCGGATAACTGAAATTAAATGGCTGCATTTTTAACGTTTCAGTAAAGCGGAGTCGACTGTATGAGTCGATGGCGAAGCAATTCCGACTGTAAATTACCCAAGGTTCTTGTGGTCTCATTCGACGGCCTTTTCAGGTTGCTTACCCATGCCACTGCAATTTGTGACAAGCTCCGCGGTAGTCCTCGAGTCACTTGCCGGTAGCACTTGGGGTGCGCGCAAAGAAACGTTGTTTACTACACTGAAAAAAAAGCATACTCGGTTCCAAAGATTTTGTCTTTACTTTAAAAAATTTGGTATTGATTCCGAGCCAAAGAAGCGGAGAATACAAGTAAGGATACTTTTAAGACACAATTCTCTTTTAAATTTAGGTTTTGTGTACTTGCTTCTAGGAAGCAAATTTCAATTTTTCGCTTTCTCAGCTTCTTTTCTTCATATGCTATCAAAGTCCTTTAAAAACGAGTTAACGGCAACTTTATTTTCTAAATTAGGACTCGACTTCCAGTAGAAATTATGCTATGTTTGAAGTAAAAAACTTCTTTAAAATAAAGTTTTGAAAAACATGTCCTATATTTTAACGATTTTTTGCTTTGTAGTCAAGATGCAAAAAGACAACAAATTTAACCCAGATATGCCGACCTACTACATGTAGTACACCTGTTATGTTCAGGTTTCTGCGTTTACAGTGCTTTACATTTTTTAATCTACTTGTTGGTGTGCTACAGAATATAACGGCCCGTCGGCATATCTGGGTTAAAGACAATTTCATTAAATTTAAAGATTTTTTCTGAATTATTAAAGTCAAGTTGACCTTAGCCTATAAATTTTTTCTTTCATGTTAAGATACCCATTCTTAAGTCAAATCAGTTAATTGTAAGGACAATACGCCTTCATTGAAAAGTTTATCGACTTTTGGACAAGGAAAATAACTTTATTTTAGAAAAATGCGTCTTCTGTGCTAAACAAAATTTGTATTCGTATTTTAAAGACATGAAATCTTTGACCTCACGACAATATTTTTTTCAGTGTACCTGTAAGGTAATTGGCTGGTCAGTGGTAAACTATGCAGTGCCAGTGTGGCCACATCGGACAAGTGATACGCAGTGGAATAACATACAGAACTGCCAGAAAGCTGCCCTTAGAACTGAGACAGGATACCTCCGCAGCACACCACTGGATCACCTCTATGTTGAGACCAATATCCTACCAGTGCGTGGACATAACTATATGATGTGAAAGGTGTATCTCCTGTCTTATTATAGCAGTAACTCACCCCCATTTTATGGATAGGCAACCACCACCCAGGAATGTGAGGATTGATTTACATACATTATCTAGAGCGCGAGATCCAGCGCTACAAAAGATTTTAAAGACCAGGCAGCCTAGTCTTTAAAATCTGGTCAACCGTCGAACTGAACGGACGTGTTTTCTAATAGCGGAGTATTTCATCGTAATAAGTACTTATTACGAATTTCACGTGTGGTGGAAATAATAAACCACCATGCAGCGAAATTCAAAGTCATCCACTGGGTTGCTAACTTCAGGGCCCAGTGGACGGATAACGACTGAAGTTATAAATTTGGGCACCGACCAAGAGTCAGGCCCAATTAGTCGACCTGTAGACGGGTCGACTGGCGGTGACACTTTGGCAAGTCGAACCTTTTCTAAGGTGACATCAAAAGGAGGCAATCCCTCTCGAAAGAGATTCGAGGAACGAAGAAATGCTTTGTTTATCCTAAAGAAATTAGGATCAGTCGACCCAAGCACGTTGTCGGCTAAGCTAAGCGATTCCTTAAAATGGGCTCAAGGAATTCTTGAAGCTGGAAAAAGGGACGATCACCGGATGAGCTACCATCCTCTAAACGGGATCAAAGATCGTTTGCCTCAGTTGCAAAAGACAGCCTTGTGATGGCTATTATTAATAAAGGAGCATTGGACGGTATGATTCCAAGGCAAAAATGGGGGGAAATTGAGAACGCGATGTCTGGTGTCTACTCAGAGGTGCGAAAAAAGTTTCCCGGACCAAGTCCTCGACGGCAAGATGCTGGATGGTATCAAGGACGATATAAGTTAATAGCTTTTGCGAACCAGAGGTCTATTGATTGCTTTAAAGCTGCATTGATGCTAATTGGTGAAGTTTGAGAAGGAGCCGCTTTGGAGTTAGTCGATAAAAAAGACATACCGGCTAAACCTAGAGCACATGCATGGATACCGGCAAACCCTCCTGATCCTGAGTCAATACTAGAGAGACTAAAAGAATGTAACCCAGATCTTCCAACCGCCGATTGGAAGGTTGGTCGTTTGGATGAGGTGGATGGACCAAGACGACATGCGGTGTTTATATTAAACATAGAGTCGCTGCCACATTTAGCCCAGACCCAAGGACACGTAAGTTATGGCTTTCATGATATCCATATGAAGGTATACAAAAGCGATCAGCCAAAGGATTCCGTAACGGACAAGCCTCCGGTAGAGTCAGCAGTGAAAAAATCTCCTAGCGAAGCACAAGGAGACATAAAACCTGCAGACTATGTCGAAAATCATATGCGGGAAGTTTCTACAGGCTCAAACCTCACCAAAGCTGAACCGCGGATTGTTGCGAGAGTCACTGAGATCTGTGAAGAGGAAGCCCTTGATGACTCAATTGAAGCGGCTGATGTGACGGTGGTTGAAAATTTGGATGGTTCTACGGTTCCTCCAGATAAATCTTCACCATTGTAAGGCCGCTTGTGCTGTCTTAAAAGTTCTCCTGATGAAAGGAGACATAGATATAGTTCTTATTCAAGAACCATACATATGTAAGAACAAGATCTGTGAATTAAGCACTCCGGGTTTCAAACTTTTGCATAATACCGGTAACGATATAAATCGAGCATGTACAATTGCTAAAAACGAACTAAACTTGTTTCTGCTTCCTTCATTGAGCAATGCAGGCACTGTCGTAGCCAGTCTAGAGATATCCACATGCAAATATTGGGTATCTTCGGTCTACATGGGACATGATAGGGAGATGCCACCCTGTGCCGTTAAGACTTTAGTTGAGGAGTCACTAAAAACAAAGACAAAACTCATTATGGGATGCGATGCAAATGCACATCATAGTATTTGGGGAAGTAGTGATACTAATGCAAGGGGAGAGTCGCTAATAGAGTTTATTTTGCGTACTAACCTGGTAGTTTGCAATAAGGGAGATGCACCAACCTTCGTCACCAGGAACAGACAAGAGGTTTTGGACGTCACGTTGACCTCTCCGGAACTGAATGATAAGATATCTGAGTGGCAAGTTTTGAGGGAACATAGCTTCTCAGATCATTGCTACATCAGTTTCAGATTGGCTGTTCGTACTTCAAAGACCATATTTCCGCCAAATATTAGGAAAGCTGATTGGAATAGGTATAGGGAATCGTTCAATTTGATGATACCGGAAATGCCGGAGACAAATATGAGCACTGTGCAAGCTATCGAACACGCAGTGGAGCGGATTACTAAGGCCTTCAACATTTCACTGAAAGCTGCTTGCCCTAGAGGACTTGTTTAGATAAAGTTCAGCGTATGGCGAGCTTATGTATCTCAGGCGCATTTAGTAAGACAGGAACAGACTCCCTTAATGTCATGCTACATCTATTGCCTTTAGACATTTTGGCCAAACAGTCAGCTGCAACAACGGCTGTGCGGTTGCGCGAACTATCGCTGTGGTCGGAAAAAATGTACGGTCATAGTTCGGTCCTCAAAGTAATGCCAGATGTGCCTAACGTAGTGGATTACACCCTGGCAAAACCACTTTTAGACAAAAAGTTTGAAACTCTAATTCCCAAAAGTGAGGCGTGGTGTACACAGACCCCGGGGAATAAAAGATATATAGATTTCTATACTGATGGCTCCAAATTGAATGAACAAGTGGGGTTCGGAGTATATTCTAAAGATCTGGAAATTCGAATAGCGAAAAGATTACCTAATCACTGTAGTATTTTTCCGGCTGAAATATTGGCAATAAGAGAGGTGTTGAATATATACTCAGACAGTCAACCTGCAATAAAATCCTTGGACTCGGTGTTCCTTAACTCGAAAACGGCCATAGACTGCCGCAAATCTCTCAACGAGATGGCTGAGCAGTACAATATTCACCTAATATGGGTGCCTGGCCATAGGAACATACCGGGGAACTGCGAAGCAGATGTGTTAGCAAGGCTAGGAACTACCCTACATATTCCAGGGGAACTAGAATCTGTTGGTATGCCTCTGGCCACCTGCAAGCTCTTACTGCGTGAGAAGGCTGTTATGATGGCCAATATTCGATGGGAAAACTGCAAGGGTTGTAACGACACCAAGCAAATATGGCCCCATTTAAACTTAAACCGCACACTAGATATGCTAGTGTTCTCAAGGCGTCAGATAGCACTCCTGATATCTGCTATAACGGGTCGCTGCCTGATAGGCGAATTTGCAAAAACTATAGGTGCGAAGTATAATGACTATTGTATAAGCTGTCATGATGTGGAGGAAAAGGAATCAATTACACACCTCTTGTGTGGGTGTCCTGCTTTTTGTGTAAGGCGTAAGCGAATTTTAGGAACATATAGCTTTAGATTACTGGCTGACCTGGAAAACGTTAACTTCAGCAGTTTGTTAATGTTTTTGGAGCAATCTGGTTGGTTCCACAAAAGTAAATAATAGAGAAGGTTCAGTGGTTAAGACTAGAAGTGCCCATATGTAATAGGTACTAGAGGTCTGCACCATTCCATTTGTAAATGCAGAGTACACGTGTACTTGCTACATGAGTACATCTATTTGAGAGAGTCGCAAAACTATTGGTACACATTTTAATGAACACCAAAAGCCACGAGTAACTTCTTGTTGCTACCCTGATGTCTTCACTACCAACAAACACATATTCCTCTTTCTCTCTTATTGAAGAGTACTCAGAGTGATCACGTCGAGTATGTTGCGAGAACAAAACTTCATAGAGTACTCCATGTACCACGTGCAGTTTCAGAAATACATAAAAACAGTTACTCTCCATAATATATGTTTTGGTTTGTTATAAAGAACGGCAAACGTTAAGGTAAGTGTGTGACATACATAAATATATGAAATATGTGATATACATATATATCTATGATTAATAATAATGGAAAGTTTTGCTTCGCACATAACTGAGAAATACTTGTGGTACCACGTGAAGTGAAGAGAATCCATGTTGTACTTTTTCTCAAGTACTTACATTTTTATTGTTCCTTTTCTTCGGAACACATATTGTTTCGGATAAGTACTTGGTGGTATTTGACAAGCAAGTGTTCTCTTCACTTCACTACTTGCGCTCTGAGAGAAAGACAGAGTATGTACTATATTCGACAGCGAATTGCATACATGTAGTGAAAAGTTATTCGATGCAGACCTCTAATAGGTACTTTTAGTTAAATGTGGTATCACAATGGACTGAATCGTCTAAGTGAGCCTGAAATTTAATCGGACTGCCACTTTAACCTAACCTAACCATACCAGGCAGGTCTGAACAGGATTCATGAGGATACTATAGGTGAAGCGACCACCATCCACAGCACCGGAGGAAAGAGACCTCTCACGGTAGACAAGAGTAGTTTTGGCCGAACTAAGATCAGGCAATTGCAGCTGCCTCAATACCTCCCTATGACTGATTGACAGCAGCGTAGCTGACGTGTCTTGTGGTAATTAAGGGCCACACGACATGCGTCGCCTATTCGTTTGACAAACCTACTCACCTCACTACCAGATCACCCTGGAAGCATCCCATAGAGACATCTTAAATACATACATTACCAATGAAAATTTCCATAGGATTGCAAAAAAGGAGATATTAGTACAAAAACCACAGTTGTACATAGGGTTGCCAGACGATGATTGCCGAAATTCGGGACATTACGCCCTACATTTCGTGGTTTGTCGGGACAAGCAAAAACTATCACATTTTTCAAAATTAATTGCCCATATTTCATCACTTGGTAAATTTGCATAATGGCACAGTCGTTATTGTCTGCAGACTTTGAAATTCCTAAATATGTTGGAGCCTCTGAAACTTTCTCCCAACATGGCTGTGATGATTTTATATAAAACGTACAGATTTTTGGGAAAAATTGTTTTTTAAAAATGGCATTTTACTTTCGGTTTTGGCAAATAAACGTAAGCTCTAAAGTGACAATCGTGCCTTTCGATACTGGGAATTTGGATATCGCCATGGACATGGTTTTGGATATATTTCGCATCAGAATTGAGGATTGCTATAGTGTCACTAAAGAATCTACGGTAGTGATAGGGATAAAATCGAACTTTGAAATGTTGGCAGGGGTACAGACTTGACTTATAATTTGTAAAAAAAAAATTGAAAAACGTGAATTTGAAATAAAATTAGATATTTTTAGCGTATTCTTTTTTTACATTTACTGCTCAAGTGACAGCTGATGATTCGAAAGACATTGATTCAATTTGTTTCTCTTAGTGATGAGATGAAATGCTACAAAATCTTTAAAAAGTGTGAAAATCGAAAACCAAAAATATTTTTGAAAGCGATTTAATTTCAAATCGTTTTCTTTTCTAAGAAATGAAAAAAATGAAAACATATGCCTTGAGTAATTGAAATTCATGGATTTTTGGCAAATTTTGTGAAATCTTCGGGACACTTCCTGGAGACGAAATTCCGGGATAATCCAGGCGAATTCCGGCCATCTGTCAAGCACAGTTTTACATGGCAGTATAGCGGATTTTGAAAGAGATTTTGTTAAAGTTCTCTACGAACCAGCTGATATTTTCCTCTTGAAAATCTACTGAAATCTATTGTTTTCTTTATAATTAAAGTTCTTAAAAACAGGATCGATTTTAACAAAATTTCTTTAATTTTTATATTTTCAGTTCAAGTGATAGGGGAACGTAATATTCTGAATGGCGTAAGTGGGAGTTTTCGCAATGGTCAACTATCCGCTATTATGGGTCCATCGGGAGCCGGCAAGAGCAGTCTTTTAAATGCCATTTCAGGATTTGTGTAAGTTTGAACATGAACATGGATATAACAATCATTTAATTTAAAATAAGAAAATTACGACGATTGGCTTCGTTTCGCCAAATTTTAATATCTATTCTAATTCATTGGGATTTTTTAAGCTTGTCGCTTTTATTATTTAGGTGGCGAAAAATGTACATGTTCATGAGGGGAAAATGATTTTCCTGTCGTGATCAATAGACTCTAGCGTTTTTAGCTTGAAATCACTACCAAAGTGAGTAAAGTAAAGAAAAACTCTTTTGTTTTCAGTGTACTTAATGTATACCTTCTGCATGAGAGTTTGATGATTGAATATGTAAACAAAACCGTATCGATAGACGTGGATTTCTTATGGGAAATCAAAAGTATATGACGCCTAGCGCCGTGTCGCCAAATTGAAATTTATTCTAATGGCTTGGCGGAAAATGGGATAGTGTTGCCACTGATTTTGTCCAATGATGTTCTCAAAACAAGAATAGACCTGTTTTCTTTTAGTACTCGATGTAACTTTTGTATGAGCTATCCAGAACATCTTTGCACTGGTGTTTTTTTTTTTTTCTTTTTTGATTGTTTTTGAACACATGATGTCAGTGTTGCAAATTTTTGGACGTGGCCTGGATAAACGAGTAGTTCGTTTTCTTTCAATCCCTCACGGCTTGGGTTTCCAGTACTAAAAGAAAACAAACCTAATATACTCATTCCGGGAACAGATGTGGTACACATCTATATTCATTGAGTTAGTCGCCTTCATTATAGTCAATGTCTGGGGAAAGATAACTCGTGACTATTCTAAACATTGGAAGATCATTCAATAACATGATTTCAAGTTTAACAATCAAGCCATTATCAATTTTATATGTCTATAATGGACGATGCCCTAACGATAACACCTGATTGAACCACCCTAGCCCTGGGCAATATTCAAAACTATGTAAACAAGGGCGCTTTTTAAGAAGGAGAACCTCTACTTTGGACTTTAGCTATCCCCAGGGCCGTCTTTAACCTTTTAGAGGACCTGGACATATTAGTACAATGGGGCCCCTATGACTTTGACAGAACATTATTTATTATTATGATGAAGACAACAAAAATTGTCGAAACGTTGGGAACAATGCAAAAAATAAATCTTTTTATTTGCGGAAAACAACCTTAAGTCTGAACATTATTTTGTTATAATAAACAACAAACAAATAGATAAACAAGGTTTATATTGCTACTCGCATTAAGCGAATAGATAAATGTAATATTTGTCACAAATGTAACTCCCTTAGCATTCACAGATTAATGATTAAACATCTTTTAAGAATTCAATTATATTAGAATTCAAAAAATTTCAATTTATTAATTCTTTTGTAAAAAAATACGAAAAATTTAAATAATAATCTATCGATGGTTGATGGCACTTTAAACCAGCAACTGTAACGATAAAACAAAATCGATTAGAATACGCGACAGAGCAGAGCAACTTTAAACGACTTACTTCTTTTAAAACTTTTTACGACTCAATCATCTTTTCTCATGGACATCAGAAGTTGGCGTTAGGGGGACTGGCATCAGAGTTGCCGCCTAATTTATGTCGTTTGAAGAGGAACCCTTCCAGATTTGAGACAGGCAAAATCGTTTGGTTAGTTTAAGGTGGCAGTCCGATTAAGTTTCAGGCTCACTTACTACATTTCGATAAGGCAAAATCGTTAGTCACTTCTTCAAATTCTATGCTTTTAGCACATCACATCCCAGAAAAAATTTGAAGTACTTCTAAGGGCACAACTTAAAAAGCACTTTCAAAAAATGTCCTCCAAAGATGTTCTTTATTTTAACTACTCAGGAAGTTCTTTTAATTCAATTTTTTATAACTCGCTTTTTTTCATATTTTTAAAGGGTAATTTGAACTTTTTTGTTTCAAATAGGTTAAAACCAGAGTAAGGATTAATAAAATGGTACAAATTATTTAAATTTTGTAAAAAAAAAAATGCTAAATCCATTCTATAAAAATGGCGTATTTTTAGAAATATTTGAGGTTAAAAGTTTCGAACAAAATCATCAAAAAATTATAAAAAATTGTTTTTTGGCAAAATATCAGATTGTTTTAATTGGATGTACCAAAACATTGAATTCGGACCACACCTTTAGAAGTGAAGCAAACGCAGTGCACCGGCTGTGGAAATGGTGGACATCCGTCCTATGACAAGCCCGTGTTAAATTAATCGCTTCTGTGCCAATTTTTCATCACTTCCGGATCCACATCTTCACTACTTTTTGGCGACTATGGGATTCTATGGACATCAGCGATCTCCCTAATCTTAATCTCTCTTGGAACATTGTACATCTCTATTCATTTTTAGTTTGGAGAAGGAACTTTCCCCACTGCAGTTAGTAACCATCATGCTTAAAAAGATTCTCATTGCGATTACATTTGGAAATGTGTCGTCAATGTTGTTTTCTTCCAAGAGTTGATATATTTATCAACTCTTTACCCTGTTCCACACTGTGGAACAGGGTATTATAAGTTAGTGCATATGTTTGCAACACCCAGAAGGAGACGAGATAGACACATGGTGTATTTGGCAAAAATGCTCAGGGTGGGCTCTTGAGTCGATATAGCGATGTCCGTCTGTCCGTGAACACATTTTTGTAATCAAAGTCTAGGTCGCAGTTTTAGTCCAATCGACTTCAAATTTGGCACAAGTATGTGTTTTGGCTCAGAATAGATCCCTATTGATTTTGAAAGAAATCGGTTCAGATTTAGATATAGCTCCCATATATATATTTCGCCCGATATGGACTTATATGGCCCCAGAAGCCAGAGTTTTAACCTAATTTGCTTAAAATTTTGCACAAGAAGAACAATTAGTACTGTAGTCAAGTGTGCCAAATTTTATTGAAATCGGTTCAGATTTAGATATAGCTCCCATATATATCTTTCGCCCGATATGGACTAATACGGTCCCAGAAGCCAGAGTTTTACCCCAATTTGAAATTTTGCACAGGGAGTAGAATTAGCATTGTAGCTATGCGTGCCAAATTTGGTTGAAATCGGTTCAGATTTAGATATATCTCCCATATATAGCTTTCGCCCGATTTACACTCATATGACCACAGAGGCCAATTTTTAACTCCGATTTAGTTGAAATTTTGCACAGGGAGTAGAATTATCATTATTGCTATGCGTGTCAAATTTGGTTGAAATCGGTTCAGATTTAGATATAGCTCCCATATATATCTTTCGCCCGATTTACACTCATATGACCACAGAGGCCAATTTTTAACTCCGATTTAGTTGAAATTTTCTACAGGGAGTAGAATAAGCATTGTTGCTATGCGTGCCAAATTTGGTTGAAATCGGTTCAGATTAAATTATTATACGATTTTATAATTTTTTTTTTAATTTTTTTACCTTTCGCCTGGACGGAGAATCGAACCGCGGACCATACAATTTGTAAGCCAACACACTAACCACTGAGCTATGTACCTGTATGGTCATCAATAGATAAATATCCATATAAGTTATATTTATATAGCATATCCTGCGGCGCCCACGAGCCGATTAAACAAAGTTTATTTAACAGAAAAATACATTTAGTTGGGCACCGTGGAGCAGTGGTTGCTACGTCCGACTTGCATGCCAAGGGTCGTGGGTTCGATCCCAGCTTCGACCAAAGTTTTTTTTTTTTACATATATTCCAGATATGGTCGGCAGATTCCGAAAAAATGTTCAGCATTACATTCCGCTATATTAAATTTTTTACTATGAACTGTAAAATGTGTCTTATTAAAGACCTAAAGTCAGAAAAGAACAGTGTTTGATATAAACGAAATGGACTGTGTGTTGTTTCAAAAATAACTTTTTGTTATTGAAAAAATAAAAATTTTGTAACAAACGAATTTTTTTGGTGATAAAAGTGTATACTTCTCGAAGCAATTCAAAAAACTCTAACAAAAGAAAAACGTTTCGGGTACACGTTTTCCAAACGTTTTTTTTTTTTCTTTGCGTGTAGGGGGCCCATATTTATCACGGGGCCCTGAGCACGTGCCCAGAGTGCCCTGTGGGAAAGACGGGTCTGGCTATCTCGTGATATTATGGTAATCATATGTATGATATATAATATAATCATATGCTAAAAATGCATACATTTTAGATTACATAGATGATGCTTTTCTCTCCGCGAAAAATTATATCATTTCCAAAGAATACTTTTCTGACAATTTTTTTTATTTGTTCATAAAGAATCAGTTCCAAACATTAATATTCTAATCTAATAGTGGGAAATTGTAAAAAGAAAAATCAAAGGGAGCGTAAATGTGTTCTTATTTTCTTTATTTATGCCAAATCTATACTGCACAGTGGTACCAAATCGGTTTTTTGGAATTATTTCTGCAAAATTTTGAATTTGTTTCTTTGTGAGGAAGCTGAAGTGATTTCGTCTAAGTTTTCAAATTTGTCCCTTCGTATTATATAAAATTTACAAATGGCAAGCACCCAGCAAAACAAATGCAAGTTGTTATAAAGCCCTATATTTCAGGCTCACTTAGACTATTCAGTTCATTACAAAAAAAGAGAGCTGTCTCAAATACCTTTCTAACAAAATGCTCCAAAAATTTGCACTAAACTTCACTATCTCGAAAAAATAGTGAATCTCTGTAAATATACGCTTATATGGGGGCTATACCTCAATCTGAATCAATTTCGACCAAATTTAGCACCCTTGACGATACGGGGCCATATAAGTACAAATCGGGCGTAAGATATATATCTAAATTTGAACCGATTTCAACTAAATTCGGTATGCGCTAGAATATTAATTAAGCTACCTGTGCAAAATTTCTAGTAAATCGGAGTGAAACTTTGGTTTCTAAATCTGAACCGATGTTTAATTTACTCACAGCCTTCATAAGTTCATCATATTTGACATGAATCCTGTAAAGATATGAGGACGGCGGAGGAAAGCTGCCCGCAAAGTTTTTATTCATTCCACGAGCGCCCTCCTTAGCCAATACATCTGCTTCTTCATTTCCAATTATTCCACAGTGCCCAGGTACCCAGCACAGAGTTACATTATGCTGTTCAATGAGAACCAGGAATGGAAAATGCAGTACTATTTTCAATACTTTTTCACCCTGGTCAGTACCGTAGTACCCCCGCGAATGATTTAGTACGTTTTGTGTAGACATTTTTGAGCCGATATCAGATTCATGGTACAATAGTTTTGACAAAATATGTCAATATTTTGAGAAAGTCTTTAACAAACTTATTTGCTAATAGAAGAAAGAACATTTGGAAAAATCTTACCAAAAACATATTATTTTGCAAAAATTTATTTCTTCAGAAAGTTTTGTCAAAATTTTATTTCTACAGAAAATTTTGTCAAAATTTTATTTCTACACGGATGAAAAAGACTGTTTTTCATATGTTTGGCTATAAACATCATATGTTTGGAACACAAATTTTTAAACACAATATTTTTGAGTGCAAGCATATAATGTTCATAAACTAGCATAACATGTTTGGGACATATATGTTAATATGTTACAACATATTATGTTTGGGACATAAAATGTTAATATGCTTGGATGCAAACATATATTAATTTAGAAATAGCCTATAAACATATATGTGTTTAGTAGCTTGGAGCGCTATTTAACAGGGAGCGATATTGAATTAAGTTGGTGGTTGTTGCTTGTTATTACAAAATTAACATTTTATGTTTCCTTGGGCAATTGATCAGCTACTTCTTTGATCCTTACAAACTGTGTGGTCCGCTGTTCGAATCCCCGTCCGGCAAAAGGTAAAATTAAATAAAAAAGATCATACAATTGAATAATTTTTTCTACAATGTTTGTATTACAGAAAAAGGTGCTAAGAACTAAATATTTTATTTCTATAGAAAATTTTGTCAAACTTTTATTTCTATAGAAAATTTTGTCAAAATTTTATTTCTATCGAAAATTTTGTCAAAATTTTATTTCCACTGAAATTTTTGTCAAAATTTTGACATTGAAATTTTTGTCAAAATTTTATTTCTATAGAAAATTTTGTCAACATTTTATTTCCATTGAAATTTTTGTCAAAATTTTAGTTCTATAGAACATTTTGTCAAATTTTTATTCTTATCGAAAATTTTTTCAAAATTTTGTTTCTATAGAAAATTTTGTCAAAATTTTATTTCCATAGAAAATTTTGTCCAATTTCTTATTTATTTTGTTACAGAAAATTTATGAAGTACCCAGAATTCTACCAATTCTGCCAACTGTGGCAACCGTGATTACAATACTACGGTAGTAGTAAAATTGAGGAGTTGATCAAGAAAATGTTATTTGAGTCTATAGAAGCTTTTCACAATTTTTTTTTCTGATTCAATCACGAAATTAATTGATCCAATTAATTTTTTAATTGAAATGTCTTCAATAACAGAAATGATAGTATCAATTAAAAAATTAATTGATCCAATTAAAAAATTAATTGATACTATTAATTTTTGTGATTGATTTTTTTTTTCAATTAAAAAATTTGTTCAATCAATTAAATTTTCAATTGAATATTTTTTAAAGCTCAATTAAAATTTTAATTGGAAAAATTTTCGTGAAATTTTTTCTGTGTTGACAATAATCCTCCAATGTTGAAATTTAGTGAAAAGTACTTTTTCGCCATTTTCCATCTCTGATGAGAACCCTAAACTAGAGGTGTGCGCGTAAGTGAAATTTCATTCACACTCACGCACATTCACGAAGCAAAATGTTTGTTCACGCACGCTCACGAAATGTAAACCGGTACTCACGCACGCTCACGCACGAACTACATTTAAGGACTCACGCTCACGCACGATTCACGACAAATTCACGAGACTCACGACATTTTCCAACCGGGAAAGAGGAAAGGTAACAAAATTAATAAATAGAATATAGTTTGACAGCTAAACAGAATTCAGTTATCATATCAGAAAGAATTAAATCTTGATTTTTTCGTGAGCGTGATTTTGCAGAAATTTTATTCACGCACATTCACGAACCGATTTTATTTCTCACGCACGACATATTATTTTTAGTCCCATTCACGCACATTCACGAAAGTTTCTTCAGATTTTCTTCACGAGTCACGTGATTCACGCGTGTCACTACAGTTTCGTGTCACGCGAACACCTCTACCCTAAACTCAGGTCATCGTATAAAGAAATTTTAGTTCTAAATATAGAAATTTCGTGTCTAATGAGAACTTAGTATTATTATGTCGAAAAATGATACCAAAATAACCCGGACTGGATTGCACAGGGGGCTATGTTTCTCTATATTTCAATTCTAGTTTGTATTTTGTCATTAAATTTGATAAAAGACGCGTCACGGCTTTCCTTTTTGTATCAAAATATCCCGAGTAGGATTGTTCAATGGTCCGGTTTTATAAGAATCAAGGTTTCCGATTTTATAACCGTGGTCCGATTTTATAAAAATCAAGGTTTCTTTAGCGCTGCTTTATGTGTACAATTCAGAATTGTGCTTGTATTTTTGATCTAGGTACGACCTTATTTTCTAAAAGTGCGCTTCTTGGCCTTTCTTACGATACCAGATTTTTTGCCATAGTAAATGTATTACTGGTCAAAAGTAATTATTTTCAGGCTCACTATTCAGTCCATTGTGGTGACACATTAACTAAAAGTACCTATTACTTATGGGCACTTCTAGTATTAACTGCTGAACATTCTCGATTATTTTCTTCTGTTGAATTTTAACAATATAACTGTCCAGCAGACCTCATTTCTAAACTGATATCCTACGTTAACGTTACTGATCAAAATTTTTTTGGCCATGTTTTCCATAAAAACATATGGTTATTAAGCAAACACTGACCGAAGTGCGAGGGGAAAAAAGCGGAGTGATCGATGCTTCGTACTTTAGGAATATACGCACGAAAATTTATTTTGCGGTGTCTGTCACACCACTATGTCAGCTACAGAGGGTTAAGTTAACGTTTTCCAGGTCCGGCAGTAATTTAAAGCTATATGCAGGACACTCACACAAGAGGTATTTAATTGATTCCTTTTCCTCCGCATCATGACAGTCATGCAGTAGTCATTATAGTTTGCGCCAATAGTTTTTGCAAAATCGGCTATCAGGCAGCGACCCGTTATAGCAGATATCAGAAGTTGGAAGATCCGGGTTACATTTCTTTAGTCTGTTTCATATTGACTCAGGATCAGGAGGGTTTGCAGGTATCCATGCATGTGCTCTAGGTTTAGGCGGTACGTTTTTTTTCGACTATCTCCAAAGCGGCTCCTTACCAAACTTCACCAATTAGCGGACCTCTGGTCCGCAAATGCGATTAATTTAAATCGTCCTTGATACCATCCACCATCTTGCACCTTTTTAGCACCTTTTAGTAGACACCAGACATCGCGTTCTCAATTTCCCCCCATTTTTGCTTTGGAACCATACCGTCCAATGCTCCTCTATTAATGATAGTCCTCACAAGACTGTCTTTTGCAGCTGAGACAAACAATCTTTGATCCCGTTTGGAAGATGGCAGCTCATCCGGCAATCGTTCCCTTTTTCCAGCTTCAAGAATTCCTTGAGTCCATTTTAAGGAATCGCTTTGCTTAGCCGACAACGTGCTTGGGTCGACTGATCCTAATTTCTTTAGAATAAACAAAGCATTTCTGCGATCCTTGAATCTCTTTCGCGAGGGATTACCTCCTTTTGATGTCGTTACCTTAGAAAAGGTTCGACTTGCCAAAGTGTCGCCCGCTGTCGACTAATTGGGCCTAATTCTTGCTCATTGCCCAAATTTATAACTTCAGTCGATACCCGTCCACTGGGCCCTGAAGTTAGCAACCCAGTGGATGACTTTGAATTTCGCTGCATGGTCGACACAAATCCGATTGGCACGCTTGATTTGTGTCATATTCCATAATCTAAGCTAACATAACCTTCTATCTCCTTGACGGAAAATGGGATAGTGTTGCCAACGCTTATCCATTCTTTGAACTTATCACTAGGTATTGTTGTTGCCTGGCCACGGGGAAATTCTTTTTTCTTGGAATAACTCCACAAATAACAAGACATTACATGTTTTTATTCGAATTCAATGTTTAGAATTGAAAAAGCATGTATATAGACAACAAAAACACTCAGAAAGAAGAAAAGAAGAAATTTGGCCAACATGGTTGTTTTATTTGGTCGTCTCGGAAAAGTGATTCACCTACTGCCTACACTAACAGAAAAAATTACGTTCCAAAATCGTGAACGGACGGTAACAAAGTGAAACGGAAATGTTCACGAAAATTCAAAATGCAATGTTCGCGGTTTCGTCCACGGGCGTTCACGATTTCATGAACGGCTTTAGTTTCTTTTGGTCATGAAAACTCTTAGAATTTTGGTTAGACGTTCTTGTTGCAACTCCGTCGGTGGTGCTATGCGCTAAGGCGACTGTTACCGTGTTTGAGTTCGGGTTGCGATAGCGGATTTTTCTATTTGTTTTACTGATTCGTAACGTTTACGTTATCAGATCATGAACGTTTGACACCGCCTGTTCTCCTTTTGAAACCACATACGTTTGATTCACTTTCATGAACGGATAGTTTTGAAATGAGCACGCCGTTCATGAGTCTTTCTAAGGGTGTATCGCTATGGTTATATTTACACTCTTAACTTCACGGACATATTCTCTTTTTCGCTGTTCAGTTACTCGATAATTGAGGATTATTTGGCCAAGGACATATTCTCTTTGCGACCGCCATGGAAAAATCGCTTCATGAAAAAATACAACGATAGCGACTGTCGATGGGCGACCATTTATTTAAGACTATGGAAATCTGGACCGAATAGCGTTTTGTGTACAAATTTGTTTGTCCATTAATGTTCTCCAAACGTCAAGTTACTCTTAAGTCACCTTCAATTATCTTTTTGTATTTAATACTTTTAGCTAAAATTTACATATTTTACTCTGCCAATTTCAGAACTTCAGGTGTCAAGGGTCACATCAATATCGATCGCAAAAATTCCTGTTATATTACCCAAGAAGATAATCATCAAACACTACTCACCGTCTATGAATTAATGAACCTTTCCTGTGATCTCAAATTAAAAAGGAATAAGCAACAGAGCAAAGATCAATATATAAGAGAAATTCTCGAAAGTCTTAATTTAAATCATAGGCGCAATGTACATGCGAATGATTTAAGTGGGGGCGAAAGAAAACGATTATCTGTGGCATTGGAACTGGTGGCGAATCCTAAAATATTTTTTCTAGATGAACCGACCAGTGGTTTGGATGAGGTAACCGCTGCTCAATGTATTCGTCTTCTTCGATCTTTGGCACAACGTGGTCATACCGTTGTCTGTACCATACATCAACCGTCAGCGACAATTTTCAATTATTTCGACAATGTCTATGTTTTGGCTAAAGGTAGATGTGTGTATCAAGGATCACCAAGGGCTTTGGTATCGTATCTAAGATATGCCGAGAAAGAATGTCCCACATATTACAGTCCTGCGGATTATAGTAAGTGAAAATTTTAATAGAATTTTCTTTCATTAACGAAATGCGATAAATTTTTCGTTTCTTTTTTTCAGTCATCGAATTATGCGATTTTGAAGATCCTCAAATGATACCCCAACTAAGTGATTTGGTGAACAATGGAAAATTATTGTATACGGCCCCGTGTGATTTGGAATGCTCCACTAATTATAAAATTCCGCTAAATTACGGCGATGATACGAAATGTTTTCGTCAAGCCTTGTTCTCTTTCTTCCCAGAATCCCCAAAATCTAATGGTTTAGCTTCTATGTTTACCATGAATGCAGCAAATGGCAATAATCTCTTGAATAATGGAAAATCGATGGTAATGGATCAAGCTCGAACGCTTATGAAGAGCTTGTCGCCCGATAAGGATGATCATGTATCAAGCTTTCAACAATTCACAGTTTTATTCCATATTCTGTTTTTGAGAATATTACGAGCTCGCATTCCAATAGTTATACAAGTACTTCATCACATAACGGTGGGATTACTTTTTGGTGAGTTGAATTTTTTTCGATTGGAATTTTTTTCAGATGCATATGAGTGTGTAAATATAACCATAGCGATAGGCTATGGTTATATTTATGGTTATAGACGTAAATACATGTTTACGTCTATTGCTTATGGGAAGCCAAAAATTCGCGTGATGGTATTCCTTGGCCGCCTTTACTGCCCGGATCACATGCCCCCGACTGATGACCATAGGGAAGCTGTCCTGCCTGAGTGCACGGAAGACTCGCATTATGCTTGTACGATCTGCTATTTAGGGTACTCGACGAACTGTATGCAGAAAACATTTGCTAGACGGGTATCATTTTTCGGAATTTGTCCCCTAAAAACGAAATAGAAATTTTAGTTTTTCGTTTGGGGTTCGAGAGGTTCCGGATCGTAGACCACAACCGTTTGGATCCAATACCCTCCAAAAATCCGATAGACTTCTCCAAATGCTTGCGCCACTTCTCCCACAGCCGGTCGATATATTTAGCGAAACTCGGGATCTTGGGATCAGCTGGATCTGCCTTAGTGAATTTCCGTCTGCAAGCCCGACATGACTCTGGACCTGACATCCCTTAAGAATTTAGTGAGCCAAACTCGTACTCAGTCAACGAGGTATTTAGCTCCCAGTAGCTTTACCGAAGTTCACAAACGTTCTCTTCTCTGGAATAACGATGTCTGTTCCAAAGTCAATATTTACTGTGATCGGGAGGTGGTACATGCCATGTTGTCTGTGCCACGAGGTCAGAGCTATCCATGGTGAAGTTAGGGGAGCTTCGGCAAGTGGCCGTTATGCGTGTCGTGTAGCCTTCATTTATGCACCGGAGTACGGGATCGGTTTAGCTACCTTAGTGAATTTCCGTCTGAAAGCCCGACAAGACTATGGACCAGATATACCATTATTTACGGACGGACTCTGACTTGTTTGTCGTGAAAATGTGGTGTGTGTCGGTGAGAGGGGATGAGTCATGGCAGGTGATGTGGGATTTTTTAGCCACAGTATGAGATGGCCTCGCTATTGTGACTGCAGGTACACTGAAAAAAAAGCATGCCCGGTTCCAAAGATTTTGTCTTTACTTTAAAAAACTTTGGTATTGATTCCGAGCCAAAGAAGCGGAGAATACAAGTAAGGATACTTTTAAGACACAATTCTCTTTTAAATTTGGGTTTTGTGTACTTGCTTCTAGGAAGCATATTTTAATTTTTCGCTTTCACATCTTTTTTCTTCATATGCTATCAAAGTCCTTTAAAAACGAGTTAACGACAACTTTATTTTCCAAATTAAGACTCGACTTCCAGTAGAAATTATGCTATGTTTCAAGTAAAAAACTTCTTTAAAATAAAGTTTTGAAAAACATGTCCTATATTTGAACGATTTTTTGCTTTGTAGTCAAGATACAAAAAGACAACTAATTTAAAGACAATTTCATTAAATCTAAAGAATATTTCTGAATTATTAAAGTCAAGTTGACGTTAGCCCAAACATTTTTTCTTTCATGTTATGATACCCATTTTTAATTCAAAACGCTTAATTATAAGGACAATACGACTTCATTGAAAAGTTTATCGACTTTTGGACAAGGAAAAAAACTTTATATTAGAGAAATACGTCTTCTATGCTAAGCAAAATTTGCATTCGTATTTTAAAGACACGAAATCTTTGACCTCACGACAATATTTTTTTCAGTGTAGGGGAGACATGGGGGCGGGCGCACACAAGTGGGACTCATGAATGCAGGAGTGTATTCTCCTACATTCTTGGATTGCTTTCAATATCAGACTGGCCGGCAGATTCTGCCCAGGAAGGAAAAAGGGATGGGGATTGGAATTTGGGATGAGGAAAGGGTTTGGGTTGCCATATGTACTTGTATTCCCATGGAGGGATTGCAGTCCTTGGACAAGGTGGTGTTTCTTGCGTCGACTCCGGTGCGTAGGACCGACTGCTGCGAGCTTATTGGTATATTCTAGTGGTACCTTGATTCTTACATTTGTATTAATGTAAATTATCGCAGGGAAACTTCTACTGAAGACTGTCATCCACAATCGAATTACTTGGGTTGCGGTAACACTTGCCGATGGCAAGGTATCTTAAAACTTCCTAACACTGTAATATATACCACATAGTCCATACGTGTTATATATTAAACTAAAAAAGGCCGATTAAATACGTATATTTTTTTGACAACATTTTCTATAGAAGTAAAATTTGGAAAATATTTTCTATAGAAATAAAATTTGGATAAAATTTTCTATAGAAATAAAATTCTGACAAAATTTTCTATAGAAATAAAATTTTGACAAAATTTTCTATAGAAATAAAATTTTTACAAAATGTTCTATAGAAATAAAATTTTGACAAAATTTACTATGGAAATAAAATTTTGACAAAATTTTCTACAGAAATAACATTTTGACAATGTTTTCAATAAAAATAAAATTTTGGTAGATTATTTTTGGCTCGAGTGGCAACCATGATTATGAACCGATAAGGACCAATTTTTGTGTGATTGGGGATCGCCTATATACAACTATAGACCGATATGGACCAATGGGTGCCGCGCGAGATCACATTTGACCAAAAACAACAACGTGTTGATGATTCTGAGCGGTGTTTGCAGCTGTAATAACCCGAGTTTTTCCGTCGATATGTGATAATGGATGAAACATGGCTCCATCACTACACTCCTGAGTCCAATCGACAGTTGGCTGAGTGGACAGAGACCGGTGAACCGTATCAGAAGCGTGGAAAGACTCAAAAGTCCGCTGGCGAAGTAATGGCCTCTGTTTTTTGGGATGCGCATGGAATAATTTTTATCGATTATCTTGAGAAGGGAAAAACCATCAACAGTGACTATTATATGGCGTTATTGGAGCGTTTGAAGGTCGAAATCGCGGCAAAACGGCCCCAAATGAAGAAGACAAAAGTGTTGTTCCACCAAGACAACGCACCGTGCCACAAGTCATTGAGAACGATGGCAAAAATTCATAAATTGGGCTTCGAATTGCTTCCCCACCCACCGTATTCTCCAGATCTGGCCCCAGCGACTTTTTCTTGTTCTCAGACCTCAAAAGGATGCTCGCAGGGAAAAAATTTGGCTGCAATAAAGAGGTGATCGCAGAAACTTAGGCCTATTTTGAGGCATTCAGGCATGTTATAATTCAGTTTGACAAAATTTTCAATAGAAATAAAATTTTGACAAAATTTTCTATAGAAATAACATTTTGATGGGGATCGGTTTATATGGGGGCTATATATATTTATGGACCGATATAGACCAATTTTTGCATGTTTGTTAGAGACCATATAATAACACCACGTACCAAATTTCAGCCGGATCGGATGAAATATGCTTCTCTTAGAGGCTCCGCAAGCCAAATCTTTGGGTCCGTTTATATGGGAGCTATACGTAAAAGTGATTCGATATGGTCTATTTGCAATACCATCCGACCTACATCAATAACAACTACTTATGCCAAGTTTCAAGTCGATAGCTTGCTTTGTTCGGAAGTTAGCGTGATTTCAACAGACGGACGGACGGACATGCTTAGATCGACTCAGAATTTCACCACGACCCAGAATATACATATATATACTTTATGCGGTCTTAGAGCAATATTTCGATGTGTTACAAAAGGAATGACAAAGTTAATCTATATGTTCTTTAGTACTGAATATGGTGTGTATTGGTTTATGTTTTGGTATAGTCCCATATAGACCGATTTCCAGATTTGAGTTCATGGGCTTTAAACCCCCGCAATTTTTCTCTGATTTTCCTGAATATGGGTATATAGAAATATTTTAAGACCACAAATAGGTATAGCCCCCATATAGACCGATCTTCCGATTTGAGTTCATGATCTTCAAGAAACCGTAGTTGTCATTCGATTTGTTTAGGACCACAAATAGGTATGCTGAATATGGTGTTTATCGATATAGGTTCTGGTACATAGATTCGACTCCTTGGACTTCTAGTAACCGTACTTTTTACCCAATTGTCTGAAATTAGAAATCTTGAGGTATTTTAGGCCCACAAAGACATGTGCCGAATTTAGTTTTTTTCGCTCCATTTTTCGTAACGGCTTATTTCCTTGTTCTCATTTGAATGGGGGTAATTATTCGATTTCAAACCATCATTTCATCATTTTCTTGCACGTTTATACGAGTTGTTTAAGATTCGTCTAATACTCAAACAAAACTTGTTCTTATAAGTCCAGAATCCGATGTAGTTTCCATATGTAGAAACTATAAATTTAACTTCCGCAAGTGTACCATTTAAATCGATCTTCTTGAGGTAGTAGATTTGATCAAATCCACCTGCAATTCCAAACATTTTAAAGTAACCTGATGCTACGCAGAGTTTTCCAAGGAAACTGTTATATTTGATTTATGGTGGTGAATATTTAAAATTGGGTGCGGCCGGATTAACTATCGGGAGCCACCGTGGTGCAATGGTTACCATGACCGCCTTGCATACACAAGGTCGTGGGTTCGATTCCTGCTTCGATCGAACACCAAAAAGTTTTTCAGCGGCAATGTGGAACGCCGTTCGGACTCGGCTATAAAAAGGAGGTCCCTTATCATTGATCTTTATATGGAATCGGGCAGCACTCAGTGATACGAGAGAAGTTCACCAATGTGGTATCACAATGGACTGAATAGTCTATGTGAGCCTGATACATCGGGCTGCCACCTAACCTAACCTAACTATCGGTACCACCTAACCTAACCTAACTATCGGTACCAAATAACACCGAATTGTACACATGTAATATTCATTTTTTCACATGCCTTTGTTTTTTTATTTTCTTTCACAGGTATTTTGTATTATAACAAAGGAAATCAAGGGTCGGAATTTTTTGGACACCTAAAATATTGCATTAGTGTTATTGTTATGATTGCCTATACACAGATCATATTACCAGTGATAACATGTAAGTATTGCTAGAAGTGCTTACAGAACTTCTCTTGTTGTTGTGGCTCGGCCAGATAAATCACTCATATTTCTTTCTTAGATCCCCTCGAGGTGAAAATCGTAAAGAAGCAAACCTTTAATCATTGGTATTCTCTGCCCAATTACTTTCTGGCATTATGTATAAGCCGAATGCCCTTACAAATTCTCTATAATATCATGTTTTTAACTGTAAGCTATTGGATGACTGGCTTTCCGGCTCAATGGTGGCGTTTTGCAATTTTCATTGGTGTAGGCATAATGGTATCGTTTGTGGCCGAAGGTATGGGACTTACAATTGGAGCTGCTTTTAGCATAACTGTGGGTAGTAACAAAATATACTGCGCTTCTATTGATCCAACATTTTCATACTATTCTCTTTCAGAATGGTTCCGTAATTGGACCCATGAGCATTGCCGCATTTATGGGATTAGCTATCTATGGATTCGATTTTGCTGCCCAAATATCTCCAGCGATGGATTGGTTTATGACAATTAGCTTTATGCGTGATGGAGTTGTGGCCTTGATCATAACTCTCTTCGGATATGGTCGAGAAATTTTGGAATGCAATGAAATGTATTGCCACTTTAGTGATCCACGGGTGTTGCTGAAATTCTTGCAGTTGGATAAGGTCACCGTATTGCATCAATTTGCGTACTTATTTATATTGTTTCTTATATTTAGAGTTTTGTTATTTGTATCATTGTGGAGACGTTGTAAAACATAGACCCCAAAAATCGAATTTGTTATTTTTTTATGTTGTAAGTTTCGGTGCGATATATTCTAGCTGTGGGGTTGACTTTCTACTGTGATAATTAAGATATTTTATTTTTTTACTATGTACAAAAAACAAGAAAACATAGGATGAATACATTCAAAGGGTTTGAATCCATTCCTGGAGAATAATACATTGTTTGCTCCAAAACTCAATCATCTTTAAAATAATTGTATGATATTTCTAAAACATATGGTGTATTTTGTAAACTAAAATAATCTCAATATTTGTATATACAATAGATTCGAATAAAATTATTGTTAAATATAAGCGTTGCATTACACATTTTTATATGAAACCTGGTACTACATAAGATTGGCTAAATGTATTCCTAGGATACACCCTGAATCTGCTTAGCAGAATCAAAGTTTTGCTATTATAAATTTTCAGAGTTTTCCTATAGAAAAATATTATTCAGCCAGGCTTAATAAAAGTTTTCCTAAAAGAAATCAAAGCTTTCCTATAGAAAACCTTATTCAGCCAGGCTGAATCAGAGTTTTTCTATAGAAAATCTTTTTCAGCCAGGCTGAATCAAAGTTTTCGTATAGAAAACCTTATTCAGAGTTTTCCTATAGAAAACTTTATTCAGCCTGGCTGAATCAGAGTTTTCCTATAGAAAACCTTATTCAGCCAGGCTGAATCAGAGTTTTCCTATAGAAAACCTTATTCAGCCAGGCTGAATCAGAGTTTTCCTATAGAAAACCTTATTCAGCCAGGCTGAATCAGAGTTTTCCTATAGAAAACCTTATTCAGCCAGGCTGAATCAGAGTTTTCCTATAGAAAACCTTATTCAGCCATGCTAAATCAGAAATTTTCTATGCCAAACCTTATTCAGAGCTATGCTGAAAGAATTTCTATACAAATCGTTATTCAAAACCTTATTCAGGCAGGCTGAATCACAGTTTTCCTACTGATATTGGGAGCCACCGTGGTGCAATGGTAAGCATGCCCGCCTTGCATACACAAGGTCGTGGGTTCGATTCCTGCCACGACCGAACACCAAAAAGTTTTTCAGCGGTGGTGACATTTCTGAGGGTTTCAAAGCTTCTCTAAGTGGTTTCACTGGAATGTGGAACGCCGTTCGGACTCGGCTATAAAAAGGAGGTCCCTTGTCATTGAGCTTAACATGGAATCGGGCAGCACTCAGTGATAAGAGAGAAGTCCACCACTGTGGTAACACAATGGACTGAATAGTCTGAGCCTGATACATCGGGCTGCCACATAACCTAACCTTCCTACTGATAACATTATTCAGGCAGGCTGAATCAGAGTGTTCCTACAGAAAACATTATTCAGCCATAGAAAACATTATTCAACAACGCTGAATCAGAGTTTTCCTATAGAAAACCAAACTCAGCAAGGCTGAAATGGATTCTAGCAGGCTGAATTAGTTTTTCTATTCTAAGCTTATTCAGCCAGTTTGATTCAAATTATTATAAAAAATGTTTTATTGAGCTTGCCTAAATTTCCATGAAAAAAAAAAAATACACAACTTTGTTAAAATAATTGTATATTTACATATCCATATGTACCAATTTCTATAGAATTTTCTTTAACCCTAGATTATTTTTTGGCACTGCCAACTTTTTCTTTCCTCTTTTTGACATGCTTCTTTATTTTCACTTTACGCTTTTCGGCCTGAGCTTCTTTAACAGCCTTTTTACGGGCTTTTTTACTCTCTGGACTTTCGTCACGAGGTCTTGCAGAATTCTTGAATTTGGAATCGTCACCATCTTCATCATCAGTTGAAGCATCTGATTCTTCTTCCTCGTCCGCATCATCGTCAATAACTTCCTTTTCATCACCACTAGCAGTTTTCTTAAGATTTGTTTGATTCTCTTTACGTTCTGTGTCTGTGAGTATGGAGGGCTTTTTCTGAACTTCCAAATTTTCATTGAGGCCAGTAATTTTGCCATAAATCAAATTCTGTTTTTCTCCTTTCTTTGCCTTGTCCACATCTCGTTCGAAGTAGCGCACCTCGTCCAAACGCTTGGGAATAAATGTTTGTTGCCACACAGCCTCATCAATTTTCTCTTGTGCAGTTATGGCTTCAAAATCACGATCTTTAATTTTTTCAGATATCTTTTCTAAACAGGCCTCCATATTTTCCTCGGTAATAGTTTGATCGGTAATAAAATCGAATAATTCTTTCACAGTCATTGTTGCCACCGATTTTTTGCGGAAAAATTCCGAAACATTTGTACAATCCTTACGCAAGAAGTCAAAGGCATGCGGATGATCGTGTTCGACAGATTGTGAGACATCGATGATAATAAGTTGGCCATCTTGTACTAGGATATTAAACTCGGAAAGATCAGCATGCACCAAACGACATTTGTTATATATTCTCCACATCAGAACCACACAATCGCGATATAATTCACGAGCTTTGGAGGTGGTCAGTTCAACATCTTTCAATTTGGGTGAAGGCCAACCATTTTTGCCACAGAAACGCATAACCAAAACATGGGATCTAAGTAAAATTGGTTCCGGAACCGGGACACCAGCATTAAACATTCTCAAATAATTTCTCATTTCTTTTTCGGCCCAGGTTCGTACCATTTTACGTGGATTACTACGGCAATAGCCATGTCGAAATCGAAATTCGCCACTCACGTATTTGTCGCGATCTTTGAAAACTAAAATCGAGGTTTTGTAGATTTTTATGGCGTATTCGTCATCAGTATCTCGAGCCACAGCATGATACACATTAGCCTCTTTGCCTGTGGATATACAGCCATTGATTTCCTGTATTAGACCACGATTCAATAACTTGAAGAGAATCATGCGTGTGCGTGGATCCATAACTTGTTCTGCAGTTGCACGGTCATGCTTATCACGGATTTTCACTTTATTGTCTTGCTTTGAACCAAAGGAAACTAAACGATTAGCTGCTTGAGCCGACATATTAGTGGTTGGATCGTATTTCTCAACATTAATTCTAGCCGAGTAACGAGTGAATAATTTCTCATTGGGTTGATAGCTGCTTACACGTTGTGATGCTTTTTGGCTAGAACCCCCACCTCCACCAGTATTTGAGTTTAAAGCCAAATGTTGATTATGGGCATTTTGTTTTTGAAAGCCTGCATAGTTCTCTTCATAATAGTAATCATCGTCATCGCCATAATCATCAATGCCCTCCTCATTGTCATAGTCGAAGCCATCCAATTCTTCATCTTCCTCATCGCTGATCAAAATTTTCTCCTTTAAATCATCATGTTGTTGGGAATCCTTCAATTGATCTTTTAAATCATTAAATATTTCATTTTTCACTGTAAGGTTTTTAAATTCAGCCACTAAATTATCCTGTAAATTTAAAAATTTATATTGAAATACTTTGTAGTGCGATTCACGGAGCCCACTTACTTTGAAGGGGATGCCTTCTTCATCCTCTTCTGCATCACTGAATTGATGTAATTCTGTCATGACTAGGTCTTTACTCCTCCCAATAATATGTCAAAATTGAATGTAAAAATGTTTGGAACTAGATTTTTTCCCAAAATATTTTAAGCAATACCTTCACACGTGTTTATGTTTACATTCATTTCCAATAACACAAGTAGAACGAATACAGCTGATTTTGCCGCCGAGGCACATTCATATCGTTCGGCGAACACGAAAACTTTGAAGACGCCAGAGAATTGTTACACTTGTATCGGTATTAGCTCCGTTCGAGAACCCGATATATTTTGATAATTATTACAAATTTTTACTGGAAGTCGTTCGTTTATACCAAAACGCCAGCAAAAGAGAGCCAGAGAGAGAGACTACATTTTACAGTTATGAGATAGAGAAATTGCAAGTTTTTGCTAGAGATTTTTCTCCCAGTAAAATCTTGCCAGCTGGTTCTTGATAACAAACAAAGTATCAATACAATGTACATGTTCGGCAACTACGATTGGAAGTTAAATATACAGGATTCGTTTTTTGTTTTCAATGTTTTAGCAGCTGAAATTTTCAATGTGCAAATAGTTACTGGATACCGTTCGTGTACTTTTCAGCAATTTTAAGCAAAGAGTGTAAAATACACTCTTACTCTCTTGCAAGTTTTTACTGGATATTTTTTACTGGAAAAGTACGCGAACAGACCTATTATAGCCAAAAACACAAACATTGGGAAAATATATGAACTCAATGCGATTAGAAACATAATTCAAATTGTGGAAAAATCAGAAATATAATTCAAATTGTTGAAAAACCAGATATTCCAAAGAAATTGCACCCACAACTGAGGGTAAAAAATAGTAAGAGTACTTAATTTAATTTTCGGGAGGAATCTGTTCGCCCTAATACTAAGATCGTGTTTTACAAGTTCAATATACCATTAAAGGTACAGTAAATAACGGATATATGCACATCTTGTATTAAAAACGTATACAAGAAAGTTTGTTTGACGAAGTTGCAAAAAGCATTAATTATTTATTTTTGGTAACAAGTGATAAGCCAAGTAGAGAACAAGCTAGAAAAGTACTGTTCGTTTAAAAACATTATATGATTTTGGCTATGAAATCTGCAACACTGAAACCATTTTGTACAATCGGAGAGATGAATCAATCGTTCAAATCCAAGAAAAACATATTTTATATTCTGCTAAACGATTAGCTAATTAATAAAAGGAACTAAATAAGGACCATTGGAAAAATACAAACAGATGTTTTTTTAATTTATTTTAAGGCGGAAAATGTGCTTTTTTTTGGTCAACCTCACGATGCCGTCAGTGCATGTTCTCCCTCAGCCACCATAGAAAGGGAAAAGCTCCAGGAAACTAGATGAAGATTTTTATACTTCCTCCTCTGATTAGATTTCGAACCTTCTAAGACTATTGCCCATATGAAAAATAATTTATTGACAGTTTATCGAATGAATTTATATGGCAAAAGTAAGCTTGAAGTTTTCTTTAACTTTTTTTTATGTGGGGGTATGTCGATGCTGATTTACGTCAAATTAATAGTATTTTTAGCACAATGTGGTTGGTTCAAGAGAAGAAAATAAAAAAAAAATAATAACCTAACCTAATAGTATCACGAAGTCTCAGGGAAAAATTCTTTATTTTTGCATTTGGGAATAATCCCCATACCTTTGATATTCGCAAGTTCGACCTTATCCCTATCGATCTTACTCGTGCATCTTCACATAATGTGAATAAAAATGGGTGTATTAGGTTGTTCCTTAAAGGTGAGTACTATGTTCGCTTTTCGCGTTGAAATTTTCGTGGTTACTTTATTAAAACAGCTCAATACAAAGCAGATAAATTGACTCAAATGATGCGCAGTTTCTTGTTCCTCTAGATTTCGACAAGACGTTACAGGAAGTTTGTTATCAATTATAACTTTGATTATTTAAAGAAAAGTAATCGGGAAAATAAAGTGGTTTTCAACTCGAAAACCGAACATAGTACCCACCTTAAGATGCAAACTAGCTTGCGGAATTTAACGCCACTAAGTAGCAGCATTTCTTATGGGAAGAAATTTTTTCCCAAGAGGGGCATACCGGAGGTTATTATGTTCAGAGCAGCAATATTTACATGAATTAATGACAAAGAGGTTTCGTTTCGAATATGAGAAGTTGGGTATTAAGTTCAAGTTTATTTATTTATTTCCATTTATTTAAGCAATTCAAAGCCTTTAAAAGGCCAAGTTAACGAATTACAATGTACTACTGTTGTGTTTTTACCATTTATAAAATAATGATGAACACGCAATGCTATATTAAAACATAACTTCGTTATTAAACAATAAAAAAAACGCGAAGGTTAGTACTTGGATATTAAGGTGGGTACTATGTTCGGTTTTCGAGTTGAAAATCACTTTATTTTCGCGATTACTTTTCCTGAAATAATCAAAATTATAAATTAAAACCAAAATATTCCTGTAAAGTCTTGCCGAAATCTAGGGGAACAAGAAACTGCGCATCAATTGTGTTAATTTGTCTGCTTCATATTGAACTGTTGTAATAAAGTAACCGCGAAAATTTCAACTCGAAAAGCGAACATAGTACTTACTTTTAAATGTAAAATTAAATGTAAATGGATATTAATGAAAGTATATAAAAAAGGATGAAGTGATGGCAGATTGAAACTTGTAGAACAAATAGGGATTCAAATGTAGATGAAAAGGTGGGTATTAAGTTCGGGTTTAAGGTGAGTATTAAGTTCGAGTTTAGCCGCTAAAATCGCTAAAGTGAAAACTAAATCAGTAAGAACAAGTATATACAGCACTAAGTTCGGCCGGGCCGAATCTTAAATAGCCACCACCATGAATCAAATATTAGGGTTTCCTTTGAAATTTCAGGAAGGCTGGAGGACTTGAGGACACTTCCCGAAGATAAATTTAAAGATTTCACCTATGAGGAATATATCAGATTCTGTATTTATAAGAACCATTTTTGTTTGAGTTTTAGAGGAATCATTACCATCTCTTGTAAGTGTGCAAGAAAATTATAAAATAACGTCTTGATTTGAAATCTTAAATCTGTAGAAGTAAAATATGGAAATTTTACATTGAGTTTCAAGCAATTTTCAGGATCAGTGCGCCTTCTACACCCTCAAGAAGTGAAGTCGGTTTATATGGAGGCATTACCAAATGGACCGATAAAAACTTAATCCGATACACGTTTTTGTGAGCCTAAAATACCAGAATATTTACAATTTCAGGCAAATCAGATAAAAACTACGGTTTCGTTCTTATGGGGGCTATACTAAAATATGGACCGATACTCACCGTTTTCGGCACACATCTTTATGACCCGAAAATACTTCTAGATTTCCAATTTCAGGCAAATAGGATAAAAACTTCGGATTCTAGAAGTCCAAGAAGTAAAATCGGGAAATCGGTCTATATGGGGGCTATACCAAAATATGGACCAATACTCGCCATTTTCGGCACACCTCTTTATGGTCCTAAAATACCTCTAGATTTCCAATTTCAGACAAATTGGATAAAAACTACGGTTTCTATAAGCCCAAGAAATAAAATCGGGAGATCGGTCTATATGGGGGCTATACCAAAATATGGACCGATACTCACAATTTTTGGCACACGTATTTGTGGTCCTACAATACCTCTAGATTTCCAATTTCAGGTAAATTGAATAAAAACTGCGGTTTCTATACGCCCAAGAAGTAAAATCGGGAGATCGGTATATAAGGGGGCTATACCAAAATATGGACCGATACTCACAATTTTTGGCACACGTATTTGTGGTCCTACAATACCTCTAGATTTCCAATTTCAGGTAAATTGAATAAAAACTGCGGTTTCTATACGCCCAAGAAATAAAATCGGGAGATCGGTCTATATGGGGGCTATACCAAAATATGGACCGATACTCACAATTTTTGGCACACGTATTTGTGGTCCTACAATACCTCTAGATTTTTAATTTCAGGTAAATTGAATAAAAACTGCGGTTTCTGTAAGCCCAAGAAGTAAAATCGGGAGATCGGTCTATATGGGGGCTATACCAAAACATGGACCGATACTCACCATTTTTGGCACACCTCTTTATGGTCATAAAATACCTCTAGATTTCAAATTTCAGACAAATTGGATAAAAACAACGATTTCTATAAGCCCAAGACCCCAAATCGGGAGGTCGGTTTATATGGGGACTATATCAAAACCTGGACCGATATAGCCCATCTTCGAACTTGACCTGCCTGCAGACAAAAGACGAGTTTGTGCAAAATTTCAGCACGATTGCTTCATTATTGAAGACTGTAGCGTGATTACAACAGACAGACGGACATCGTTATATCGTCTTAGAATTTCTCCCTGATCAAGGATATATATACTTTATATAGACGGAAATCGATATTTCGATGTTTTACAAACGGATTGACGAACTTATTATACCCCCGTCACCATTCTATGGTGGTGGGTATAAAAATGCATGAAATTATACGTATTTGTTGCAAATTTTATCATAACTTGATGGGGAAAAGCCCAAAGCAAATTTTCACAAAGTTTGTATTCCTTAAAATGGATTATTAGAGAAAAGTAATCGTGAAAAAATGACGTTTTTAGCGGCTAAACTCGAACTTAATACCCACCTTTAGCCGCTAAAAACTTCATTTTTTCACGATTACTTTTCTTTAATAATCCAATTTAAGGAATACAAACTTTGTGAAAATTTGCTTTGGGCTTTTCCCCTTCAAGTTATAATAAAATTTGCAACAAATATGTATAATTTCATGCATTTTTCTTACTGATTTAGTTTTCACTATAGCGATTTTAGCGGCTAAACTCGAACTTAATACCCACCTTAAACTCGAACTTAATATCCACCTAAAGATATGAAAAATATTTGATTTTGAATTCCTGCTTTAAAATTAAATTAAACGCTCGCAGATGTGTACTGACAATCGCTACAATTGCGTTTACACGCATAGTCGCTACGTCGCCAACGATTGCCAAACACGGAGTACATAGCCGCATTTCAATTATCGAACGGCATTCGCCTCTCAGTTGTCATAGCACATGGAAGATTGGTATGAAATGTTCTCTTTTCAATTTTGTTAAAGATAAATTGTGATGTAAACATACGAAATTCGGCAAAAAATCCGCTAAATACCAATGTCTTTTCAGCTTCTGAGGTTTGTCCTTCAACCGCCCGTTCAATTTGCACCGAATGTTCATAGAATCGGTGTTACTTCCCTAAGACAACGAGGAATTTTTGCCAGCGCATCATCATCGCTTGCATCAGTAGACGAAAGACAAAGTAAAAGTGACGAAATAAATTCCATTGCCGGTAGAAGAAGTGGTGGTGTGTCATCTGTATTGTACAACTCGCGACGTTTTAAGAGTGCTCAAGCCAAAGAAGTTAAACCTTCAGTTGTTTGGGGTTCCAAGAAAACCAAGCGGAACGTAAGATTACAACTCAAAGACATCATGAGCAATCCAGATATTGAGGTGCAATTGGCTCCATTAAGGGCAGCCGTCCAGGAACAAGGCAATTTGGTAAGGGAGTTGAAAGCCAATGGAGCACCCGAAATTGATGTTAAAAAAGCTGTGGCGGAATTAAAACTTCGAAAGAAGGTGCTGGAGGATAAAGAATTGGAATTGACCCCCTCTGTGGTGAGCTTTGATCGTTCGAAAATGGAAGATTTGTTGAAACGACGTTTCTTCTATGATCAAAGTTTTGCAATTTATGGAGGTATTACGGGCCAATACGATTTTGGACCCATGGGTTGTGCTCTGAAATCAAATATCTTGAGTTTGTGGCGTCAATTCTTCAGTCTGGAGGAACAAATGTTAGAAGTGGATTGCTCAATTCTAACCCCAGAACCTGTACTTAAGGCCTCTGGCCATGTGGATCGTTTTGCCGATTTAATGGTAAAAGATTGCAAGACTGGTGAATGCTTCCGTTTGGACCATTTGATAAAGAATGCCTTGGAAAAATTGTCCCGCGAGAAAACAGCCACAGCCCAGTTAAAAGCCGAATGTGAGGATATTGTTATTAAGCTGGATGGTATGAACAAACAAGAGATGGCTGATGTCTTGACAAAATACAACATCAAATCCCCTTTAACCGGCAATGATTTGACAGAACCTATTGAATTCAATCTCATGTTCGCCACTCAAATTGGACCCACTGGTTTGGTCAAGGGTTTCTTGCGTCCCGAGACGGCCCAAGGTATATTTGTTAACTTCAAACGTTTACTGGAATTTAATCAAGGCAAATTGCCCTTTGCTGTGGCCCAAATTGGTAACTCTTTCCGTAATGAAATTTCACCACGATCTGGCTTAATTCGTGTACGTGAATTTACCATGGCCGAAATAGAACATTTTTGTGATCCCAGCCAAAAGGATCATCCGAAATTTGAAAATGTTGCTGCCACACAAATGACTTTGTACTCTGCCTGCAATCAAATGGATGGAAAATCGGCTCAAAAGATCACAATCGGAGATGCAGTGAAATCAGGATTGGTAGCCAATGAAACCTTGGGCTATTATATGGCTCGCATTCATCAGTTTTTGCTAACTATTGGTATTAAGTCGGAATGTTTGAGATTCCGTCAACACATGAGCAATGAAATGGCCCATTATGCATGTGATTGCTGGGATGCTGAATGCTTGACCAGCTACGGTTGGGTTGAGTGTGTTGGATGTGCTGATCGTTCAGCTTATGATTTGGGACAGCATATGGCGGCAACTGGTGTTCGATTGGTAGCTGAAAAACGTTTGCCAGCTCCAAAAACAATCGAAGTTTCAGAAATTGTACCCAATAAACAAGCTTTGGGTAAAACATTCAAAAAAGACGCTAAAACCATAACAGATGCTCTGGCTAAACTGTCATTGGATGATGTCAAAGGGGTCGAACAACAATTGAATGACACCAAGGAGTATACTTTAAACACTGCAGAGGGTGCATCGTTTAAACTTACTGCCGATACAATTGCCGTAAAGCATTCTTCGAAAACAGTGCATGTTGAGGAGATTATACCAAGTGTTGTGGAACCCTCATTTGGAATTGGTCGTATTATGTACGCTTTGCTGGAACAAAATTTCCTTTGTCGTGATGGGGACGAACAACGATGCTATTTTACCCTGCCCTCGGTAGTTGCCCCATTGAAATGCTCCATCTTGCCTTTGTCCAATAATCAAGAATTCCAACCCTATACACGTCAGCTATCTTCGGCTCTAACAAAGGCTGAACTATCACACAAAGTCGATGATTCAAGTGGTTCAATTGGCCGTCGTTATGCTCGTACAGATGAAATTGCTATACCATTTGGTATTACTGTTGATTTTGATACCCTGAAGGAACCCCACACCGTCACCCTGAGAGACCGTAATAGTATGAAACAAGTTCGTATGGATATTAGTGAAGTAGTTGAAGTGGTTAAAGACTTGTCAACTGGCAAATTGGAATGGGCTCAAGTTTTGGCAAAGTATCCCTTATTCGAACAACAAGAAGCCACAACTAAATAAAACGATTATGATGATGATGATGCTGCTGCGAAGTGTTAGTGGGGCCTAGCATAACTACGATTTATGTTTTATTTATTTTATACTATATCGTTTTGTTTTTCTCATTTTTCACGAACTTTCCCTTTTTTTATAATATGCTTATATCAAGACAAAATATATATGAAGCGCATTTATAAAATAAATAAAAAAGTGTCTGATAGTAAATTTTTAATAAAGAGAGCGAATTTCAGCATATAACGATTTCAAAAGCTTAATTGATATTTGGTTTAATTAATATTTCTGAGATATATTGAGACTGCCGTTTGGGCTATAGGTTGAATTCTGATATTGCAACATTTACAGAATTGTGAGAATATGATTTTTAAAGAGGTCGTCTTTTTCAAATTGGGAAAGTCGAGCTTATACAAATTTGGAAGTCGGCTTTAGAATTTTGGTATTATTGAAGATTCGATCATGTCTACATCACATTTCCCTTCCAACTAAAGTCGAGTTTTCAATTTCGTCTCTTAAAATCGATCTTGGTCACTAAAAAGGGACCATCGTGGTGGCCGTCTTGCATACAAAGGGTTTCGACCAACCCCCAAAAAGTTTTTCAGCGATGGAATATCCCCTCTCAGTAATGCTGGTAACATTTCGGAGTGTTTAAAAACTTCTCTAAGTGGTTCTACGTCAAAGTGAAACGCTGTTCTGACACTATATCTAACCTAACCTTTGGTATATTTATTATATAAAATTTTTCTTTATTTTCCTTCAATTCAAAGTCGACTCCGATTTTATCCCATAAATTCGATTCTTTCACTATCAAAAGCTAATTTTGGTTTTGGGGATAATAAGCTAAAACAGCCGACATTTTCAAACTTTGGAAAAGATAACTTTTCGATTTTTTCCAAATTTTAAAAAAGTTGTTTATTCGACACTTGCAAAAGTCGACTTTTTAAAAATTTAGATGACTTGACTTTCGTCTTTTGAATCAGTCAGCATGGGAAATCTAGAGTACATTCCCCTTCTTCGTTTCTTGTTAAAGGTAGATGTGTTGATATTGGACGATATTAACTCAATTTTTAAAAAAGTCGAAAGTTGATTTTGAAGATTATATGACTTCGTCTTCTGAATCAATCAGCATGTGAAAGGTAATGTTAGAGGCAATTGTTTGAGATTTAACTCGATTTTTTTAAAATTCAAAAGTAGATTTTGAAGATTACGAAATGTCGACTTCGAATTATTACAAATTGTATTTTCGACCTTTTTGCATCATTATAACATTCATTTCGCAGTGGTTTTGATCCTGATGACAGTTCCTAATAAGATTTGGTCGATAACAACAAGTAGTTGTTATTGAAGTAGGTCGGATGGTATTGCAAATTGACCATATCGGACCATTTTTAGGTATAGTCCCCATATAAACCGTCCCCCTGATTTAGTTTGCGCAGCCTTTTAGAAGAGCAAAATTCATCTGATCGGTTTGAAATTTGGTACGTGATGTTAGTGTATGACCTCCATGCGGGTCCATAATTATATATAGCCCCATATAAAACCCCAAATTTTGCTTGCGTATCCTCTCGGAGAAAATTGCATGCGAACCCTCATATAAACCGATGCCCAGATTTTATCTCCGGAGGTACCTGGAAATGCAAATTTCATCGGATCCGGCTAAAATTTTGTACGTGATGTCAATATGTGGTCTCTAACCACCATGCAAAAATTGACCAATATCGGTCCATATAAACCGACGATTGTGGATGACAGCTTTAAGTAGAAGTTTGTACGCAGTCCATGGTGGTGGGTACATAAAATTCGCATGGCCGCACTTAAGTCGTATATACCTTTTAACTACATTAAAAATCTTTGACATGTATTGTCATGATTCCTTTATAACGTACATTCCAAATTTCAGGCAAATCCGATGAAATTGCCACTATGAAAACGAAAACGCTATATACTGAAATATATTCTCTAAACCCTCAAGAATTTAGACTGGGATATTAGTTTATAACGGGCTGTCAATAGTACAGGATGGCGTTTATAATCAAAACAGGTAAAGGGACATGGTTAAGTCGCTTTGGAATTTCCGCCCGTTGAGAATATATATTTTATTTGGTACGAAGTCAATATTACGGTGTTTTACATGACAACTTCTTGTAAGGGAAGAGTAAAAAATTGCGAAATATTAAGAATTCAAATCAATAAACAGAGATAGTAGGTAGGGTAGATGATGATAATTTGGAGTCTTACTTACTATTCTCCCTATTGAGAGTATATATCGGAAGTTTTTAGTTCTTATTGTGCCCTCATACGATAGATGAGGAGGGTATAACAAATTACATACATATGTATTTAAAGATAATATGGTGATCGATTTTTAATTTGTAATCATACTTACTATGCGATTTACATTCCAGTAGGTATCAAGAATCGAATCACCGACAGATCCATCCATATTTCTTACTTCCCAATGCTTTAAAAACAAGCATACGAATGTGATCTGGCTGAAATATCGACAGTAGCCATTCCATACGAGGAATAAACAAACTTACGGCTCCAATCTGTCTTAAGTATCGATACTAGGCGTTTACGAGCATGTACTAACTACCTATCTGTAAACTGTTCTTTGTCGTGATCTAGCATCAGGCGGTATATAGGAGTTGCATTGCTTCCAAAAACCATTGACACTTAGGGATGCCAGACGTGCTCTTTTAAAGAGCACATGTGCTCTTTTTTACAAAATGTGCTCTTAAAACAAGACAGGCCAAAAGAGCACGCAAAAGTGCTCTTTTTTAGCATCACAACCAATATTAATTAAATGGTAAAAGTAAACTGAAAATATGTAAATGTCGCAATAAGAGATTTTCCTAGCTTTTATTTTCTAATTAAATAATGTTTTACTTTATATATCAGAGTCGCAGAATAGCATGCCGATGTTGCCTCTTCACTTTGTACTCTGTTCTAAATGTAAACAAACTTCTTCAATAACATTTTTCACAAAAACACCAAAAAATGACTTACAAAGTATTGTAAGAAAATTAGCTTGAGTTGAAAGTGGGTTATTTTATGTTTATGGTATGTACCTTTTTGCTTAAATGTTTATATGAATTATATTTCAATTAAATTAAATGTTTTTCTTTTATTTGAAAAAGGGTGCTCTATTCTTTTCGTATGTGCTCTTTTTATAAGCTGAATGTGCTCTTTTTGCCTCTTCAAAATCTGGCATCCCTATTGACACTAAACATACTGTGAATTAGTTACAACGCGCTTTTTTTCTTTGCGAAATTTAAAAAGTAATTATAGGTTGATAATCTGTAAATTCAACTTCATTGTTTCGATGCAGTAAAACATTATTTAACCATTGATAATTCTTTTACAAAATAAAATTTGATTTTGTTAAAAATAAGAAACTGATAAAATGCGTTTTCAAAAAACAAAACAGACTTAAAATAATCTCTTCTTCTTTCAATGGAAATGGTGTTCCATATGACAAATATTCTATTTGTTGTTATTGTATTCCTGCGAGAAAAAAATGTCAACATTATCTTAAAACCAAGTATTTGGCAACAGTGATCGTTCTACATAAGATGTTGAAGGTAACACTGGCCAAAACAATGTGGTTAGTTAGTTTGCTGATATCGCATTGAATTTTGCAATAAAAAAATAAGAAAACGCGCACGAAAGTTCCGTTTTGTATAAAAAAAAAACTATCGGAAGAAATAAATTTAAATTTACTACGTTCCATATCTAATATACAACGCAAATTAATGCACAGTGGAGTTGTTACAAAATATGAAATAGGCCCACATGCCAATATAAGTGAAAAAATCACGTTTCCCCAACAGGAATAACGATTTTGCGACAATTGGTCCATAGCTAATATCACTCAACTCAATCCTTCAATATAAATATGAAATTTCTTGACTAATATAAGTATTGTGCTGATTTGTCAATAGAAAAAAAATTATTTAACCGCGTGTTCAGTTCTCCCTCAGTCGGCAGGCGCAAGTTGTTGGTATTTTACTATCTCTGAATTTAAAAACATCGTCATCAAATGTGTGTTTATTAGCAGAGAAGCTTTTTATTTGTTTTGAATTCATAAATTGTTATTATTTTCTAACCACCCGCCACCCTCTATATATATAGATAATTGTTTTGTGCGCGCCTTCGGGAAAGGTATCATGAACTACAATTGAAGAAGAAAATGAATTTTAATTGAATACTCTTTCCAGATAAGACCTGACTAAAATCATAAAACCCTAAAAGAAAACAGCAACAACAATGAAATACATTTTAGTTACCGGTGGTGTTATCAGTGGTGTGGGCAAAGGGGTCATTGCCTCTTCATTTGGTACATTACTAAAATCATGTGGTTTGGATGTTACATCCATTAAAATCGATCCATACATAAATATAGATGCCGGTACTTTTTCACCATATGAGCATGGTAAGTACAATGTTTAATTTTATGTTTATATTCCTACATTCCTTTACAACTATTACTTCCAAACTGGTTTTTTAGTAGAATATTTCGCTAAACCAGAGTATCTATCTATCCATACAGTATTTTGTGCTGTGGCGTTTTTCTTTTATTTTCTGTTTCTGCGAAGGTCAAACATTGTGTATTATTTAATGTTGTTTTCACTTCATCGTTTTGTTTTCTTTCTATCATCTATATCATATCCTATTAACGTGGTCTTCGTAAAGAAATGTGTATATTTTTTGTTATTGTTTTCTTCATGTGCTTTAGTTTTGGTTAAAAGCCAAAATAAATGTCGTCGTTTGTATAGTGCTTGAGGAGGTATGAACTACAGAAGAGTTCTCATTCATAACTAGGGAAACAAATTCCTCTCTGGTTACTCTTGAAACTGCAGACGAATAGGCATATCTTCATCGATTTATATGAAGCTCTCCTATATATGAATCGAACCAATTTGCATTACTTATTAAAAAATGTTCATATTTTATACAAAATATCTGTGCCATGTGTCAACTATCAACCATTTATACACATACGAGGGTGGTCAGATAAGAACTTAACCTATAGGAGAGTATTGCAAGATCAATATTATTAATATGCATAATTATATAGCCTACCTTATTATGGTGGTTATGGTTCTGGTTAATTTAAACGTGGCATTGTCCACATATATAATTTCCATATATGCGAGAGTTGCCTTTTAAATTTTGGGATTGGACATTAGGTTAGGTTAGGTTAGGTTATGTGGCAGCCCGATGTATCAGGCTCACTTAGACTATTCAGTCCATTGTGATACCACATTGGTGAACTTCTCTCTTATCACTGAGTGCTGCCCGATTCCATGTTAAGCTCAATGATAAGGGACCTCCTTTTTATAGCCGAGTCCGAACGGCGTTCCACATTGCAGTGAAACCACTTAGAGAAGCTTTGAAACCCTCAGAAATGTCACCAGCATTACTGAGGTGGGATAATCCACCGCTGAAAAACTTTGGTGTTCGGTCGTAGCAGGAATCGATCCCACGACCTTGTGTATGCAAGGCGGGCATGCTAACCATTGCACCACGGTGGTTCCACGGTGGGATTGGACATTCCTAGTGCTACAACTGTGACAGCTCTATCAAAAAGCTTGACATTGTTGAGGTTATACGTACTCAAAACGTATTGACATACGAGCGCTATTTGTGTTGTTTACAGCTACGAAAAAGATTTATCACGCCAAAAAAAAAAACGGAATTAAATTAAATCGTGAACACTGTTTTGGGCGATTATTTTCTACAACTGTCAACGTGGATTAACTCGACACCTGAAGAAGCGGTTAATGCGTTCAGAATGTATGTTTTGGAGATACCTTAATAAGAGTGGCAAAAGTGCTTCGACAATTGGTTTAAACATATGCAAAAGATTATAGATCTTAACCCTTTGACTACCGATGTCCACTTAGGAGGACATTTGAAAACGACACCAAACTCTATTTCCCCAGTTGGTTTCGATTTATTGCTCGATGTTATTTTAAAGTAGAGTCTTTAATCTAATTAAGCTATAAATATTTTCCATATTGGTGAGCACTAAAATGCATTTTTATGAGCTTTTTTAACAATAAACGAAAAATACGAAATTTTGAAACCATTTTTCTACTGTACGTCTTTAATAAATGGACATTCACACAAAAACTATAGCTGATAGTTTTTCGGGTTTTTTGTATTTTCCTCACACTTCGAAAGATTATAGACCAAATACGGTTTATTTTCGTAAGGGCATTTGGTCACAATGAAAGAATCAAATTTTCAGAACAAACTCATATAGTTCTCGAAGTAATTGAGGTAGGTCCTCAAAATTACTAGTTTTGTTCTACATGCTCTTAGTACAAGTAAAAACAGAAGACAAAATTTATGTTTTCAACATTAGGTTTATTTCGGTAGTGAATTTTTTAAAGGAGATTTTTTTGAAAACAAACTAAACTATTTTCGATGATTAATATTTGTTTTTGTTCTCTGGTCACAAAATATAAAAGGCAACCCTCGTAATTGAACTGCAACTTAATTGATTTGAACATTTACGCAACCCACTTATATGCACCAGACAATCGCTAGACTCGGACAAAATAAATAAAGAATATTGTTATCAAAAAAGGCGTTTAGTACATCTAACATACTCCTTATTGAAAATCCACGTGCTTATATATTGTGACATTCAATACTAGATTGCAAATTCTTGAAAAAAAAAACAATAAAATATGGCTCGATTAATGAAAGGTGTTGATGATAGATACACGTTAATGAATGAATGAATGTGAAAATAAAACCAATCAAGTTGGTAAACAAATAAAATTTTTTTATATACCCACATAACACTTAGTATGTCTGAATGAAAAATCAATTTGTCCCAAGATACCACAAACGTAGCTATGGGCTTCGAAAACTTGAATGCGTTTGAAAACACAATAATTATAATAGAATTCTTAAGCAATGACTGTAAAAGTAAAGCAAAATCAAATTATATCAAAGTGTCTTAATAAAGTTTGTCCACACTTATTGAGTATATAAATAAATTCGTAATATTCGCTTCAGCGCCACCTATATGTGAAAAATGAATTATATACGGAAATAACATAATTTTGGCGAACCAAGAGCATTTGATTGGTATAAAAACCATTTGCCAAAAATCTTCCAAATCGCTGCAATACAGAATATACGAAAAAGAGAGGGATGTGTCCACTGTAGTCAATGGAAAATAATATATCACAATTTTATTTTTATAAAAATTTTGTGAAAATTTTATTTCTATAGACAATTTTGTGAAAATTTTATTTCTATTGAAAATTTTGTTAAAATTTTATTTCTATTGAAAATTTTGTCAAAAATTTATTTCTATAGAAAATTTTGTCAAAATTTTATTTCAATAGAAAATTTTGTCAAAATTTAATTTCTAAAGAATATTTTTTTAAAATTTTATTTCTATAGAAAATTTTGTCAAAATTTTATTTCAATAGAAAATTTTGTCAAAATTTAATTTCTAAAGAATATTTTTTTAAAATTTTATTTCTATAGAAAATTTGGTCAACACTTTATTTCTATAGAAAATTTTTTCAAATTTTTATTTCTATAGACAATTTTGTGAAAATTGTATTTCTATAGAAAATTTTGTCAAACTTTTATTTCTTATTTTGTCAAAAATTTATTTCTATAGAAAATTTTGTCAAAATTTTATTTCTATAAAATATTTTGTCAAAATTTTATTTTTATAAAAAGTTTTTCAAAATTTTATTTCTATAGAAAAATTTGTCAAAATTTTATTTCTATAGAAAATTTTGTTAAAAATGTATATCTACAGAAAATTTTGTTAAAATTTCATTTCTATCGAAAATTTTGTTAAAAATGTATATCTACAGAAAATTTTGTCAAAATTTTATTTCTATAGAAAATTTTGTCAAAATTTTATTTCTATAGAAAATTTTGTCAAAATTTTATTTCTATAGAAAATTTTGTCAAGAATTTTATTTCTATAGAAAATTTTGTCAAATTTTTATTTCTATAGAAAATTTTGTCAAAATTTTATTTTGATATAACATTTCCCTTCATTTACTCACGCTTTGAATGACTCACACTTGTGTCACGGTTATTTCCGCGAATCACCACAATTTCATGTCACGGTGGCACCTCTAATATGTATGTTGATTGCATACATTCAGAAAGATGTTAGTCACCCAATGATATTTTCATTTCAAATCACCTTCATTATGAAGTTTGGGCATTACAACAGCAATAACCCAAAGATGGACAAGTATCGTATGGAACACTGTTAGATGCTAATAACACCATCAAGAAATATGCCAGCATATATTAAATTCAACTCAATTTCTTGTCTGTTTTCTTTTGGGTTTCAACCTAACTACTTGTCACCCCCATGTGAAGAGGTTTCCCTTTGGACATTTCTTGGATATTTTTGTTGGCTCTCACCAAGCATCTATGGGGGGCTTGAAGTTATGTGGAGCATTATTCTGGGCTCCATAATATCATTGCTGTGTGCCTTTGGTGGGGTAGTTGTGCACGTATAATTTTGTTGAAATGTTACGAGCAAAACTTGCGATGATGGCTTGGCATACACTTACCGACAAGGCTGTACGGCTTGGATGGCTGGCTGGCTTGTTGGCTAGCTGGATGGCATTCTGTTTTGATGGTTGGCAGAACATAACTGCTTCCTCAATTTCCCCCCATCTGTTCCTTTTGCCCCCTTCCGTTTCACAGATGAGTTTATTTCTGTTTGTGGCATGTCTTTCCCTCTGTCTGTTTGGCACAACGATACAACAAATGGTTTCCAACTAGCGCCGTTCATACACCACCCCAATACCAGCATACACACGTTACTGTGGCGTTGTGGCATTTCGTCTTTATATGTGTTTGGACTCACCTTCGTCTCTTGTGCCTTTTCCATACCAAGGATTTCGTATACGGATTCCAGATTACTTCTTTTCTGGCGTGTCATGTTCTGCTAGTGCGACATAAAATTATTTTTACTGCTCCTGCTGCTGTAACGGCTGTTGCCAGTTAAGGATTGTGGTGGATTCTTATAGCTTTGGCTTTTCTGATGTGGTGCCTGGTTTAATTTTGCTTCTCTTCTGAGCTTTGAGTGTGTGTGTTTTTTGTAATAAAATTTCTTGCTAGGAAGCTGAATTCGACGAGGTATGTAACTGCGCTCGAGAAAAAGTGTAATCCAAAATTTTCGGTTTGATTGTGAGTGTATTTTAAAAAGTATATATTTCTCAGAAGTAGCAAGTTTGTTTATACGTGATTTTAAGATATGCAGCCTATCTTATTAAGCATATTTACCGAAAGGAAGCAAATTTATTTGATTCGACATCTAAATCGATGGGAAAATTGTTTAATAAGGATATTATAAACTTTCTTGTACGAAAACATCCTTGTCTTCGAATCTAGTTTTATATACTTAAAATTAGGACAGGGCAGCAATTATTTTCATTACGTATTCTTATCTGCCATATATTTTTTTGTATTTACCCTCGTATCTACTTTGCCAGCACATGCTATCTTCCCTTTTTATTTACACTTCCCTTCGTTTTACGAAAAATGCTTTGTAGTCGATGCAGCAGCATTGATTCTATCTTCCCAACTTCTCAATGAATGAATGTTGTCTTCTATCAATCCAAGGTGGTTTGTTATTTTTACATACCAACATGCTAGTCGCTTGCCTGTGCCTGCCTTTAAACCCAGAACAAATACGTCTGTCCTACATTACGTTTATCCAGCATATGCGTATGTAAAGACTTTTTCGTCTTCCAGTTCATGCACATTGACATAAAATTGCTTCAAAATTATTTGATTTTATGTCTTGCGTCCACAAAATGTTAATTTGCCTCTCCTATATGTGAGTACGTAACGATATCATAATATTTTCCGAGGGAATGACAATTTCCGAAAAAATTCCTAGACAAATGAAAAGTTTTCGAAAATTTATTAAATTTTAACAATACCTTTTTCAAAAAATTTTAACAATGAAATTTTCCGAAAATATACTATAGAAATAAAAATTTCCCATCGAAATGAAATTTTCCACAAATTTCTTATAGAATTAAAATTTTCCAAAAATAGAATAGAATTTTCCTACCGAATTGAAATTGTACAAAGATTTCCTATAGAAATAAATTTTTCCATAAATTTCCTATAGAAATGAATTTTTCGCAAATTCCTATAGAAATTAAATATTCCGAAACGAAATATTACGAAAATTTGTTATACAAATGAAATATTATAAAGATTTTCTACAGAAACGAAATTTTCTGAAAATTTCCTATAGAAATTAAATCTTCCGAAAATTTACTATCGAAATTAAATCTGCCGAAGATTTACTATAGAAATTAAAATTTCTGAAATTTTTCTACAGAAATTTAATGGAATTTTCAGAAAATTTTTACAGAAATTAATTTTTTTGAAAATTTTCCATAAAATTAAAAATTTTCGAAATTAAATTATGGAACTTAAATTATTCAAAAATGTTCTATAGAAATGAAAATTTCCAAAATTTTTCTATAGAAATGACATTTTCCGAAAATTTTCTATAGAAATTAAATTTTCCGAATACTTTTCTGTAGAAATTTTCCGAACAATTTTTACAAAAATGAAATTTTCCAAAATTTTCTATAGATATGAAATTTTCCGAAAATTTCTCTAAACAAACGAAATTTTCCAATAAAAATCCTATAGAAAAAAAATATTTATAGAAATGGAGTTTTTTCGAAAATTTTCTTTAAATATTAAATTTCCAAACATTTTTATAGAAATGAACATTTTCCACAAAAATAAAATTTTCGAAATTTCCTTTAGAAATGAAATGTTCCGAAAATTCACTTTAGAAATTAAATATTATGAAAATTTGCTATAGGAATTAAAATTTACGAAAATTTTCTACAGAAATGAAATTTTCCTAGAATTATCTATAGAAATGGAATTTTTCGAAAATTTACTATAGAAATTAAATATTCGAAAATTTTCCATAGAAATTACATTTCAGAATTTATTATACGGTTTCCTGATGTAATTATTTTAGGTGATTTTAACTGTGATATCTTAGATCGTAGAAAGTATTCCTGTCTTAAATTGATGTTAACCCGCTGCAATCTCTCTGTGCTGCATAATAACGTCCCAACGCACTATGATCTCACAAGAAATGTGCTTACAATGATTGACTATACTCTTGTCAGTAATACTTCACCTATCACCCGCAGCAGTCAATTTCACTTCCCTGCTTTGAATTCACGACATGCATTCATCCTTCTGCAATATAGGATCCCGACCTATAGTGATAATCTTGCTTATGTTTTTAGGGATTATGATTCTATTTCACTGGATGATTTGTCTCTCGCGGCATTGAATACTGACTTTTCTGCTATTTATTTTACTAATGATACTGACACACAACTCTCAATCCTGAGTAATATTTTATATGCATTGTTTAATTACTATGTCCCTTTGAGGTCAAGAGTAATTAGTAATGACAAGCCTATATGGTATGATAACAGAGACATACGTCGAGCTATTATTAATAGGGATCTCTCTCACCGGGATTTTATTGAGAATCGATCCGACGAAAGTAGATCTCGTTTCAAGATGTATAGAGCTATTGCCCGTCGAACCATTCGACGAGTTAAACGTTCGTATGGTTTTCGAATGTTTCGAAACTGCAAGAGTTACAAGGAATTATGGTCTAGAGTTCGTTCTACGGGAGTTCTCGATTCTAATTTCTGTGATAGCGATAACTGTGATATAGATCTAGATAATCTTAATAATTATTTTACTACGCCTCATTATGTACCTGTTAATAGCTTAGGAAATTTTATATACGAGGATGATCGCAATAACTGTCTTAGTTTTAGAAATATAGATATGGTAGAATTAGAAAGTGCAATATACAGAATTAAGTCCAACGCAGTTGGTTCTGACGATATACCTATTAGATTTGTTAAATTGATTTTTCCATTTGTATCACAGCATATTTTGCACTTGTTTAATACTATTATATTGACTAATAAATTTCCTATGACTTGGAAACTGGCTAGAGTGGCGCCGATGAGGAAAAAGGGTACTAGTGGTAATGACTGTTCTGATTTTCGTCCCATTTCTATCCTTCCAGCTTTATCAAAGGTCTTTGAGATAATAATAAAGGACCAACTTATTGAACATCTTGATCGTTACTCATTAATTTATGACTGTCAGTCGGGCTTCAGGAGACATCATAGTACCACATCTCTTATGATTAAGCTAACGGATGACATTAGGCGGGCACTTGATAGAGGTGACCCATGTATTCTCGCGGCCCTTGATTTGAGTAAAGCTTTCGATTCAGTCGACCATATTATACTACATTCGAAGCTCTACCACGAATTTAAATTTTCTTCTACAGCTTGTAGACTTTTATTGTCTTTCCTGTCTGGTCGCTCTCAATATATTCGATGTGATGGTCGTGTGTCTGGTGTTAATGCAATTTCTGCCGGTGTTCCTCAGGGTTCCATTTTAGGTCCTGTGTTGTTCATGTTGTATGTCAATGATGTTCGGCTCTGTGTTCAACATGTAGATATGGGAATTTATGCAGATGATTTTCAGCTCTTGAGTACGTGTACTAGTGGAGGATTATCACGCTGCATTTCACATTTGGACGACGATATTGGGAGGATATGCGACTGGGCCCGTCGCAACCATCTCAACATTAATATTCCGAAAACTAAATGTATAGTGTTTAACTACTCACGTCGCCAAAATACTCCTCAAAGTATAACTGTGCAGAATCATATAGTCTCTTCGAAAGATGTCATAACTTCTCTTGGTTATCAAATTGACTCCAATTTGGTTTTTGCGCAGCATATTGCCCACATCTGCTCCAAACTAAATCTCATCCTAAAAAAGTTGTACAGCATAAATGTGATCTTGCCTACGCAAATAAAGTACATGTTGGCTCACTCGTTACTAATGCCTCATATATTGTACGGAGCTGAGGTATATACTGGTACCAATAGGTCAAATATTCGCAGGCTTGAATCTTCATTTCACAGTATTTTAAGGTATGTCTATGGTCGTAACTGCCGACGTAATTATGTGTATTTCACGCATCAGTTCCTTGGCTGTACTTTTGAGCACTTCCTAAGCATAAGATGCCTTAGTTTTTTCTTTAGCATTATAAAACATGGTGAACCCGCTTACCTCCAATGTTTTAATTTTCTAAACTCTACTCGTAATACTCAAATTCTAATAGAGACTTTCTCACACCTTGTTTCTGAAAGATCGTTCATAATTCGTTTATCCAGATTATGGAATGCAATTCCATCCGATTATAAGAACTTTTCCGTAAGTCTAAGCGCTTTTAAAAGTAAACTAATTCAGTATTTTAATTATAACAATTAACTTTGTTTTTGTATCATCACTGATAATTACCTCCATATGCGGTGTTGCGTTTTTTTTTTGGTGTTTAGGTAAAGAAATGTGCGTGTAGTTTTTCAGCTATTGAGAATATTGTATTCACATTAGTTTTAAGTATTATTATGATTTTTTTCCTTTGCATTTGTAATTTCTTTAGCTTGTTGTACTTTTTTTTTTCAAATCTATCAATGTATGGTCCAAGAGGGCTTAATTGATTAAATAAATGTTTGAATTGAAATTGAATTCCGTAGAAATTTTTTTTGTATATATGAAATTTTCCGAACATTTCTATAAAACGAAATTTTCCGAAGTTTTTTCTGTAGAAATGAAATTTTCCAAAAATTTTGTATAGAAATGAAATTTTCCAAAAATTGTCTAAAGAAACAAAATATTCCTATAGAAATGAAATTTTCTAAAAATTTTCTATGGAAATAAAATTTCCAAAAAATTGCTATGGAAAATAAATGTTTCTATCTAAACTAAATTTTTCCTATAAGACTAAAAATTTCCAAAATTTTCCTATAGAAATGAAATTTTCCAAAAATGTCCTATAGTATTAAAACTTACCTCAAATAGTCTATTTAAATACGATTTTCTTACAATTTCCTACGGGAATGAAATTTTTTATAAAAAAAAATTTCCAACAATTTCCTATAGAAACCAATTTTTCCGAAACTTTCCTATAGAAATGATTTTTTTCAAAAATGTATATATATATATATATATATAAATTTTCCAAAAATGAAATTATCCGAAAATTTTCTATAGAATGAAATTTTTCAGAAATTTTCTATAGAAATGAAATTTTGCAAAAATTTTCTGTAGAAATGAATTTCATTTTCTATAGAAAAGAGAATTTCCAAAAATTTTCTATAGAAATTAAATTTCAAATTCAAATTTGAAACAAATTTCTCAAAAATTTGCTATTGAAATTAAGTCTTCTAAAACTACTTTATGAGTGATGAACAATCTGCTGCTGCAAATCGTATCTGTCGATTAATATTTATTTCTTATGAATCAAATAACGTATCCGTTTTTTTCATAATTAAACATAAGATTTTATTTTCGTGTAACTGAGTGCAACACATGGATTTCGCCGAAACACGACTATTGTCAATTATGTGGACCTTAGCATTGTTGATTGCCTTAAATATCGGTATGTGCTATCGTTTTGAGCTGATGGTTTCGTGTTTCGTTGGAGTGTGATTCTCCCTCTCTATCTGAATTGGAATATATGTTGGCATGTATGTGTGCATAACTTAATGAATCTCTTGTGTGTATTTGAGTATGCCCATGTGTGAATGTAGACAATTTAGGCTTTAAAAATCACCCTGGACTACCATGACTCGCTTACCGACACACAGGCTCGGTGAATGGATGGATGGATGGATAGCTAGTGGCTGGCTGGCTTTATTCGCCTGGCCGCCTTTTGCTTTTGGTTTGGTCTCATTGTTGCTGGTCTGCTTGTGTGGCTACCATCCATGGTGGTTATTGTGGGGGTATGACTCTTAGAGTGAGTTGTTGCTGCTACTAACGTTGTCGTGATGGTGATGATGATGATGGCTGCGTTGCTTCGGTATGTTCTTTTTGCTGGACGTCGTAGTGATGATGGTGACGGTATGATTGCTTGTTGAAGGCAATTCCGCCTTTGGCCTTCTTCAACCTCTCTCAACCTGGGCATATGAAAATGCTGACTACACTTGGATGAATACACGCTGGTTTGATTGTTGGCTTGCTGGCTGGCTCCCTTGCTAGTCATTAGCTAGTTGTGAATTTTGTTGGCTGTTGCTGCTACTCCACTTCCTCCGCTTTTGTTGCTGCTGATGAATACTATTATTGTTGGTGCTTTGCCTGCTGCTGTTGTTTTTGAGGGAGCTTTTGCGCTCTGGTGTCGCCGTTTGTTGATGGTGTTCTTCTGTTCACTTTTATGTGTTCCACATAGTTAGTGTGCTCGTATGCACCAAAATGAGCGTCTGTGAGACGACAGTACGATTGTCGACTGTCTCCCCCCAAAAAAAAAAAAAACGCAAGAGGAGAAACAAAAAAAAGTAAATATACCTTTGCCTGCCTTGCTTTTTCTGCCTTATTATTTCATTTTGTTTTTTTGTAAGCATTTCCTGCCGGTGAGTTGGTGCATACTCATGAAGCTGACAAATAAAATGACTTAGGCTACAAAAATGAGCTGATCAACCAGAGAATGTTTAACAAAAATTAGCATTGTAAGATTCTTGATGGAAATCCATTAGTGCTTGTAGGATTAGAACCTTGGAATTTGGTCCATTTACTGGCCTCTAAGGATTTTCCCAAAACTTTCCTTTATAAATAAAATTTTGCGATAGAAATTAAATTTTCAAAAAAATTCTTATAAAATATGAAATATGTGAAAAATAAATTTTATTTTAATTTTTTTAATTTTCCCGAATATTTCTTTTACAAATTAAATTTTCGAAATTTTCCTATAGAAATGAAATTTTCTTTTATAGAAATGATATTTTTTGAGAAATTTTGAGAAATTTTTTTAGAAGATTCCTATAGAAATGAACTTTTTTCAAATACTTTCTATAAAAATGAAATTGTTGAAAATTTTTCAATTGAAATAAATTTTTTTGAAAAATTTTCAATTGAAATGAACATTTCCTAAGAAAAAATATTCGATAGAAGTGAAATTTTCTGAAAATTTTCTATTGAAATTAAATTTTCGAAAAATTTCCTATAGAAATGAAAATTTTCAAAAATTTTCTATGGAAATGATATTTTCCAGAACTTTCCTATAGAAATGAAATTTCCTATTGAAATTAAACATAGAAGTAAAATTTTCGAAAATTTCGTATAGAAATGCTTTTTTAATTCTTATAGAAATGAAATTTGCTTTGAAAAATTCTTATAGAAAAGTGTTTTTTTGTTTTTTAATTTCCTATAGAAAGGATTTTTTTAAATTTAAAAAAAAAAAAAAAATCTTATAAAACTTCTGAAAATATCCTATAGAAATGAAAATTGCCGAAAATGTCCTAGAAATGAAAATTTTCGAAAAGTTTTCGATGGAAATGTTTTTTTGAAAAATTTCCTATAAAAATTGAATTAAAAAAAAAAAAACTTTTGAAATGAAAAATTTCGGAAATTTTCCCATAGAAAATTTCCCCGAAAATTTCCTATAGGAATGAAATCACCCAAAAATTTGCTATAAAAATGAAAATTTTCTATAGAAACGAATTTTCCTACAGGAATGAAATTTTCAAAAAATGCCGTATATATTTCCTATAGAAATTAGTAGGCGATGCTGATGAGGAATGTGGTAATTCCGATACTTGCGTTCATCCAACCATCTTGCAGTCTATAGAGCTTTGCCCAAATAAATTTGACATACATTGTTTTCCTCTGTTGGTTAAGCTACTCTTCTAGTTTAATCAACGCAATGGTTTTAAGCTGAGATCAAAACAACAAATAGAAATGAAATTTTCCTATAGAAATAACATTTTGGAAAAATTTCTATAGAAATGAAGTTCTGGAAAATGTCATATAGAAATGAAATTTTTGAAACATTTCATATCGAAATGATTTTTTTTAATTTCCTTTCATATTTCATAGAAATGAAATTTTTGAAAAATTTCCTATAGAATTGAAATTTTTGAAAAATTTCATATAAAAATGAAATTTTTGAAAAATTTCCTATAAAAATGAAATTTTTGAAAAATGTTCATATAGAAATGAAATTTTTGAAAAATTTCCTATAGAAATGAAATTTTTGAAAAATTTCCTATAAAAATGAAATTTTTGGAAAGTTTATTGTAGAAATGGAATTTTCGGAAAGTTTATTGTAGAAATGGAATTTTCGGAAAATTTTCTATGGGATTGAAAATTTTCCGTAACATTTGTTGTGCAAAATAAATTTTCAGAAAATTTGCTACAGAAAATAAATTTTTAGAAAATTTCCTATTAAAATGAAAATTTTCGAAAATTTCCTATTAAAATGAAATTTTTCAAAAATTATAGAAATGAAATTTTAAAAAAATTTCCTCTAGAAAGGAAATTCCCTGAAAACTTTAGGAATGAATTTTTTTTCGAAAACTTTCGATAGAATTTAAATTTTTGGAATATTTCCTATAGGAATAATTTGCTACACCCAAAGAAAAAATTCTTTCCTCCAGAATCAAATTTTAGATAAACTTAATTCCCCTTTCCTTTAAAGTATTTTCTTTAAGAGCAAATAAAACCGAATGTATAGTAAGCAATTCAACGATTATCTTTAATTTTTTTTGTTTGCTTGCTGTTAAACAAAGGTTTTAGCGTCAAAAGAAAACTTTGCTTGTCTAAAATTTCGTCCCTCAGAAAAGAAAACACATCTTTCAATGTATAGAAATGAAATTCCCCGAATTTTTTATTGAAAATAATTTTTGAATTGTAGAAAGCGCAATATTCTTTGAAAATGTTTCTATAGAAAGAAAATTTTTGAAAAATTTCCTATAGAAATGATTTTTTTGAGTTTTCTGTAGAAATGAACTTTTTTGAAAATGTTTCTATAGAAATGAAATCTTCCGAAAATTTACTATAGAAAAAAATTTCGAAAATATTCTATACTAATGAGGTGAAAATATTTTACCGTAATTATAACAGCACCTTCCTTATGGAGATGTAATAAAATTGTACTGAATTTTATGGCATGAGCGTCTTTACCATGAATCTGTGTTCTCGTCTTCTCCTTGTTGTTTATAACTCTGTGTGTGTTGGTGTGTACTCATGGAGACATAAGAGTAAGGGAGTCATTGTGCATTACCGTTAGAGATTTCCCGTAGATTCTTTACAAAAATTCGTGTGTATGTGTGTGTGTGCGCTATTGGCTGTGTACATTTGCCAGCTTCTTGCTGTGATTGCTAACTACTTGGCAAAAATGTTTGCTACATTTCGTCCTTCGGCTTTTTCATGACATGTGTCAGGACTAGCAGAATTTCTATCAAGAGTGAGGAAAAGTTATCTATTGAAATATACATAGGCGGAGGGAGAGTGTGTAGTCATCCATGTATCCATTCGTAATCATCGTCACCATAACCCAAACAGGCATCTGCTTCGTCAACATCAACTTTGTCGTCATAGTTATTGTTGATATCTTCTGCCCAGGAAAAATGATGGTTGAAATTTTTCTTTTGTCGGAATACGAGAGATGTTAATGATGATATTAAGGAATTGTTGTTATTGTTGCTGCTATTGATGCATATGCCAAAAAGGGATAATGTTGATGATGTCGTTTATTTTGTTTTTTAGCAGCAACTAGTGGTGATATTGTTTGCTAGTAGACCACTATATTTACATTGTTGCAAGCATCTATGGTGGTAGGTTACCTCTTGGAAATGTCATTTGTAATTTGCATTAAAATTCCTCTCCTCTATGGTAATTATTAGATTCTAGCTAGCTATTCTTTCCTTCATGGTGATATTGGCTATCTTCTGTAAAGCCATATGGTTAGGATCACAACTACAGTGTAAATGTGTGTGTGTGTGTTTTAACATATGTATATGATCATTTTATCCTTGTGATATTCTTTTGGACACCTCTTGCCAACAGAATCAAGGCTTTCGTATATTTATCAATAAGCTCAGTTCCTTGCCACATCTTCCCTCTTCAATGAGCATTGTCATCATTTCTTGCTTCATGGAGATATACTATAGAGATGGTTATTTCCAACCACCAATCACCACCCATTTTGGTCCATACGTTGTCCCTTGTTATTTACTCTGGCTGACTGACTCTTGCCAGTCGCCCCAATGGTTTGCACCATTTCTGCTGGCTTTTCTCGAGCAAACAAATCCTATCAAGCATCCATCGTTCCAGCCTGTAGAGTGGTGACTGGTTGGTAGTAGTAGTTGCCGCCTCCTTCTCCTCCTGTGGGACTTTTAGTTCAGTATACTCTCACTCTTGTATACACTAAACGAACCGAACCAAAAACCATTCATCCATTCAGCTATCCATCCAAAAAGCCAGACCAAACCAGACTAGGCAGGCAGGCCAGGCCAGGCCAGTCATTCGATATGAAGAAGTCACATACGTACGGATGGATACAACGTAAAGACCGACCGACCGACCACCGAGCAGGCCGACAGTGAATATTTTGTAGTGTCATTTTGTGCGAATATTGTGGATGGTTGTTTTGCCTGCTATGCGTGCGTATGTATGTTATTGGACGGTGTCAGTCGAAACAAGTGTTTGTGTGTGTGTGTGTAAGACCATTGCAAAAGGTTTTGATGTTTCGAAAAATCATTCGTTTGTTCGGTTTTTTGCACACAAAAAGCCCATGTGCCGCGCGTGTTAAAAATCCATACGAATACAAGAGTGTTGAGCTTGTATAGACAGTGTGCCACCAAGAAATTAAAACAGATCTTGAAGATGGGAGGAATTGTGGCTATTTGGACAAGTGTCCCACAAACGACATATAATATAATCTTTAAGATCCATTGGTATGTTTTGACAAAAAAAGTAGTGGCCATTGTAGCTATTTGGACAATTGTCCCACCATGTCTTATACACTCTCTGGAAGGCCTTGAAGAGCTCCATAGATAGTCCGTCGTGAATGTACACGGGCTAAAAAGACTGTTTTTCATATGTTGGGTGCAAAAATTATATGTTTGGAACTCAAATATTTCAAAACAATACTTTAAGTGTAAGCATATAATGTTCATAAACTAGCATAACATGCTTGGGACATACAGTGATGTTCAAAACATTTGCAACCACATTCCCTGTTGAAACCAAACCGTAATTATAATGAAAATAAAAATATTAAAACACAAATTTTAACGCAATGTTGTTGCTTATTATGTCAATTTTAAAGATTCAAGGAAATAACGGAACTAACTATAAAGGAATTTTGATAATATAAAATTTTTTTAAAAAATGAGAGTTTTTGCCTGTTCAAAACATTTTCTACTAATATTAAGTGTCACATATATTTAAAAATAATTAAAGTATTTGTAACTTTTAACGATAAATGTTAATAGTTAATACTATAGCCATGTCGTTTGATTACATCTGCGCAACTTTTTGCCATTGGTTAGGATTAAACGGTCAATGATATCCTATAGTTCAGGTTCAAGTTAATTTCGTAAGCCTTTTGCAAAAATTTCGTACCAATTTTTCATTTTACAGCTTTACAAAGCTTGTTTTATGACTTTTACTTTTCTTCGGAAATCCATTTGTTTTACACGTGTCCTAGAGGTCATGATCGCGATGATTAATCCATGCAGATGGCATTTCCCGGAATGCTTACGGCCATATTACACATTAGAGAAACTATTTTTGTAGACTTCCGACAGCATAATACCATCGACTCTATAAATCGGGCCAATAACTTGTCCAGAAAAGTATCCCCAGACCATAATATTGGCCCCACCATGATTGACGTAACTTTTTGTATTTCTTGGATTAAGGCTTTCCTTGCAGTCTTCGTACTAAATTTCTACCTTCCGAGAAACGGTTTGATAGTCGGCTACTGCCTAAACAAATTTGCAAGCATATCTCTTTTCCTTTGCCAAACTCAAATCATCGATTTGAATGTAGTTGGCTGGGTTTGTTTTTGAGCGTGCTTCCTCTATCTTCATTCGTTTTGTTTGTTATTTTTGGTTTCTCTTCAATCATTATTGTTGTTTTTGATTTCAGCTTAAAACCACGCATTGACTAAACTACAAGTGTAGTTTAACCAACAGAGGAAAAGTATACTTGTCAAATTTATTTGGGCAAAGCCCTATAGACTGCAAGATGGATGTACAGCTGTTTCGGAATTACCACTTTCCTCATCAGCATCCTCTACTTGCAGCAAAACTATCGACCAATTATCAGAATAAATTCGGGTAATTCACTCAAACCAAAGTGAACTACACTTGAGCCTTCGGAAAAAAGGTTTGATAGTCGGATACTGCCTAAACAAATTTGCAAGCATATCTCTTTTTCTTTGCCAAACTCAAATCATCGATTTGAATGTAGTTGGCTGGGTTTGTTTTTGAGCGTGCTTCCTTTATCTTCATTCGTTTTGTTTGTTATTGTTGGTTTCTCTTCAATCATTATTGTTGTTTTTGATTTCAGCTTAAAACCAAAGACAATAAAATTGAGGAAGATAGGAAATTGGCTTGCGTCATACCAAATGTTGCATTTACCATGTTAGTTCCATACATGTTTGTAATTTTTTTTATTTATTTTTCGTTTTTATTTTTTAAATGAAAAACTTAATTTTCTTAATGAAACAATGTTACATTTTAGGCTACAATAAAAAAATTACATTTTCCCCTTTATGGAAATTTATTTCGTGCACTTAATTTATTTTTATTTGCATTTTAATGATATGTCAATACTTGTCGTATACGCGTTTGGGTCGAGTATGAAACTAACACGGTAAATGGTTTGACTCCTCAGTAGCCAATTTCCTATCTTCCTAGAGTTTATTGTCTTTGCTTAAAACCACGCATTGACTAAACTACAAGTGTAGTTTAACCAACAGAAGAAAAGTATACTTGTCAAATTTATTTGGGCAAAGCCCTATAGACTGCAGGATGGATGTACAGCTGTTTCGGAATTACCACTTTCCTCATCAGCATCCTCTACTTGCAGCAAAACTATCGAACAATTATCAGAATAAATTCGGGTAATTCACTTAAACCAAAGTGAACTACACTTGAGCCTTCGGAAAAAAGGTTTGATAGTCGGATACTGCCTAAACAAATTTGCAAGCATATCTCTTTTTCTTTGCCAAACTCAAATCATCGATTTGAATGTAGTTGGCTGGGTTTGTTTTTGAGCGTGCTTCCTCTATCTTCATTCGTTTTGTTTGTTATTGTTGGCTTCTCTTCAATCATTATTAAAAAAATTATTATTAAAAATTATATTATTGTATTGTAATGAACCTTCATGAAAATGGGGATATTTTCATAAAAGTTTGTTAGTACTACATTAGCTAACGAGCTTTTAAATCGAATTAAAGGCATATCTGTCATCTTGTCTATAGATTGCATATGCCAGTTAGGAGCTTAATAGGAAAAGTATCGAGCTGATACATTTCTTATTACTTAGTTAGTTCAAGTTCACTTAGATGATTCAGTTTATTGTGATTCCACTTCTCTCCTATCACTGAGAGCTGCCTGATTCCACGCTTAGCTCAATGACAATAGACCTCCCTTTTATAGACGAGTCCGAATGGGGTTTTATATTCGATGAAACTACTCAGAGAAGCTTTGAAAAACTTTTTAGTGTTCGCTCGAAACCGGAAATGAATCCTGGACCCTTTGTATGTAGCCTATTTAACATTATTTTAGTTCAGGAAAATGTTTTGCGTACTTAAATCACGTGAACTAAAAATGAGAAAAAAGTATTATACAAATGAAGTATACAATTGTACTAAATATGAAAATAGTTCATATTTTCCTAAAATGGGAAAAGTTTGCTGAAACTGTGTTTACAGTTTATCAAATGAGTAAATTTTACGCAAATTATGTCTGTCTAGAACTCCATACAACGCTAAAGACATTTTAACAATTTTTAATTCTAATTTTTTCTTCCAAAATATGAAATTTTATTAAACAGAAAAAATGTATTATTTTTAATAAATTTTCTTCAATTTTATTAACTTATTTGTATCGTGTTGCAATTACTATATTATTTTAATTAAGTTTTCTAATATATCAGGGATACCGGTATGAAGTGAGCGTCAAGATACAAATGTCTCGATAGGGAACATTTGTTGTGAACGAACCCTTATTTTTTGTTTGTATGCTATGACATCTGTGAAAAATATTAAGTATACATCAAGTCATTGAACAAACAACATAATTTTTTTCATCGCGTTAAAAAAAGGTGAATTTTGTACCAGAAAGTGATGATTTGCGGAAACAATCAATTTTTTGTTTTCATTTTTCTTCAAAAGTACTGCAGAGTCGCATCGAATGCTTGTCGATGCATATGGTGATCATGCTCTATCAGAAACAGCATGCAAAAGATAGCTTTAACGGTTCAGAAATAATGATTTTGATGTGAGAATTGAAGAACCAAAAAATTTTAAGAGGCCGAATTGGATGGAGATGACATTTTGAGTCAAAAGCAAATGGCAGCAATGTTAAATGTTACACAACAAACAATTTCTGACTGTTTAAAAGCAATGGGAAATATCCAAAAGTGTGGAAAATGGGTGCCACATGAAAGAGAGCTCATTTCATACCGTTATACCTGGTAAACCTTTATTTTCTTCCCTGGTGGGTTCGCTTTTTCTGGGATTACTGCTACCACATCCATCGTATTGTACAAAACTTAGTTGTCGCATGAGTTAATAACACTAGTTTACAAAATAAAATTTTTTCATGTACATTTGATCAGATGTGACTTTTCTTATGTAGTAGTTTGATCTGCTGAATTCGAAAAAAAAATTAAAAATTTTTTTGAGATAACCTGTTATTTTTAGTTTTTCGCTCTTTTTTCACTAAACAAATTATATCTCTAGTTGGTCTTATTACTTACGTTAGAGTATCATCTATACGACCATGAAGAGAAAAAAATTTCAAAGGTTTGTACGTTTCCGAGGGTCACTGTAAAACATTATTTTTTTTGAAAACTTGCCTTTTTACATCGATATTTTTGGAACCACTTAACTTATCACAGATTCAATTATACACGAGTATTCGTCATCTTAGTACCTTTCATTCAAGTATCAACGATATAATCAGACTCGAGATATAATATATTTAGTGAAAAAAGGGTGAAAATCTAAAAATAACGGGATATCGCAAAAACTGTTCCAGTGCAATTTGATAATTTCAGGGCCATTAAAATAATCATTTTTTCTAATTCAATCACGGATTTAATTGATCCAATTAATTTTTTAATTGAAATTGTTTAAATAACGATTAAAAATTTAATAATCTGTACAATAGTTTCAACAAAAATATAATAAAAAATTAATTTGGTTCAATTTTTACCATAAAACTCAAATAAGTTTTTAAATGAGGTAATCAAGTATTTATTTATAATTATTTTACGATTGGATTAAGTAATTTTCATACGATTTAGTGTTTTTAAGGTATTTTGAATTTTTTTTTTTTTAAGTACAAATATTCAATCATTTTCTTAATTGATTATATTTTTGAATTTGTCAAAACAACTTAATTTTATTAGTAACATTTTTAATTGTACTTCAACCAATATTTTACAAAAATAATTTGCCACTTTTTGGAACAAGGACTTCGGTGTTCTATACACTACAATATCCCACCAGTATAAAGCTCATCGGTATTGTCTGATTGAATTTTAATTAAATTCACAATTTAATCGAAATCACAATAAAAGTTTATTGTGAATTAATTGTTCAGTTGGATTTATTTAGTCTCTTGTGATTGAACCGCAATGTGCTACACTGAATACGAATTCATTTGCCTTTAAAATGCAAACTTTCGCAATAAATGAAAACTTCGTTGGTCTAAAATTTCCATTCGAAGGAAATAATTTTTTTTTCTGTTATCGTTTAGTTATCCATTGTTAATTACTTAGCCGAACACTGTATCCATATGTGCGCTTCCATAACTGATGTCTGCTTGCTTGCCCATAAGCTGTGACAGTAAACTTAGGCAGACAAAAAAGAAACTCTGGTGATGATGATGGTGGTAGCCGGGCAGGCAGGCAGGCAATCATTCAAACATGGCAAACAAACAGAGTTACAGGCTGAGTGTTCTGGCAAAGCATGAAAACAATCCTGCCAGCCTGCCGCCTAGCTAGCAGCCAGGAGAGTTGAGCCGACTGGCTGGCTATAACGATGAACGAGCCGATGGCTCGATTCATAAGCTGGGCCAAGTGAAATGTGAATGGGGGAAATTACTCCCATACATACACACACACACATATATAGACGACCTGTTCATTTTCGCACTCCTCGTATGCTTGGAAAAGAACACTGAAATACGACAACACCGGCAACAAATATAACGACAGCAAAAACAACAACTATAACTTCAATCCTCACTAATGGCATTGGTGATGGCTTTGGGTTCTTGGGCTGTTTTCCATAGCACACATTCAGACGCAGCAGCACAAGAACGCTCGGTGGCAGTAAAAATACACACAATGCTAAAACATACATACGAACACACAGACACACAGATTCATGCATATACATTCAGTTAGCCAGCAAGCCATCCATCCATCCTGGGACCATGCCCATGCCCACATCCACTTCAACGCCATCGTCATCATCATCAACATTGTGATCATCATTGCCTTCGTCACCATCATCATCAGAGCTCTGGCTGGTTGGCAATCACACAGAAAATGCTCCTCGCACTGTTGCCTGGCTCGTTTGAATGGCTTGCTGGCTGGGACATGCCTCTTTGCCAGAATGAAGACCGACCAAATGAACGTAAAAAGCGTTTTAATACGGCTGGCTTTGTTGTTGGCGTTGGCTGGCTGCTGCTTTAGCAGTTTTGTGTTTTTTTTTTTTTTTATTTTGGGAGGGGGGCTTTTCCTTCGTAGTCGTTGTCGCTGTCGTTCGCAATGCGCTTCACAATGCTTTGCTGAATTTTCAATTTCAGTTCAGTTGTAAGCTGACTGCAATCAGCGTTGGAAGTGAAATAATTCTTAAAAATTTTTGATCCTCCTCGTGGTCGGTCGTTTGTCCCAAAAAAGAAACGTTAATGTTAGCGCGAATTTGTTTGTGTTTATTGAGTACTAAAAAATCTACGCAATTAAAGCCCAAGGGGGAATACAAACCCCCTCCACTCCACTCCACCACCTCCACAATCCACAACAACAGCTGAGAGTTTACTAATACAACACGTGTTTTGAGAAGACCTAAAACAATAACAAAAAAAACTCTCTAAAGAGAATAAAACTAAAAAACAATAACAAAAACAAAAAGCCGCAAACGATCCAGTCAAACATTGTATTTGTTTATTTTGGCTGGCCAAAAAAGCAAAAACAAAATTTTAAATTTATGCTGGCCCAAGCAAAAACTAAATACCCCGCTCTTCTTGCACACCAGTAAAAGAAAACTGAAATTTCGGGTAATTTGAATGAAAAATTAACTACAAAAAAATATGAAATGCAGAAACTTCTCGTTTAGCTTAAAAAAAAAAAAAAAACAAACAAACAAAAATAATTCAAAATTTAACGCAACTAAGCAAAATTAATATCGTAACACATTCACAAAAATTCTTGTCAAATTCTAACTACAATCGAAAGTGTATACTTGTACCTTGGGATTTATGTAAAGGAGATCTCTAATGTATTTTTTTTTTTCGAAATTTTGAGATATTATTTAGAAGCGTATAAATTTCAATTTAAAACAAAAAAAATGATTAAAATTTAAAACAAAAATTATTTAAATTTATGAGATTACTAAGTTTTTCCATTTTCTTTAGGGCAATAGTTAAATGAATTTGTTTCAATCATGATTAATTATATGAATAATTTTTGAAAATTCTCGTAACTCGACACAATTTTCGTGATTCTTGGAAAATCACGTGAGTAGAATTTCACTTACGTGTATACGTATATATAATTGTGATATACAGAGAAGTCATTCGTGCACCTTTTTAAAGCCCGGCTCAAAGTTCTGGTTGCCAGGAGATTGCAACATGGTATAGCCTTTTAGGTCTAACCACCATCCTACACCCTTAAGGTAGGTACTAAGTCCGAGTTTAGCCGATAAAATCAAAACTAATGGCGATTTCGATTGGGAAAAAATGTGCAACATTCTCGAAATTGATTGCAAGATATCAAGGACGCTTTCATAGATTTTGGATACTTTATACCTCACAATATTATAAATTAATAATAACTTTAGAATTACACTATCATTTGGCTGAAATGTCAATTGGGGAAAAAGTAGTGTAGCACCAAGGCATCATATTTTTTGCGAATCGAAAACGCCCTAAATCAGTAAAAAAAAGTATGCAATTATACCTCTTTGATGCAAATTTTATTATAACTTGATGGGGAATAGCCCAAAGCAACTTTTCATGAAGTAGACGTATTATTAATGTAAAGTAATCGCGAAAAATGACGATTTTAGCGGCTAAACTCGAACTTAATACTCACCTTTAGAAAAAAAAACTCCAAGAAAAATTCAATAGCTTATTGTAGCTCATGAAAATTAGTTAATTTTAGTAAAATTTTGCCAAATATGAAAAAAATTTTCTCAAACTCTCTTTTGCTTTTTTAATTACATGAACTAAAAATGAGAAAAAAGTTTTATACAAACGAAGTACACAATTTTACTAAATTCGAAATTTGCTCAAAATAGTTCATATTTTTCTAAAATGGTTCCTCCATTCACTTAAATTGTGTTCATAAGTATCTAAAATGAGAAATTTTAATCAAATTGTGCACCCAGAGAAGGAATATAAACGTGTTTCAATAGTAAAATTTTATTTTTGGATGGGAAACATGTAACACGTTCTTCGCTAGCATGTTATTTTTTCAGACATTATGAACAATGAAAGCTGCCAGAAGTGGCCACCCACGGTCGCTTAAATTGTCCTCTTTTGAGGGTTATCTTCTTTTCGGAGTGTCCACGTTTGAGAGATTTCACTGCATCTGATTTCGAGAAGCAATTTATATCTGGTGAGAAAATAAAATTTTTCTGTCAAAAATGTTCCATTTTTCCCGCCCAAAAATAACAATTTGCTTTTTAAATGATCATGTTCCTTCTCTACTGGTGTCTGACATCAATTTCGTATAGTTGCAAAGAAATTTTTAAACCATTCCAGTTTCTTTCTGCAAAATACGAAACAGAAACAAAAAAATCACCATTGCCAATTTTCCAGTTATCCACATGTAGTATTAGGGCTTCATATACAGCCTCCAAAAAATCGCCTCCGTAACATATACCCCCAAACATCTTCTGCTTCATTCATATTAATTTTGAGAATTTGTTCAAACAAAAACTTGTTTATATTATGCAAACATGTTAGTTTTTATGTCTCAAATAGTTAATTCCAGTTTGTAAACATTTGTTTGCTGTCAGCAAAATGTCTTAAATATAATTGTGTTGGAATACAAAAATGTCCATGTTTTACATTTTTGGGAAACCTCGTTCATGTGTCAGACGCATACCAAAATGAATTCAAACATATTTAACCACAAAAATGTTTCTCAAGTAGATCCCCATTTTCTCTCATTTGATTCTCTCACTGTGTTATAGTATGTCTTTCGTTATCTATCTCCGTAGCCATCTTTATCTCTTTTATCTATTCACTTTCGCTCTGAAAGTTTGATTTCCAAACATACAATTTTCACAGCGAAACCTTTGAAAATCCAGAAAAAATTTTCACCTGAATATTTCCAATTAAAATTTTAATTGAATTTTCAAAAATATGCAATTAGTTTAATTAATTCAACAATTTTTTTAATTAAAAAAATCAATCACAAAAATTAATAGTCTTAATTAATTTTTTAATTGGATCAATTTTTACTTGACTTTAGTGATTGATGCTATGATTTCTGGGATTGAAGACATTTCAATTAAGAACTAATTGGATCAATTAATTTCGTGATTAAATACACAAATTAGTTTTTCGTATGTGTAGGAGACCTAATAGAGTCTGGGAAATTTCGCTGTCATCCCAATTTTTAACATGTCATTTTCTAATGATAGCAAAACCAACAATACAAAGTAAAGTTGATAGAACATCTTAAGTACTCACATATCTTTGAATTTTGGCATTATCTAGAGGGGCTCAAATATCTATCTTCGTTAGGAGTTCATATATAAAGAGCCTTGTCGGAAAAAGCCTTATGTATACTAACTAAAAGTATCATTTAAATTGAGATAACAATGCTCATTCGCTAATATTACGAAAATGTTCGTTATTATTATGATTTTCTGGGAAATTATGAAATGTTTTGTAATAAAGGGTGATTCTTTTGAGGTTAGGATTTTCATGCATTAGTATTTGACAGATCACGTGGGATTTCAGACATGGTGTCAAAGAGAAAGATGCTCAGTATGCTTTGACATTTCATCATGAATAGACTTACTAACGAGCCACAACGTCGAATTTTCAGTGAATGGGCCCTAGAAAAGTTGGCAGAAAATCCGCTTTTTTATCGACAAATTTTGTTCAGCGATGAGGCTCATTTCTGGTTGAATGGCTACGTAAATAAGCAAAATTGCCGCATTTGGAGTGAAGAGCAACCAGAAGCCGTTCAAGAACTGCCCATGCATCCCGAAAAATGCACTGTTTGGTGTGGTTTGTACGCTGGTGGAATCATTGGACCGTATTTTTTCAAAGATGCTGTTGGACGCAACGTTACGGTGAATGGCGATCGCTATCGTTCGATGCTAACAAACTTTTTGTTGCCAAAAATGGAAGAACTGAACTTTGTTGACATGTGGTTTCAACAAGATGGCGCTACATGCCACACAGCTCGCGATTCTATGGCCATTTTGAGGGAAAACTTCGGAGAACAATTCATCTCAAGAAATGGACCGGTAAGTTGGCCACCAAGATCATGCGATTTGACGCCTTTAGACTATTTTTTGTGGGGCTACGTCAAGTCTAAAGTCTACAGAAATAAGCCAGCAACTATTCCAGCTTTGGAAGACAACATTTCCGAAGAAATTCGGGCTATTCCGGCCGAAATGCTCGAAAAAGTTGCCCAAAATTGGACTTTCCGAATGGACCACCTAAGACGCAGCCGCGGTCAACATTTAAATGAAATTATCTTCAAAAAGTAAATGTCATGGACCAATCTAACGTTTCAAATAAAGAACCGATGAGATTTTGCAAATTTTATGCGTTTTTTTTTTTTAAAAAGTTATCAAGCTCTTAACAAATCACCCTTTATTAACGAATATGTTCAATGTATTAGTGAAAAGAGTTCGTTATATCAATGAAAATCTATCGTTAGTTTAATTTTAATGAAATTTTCTTTTTGTATGCAGAAAACATTTGTGTTTTAAAAATTAATTTTTTATATCATTTTAAATTGAAGGCAATAATCTTCAATAATTGTTTAAAAATTAATTTAAAGATTATTGCCTATATTCATACACTGGTAGAAAAATTTTCGTTATATTAATGAAATGTGTCATTAAAATTGAGCCAATGAAACAAATTCATTGATATAACGAAATTTTTCGTTATTGTAACGAATTTTCTGTTCGTTAACGAAACGTTTCGTACTATTAACGAATATTTTCATTGTCTTAATGAAAATGTTTCGTTGTATCAATGAAAAATTTTCGTTGGCTCAATTTTAATGAAATTTTCGTGGTGTGTAGTTATTTACTGACAGTTTATCGAAGGAACTTTATGGTAATAGGCTTTATGAATATAAGGGTATTTATTTCAAAAATCCTTAATTTAAGGAAAAATTGTCTGTCATTTCGTAACATGAAAAATGTATGATTTTAAAGAAATGTTCTTTGTTTCGCCGAAGAATATGTAAGAGTATAGAATTTGAACTAAATATTTACACGCAGAGAAGGAATATGATCACCTCAAACATGTTTCAAGAGCAAAATGTTATTTTTGTATGGTGACCATGTAACATGTTTGTCACTAAAATGTTATTTTCTCGTCAAAAATAACCTGCTTGCCGAAATCATATACATGATTTCCGAGAAAATAACATGGTTGCGAAAACCATTTGACATGGTCACCACCCAAAAATAACATTTTGCTCTTAAAACATGTTTGAGGTGATCATATTCCTTCTCTGGGTGTAAGGTCAAAATCTTTAGATCCAAGTCCAACTATTTTTTGAGCACAAGAGGAAAATATGAAATAAAAATTTCAATAAATTTTAAATTTGGAGACGTACATAGATAAAAAATATTAACAATTTTTTCAATTCAATTTTTATAGAATTAAAAAAAATCAACAAAAAATTTAGTGATCCCCTTGTTACAATGTTCGGAATCGCACATCTCAAAAGTTATAAACTTAAATCTTGGTAATATAGTTTTCTTTGCAATTGGATTGAAGTCTGCGATTATCTTAATTTGTTTCGTTATAAGAAAAATAAATTCTAGCGATGTGCGATTCCGAATATCGGAACATGGGGCTGTAACATTTTTTTAATCAAAACTAAAATCAATCAAACAATTAATTGAATCATTTTTTAATTATCATTGGTGATTAATATTATCATTGAAGACAAAAAACGTTGTGGCCTTATTTATATATCAAATCGGGAAATCCGAGTTGGATGTTAAATTTTTATCTCTATTACGAACGAAAGAATGAATGGCAAAAATCCCATAAATTAAGATTTATTTTTCCTTTTTTTACTATCAATGCGATTCAATAAAAATGTCATTAAAATAAAGACAAGATATTTCAATCTGAATAAGTTTTTTTTTAATGTATGTGTACTGTGAGTTAAGCTGTTTTTTTCAATATTTATTGATTATATATTATTCTCTGCACCAATTTTGGCCTCCTAAGTAACTAGCCCTTTGCTCACCAACGCACCGCACCACCAATATGACTCCCTCCGAAAATTTTGTTAGGCTCTCCGGCTAATGGTGTTGGTCAATTCTGCTACGTTTCTGTTGAAATTCTGCCTCATTGATAGCTTTTTGCTGTTTGTGACATAAATGTCAGGTTGATCTTTCTGTAGCTGCCACAGTTGGGCCATTTGTTGTAGCATTTCATAGACATACACCTCCTCTCCACCGGATACTTTTTCATTACAATTTGTGGAGCTGCTCCACAAACCAATCAAACAGTACGTCAACCAGTCATTTACAAGCTTTATGCTATATCTCTGTTGTATGTTGGGGGATGATGTATGGTACCAATGTGTAAGGCGGCTGACTGTATGGACTTTCATTATGGATATCCAAGTGATGAACACATATGACAGTTGTGGGCTTTTGTTGCTTGCTCCTCACAAAATAATACATAATCGTTGATTCTCAATTTGTTTGCTGGCATATAAATGTACAGAGTGTATCAGAAAATTCAAGAGAATCCCTTTCAATGTCGTTTTCTGGCTGTTCTCTATTTACAAATCTTTAGGTTCTGAACTTCCTCTTCGAGGGAAATAATTTTTGCGACATCAGGGAAACTTACACCAAGTGTTGAGTAAATTTTGTATCCTTAAATTTAGGCCTTGTAAACTTTGTAAAAAATATTAATGTATCTCTGTGCTCGGGCGCCGTTACAATAATTATAATTAATGTATTAGATAAGTTTTATATAGAAATAAAAATTTTGTCAAAATTTTATTTCTAAAGAAAATTTTGTCAAAATTTTATTTCTATAGAAAATTTTGTTAAAATTTTATTTCTATAGAAAATTTTGTAAAAATTTTATTTCTATAGAAAATTTTGTAAAAATTTTATTTTATAGAAAATTTGATCAAAATTTTATTTCTATAGAAAATATGATAAAAATGTTATTTCTATAGAAAATTTTGAAAAATTTTATTTCGTTTTGTTTTGTTATTGTTGGTTTTTTTCTCTTTAATCAAACAAGTGTAGCTTAACCAACAGAGGAAGGTTAGGTTAGGTTAGGTTATGTGGCAGCCCGATGTATCAGGCTCACTTAGACTATTCAGTCCATTGTGATACCACATTGGTGAACTTCTCTCTTCTCACTGATTGCTGCACGATTCCATGTTAAGCTCAATGACAAGGAACCTCCTTTTTATAGCCGAGTCCGAACGGCGTTCTACATTGCAGTGAAACCAACAGAGGAAAAGAATGTTTGTCAAATTTATTTGGGCAAAGCCCTATAGACTGCAAGATGGTTGGATGGACGCACGTTTCGGAATTACCACATTCCTCATCAGCATCCTTTACTTGCAGCAAAACTATCAACCAATTATCAGAATAAATTCAGGCAGTTCACTAAACCCAAAAGTGAGCCACACTTGAACCTTCCGAAAAAAGGTTTACACGATAGCCGGCTTATGCCTAAATAAATTCGTACAAATCATCGATTTGAGTGCAGTTGGCTGGGTTTAGTTTGAGCGTGCTTCCTCTTTTTTCATTCGTTTTGTTTTGTTATTGTTGGTTTTTTCTCTTTAATCATTGTTGTTGCAATTCAGCTTAAGCTGAAATCAAAAACAACAATAAAATTTTATTTCTATAGAAAATTTTTATCAAAATATTATTTCAATAGACAATTTTGTAAAAATTTTTAATTTTTTTTTTTGTATAGAAAATTGTGTTAAACTTTTATTTCTATAGAAAATTTTATTTCTATAGAAAATTTTTATCAAAATATTATTTCTATAGGAAAATTTGTAAAAATTTTTATTTCTATAGAAAATTTTGTCAAAATTTTATTTCTGTAGAAAATTTTCTCAAAATTTTAATTCTATAGAAAATTTTGTTAAAATTTTATTTCTGTAAAAAAATTTCTCAAAATTTTATTTCTATAGAAAATTTTCTCAAAATTTTATGCCCATAGAAACTTTTTATCAAAATATTATTTCTATAGAAAATTTTCTCAAAATTTTATGCCTATAGAAACTTTTTATCAAAATATTATTTCTATAGAAAATTTTCTCAAAATTTTGTGTCTATAGAAAATATTTATCAAAATATTATTTCTATAGAAAATTTTCTCCAAATTTTATTTCAATAGAAAATTGTTATCAAAATATTATTTCTATAGGAAATTTTGTAAAAATGTTTATTTCTATAGAAAATTTTGTCAAAATTTTATTTCTGTAGAAAATTTTCTCAAAATTTTATTTCTATAGAAAATTTTGTTAAAATTTTATTTCTGTAAAAAATTTTCTCAAAATTTTATTTCTATAGAAAATTTTCTCAAAATTTTATGCCTATAGAAACTTTTGTCAAAATTTTATTTCTATAGACAATTTTCTCAAAATTTTATTTCTATAGATTTTTTTTTTCAAAATTTTATTTCTATAGAAAATTTTGTCAACATTTTATTTCTATAAAAAAATTTAGTTAAAAATGTACATCTTTGCTATTTGCAAATTCTAATCAAATAAGAAATAATCCTTAACTATGTGAACCGGAATAGGTTATCTTCTGTATTTACATCCAGATTAGCCATCATCAAGTTACAAAACAAAGGCGACAAACACACAAAAATAACTATGAACTAAACCCCTGGCATTCCTGATACTATGCCTAGTGATGTCACAAATTCCACTGTCAATCTCAATTATAGTGGCCATCCCAACTTATATGGACGCAGGTTTTTATCTTGTTGGCTCTAGCTTAATAATTCAATTTTGGGAAAGAAAATTTAATTTGAATTACATCACTGAGGAACTCGATTCACTCAACTCGCTTAGTAGTCGCTATGTGTAGGTTCGAACCTACTGAGAATTGTGACACGTTGCTTTTTGAAGAAGGACGAGTGAATGAGCTTGATGACAAGGCTTTGTCGGCCAGTTGGTTTCTGTAGTTGGCTTTCATGTACAGAGGAGCTACTATTTGCCTTGGAATGAAAGAAATTTTCATTAAGCTCTTCTACTCTCTTTACGCCTGACTGTCGTTGGGTCTTCTATGTAGATATGGATGGGTGTCGTTTATCGTTGTACGGGCAGAACACACCCAAGTTGATGATTGTGCAGCGGGATCTGGTTGATATGCTGGCTAGCCTCTTGTCACCGGCTGTGGATATATTCCCCATGTCCGCATACAGAATCCCCCTTACCTAACATTGGCCAGGCAGGGGAGCTCTCGACAAACTTAACAGCCTGCCAGGCAGAAATGTGAACCTTCAGAATCACTACCATTACGATTTCAACTGAATGGCATAGTTGGTTGATGGCTGGTGCCACTCGTTATGTGTGGTGTTCCAGCTTTTATAGTCAATCACCTCTCACACTCTTCCTCCTAAGCTACAGATGTGGACGTTGATGATGACGACGATGATAATAATGAAGGTGGCAATGCTGACGACGACGACTGATGGTTGTTTGGCACTGGTCATGGCGATAGAAATGCGCCAGTATCTCACAATTGCTAATGCTGCTGCTTCTGCTGCTGTTGTTGAAGTTGATGCTGATGCTGATGAGGTTTTGCCATTTACAAACTACTGTATTGGTTGAGTTGAGTGGTATACCACTCAACTTGTGAAATTCCTGACGCAATTTGCAACACAGAAATACACCAGAACTCGAATGGCCTGACTGCTTGCCATGATGGTCTGAATAACGATGGACGGACAGAAGACTGACTAACTGTCAGAACAGGCCGAAATAGAAGCATTGGAAAATGAAAACAAAATCCCCCAATATACCTACAAACGTTCATATGTGTGTGTATGGTCCTCATGTGTGTTAAGTTCAATTTTTGTATAGCATACACAGCTATATAGATTCATTTTCTACATAAAGATGTTAAAGAACTAGGCTTTCTACACTACAATGTGTAGAAGCAAACTAAATAAAGATTCCTTGTGAATGAAGCACGCTCAAGGAAATTTGTTCGTAGGCACTGTAGAAAAATCCTCTAAAACAGCCAAAATATGAATATGAAAAAAGCAAAGGTTATTTGCGATACTGCAAAAATACCCTGAGTAAATATTCATGAAATGAAATAGGCTCAATCAAATGTGTTAGTAGATATAGCAGAGATTTCAGCTAAAACAGCTAAAGCAGAAAACAATTACTAATTGCTTGTTAAATTAGCAAACTTTGACTATTGATGTGCTAGTAGACAGCAGCAAAAATTCTTTCGAACACCCTTTACTAAATTGGCAAAATGTAAAGATCCCTTAAATGAAGCAACCTCATAGAAATTTGTTAGTAAACACTGCAGAAAAATAGAAAATTTTTTCCTAAACTAGGAAAACAAACAAAAGATTTCTTGAATGAGGCACACTCAAAGAGATTTGTTAGTAGACACAGTAGAAAAATCTTCTAAAACAGCAAACACAAGTAGTAGTCACTCTGCTGAATTGGCAAACTGTAAAGATCTCTTAACCTTATTAAAGATCACTTGCAGGAAGCAACCTCAAAGAAATTTGTTAGTAAACACAGCAGAAAAATAGAAAAAACTCTGTTTGCTAAAACTCTGTCTGAAAAACAGCCTCAAAGGAATTTGTTAGTAATTTTAATTTTATAGATCCTGGATTTAAAGCCAGGTAGATCGTTTAAAAAATCGCATCTTTAGCTTGGAATCAATATAACAAAATTATTGGATTCAATTTTTTTCTGAGTGTAAAGACAGCAGAAAAATAGCAAAAACTTTGTTTGCGAAAATAGCAAGGGTGTGAAGATAAATTCGCGAGTTAAATTCGTGATTTGTGTCTCGGCTAAGCAAAATTCAAATTTGTGGAACGAATTTAACTTCGTCGGGCGAATTTAACTTGTGGAACGCATTCCAAAAAATTGTTTTTCTTAAAAAGAGACAACTTTGTGGTGGAAAACCTGCCAAACACCGTCAGTTATGTTATGTGTAGTCATACTAACATATGCATTGGTGGTTTTATATCGTGGAAAAATTGACCCCTAAGAGATAACCGGCAATAACTCTAAAGTCGTATAAAAATGTCAATATATCCTGAAGTAATGGACATAAGATAGTAAAAAAAATATAAACATCTATGGGGTACCAAAATAAGATTCTCAAATAACTTCAAAAATCTATTGCATAGTATTTGAGAAATAGTGTCATCAGATATCGGCTTTATATAGCCCCGATATTGGATTGGCCTATATCTAAGGAACCATTTGAGAGGAATTGACTAGAATGCGTTCCACAAGTTAAATTCGTCTCACAAAGTTAAATTCGTTCCACAAATTTGAATTTCGCTTAGCCGAGACACAAACCGCGAATTTTTCTTCACACCCTTGAAAATAGCAAACTCTGTCTGATGCAGAAAAATAGACTTATTAAAGATCCCTTACATGAAGCAACCTCAATGAAATTTCTTGGAAGACGCAGCAGATAAATAGCACATTTTTTCTATAATAGCAAAAATTCTGTTTGCTACATAAGAAACGTTGTCTAAAAAACACCCTGAGTAAAGAAGCAATATCAAAAAGAGACTGGTGATAAACATACTAGCCCCACTGTGTGCTAGCATAGATTTAAGATGCATGCTATCGGAAAAATATCGTGAGATCCCTCTGAAGGAAGCACACTCAAAGAAATTTGTTAATTAGAATCTTCTGATAAAACAGCAAAAAGTCAAGCAATTAAAAATTAATTGGATCAATTAATTTCGTGATTGAAGACAAAAATTATTTTCTGTGTACAAGCGAACAAATACATCAGCATTCACATAGAGACCTTTCTTTATATGCAAAGTAATGACGCAGCAGGAACTTCCCCTTGGTGCAGCATCCACACTCCTACCGCATCATCCGGATACTTGAATTTTAAGAATTCATTTGCAAGAACTGCTGTACTCATTTAGTTTTGTGCCACTAAAAGTGAAACACTGTAATAAAAAGCAACAGTGTTTCGAATAGTTCATAAATATATTTCGAAAATCGTTCATAAATATTTTCGAAGTATGAAACACAAAACTTACCTCCAAGATTATTTTGTAATGAGAGGTTTGCTGGTAATGAGAGGGTTCTTTTTGTTCAGCAAAACCTTTCATTACCAAATAATCTTGGAGGCAACCTAGTTCAAAATAAGTAACCAATTACTATTAAATGAGAATATTGTTTACTTTACATGGACATGTCCTATGCTGGATGTACTTCCCTCCAGCATTACTAAGAGGCAAATTGTAAGCGTGGGTGAGATATGAGCATATAATGTAGTTGGCGAGAGATAAACAATATATTATGTGGGTTAACCGAAATCATCCTGTAATGTATAGTCATTATTCTCAAGCATACGGTATCGCTGACGGTATGGTGCAATTGCTCTTGGTAAGCAACCTAAACTACTTTCCCAGTTTTTGTTGGTTTACTTTTGCGCTCTTAACTTATAAATACGTCCATTTCCAGACACTGTGTCTTGTCAGCAGCACATACACATTGACAAATGTAGCAGGAATCACCACCACATAGTAATTTTCACCGTTTGTTTCCTATCTGGATTGTTGCTTCGCACAACCCCACTACTCTTTTTTGTTTCCCAACGCAAGTCATCTAGAGGGGATAGACGTCTAGTGGTCGTTCGGTCTTTTGGCTGTTCTGCTGCCTAGCTTGAATCACCCAATTTGACATGTCGAAGGAAACGACGCATCGCTAATATTTTGCGACCACCACTTCTCGTATTTTGTGTACTCCTGGGGTATGACTACGAGGATGATTACTACGACCATGATGATGATTATGGATGGTGGACTATGGCAATTCGTAACTCACGCTTGAAAATATGTGGAGGCTTACTTTAACTGCCTTTGGACAGAAGAAAACGTTTTTTTTCTTTTTGGTTGGCTGCCACTGTAGCATTTTGTTCCGTAGTTTAAATTCGATGCGTTTTGCGAGTTATTAATGGAATTGATGAAGTCAAACTCTTGCCGGAATGGCGAGATCCATTCACGGCTTGTTTTGATACTGCCCCCGAGAAGAGTCTCTGCTAAAGAGATGTCATTGACGATTGTGTATTTTCAAATACCACACTATAAAAAAGATTTTTAATAACAAAAATTTCAATAGAAATAAAATTTTAACAAAATTTTCTTAGAAATAAAATTTTTGAAAAAATTAATAATATTTTCTACAGTAAGAAAATTTTGATAAAATTTTGACAAAATTTTCTATAGAAATAGAATTTGTTGCAAAATTTTCTATAGAAATAAAATTTGTGGCAAACTTTGCGGCAACATTTTCTATAGAAATACAATTTTGACATTTTTTAAATAAAATTTTGACAAAATTTTCTATAGAAATAAAATTTTGACAAAATTTTCTATAGAAATAAAATTATAACAAAATTTTCTATAGAAATAAAATTATAACAACATTTTCTATAGACATAAAATTTTGTTAAAAAATTTTCTATAGAAATAAAATTTTGTTAAAAAATTTTTCTATAGAAATAAAATTTTGTGAAAAATTTTTCTAAAGAAATAAAATATTTGACAACATTTTCTATAGAAATAAAATTTTGACAAAATTTTCTTCTGTTGGTTAAGCAGCTACTCTTGTAGTTTAGTCAACACAATGGTTTTAAAGCTGAGCTCAAATATGATTGAAATAAAATTTCGACAAAATTATCTATAGAAATAACATTTTGACAAAATTTTCTATAGAAATAACATTTTGACAAAATTTTGACAAAATTTTCTATAGAAATAACATTTTGACAAAATTTTCTATAGAGATAACATTTTGACAAAATTTTCTATAGAAATAAACTTTTGACAAAATTTTCTGTAGAAATAAAATTTTGACAAAGTTTTCTATAGAAATAAAATTTTGACAAAATTTTCTATAGAAATAACATTTTGACAAAATTTTCTATAGAAATAAAATTTTGACAAAGTTTTCTATAGAAATAAAATTTTGACTAAATTTTCTATAGAAATAAAATTTTGACAAAATCTATGGTTCTGGATATTTTAGATTCGGTCCTACCTAACCTAAGGCGGTAAATGTGACTTACTCAGTTTTGAGTTGAATGAATGACTGACTATATTCTGAATGACTTTGTTTTGCAAATTCGAAAAAGGGCGATAACCAAACAAAATATCCAGCCTGTCAGCATTCACAGCTAGTCCACTATATAGCTGGCTAAGCTAAGCTGTATGTCTATTGTTTTCTTTTTTATTGCTGACGAGGAGGTGATGGTGAATGGCTGCCTGTACGTACTCTCGATGATGATGATGATGATGATTAGGTTTGGTTTTGTTATTGCTTCATTATAATAGTTCTTGATGGCTGACACGTTCATTGGGGTTTTTATTTGGTATTTGCCAGTCCGCGCCCCTATTATCCTCCCTTATGCCGAAACTTAAGCTCTATTTTACGGATCGATCCCGGCGGTCCCCGGTATGTTTTCAATGGGTGGATGATGAGCTTCTATTGTGGCTGGGAGGTAGTAGTAGTGGTAATGGTCGGTCTTTGGTAGGTTGTTCAATGATTGTCTATATTGGGCCTGTTGTTGATAATGATGTCGATGGTGGCTTTGGCTATACAGAGTGTTGGCGGCATAAATGTTGATGAGCAGACATTGTCAGGGACGTGCTTTTGTGCCTTTTGCCATCGACCATACTTACAATACCATATAACCCAGACAAGAAGCAGCGACTAGCCCCGGACAGACAGAAACAAACAAATGAACATTTATGCCCAGACTATGGTGATGGCGACGAAGACGACGGCATTTGTGTCAGCCAGCCAGCCAGCCAGCGTTTGCTTGGCAGGCATGCTAGCTACTACTCATCTTGGTCCTCTGGTCCTCCTGAGTTGTTTTAATTTCCATTCGTTTGCTTTTCGCATTGTGTTTATTACATTTTCTTTATGGGCTTTGGGTAGACGTTTTCTTGGATTACTTAGCTAGCTGACTGTCTGACTGCTGGCTGACTGCCTGGATATGTGCTAATATTAATACTTTGTTGTACATTGGCTAATGGTTTCTTTTGTTCAGATATAGAATCCAACCATAACGCTTCACTCATTCCGGGCTCTAAGCTCTATAGCAAAAATTCTGCATCGTTCAATGGAAATAAACAACATTTATCAAAATCCTCAATGGTGAGAGAGAGAGGAGAGTGTTAAGGCTCTGTTTTTCAGGGAACTCACAAAGGTATTAATTGCTTCTTTTGCTCAAGAGTTTATACCTTCCTCATATTTCCCTATTTCATCTATGGAGAATGTGTTTACTTATTACGTTCTATATGCATTGGCATTGTGTACACAATATTCCGGTGATTAAGACAAATTGTCCATCATCATCATCAGCACTGATTCTTTGCGTTGGTATTCCTTGGGAGGATTTCATCTAATGACCTCCCTCTATGTTTTAATAAAAAAATTGACGTCATTTTTCTGTTATTAAAAGCAATAGAGACTTTTTATATCTAAGAACGTTATTCCTAACCTAAATGAAATCGTACATTATATTAACGAAAAAAATCATTATGTTCTTATTAACACGATGTAGGCGGAATGCAAAATTTTAATTCGCAGAAAAAATATCACCAACACATTTCCAATTTAAAACAAGTAAGTAAAGTCTAAAGTCGGGCGGGGCCGACTATATTATACCCTTCACCACCATGTAGACCAACATTTGTGTTACCATCTCAACTACTTCAAATTTGATGGGAGGGCTATATAAAGGTTTGCATTTCCAGATAGAAATACTTATAATGGAGACCATTTTTTGTACTTCTACAAAATCTCTAGAATTAAAATTGAAATCGGCTACCGCCCTGGAATAAAACACAATGTTAAAATAAAAATATGGGAAATATGAAGCGAGAGAAATTTTAATGCAATTGTACAAAAGAGCATTTATGATTTATCAGGCGATACATATGTATTCGAGATATAGGACAATTTTAGTAATATTTACAATTTTTGCTACTTATCAGTGACGATTTTACAAGGATATTGTATATTTGTATAAACCGGAAGAACGAATATATGGAGGCTTTATTAGATCAAACTTGACACACTTATCATATACCATATTAAATATATTCTCCGTGGAAACTATGCAGTCAATTGGAGGAAAATCCCATTGAAAATGGGTCTAAAATATGAAATAGTCTACCATATTTTCCCAACTCTGGTGTACATATAAAGGGTGATTCTTTCGAGGTTAGGATTTTCATGCATTAGTATTTGACAGATCACGTGGGATTTCAGACATGGTGTCAAAGAGAAAGATGCTCAGTATGCTTTGACATTTCATCATGAATAGACTTACGATCTGCCACAACGTCGAATTTTCAGTGAATGGGCCCTAGAAAAGTTGGCAGAAAATCCGCTTTTTTATCGACAAATTTTGTTCAGCGATGAGGCTCATTTCTGGTTGAATGGCTACGTAAATAAGCAAAATTGCCGCATTTGGAGTGAAGAGCAACCAGAAGCCGTTCAAGAACTGCCCATGCATCCCGAAAAATGCACTGTTTGGTGTGGTTTGTACGCTGGTGGAATCATTGGACGGTATTTTTTCAAAGATGCTGTTGGACGCAACGTTACGGTGAATGGCGATCGCTATCGTTCGATGCTAACAAACTTTTTGTTGCCAAAAATGGAAGAACTGAACTTGGTTGACATGTGGTTTCAACAAGATGGCGCTACATGCCACACAGCTCGCGATTCTATGGCCATTTTGAGGGAAAACTTCGGAGAACAATTCATCTCAAGAAATGGACCGGTAAGTTGGCCACCAAGATCATGCGATTTGACGCCTTTAGACTATTTTTTGTGGGGCTACGTCAAGTCTAAAGTCTACAGAAATAAGCCAGCAACTATTCCAGCTTTGGAAGACAACATTTCCGAAGAAATTCGGGCTATTCCGGCCGAAATGCTCGAAAAAGTTGCCCAAAATTGGACTTTCCGAATGGACCACCTAAGACGCAGCCGCGGTCAACATTTAAATGAAATTATCTTCAAAAAGTAAATGTCATGGACCAATCTAACGTTTCAAATAAAGAACCGATGAGATTTTGCAAATTTTATGCGTTTTTTTTTTAAAAAAAGTTATCAAGCTCTTAACAAATCACCCTTTATATGGGAGCGATATATAATCTGAACCGATTTCGACTAAATTTGACATGCATAGTTAGAATAATAATTCTGTCTCTACAAAATTTCACGTAAATGGGAGTATAACTCTGGCCCCCGTGGTCATTTGAGTGTAAATCGGGCGAAAGATATATATGGGAGCTATATCTAAATCTGAACCGATTTCAACCAAATTTGGTACACTTACCGATACTATTAAACGTACTTCTTGTGCAAAATTTGAACCAAATCAGCGCAAAACTCTGGCTTTTGAGGCCATATAAGTTAAAATCGGGCGAAAGATATATATGGGAGCTATATCTAAATCTGAATCGATTTCAATCAAATTTACCAAGCATAGGTAGAATGTCAATTCTACTCTTTATGCAAAATTTCACGTAAATCGGTAGTAAACTGTGGCCTCTGTGGTCATATGAGTCTAAATCGGACGAAAGACATATATGGGAGCTATATCTAAATCTGCACCGATTTCAATCAAATTTACCAAGCATTGGTAGAATGTCAATTCTACTCTTTATGCAAAATTTCACGAAAATCGGTAGTAAACTTTGGCCTCTGTGGTCATATAAGTCTAAATCGAACGAAAGATATATATGGGAGCTATATCTAAATCTGAACCGATTTGGCTGATATTTTGCAAGTTTTTCGAGACTCATAAAATATTCGGTTGTACTGAATTTGAAGAACATCGGTTGATAAACACGCCAAATATGATCAGATCGGGGATAAATATATATATATAGCAGCTATATCTAAATCTGAACCGATTTTTTCCAAAATCAATAGCGATTGTCTTTGTCCCAAAAAACGACCCTATGCCAAATTTGAGGACGATCGGACTTAAACTGCGACCTGTACTTTGCGCACAAAAATACATGAACAGACAGACAGACGGACGGAAGACAGAGAGACGGACATCGCTAAATCGACTCAGAATTTAATTCTAAGACGATCGGTATACTAAACGATGGGTCTCAGACGTTTCCTTCTTGGCGTTACATACAAATGCACAAACTTATTATACCCTGTACCACAGTAGTGGTGAAGGGTATAAAAATGATTGAAACTGAAAATTTAATCAATTAAAATTTCTGTTTTGAATTATAATAATTTTAAGTAAATAAAACAATATTTACAAACCCAAACATAATTAAAATATTTTTCAGAAATATAATTTGTTTATATACAGCACCCAGAAAAAAGTGACTCCTTCTTTAAGTTAAAATGAACTCATTGTGAAGAAATTTGAACTTCGTATAGCGCCAAAGACATTTTTATTTGTTTGAACGATGTGATTTTCGTAGAAATTAGGTAGAATGCATTTCATATATTAGTTAACATTTTCATGTGTGTGAAGATAAATACGCATTTAAAACCCTAGACACAAACCAATTGTAATAGATTAGGGTAAAAACATTTTGGGATTTTTTCGAAAAACTGATTTTTTGGAAAAACTACTGGGAATTTAAAATTAAAATTTCGCAGGAACAATGCCAGGGGAACACCCTACATAACGGTTTATTTATTTTGGAAATACATTAACCACCGCAAGAGATATGTGGTGGGACATTTGGCAATGGGAGGGGAATCATATCTCTGGAACGGGATATCCTGCCAGGACTACTTATGCGGCAGTGTATAGTCCTATGAAATACCTATCGAACAAGGTATAGCATATATCAAGATTTGATTTTTAAGACACCAAATACGCTCTTTTAATTTCTGTATTTATTATCCTAAATTTCTGGAGGGGATCAGTGGCCATATCTCAGGAACGAAGCTACCCTCTGACCTAAAATTTATGACAAATTAATGTGCTTGTAACACCCTTCAATCAGAGGGTAAACATTTGTTGAAGCGATATTTCAGAACTCCAAAATTGTTCCTCCAATATTGGTTATTTTACCTATGAATTTTCGGAGGGGAGGAATGCGTCCAGGAGGAGTGGGGTACATCCTGCCGACATAGCTCCCACACAAATCCATACTCCTAAAGACGCCTTTTCGAACAAAAGAAACAGCGAATCAAGAATTGATTTTGGGATTGCTCCAGCTCCTCATCAATATGACCCTTTTTCAGACCAAAAAATACAAAACTGAATAGAAGCAAAGCAGAAAAATTTCGCACCAGATGCTTGGCCAGGAGCAGTGCTAATATCGATGGAACGGGATCTCCTTCCGACATGGCATAAAAACCATTATAAAGCTCCAAGAAACACCTATACGGATTGATGTCACTTTATTCCAGAATTGATTTTTGTATACCCAGATACGCCTGTTCAAATGTGGCCCATTTCATAGCAGATTCTGGCCGGGAGCAGTGGCCATATCTTTGGAACGAATTATCCTGCCGACAAGGGATGACCACTGTTGTATAGTCCTAGGAACCTACTTTCCGGAATGGTGTCACTTTATTCCAGAATTGATTTCGGTATACCCAGATACGCCTGTTCAAAAGTGGCCAATTTCATAGCAGATTCTGGCCGGGAGCAGTGGCCATATCTTTGGAACGAATTATCCTGCCGACACGAGATGACCAATTTTGTACAGTGCTAGGAAGCTACTTTCCGGAATGGTGTAACTTTATTCCAGAATTGATTTTGGTATACCCAGATACGCCTGTTCAAATGTGGCCCATTTCATAGCAGATTCTGGCCGGGAGCAGTGGCCATATCTTTGGAACGAATTATCCTGCCGACACGAGATGACCACTGTTGTACAGTGCTAGGAAGCTACTTTCCGGAATGGTGTCACTTTATTGCAGAATTGATTTCGGTATACCCAAATACGCCTTTTCAAAAGTGGTCAATTTCATAGCAGAATCTGGCCGGGAGCAGTGGCCATATCTTTCGAATGAAATATCCTGCCGACACGAGATGACCACTGTTGTACAGTGCTAGGAAGCTACTTTCCGGAATGGTGTCACTTTATTGCAGAATTGATTTCGGTATACCCAGATACGCCTGTTCAAATGTGGCCCATTTCATAGCAGATTCTGGCCGGGAGCAGTGGCCATATCTTTGGAACGAATTATCGTGCCGACATCAAATAACCACTGTTGTATAGTCCTAGGAAGCTACTTTCCGGCATGGTGTCACTTTATCCCAGAATTGATTTCGGTATACCCAGATACGCCTGTTCAAATGTGGCCCATTTCATAGCAGATTCTGGCCGGGAGCAGTGGTCATATCTTTGGAACGAATTATCGTGCCGACATCAAATAACCACTGTTGTATAGTACTAGGAAGCTGCTTTCCGGAATGGTGTCAATTTGTTCCAGAATTGATTTTGGTATACCCAAATACGCCTGGTCAAATTTGGAATCAATTGTAATAGATTAGGGTAAGAAAAAAAAATTTTTTTGTGTTTGCAAAAAAGTGGCTTTAAAGAAAAACTATTTTGAATTTAAAGTAAAATTTTGCAAAAACAGTGCCGCCTATATAGCAATTTTGTTCTTTCTTAAATATATTGACTACAACTAAAGTAGTGGTGTAAGACATTTGGCAACGGACGTATAAAAAAACTCCGAAACTCTTTTCCGGATTAATGTAACATTATTTCAAAGTCAAAGTTGGTGTATGCAGATGCTTTACACCATTTTCTAAATTTTATTATTAGTGTTTAAAATAAAAATAAATTCAAATAAAATTTTATTAAAAGTAAGCGAACCGTGATTTGAACCTGGATACTTAAATAAACCTTGAATTCAACTCACTCATCAACGAGTTAGGCCACCCCCTCGACGATAATCTGCGCAGCGAAACTTTCCTATGACGTAATTCCAGGTTTTGTCTTTAAGTAAACACGGGTAGACCTCAACATACATATGACAAAAATAAGTAAATAATTTTCGACATGTTCCAGAAATTCATTGTACATTTTTAGCAAAATTTACAAATTTTAGGAAATTTTAAACTTTTTTCTGAAAAATACGAAATCCTTCATTTGTGTAACTTGTTCTTCTTTTGTAGTTCATCTACATGCACACAAAAATTATTAAATTTAAATAATTTTCTCATATTGGGGAAATTTAAACTAAAACATAATAATTTTCATTAACTAAAATAAAGTTAAGTTGACTTTAATGCCATGGTGCGTTCACTGTTTTTAGTGTAGGCATTCTTACTTTATAAACCAAAAAATATAATTGCAACCACTTTATTTTCGAGTGACCTACGTGCACCAAATTCATTGCAATTCATTTAATAATAAGTTTTTTTCTTGAAATCATGTCCGCATTTCTATTGTAATTTAACTAGATAAATCTAATAAATATTATGGTGTATATTAAAAAGAACATTGGCAATACTACAACATTTAACGTGAGAGCAAATAGAAAATACCCATTTAACTCTTTAAAAACCAAAGAGAACCAAATAACTTAATCCCGTTACTATTTCAATTTTTGAGAAATGGATTTTGGGGTGGAAACGCAAACACACATACTTGAGCGTGAACTAACACTTGCAATTGTAGTGGTATATCGTTTAGTTGAGTTATTCGCCACATAGTTCAAATGATTGGCATAGCCGAATAGGTTGAGCGTTCGGTACAATCTAATTTTGTTCAAGGGTTAGGTGTTCGAGCCCACTTTTGACTATATTTATACATATATATGTGTATATACATATTTTTTAAACCCTCCATCATAGGATGGGGGTATACTAAATTCGTCAATCCGTTTGTAATGCATTAAAATATTGGTTTCAGACACCATAGAGTGTATTTATACATTCTTGGTTGTGGGGAAATTCTGAGTCGATGAAATGAATTTTTTAGTAAAAAAAAAACAATACAGTAATCAAAATAAATAAAAACGTGTCACAGTCAATCAAACGTGGACTCGAACTCGCATCTGTTGAATAAAGAAAAATACGCCAAACGCTTAACCTACTAGACCATCCTAACTCCACTGAATACTTTAGCGAATAGCTCAACTAAACGACTACAAGAAATGATAACGATCTCTTATATGTGTGTATTGGGGTTTCACTCATTTCCTTAAAAATTGAAATAGTAACGGTGTTACGACATTGGTTCTCTTGCGCTTTAAAAGGGTAAGCATACATTTTCTCTTTGCTCCCTCATTGCACGTGCGGCATAGTGTTGCCATTGAGCGATTTTATAATATTCTTGAATTTAAAATTTGTTAAAATTATATTTATATTTAACCCAAAGAGCATCTCATTCACACAAATTGTGAATGATACCAATCTTTTGCATCACGTATAAAGATTATATGAATTACACTGTATAGCAAAAAATTGTATTACGCAAATAGTTAACAACAAACTAAGTCTAAATAAACTAAGTTTACATCTTCATTTTAATTATAGTATTACCTTAAGTTTACGCTACTCATCGTACGCTAGATACCTTAAAAACTTAATTACAAACTTAACGAAATCCTAAACGGCACTTATGCACTTTAGCTCTATACAGTGTCTAAGATTTATAAATTTTACTTAAAATTTTGAATTTTAACAATATATTAGATAAAAAAAAAAAAATATTAAATAAATTTAGTCAATCTTTGCTTAGCACCAAGAAATCTCTTGAATGCACAGCAACAAAAAATTTGGGTTCCAGTGCTGATATTTGTGGAAAACAACTAAATTCACTACTTATGGTAAATATCAATCTTCGAAAGTTTTCTCAGCATTAAAGAATCATAACAATAAAAACTTACAGTAGGTGCAAAACCACGACTTGTTTGGTGGTAGTTTTTATGAAACCCAATATAGCAAAGGGTTTCATAAAAATTCATTACTTGTGCAATTTACTTCTAATGACATTTCCTGGGTGTGGAGATTATACCAACTTTCTACAGAGGTTTTTCATTAATTAATTGTCATTAATTTTCGGAGTTGGTAACCCTCTTGACTCTGTTAAAGCATAGACCAAGAAAATATAGAGACATACCTTGATAATTCACCATGGTTTTGTTTATTTGCAGTGCGCAGTCATTCCACTCAATTGCGCAGTCAAGTGACTCAATTTATTTTTGGAAAACGAGAATAACCGTATAAATTAGTCAATTTGCATTACAAAAAAGGTGTGGATGAATAGTATTTTATAAACTTTCACAGTATTTGGTGTTTCAACGAGAGAACAAAGGAAAGAAAACAAATTAAAGCCAAATTAAAAAATCACTCAATTGCAGACGAAAAAGAGCCATCTACGGTGTGCAGGCAAACTACAGCGCTGTAAATTCACTTGAGATGTCTATACCTTCCTTGGTCTATGGTTAAAGCAACTGAAACAGGTAAGCCTCAGCATTAACCAAAATGGCGTAATTGAAATGTAGACATCTTACAGAAACTATGTATGTTGAGGTCTACCTGTGTTTAATTAAAGACAAAACCTGGTATTACGTCATAGGAAAGTTCCGTTGCGCAGATTATCGTCAAGGCAGTGGCCTAACTCGTTGATGAGTGAGTTGGAATCAAGGTTTATTTAAGTATGCAGGTTCAAATCAAGGTTGGCTTACTTTTGATAAAATTTTATTCGAATTTATTTTTATTTTAAACACTAATAATAAAATTTAGGAAAAAGTGTAAAGCATCTGCATACACCAACTTTGATTTGGAAATAATGTTACATTAATCCGGAAAAGAGTTTCGGAGTTTTTTTATACGTCCGTTGCCAAATGTCTTACACCACTACTTTAGTTGTAGTCAATATATTTAAGAAAGAACAAAATTGCTATATAGGCGGCACTGTTTTTGCAAAATTTTACTTTAAATTCAAAATAGTTTTTCTTTAAAGCCACTTTTTTGCAAACACAAAAAAAAATTTTTTTCTTACCCTAATCTATTACAATTGATTCCAAATTTGAACAGGCGTATTTGGGTATACCAAAATCAATTCTGGAACAAATTGACACCATTCCGGAAAGCAGCTTCCTAGTACTATACAACAGTGGTTATTTCATGTCGGCAGGATAATTCGTTCCGAAGATATGGCCACTGCTCCCGGCCAGAATCTGCTATGAATGGGCCACATTTGAACAGGCGTATCTGGGTATACCGAAATCAATTCTGCAATAAAGTGACACCATTCCGGAAAGTAGGTTCCTAGGACTATACAACAGTGGTCATCCCTTGTCGGCAGGATAATTCGTTCCCCAGATATGGCCACTGCTCCCGGCCAGAATCTGCTATGAAATGGGCCACATTTGAACAGGCGTATCTGGGTATACCGAAATCAATTCTGGGATAAAGTGACACCATGCCGGAAAGTAGCTTCCTAGGACTATACAACAGTGGTTATTTGATGTCGGCACGATAATTCGTTCCAAAGATATGGCCACTGCTCCCGGCCAGAATCTGCTATGAAATAGGCCACATTTGAACAGGCGTATCTGGGTATACCGAAATCAATTCTGGGATAAAGTGACACCATGCCGGAAAGTAGCTTCCTAGGACTATACAACAGTGGTTATTTGATGTCGGCAGGATAATTCGTTCCCAAGATATGGCCACTGCTCCCGGCCAGAATCTGCTATGAAATTGGCCACTTTTGAACAGGCGTATCTGGGTATACCGAAATCAATTCTGGAATAAAGTGACACCATTCCGGAAAGTAGGTTCCTAGGACTATACAACAGTGGTCATCCCTTGTCGGCAGGATAATTCGTTCCAAAGATATGACCACTGCTCCCGGCCAGAATCTGCTATGAAATGGGCCACATTTGAACAGGCGTATCTGGGTATACCGAAATCAATTCTGGGATAAAGTGACACCATGCCGGAAAGTAGCTTCCTAGGACTATACAACAGTGGTTATTTGATGTCGGCACGATAATTCGTTCCAAAGATATGGCCACTGCTCCCGGCCAGAATCTGCTATGAAATGGGCCACATTTGAACAGGCGTATCTGGGTATACCGAAATCAATTCTGCAATAAAGTGACACCATTCCGGAAAGTAGCTTCCTAGCACTGTACAACAGTGGTCATCTCGTGTCGGCAGGATATTTCATTCGAAAGATATGGCCACTGCTCCCGGCCAGATTCTGCTATGAAATTGACCACTTTTGAAAAGGCGTATTTGGGTATACCGAAATCAATTCTGCAATAAAGTGACACCATTCCGGAAAGTAGCTTCCTAGCACTGTACAACAGTGGTCATCTCGTGTCGGCAGGATAATTCGTTCCAAAGATATGGCCACTGCTCCCGGCCAGAATCTGCTATGAAATGGGCCACATTTGAACAGGCGTATCTGGGTATACCAAAATCAATTCTGGAATAAAGTTACACCATTCCGGAAAGTAGCTTCCTAGCACTGTACAAAATTGGTCATCTCGTGTCGGCAGGATAATTCGTTCCAAAGATATGGCCACTGCTCCCGGCCAGAATCTGCTATGAAATTGGCCACTTTTGAACAGGCGTATCTGGGTATACCGAAATCAATTCTGGAATAAAGTGACACCATTCCGGAAAGTAGGTTCCTAGGACTATACAACAGTGGTCATCCCTTGTCGGCAGGATAATTCGTTCCAAAGCTATGGCCACTGCTCCCGGCCAGAATCTGCTATGAAATGGGCCACATTTGAACAGGCGTATCTGGGTATACCAAAATCAATTCTGGAATAAAGTGACATCAATCCGTATAGGTGTTTCTTGGAGCTTTATAATGGTTTTTATGCCATGTCGGAAGGAGATCCCGTTCCATCGATATTAGCACTGCTCCTGGCCAAGCATCTGGTGCGAAATTTTTCTGCTTTGCTTCTATTCAGTTTTGTATTTTTTGGTCTGAAAAAGGGTCATATTGATGAGGAGCTGGAGCAATCCCAAAATCAATTCTTGATTCGCTGTTTCTTTTGTTCGAAAAGGCGTCTTTAGGAGTATGGATTTGTGTGGGAGCTATGTCGGCAGGATGTACCCCACTCCTCCTGGACGCATTCCTCCCCTCCGAAAATTCATAGGTAAAATAACCAATATTGGAGGAACAATTTTGGAGTTCTGAAATATCGCTTCAACAAATGTTTACCCTCTGGTTGAAGGGTGTTACAAGCACATTAATTTGTCATAAATTTTAGGTCAGAGGGTAGCTTCGTTCCTGAGATATGGCCACTGATCCCCTCCAGAAATTTAGGATAATAAATACAGAAATTAAAAGAGCGTATTTGGTGTCTTAAAAATCAAATCTTGATATATGCTATACCTTGTTCGATAGGTATTTCATAGGACTATACACTGCCGCATAAGTAGTCCTGGCAGGATATCCCGTTCCAGAGATATGATTCCCCTCCCATTGCCAAATGTCCCACCACATATCTCTTGCGGTGGTTAATATATTTCCAAAATAAATAAACCGTTATGTAGGGTGTTCCCCTGGCATTGTTCCTGCGAAATTTTAATTTTAAATTCCCAGTAGTTTTTCCAAAAAATCAGTTTTTCGAAAAAATCCCAAAATGTTTTTACCCTAATCTATTACAATTGGTTTGTGTCTAGGGTTTTAAATACGTATTTATCTTCACACACATAACATTTTCCTATATTTATGTACCACTATACTACAGAATGAAAAAAAAATTTAACTGAATTGAATTCATATATGGAATGATTTTATTGAACTTTTTTCATTCATTTGGACAAATCTTACATATTTGTGGTAAACTTTTTACTTCAAATTTAGAACTGCTTACCTTCGTTTTTAAATAAAATTTTATGTATTTATATCAGCAATTTGTTTCTTCAACAAAAGACATGTTATATTAATATATTAAATATATTTATATAGAATCAACAGCATCGACTGGCCTTGAAATATTAAAACACATTATTTTTCTTCTTATAGTATCTTTCACTTTGAATAAGTTGCTGCCTAGCAATACCTACAAATATAAACAAAAAAAATTCTAAACCAATTTTTTCACAAAAGGATAGCGTCACTGAATATTACCTCATAATTGAAGATTCCAAAATGAAGTCGAATGAAGGGGTTGTTATTCTGCTGGTGTCTTTTTTTTTTAAAACCAATTTTCAAAAAACGAACATTTTTCTCACTAATTTAAAATAACAAATATTTTATATATTTTATTTGTTTTTATATTATATTATTTTACAATATTATTTTTAACAATCTCTCTATACCATAACAACGCGATTCCAACTAAAAAAACAACCCACGCGCAAACACATCGATTACATCGATTACAGGTATCGTTTACAGGTAGATAAAAGAAATGTAGGAAATTTTCCTATATTCTAACGTGTTTCCTTAAGTTTTGAAAAGATTGAATACTTCTTAGTACGAATGAACTAAAATATTTTTTTATGCCAAGTGTTATTCGTATGTATGATAAGCTTTCTATAATAAAGGAAGTCAGAATTATCATTTTATAAGAAACCTTACTAAATTTGAGGAAACTTGGTTTTAGTTCGGTTTTTTTTACGAATGCTTTGTTATCAGTGAATAAAATTTTCTTTTTCAGCAGTAAATTCTTATACCCATCGAAGAAAACAGTATTAGTAAAATGCCATGCCTTATTCTAGTTAATGAACTATTCCTAACTGCTTTCAGGATTTTTTTACTGAAACAAGTAAATTTTATTATTTCGCACAAAAATTTAACTGAATGGAAATAAAATGGCTAAACTAAATTGATGAACATTTTTTCCTTTAGTTTCGAAGACACTTTTTTCTGGGTGAGGGTGGCTGATATGAAATGCAAGAAAGTAAAGCGCTATAGTTTTTTTTTCATTCTTTTTGATAATTTTATTGCTCAAAGCGAAAAATGTTGGAAAAAATCAAATTTAGATTTGTTCGAATTGGCTACCTTTGGGAAGTAATATATCTTTGGCCTCGGCGGTCATATGAGTCTAAATCGGACGAAAGATATGTATGGGAGCTATATCTAAATCTGAACCGATTTCAACCAAATTTAACATGCATTGGTAAACTTTGGCCTCGGTGGTCATATATGTCTAAATCGGGCGAAAGATATATATGGGAGCTATATCTAAATCTGAACCGATTTCAACTAAATTTGCCACAATTGACGACAATATCAATTAACTCCTTGTACAAAATTGTGAACAAATCAAGGTAAAACTCTGGCTTCTATGACCATATAAGTACATATCGGGCGAAAGATATATATGGGAACTATATCTAAATCTGAACCGATTTGGCTGATATCGTTTGATAAACACGCCAATTATGACCAGATCGGTAATGAATATATATGGCAGCTATATCTAAATCTGAACCGAAAAATCATATACCCTGTAAACATTTAATTATCTCAATTTCAAGTAAATCGGAGAAGGTTAGATTGTGCTCTATTTTTTTAAAGGGACGTCACAAGAAAATGTGTAAACTTTCCTTCAATTTTCATAGTGTGGGGCAAGGAGAAGGTTCCCGTCCAAATACCCAAAACTCAAGTACACCATATTGATTTCATAACCAACCCATACGTAAATTTCAAGAGAATTCTTGTTTTTTTCAGTTTTAGAGGAAATCTTCCTCCCCGTCCAAATATCGAAAAATGGTATAGCGTATATTGTGTAGACGTCCCAGAAAATCTCAAGCAAATTATAAGCCAAATTTTTAAACAGCAGGGCGAGGGGAGGCCCCTCTTCCCTTCCGAATGTCACAAAATCAGATATCCATTATAACAATATAATCTACCACACATACTCTGTAAATTTCAAGTAAAGTGGAAAAGTGTAATTGTTTCACGGTATGTACTTTAGGAGAAATGAGGTCTCCCTGCTCCCTTTTATTTTTCCCCGATCAAATATTAAAAAATCATATACCTCATATAAATTTCATAATCTCCCCCAAAGTTCTCCGTAAAATTTCAATAAGTCGACAATTTTTAGTTTTTTCACTGTACTTAAAAAAAAAGTCGGACAAAGGGGAGGCCCCCTCTTCGACCAAATATCGAAAAATAAAGTAGCTGTTCTTTGTCTAGGCGCCCCCTTCAACCTTCCCTAAAAATTTCAAGCAAATCGGATAATTTTGTTCCATTTTTCAAAAAGTCGGGCAAGGGAGATGCCCCCCTTCCCGTTTAAATATTAAAAAATCAGGTACCCCATAATAAATTCATAATCTCACGGCGTGTTCTCTGTAAATCTCAAGTAAACCAGAGAATTTTTTTTTTATTGTACAAAAAAAAACAAAAATCGTATAAAGGGGGGGTCCACCTCCACGACCAAATATCGAAAAATAAAGTAGCGGGTCTTTGTCTAGACATCACCTCTAACCTTCCTTGAAAATTTCACCGATAACGGAGAACTTTGGCCCAATTTTGAAAAGGGGATGTCCCCTTCCCCCCAAGATGTCAAAAAATGAGGTACCCTATTTTCATCACATGATTACCCTCTACGTTCTCCGAACATTTTTCATGTGAAAAAATAAAATTATTTTATAACAAAAGCAACTGCGATGAATTCAAAATATAAAATTTTTTATTGTGCGCTGTATGTAAAAAAATTCCCGCTTTTCCGTTGAAACTTTTCTTGCATTTTCATTGCTGGAGTTATTGCGTCAGGGAGGAAAATCCGACTTATTTTTATATATATTAGATTATGTATATTTATAATTTTTTAAATTATTTAAAATTTAATTTAGAAAGCATATGGAATCCAAATTATGGATTTCATAAATTTAACTTAAAACTTCATGCGCGGGGATTTTTTTATGTATGGGGATAGATTGATTTTTTTTATGTATGGGGATAGATTAATACCTGACTAATTTTTTTTTTAAATTTTACCTTTGTTTCATACATAAATATTTTTATGAAAAAGGTAATTTTAACTATTCGAACATTGGAACGACATAGGTGAAGTCAATGCTTTTTTTGCAATGTATCGAAGGTAGCCTCTAATTTATGTTATTTAATATTATTTGGTTTTGGTATAATTTACTTCCTGTAAAGTAAAAGTGTCGTCTATTTTTTAAAAGAAGTTTCTCCAAATAATGATTGAATTGTAAAAAACGCAGTAGTTTTGTAAAAGATCCTAATGAAAGCTATACGAGAAAAAGGCGGTAAATTTGAAAAAGAGCTAAACGAGAAAATTATTCTGCTTTGAAAAAATAAATGTTTGAAATAAAATTCAATCTTTTCTTATTTAAGAATAAACTAAACAATTTTTTCGCTCTACGTCCTGGAGCTATCTATGTAAAATATTCTTAATAAAACGCTAGTGCTGCATACTCGCCTTACATGGCTCCGAAAAAATCCACCATTGTCCTAAACGTGGAACAATTTATAAGGGACGTTGAACAACGTCCCGCTATATGGAATCGAAATTTCCATTGCAATAAAGCATTCCTAGAACAAATGTGGGATGAATTGTCATCGGAACACAAATTACCAAGTAAGTATGATTTTGTTTTTAAAATTTTAAATGATGATTTTCTTTAATTATATAACTTTTTTTACAGAGGTGGTTTTAAAAGCCAAATGGAAGGGTTTACGTGATAATTTTCGTGTGGAATATAAACGTATACCACGTTCCGATAATGGTGATTTTTTGGTAGAACCAGCAACATTTGAATCCAAATGGATTCATTATTATGCTTTGTTATTTTTGAGTAAGTATGGGGCAAAAATAAAATTTTGCCAGCTTACTAAGAAAAAAATTCAAATATTCATTTCTCTCTCTCTCCCCTCCTTAGCCGAACACATGCGCCACCGTGTGCCAAAAAATGAACAAGATCAGGCATTTTTCTTTGCACAGCAAAGTCAAGATTGTGAGAAAACTGTTGTGGAACCAGACCTAACCAATGGCCTCATACGTCGCCTTCAAGACAGCGATGAAGATTTCGATGAGGATGATGTCGAAGAAGATGATGAAGATGTTACGGAAACCGAAACGACGCCACCAGCTGCCCATTCACAACCATTAACTTCAGTGATTAACTCGGTACCGGGAGCTATGATAAAGGTGGAGGAGACACGAAATCTTAGCAAGCAGAATTTCGATAAGGAAATTCAAGATTTATCCAAGAAATCATTAGACAGTGTAGCAACAAATTTGACGCTGGCGTCAATAAGCCCAAGTCCCCAACAACAACAGTCTCAGCAACCCCTACTACCATCACAGACCGGTCCTTTGCATCAGCAACAACAACAGCAAGCTACAACAATATCCTCCACAACAGCGGCACCTTTAGCGTTGGTCCAAAATGGAAATGTTCCACAATCACCAACTTCACATAATACACCATTGGTGTCCGTATCTACATCCCCAACCTTGGGTCTGGCACAGGTAATGCCTGTAACAGCATCCTCAACTAACATAGCTTCATCATCATCGTCATCGTTATCTTCATCATCGGCTTCATCTGTCTCAAGTACTACATCGATTTCGCCTCCTTCATCGTCGACCCCATTAACAGCTTTGAATTTGTTCCAAGGTTCGCCGCCCATAGCCCATTCTACGGCGTTTGCCGTTGCCGCAACTCTAGCCTCCATGAATGGTGGTTCCACTAACAATAGCAACAACAACAGCACCTTACCCTCAGTATTGCCGCTATCACTCACCTCCACATTACCCAGTGCTTTGGTATTGCCCAATACTTGCTTGGCTACACCAGCCATAGCAGCTGCAGCAGCGGCAGCAGCTCAACAAAAAATACGCTCTGTATCACCACCCCCACTCTACAATAAGGCCCATCATCCACCACCCAACAACAATATGACAATGAACAAAGAACGCTCAGATGTTTCCCCCCTTAATGTGTCAACATGTCTACACGGTAGTCATGAGCATTTAAATTTTACCAAATACTCCTATACCAATGGTCTCATACCAGCTTTAAAACTTAAGAGGCCTCGACTCTCGGAGGATAGTAATTTCAATGGATCATCATCGATGGATGCGTCAACGCCCACACCTACACCATTGGTACCAGAGGATGATGACTATCACTATTTATTATCACTGCATCCATATATGAAACAATTGACGGCGGCCCAAAAATTACGAATTCGTACTAAAATCCAAAAATTAATATTCAAAGAGCTTTACAAAGAAGACTTGGAAGAGTCCAAGTAAAATGTTTCATACCAAGTGAATCAAAGGACAACATATACTATACTTAAATTTAAAGAATTTCTATAGGGGCCTCTATGTATTAGAGGGATGGCCCACAGAAAAAAAAATAAACCAAAGTCATTATATAATTTTTAAGAAATAAAGGGAGGTTGTCTAAAAGAAGTATAGAAATCGGAAATCCAATTGATTTTTATTGGCACAAAGTTAAAGATAGAATCATTTAACTTTTACCATATGGATCAATATTAAAAATTTCAAAAAAAAAATCTATATTCGTACAATAATTTCCCATATCCAGAAAGATATGTAGGGAATTTTCATTTAATTCTACTATGGAATTGGTTTCTTGTTTTTTGAAATTAAAAAAAAAAACTCGGGAGCCCATATGTTCGATCGCAATCTATTTCGCATAGAAAACTGTAAAAATGCGTTATCCATGTTTTTAGATCATGGTAATGTCTAATTTCGATTTATATATGTGTCCTTGAAATATACTTCTTTAAACCCTTCCAAATTATCACTCAAACATCCTATATATAAATGTGTATATAATGCCATCTAAGTTCCTCTATATTTTTCCTGTAGTCTATAAATATAATTATTATTACTTATTATCCATAATAATTTGGTTTAAATTTATACTCGTCTCAAAAAAAAAAAAAAAAGAAAACAAATGTCTGGTATAAAGCAATTTACGCATTATACCAGAAAGAAGAGTTTTCTTTTCTGAATTTTAGACAAAAGAAGTTTTCTTTTGACACAAAAAATTATTTAAAAGCCAATGAAAAATATTACTGGACAATCGTTCCATCGCTTGTCCCAATTGCGAGTTTATTCGATCTTAAAGAAATTACGCTATAGTCTAAAATTTCGTTCCGAGGGAACCGGGTGAACCATTGTCCCTGATATTTCTATATAATGTTATTTAGCACTATATGGCTTAATATATAATTTTATATACCCATAGAGAAACAAAACTTATAAAATTATGAAATTTGCATAAATTTTATAAAAAATTTATACCCGCATCAGCTCTAGCTCTAGCTAACAAGTTTTAAGTTTCAGTTGAAACTTAAAACTTGTCATGAAGCCACATTAGAGATAATCCGTTTTTTTAAATATTTATTTCAAAATTGTCGTTTTACAAATTCCCTAACGTTCGCTATCACACCCAATTTTTCATCGGATATGCATTGCTTTACTACGAGACGATTGTCTTACTGTTTTTCAATTATATATTTTTTTTGTTTATTTTATTTTTCACCATTATGAAATCCTTCATTATATTTACGAACGAACGTATCTGTGTTCCTATGTACATTAAGTACATAACAATTATACACAAAATTAGATACCCATGTATGAAGTTGCGCAAAATGTGATTGCATAAAAAAAATACTTTCACTGAAAAAGATCACCAATATTCTTTCAAATGGGTGAAAAACAAATATTGAATTAGAATTTAAAACAATTTAAATAAATAATTTTTAAACAAGATATATTTCTTTTGAAACTTTAAACATGGCCACAGAAAAAATAGTTTTTGGTTTACTAATTAATAATCATTTTTAATTGGAAGTGCTACTATCACAGAATTGATAATAGCAATCTCCTACATTAATTAAACAATTAATTGGTCTAATTTAATTTAATTAATTCAAGTAATTTTTTAATTGTTCGGATATCCACTTCAATTCCACAATTTGCACAAATCACCAAAAAAATTCACTGGGGTGGAAATCAAAATAAGTGAAATCAAGAGACTTTTAAAATCATAATTTTTTTATTAAATTTAATATTTTTAATGCAGCTCATGTATTCTAATTAAAACCTTTCAAAATTTGTATGTAAGGGTTTTAACCAGAATTCATCGCGGGCATAATTCAACTTTTACCATGACTTCTGGTAGTGAATTAATTCCCTAAAAATTCCGGTGAATATGGAGAGTAGAACACCACGCAATTGATTCACATTTACCTGGTAGTGGATATGCGGCATGGGTATGAATGTTGTTTTGACCAGGCAACCAATTTATGCATATACACAAAAAATATTTTTGGTCTCCAATTACGAAATTAATTAATTCAATTAATATATAATTAAAATTGCTTTAATTACTCAAATTAAAATATCTATTATTACTATCAATTAAAAAATCAATTGATCCAATTAAATACATCATTGATTTAATTGTTCCATTTAAAAATCAATTGATTTAATTAAAATTCAATCGATGCAATTAAAAATCAATTCAAGCAATTTTTTAATTGCATTTTGTTTTAAGTCAATCAATGCATGCAAATCCACAAAAAATATTTGTTAGTCTCCAATTACGAAATTCATTAATTCAATTAATTCTGAATTAAAATTGGTTCAATTACTTAATGAAAACATCATCCATTTAATTGATCCAATTAAAAATATCATTGATTTAATTGTTCCATTTATTAAATTAATTGATTTAAATAAAATTCATTAAAAAAATTAATTGAATTAATTAAAATTAGTTAATCCAATTGCAATTTAATTAAAAATGTGTTTATATTTTCATTAAATAAATTTTTTTGTAAAATTCAATTAAGATTTTAATTGGAAAAATATTGGTGATCTTGTTTTGATATCTTATCATATCCATTCAAAAACTAAGTCAATCAATTCATGCAAATTAGAGCTCAAAAAATATTTTTTGAGCTCTAATTACGAAATTCATTAATTTTTAAATAATATTGGTTCAATAACTCAAATGAAAATGTCCATCATTATTATTAATTAATTCAATTAATTGATCCAATTAAAAAAATATCATTGATTATAGTGTTCCAATGAAAAAGTTAATTGATTTAATTAAAATTCAATTGATGCAATTACAAAATTTGGTTTAATTAAAATTTAAAAATCCAATTGCAATTTAATTGATTATTATTATGTTTTGGTGTGTTTATATTTGTATTCAAAAAATATTTTTTTATTTAATTATTGATTTTTTGAAAATTGAATATTAATTGAAAAAAAAATTAGCGATCTTTTTGGGATTTAATCATATCCATTCAGAAACAATTTTCTAGGGTTTATAAAACTCCTCAAAACCCCACCAATTTGTCTTTAATCGATAATTTTAGTTTTAAGTACTATTGTATTCAATGCAAAATATCTTTACTTTTCACCCAATAAGTCATTTGTTTTAAGCATCTCACTTAAGATATTCTAAGCTCTAAGTTTTTTGTTTTGCTTTTTGATAAAGGATTGTAATCTCAAGAAAATAAGAAAAAAGCATTTAAGAAGAACTCTCTATATCTCATTTACTTTATATATACATATGTTTATTATTGAATAATATATATAAATATGTAAACCTGAAGATAAAAGTAAAAATGAATGAAAAATAAATTTTATTGATGGATTAATTTATGTTGTAATATACTTGCGACATTGTGTTTTATTTCGAGGTTAAAGAAGACTCATAAAGTCACAATTTTAATAATATAAAGGTGCCCAGCAAAAAAAGCTTCGCCAAAAAAGCAATTAAAATGTTCTTTTTGGATCCGGAAGTGGTATAAAATTGACGCAGAAGTGATGAATTTTACATGGGCTTGTCATAGGACGGAAGTCCTCCGTTTCAACAGCCGTTGCACCGAATTTTCATCACTTCTTTAGGTGTGATCCAAATTCAATGTTTTGGATGTAAATTAAAAAATTCTTTGATATTTTGTCAAATAAATAATTTTTATAATTTTTAATGGATTCTAACGCTTGTCGGAAACGTTTGATCTCAAATATTTTCAAAAATTCACAAATCTGAAAGGTCATTTTTTGTTCGTGTGGCCAGTAGTTGGAATGCCTTACCTGCTGAACTGCGCATTTTCTCACACTCGAATAGTGTGTTTTGTATTAAAGTTTTCAGACACTTTTGTGATTCGTAGTGTTGCTGGTACATGATTGCTAATGGGATTTATTTTTTGTATATCTTTCTTTCATTACATATGGCTGGGGAGCCAAACATGATTAAATCATTAGATTATACTTTTAGTTTATTTTATATAATTTCTGGTTGTATTTAAATTTACTACATTCACTTCTATTCAGATTATTAAAACTTTGTAATACAAATGTGTTTGGCCATCAAGGCTTAGTAGTACTGAATAAAAACTTATAAATAAATAAATAAAATATTTTTTTTCAGACTGGATTTAGCATTTGTTCCCACAAAATTTAAATGATTTGTACCATTTTATGAATTCTTACTCTGTTTTTAACCTATTTGAAACAAAAAAGTTAAAATAACCCATTAAAAGTATGAAAAAACCAAGTTATAAAAAATTGCATTAAAAGAACTTCCTGGGTAGTTAAAAACAATATAATGAAATTTTTTCAGTAAAATCCCAGCAAAAACTAGGTAACCACATCTCATTACAATTGACATTACCAGGAGTAAAGCTGTCATTACACATTGCATTACATTGCGGCGAGTTATAATGACTAACTTGTAATGACAAAAATAAATACTTCTCGGTAATTTTCGAATTATTATTTTCAAATTTTTAAACAGTTGTAGTTAACGAATTAATAAAAAAGAATAAATGATGGCACCATTAGGTATAATTATTAACATAATCGAGCACTTACATAAAAAATCAAAAAGAATATGTAATGTAACGGTAATTCTGAAAAATTTTCCGTTAAGAAATTTTTATCACAAATATTTCATAATAATTGTGTTTAATCACATTATCATATTATGTTTTAAATAAATGCTTTCTTATACCTCATTCACATTACATTTCCAAAATGCGCTTAAACTAAATTTCAAATGCCATTTGCCTTATAAAAAAGAGTCTTAAAATCCACTTTTAGTAGATTTCGAACTTTATGTGAATTGGCTATTGGATATATTATAACGTAATTCACGAATTCAACTCCCTTAAACAACCTACATTTATTTAGATTTTAAGTGTGAAATTAATTTGCGTGTAATCTTATTTAGATTATTTATTAGATTTTTTGTTTATTTATACAATATTCGTTTCTATTCAAGTAGTTCTCCTATTACAGCATCACTCGCCATATTTTTATCCATTGTAATCGGCGATAGAAATCAATATTTTCGAGATTTGGTTGGCTGAGACAATAAATGGCTATTTTGCAAACTTTGGTGTATCTACGAATAAGTCATTACATATTAGGTGATTATATGCTTTAAATGCACTATTTATTTTATGGCCGAAAGTATGCCTGGGGAGAAGTACTTTCCTTCTAGGACATGCGTATGTAAATGTAATCCGAAGCGATGCCAATTAATAAGTGGTTATTAATTTTTAAATAGGCTTACCTACAAGATTACCGGGTAATGAGATTTTTTGCTGGGATGGAATCGTATTTTTACTTTTAGCCGGCGAAACGGTGGTCAGTATTTCTGCTGGGAATTTATAAAAAGCACTCATGAAATAAAACCCATATGAAATATAGCCCCATAATTGGGGTCTTATTTCTCAACGAAATAGATCCTCATATTATTTCAATTTTTATATGAGCTAATTGGACATAAAGATTGAGGAATTGTTATTATTACGTTATTAAAAAGAAAATCCCAGAAACCAATCCCCACATACGGCTAACTTGGATTTCTATAGTCTTTAGTATAGATCTGGCAGACAGATCATAATTTATTTTGGTTCTTATATCGATGTCCTCATTCCAGAGTACGCTAAGTCGACTTAGCATTTTTTCATGGAGTTCGTTGTTTTTATTCGGTTTGATGTGAATTGCATACTGTCAAAAGTTCGAATTTGTTGGACACTTCTATCAAAAGTTATGGTTAATATTGTACTTAGCCTGTGTCTAAAGTTTTAAAAAATGCCCAATCCAAAAAGGGCAAAAAGCTGTGTTCGGTCTAAAGCGGTCTAAGTAATTTTTAGCCATGTTCTATTATCACTATTTTGAATTCGTACATACTAAAAAAATCTAAAATAAGACATGATTTTAAGACACTGTTTTTTATGTTTCGGTGTAAAAATTATATGTTTGGAACTCAAATTGTTAGCACATTATTTTTATGTGCAAGCATATAATGTTCATAAAGTAGTATAACATGTTTGGGACATATATGTTAATATGTTATTATGTTCGGGACATTAACCCCCATGTTCTGGTTTACGAATTCGCAAAATGCAAATTTTACATTGTCAATAACTTTTGAACCATTATATGTTTTGTCATGAAATTTCTTCCAATTAAATTTCTTTTCCATAAGAACTATGTATAAAAATTTCGTATTATATATCATTGTGGTTCAGAAAATAGATGTTGAGATAAATTTTGCATTTTGCGAATTCGTAAACCAGAACAGGTGGGTACATTTTCTTAAATATAACAGGTTGGCTGATAAGTCCCCGGTCTAACAAAGAAAAACACATTTTTTTTGTCAAAATTCGTTTTTATTATTCAACATAGTTCCCTTCAAGAGCGATACAACGATTATAACGACCTTCCAATTGGTTTTGGCGATCACCTCTTCATTGCAACCAAATTTTTTCCCTGCGAGCATCCTTTTGAGGTCTGAGAACAAGGAAAAGTCACTTCGAAGCCCAATTCATGAATTTTTGCCATCGTTCTCAATGACTTGTGGCACGGTGCGTTGTCTTGGTGGAACAGCACTTTTTTTTTTCTTCATATAGGGCCGTTTTGCCGCGATTTCGACGCCATACGCCGTCACTGTTGATGGTTTTTCCCTTCTCAAGATAATCGATAAAAATTATTCCATGCGCATCCCAAAAAAACAGAGGCCATTACTTTGCCAGCGGACTTTTGAGTCTTTCCACGCTTCGGAGACGGTTCACCGGTCGCTGTCCACGCAGCCGACTGCTAGGGGCTATATATAACTATAGACCGATATGGACCTAGTTAGGCATGGTTGTTAACGGCCATATACTAGCACAATGTACCAAATTTCAACTGACTCGGGATGAAATTTGCTCCTCCAAGTGGCTCCAAACCCAAATCTCGGGATCGGTTTATATGGGGGCCATTAGCGTAGCTAGACAATTTTCCTAGGGGGGGCTATAGCCCCCCTAGCTAAAACTTTATAGACTGAACTTATAGGTTCAACTAACGTTTTATTTCATAAAATTTAATAAAAAAATAGACATCAAAATAACTCGAGAATCAATTTATAATAAAGCAACTAAAAGTACCCTACGGGAAATTGGTGCAAATTGCCACTGACGGACCTATCACAGAACTGGTACCTGTGCTCCAGTTAGTTGCAATTTTCACATTTATTGAAATAAAATTATCAGAATAACCTTTTGTTCGACATATTTCAAAAGTTTTTTTTTCATTTCGGGTTCGATTATTTAGGAGCCCAAATTGAAAGAGATTTCTAAGAGTTTGTCCGAGACTGGTTCCTGAGGACCTGTTTATGGGTTGCTCCTGCTAAATTGTCCCAGGACGTGTCCTTTGGGATGAGTTCAAGACGCGTCCTAAAATGTAAGTTTACTCCGTCAATAACAAACACATGTTAAAGTGGACGGTCCCTTCCATACGTTTTGATCAGAACTGGGACTGGTCCATACACACCAGGGACTAGTCCTGTACCAGTTCTGTGGTTGATCCATTTCCCGTGGGGTAGTTCCACACTTTTCCCAGCAAAAAATTGGGAGTTGTTCTAAAGGCACAACTTTAAAAGCACTTCCAAAAATGTCCTCACAAAGAAGTTATCTATTTTAACTACACAGGAAGTTTTTTACTTCATTTTTTTTATATTTTAATGCGTAATTTTTTGTTTTCTTTTTCAAATAGTTTAAAAAAAGAGCAAGAATAAATAAAATGGTACAAATTATTCAAATTTTGCCACAAAAATACTAAATCCATTATAGTAAAATCGATAATAAAGGGTGATTCTTTTGAGGTTAGGATTTTCATGCATTAGTATTTGACAGATCACGTGGGATTTCAGACATGGTGTCAAAGAGAAAGATGCTCAGTATGCTGTGACATTTCATCATGAATAGACGAACGATCTGCCACAACGTCGAATTTTCAGTGAATGGGCCCTAGAAAAGTTGGCAGAAAATCCGCTTTTTTATCGACAAATTTTGTTCAGCGATGAGGCTCATTTCTGGTTGAATGGCTACGTAAATAAGCAAAATTGCCGCATTTGGAGTGAAGAGCAACCAGAAGCCGTTCAAGAACTGCCCATGCATCCCGAAAAATGCACTGTTTGGTGTGGTTTGTACGCTGGTGGAATCATTGGACCGTATTTTTTCAAAGATGCTGTTGGACGCAACGTTACGGTGAATGGCGATCGCTATCGTTCGATGCTAACAAACTTTTTGTTGCCAAAAATGGAAGAACTGAACTTGGTTGACATGTGGTTTCAACAAGATGGCGCTACATGCCACACAGCTCGCGATTCTATGGCCATTTTGAGGGAAAACTTCGGAGAACAATTCATCTCAAGAAATGGACCGGTAAGTTGGCCACCAAGATCATGCGATTTGACGCCTTTAGACTATTTTTTGTGGGGCTACGTCAAGTCTAAAGTCTACAGAAATAAGCCAGCAACTATTCCAGCTTTGGAAGACAACATTTCCGAAGAAATTCGGGCTATTCCGGCCGAAATGCTCGAAAAAGTTGCCCAAAATTGGACTTTCCGAATGGACCACCTAAGACGCAGCCGCGGTCAACATTTAAATGAAATTATCTTCAAAAAGTAAATGTCATGGACCAATCTAACGTTTCAAATAAAGAACCGATGAGATTTTGCAAATTTTATGCGTTTAAAAAAAAAAAAAAAGTTATCAAGCTCTTAACAAATCACCCTTTATTAACACCACGTTCGAAATTTCAACTGAATCAGATGAATTTTGGTCTTCCAAGAGGCTCCGGAGGTCAAATCTGGGGATCGGTTTATATGGGGGCTATATATAATTATTGCTCGATGTGAACTAACAACCATGTACCAAATTTCAGCCGGATCGGATGAAATTTGCTTCTCTTAGAGGCTCCGCAAGCCAAATCGTGGGATCAGTTTATATGGGGGCTATATATAATTATGGACTGATATGAACTAATTCCTGCATGGTTGTTGGATACCATATACTAACATCACGTACCAAATTTTAACCGGATCGGATGAATTTTGCTCCTCTAAGAGGCTCCGGAGGTGAAATCTGGGGATCTGGGGGGCTATATATAATTATGCACCGATGTGGACCAATTTTTGCATAGTTGTTAGAGACCATATACTAACACCATGTACCAAATTTCAGCCGGATCGGACGAAATTTTCTTCTCTTAGAGGCTCCGAGCCACCGTGGTGCAATGGTTAGCATGCCCGCCTTGCATACACAAGGTCGTGGGTTCGATTCCTGCTTCGACAGAACACCAAAAAGTTTTTCAGCGGTGGATTATCCCACCTCAGTAATGCTGGTGACATTTCTGAGGGTTTCAAAGCTTCTCTAAGTGGTTTCACTGCAATGTGGAACGCCGTTCGGACTCGGCTATAAAAAGGAGGTCCCTTGTCATAGAGCTTAACATGGAATCGGGCAGCACTCACTGATAAGAGAGAAGTTCACCAATGTGGTATCACAATGGACTGAATAGTCTAAGTGGGCCTGATACATCGGGGTGCCACCTAACCTAACCTAAGCCAAATCGGGGGATCGGTTTATATGGGGGCTATATATAATTATGGACCGATGCGGACCAATTTTTGCATGGTTGTTAGAGACCATATACTAACACCATGTACCAAATTTTAGCCGGATCGGATGAAATTTGCTTCTCTTAGAGGCTCCGCAAGCCAAATTTGGTGGTCCGTTTATATGGGGGCTATACGTAAAAGTGGACCGATATGGACCAATTTTTTGCATGGTTGTTAGAGACCATATACTAACAACATGTACCAAATTTTAGCCGGATCGGATGAAATTTGCTTCTCTTAGAGGGTCTGCAAGCCAACTTTGGGGGTCCTTTTATATGGGGGCTATACGTAAAAGTGGACAGAAATGGCCCATTTGCAATACCATCCGACCTACATCAATAACAACTACTTGTGCCAAGTTTCAAGTCGATAGCTTGTTTCGTTCGGAAGTTATCGTGATTTCAACAGACGGACGGACATGCTCAGATCGACTCAGAATTTCACCACGACCCAGAATATGTATATGTGGGTCGCAGGTAAGCAAAGATCACGTGCACAAAGTTTCTTTTTAAAATAAAAAATTTTATTAAAAAAAAAGGATTGCTAACAAAAATGTACAATTGAAGCTTTTTTGAACAGGAAAAATACAAGGAAAAAAATATTAATGAAAAAGCAAAGGTAAATTGATTTTTTTAAAAACTTCTATATTTTAGAAGTGTGTAGCCAAGGTTGTCACCACACTACCCCCCTTCTAGCGGAAAGCGATTTTTTTATTTCTCATTGGTGTATTTCTCGGCAATATGCTTGAATTTGATGAAAATTCAACTTGATGAACATTTTCATTCTCAATATAAGCTGGTTTGAGGCGATCAATTGATACTGTATCTTCTTTGCCATTTATGAGGATTGTAAAATATTTTTCGTTTCTTTTTATAACTCTAAAAGGCCCATTATATTTGAATGTAAATGGCGTATGAGAAGCATCTTTTCTAATCCAAACAAACTCTGAATGCAGTAAGTCTTTACTTATAAATGGTTTGCATTTACTATGATTAGATCCTTTTTGTGGTTTGAAACTGGAAATGACATTCTTGAGGGACAACAGAAATTCATTATGATCTTTTGGCTTTAAACTATCTTGAAAGAATTCTCCTGGAAGATGTAAATTTTCCCCATATAACAATTCTGCCGATGATGACTTGATATCTTCCTTATAAGAAACTCTAATTCCTAATAAGGCAGAAGGCAAAATTCTTGTCCACTGGATATTGTCATGGCATAAAATGGATGATTTCAAAGTTCGATGAAAACGTTCAATCATTCCATTTGCTTGCGGGTGATATGAAGTAGTATGTTGGCATTTGGCACCGATAAATTTACAAAAATCATGAAAATATTTTGATGTAAACTGACGGCCGCGATCACATACAATTTTATTTGGGCAACCATATCTCGCAATCCAGTGATCGTAAACAGCTTTGCATATATTCTCGGCTGAGATATCTTTAAGAGGTATAGCTTCAGGCCATCTAGAAAATCGGTCAATCATTGACAGAATGTATCTGTATCCTTCCGATGGCGGTAGGGGACCAACTATATCAATATGTATTTCCGAGAAACGAACTGAGGTGTAACTAAAATTTGCGGTTGGTGAATGTGTATGGCGCGATATTTTCGACTTTTGGCACGTGAGGCACGTTTTTGACCAAAAATTACAGTTTTTGTTCATGTTTGGCCAAACGAAGCGATCTGCTAAGAGTTTTCTTGTAGCTTTGCATCCAGGATGTGAAAGATTGTGAACTAACTCAAAAGCTGCTTTTCTGTATGCTTTCGGCAGGTATGGCCTTGCTTTACCTTGTGATATATCACAATAAATTTTTGCATTTGTTCCTGGCAGTAAAATCTTTTGAAGTTGTAGTCCCGTAACAGCAGATAATAGATGGCGGAGTTCTTCATCTGAAGTTTGTGCCTCGGATAATTTGTTATAATCTATGGAATCGATAACGTTTATTCTGGATAGAGCGTCAGCTATACAGTTATTTTGTCCGGATATGTGAACAATTTTTGTCGTGAATTGTCCGATAAAATCCAAATGGCGATATTGCCTCGGTGATGCTTTTGCAGGGTTTTGGTTGAAGGTTTGTGATCAGTGTATATTGTAAATTCTCGTCCTTCGACCATGTGTTTGAAATACTTAACAGCTGCGTAAATTGCAAGTAGTTCTCTATCATAAGCACTATATTTTTGTTCTGCAGGGCTGAGTTTTCTTGAAAAAAATGCAAGAGGTTGCCAACTGTCCGAAACTTTTTGTTCAATGACAGCCCCAATGGCGTAATCTGAAGCGTCCACTTTGAGTGCGAGATATGCATCTTCAACTGGATGGGCTAAAAGAGTAGCATTTGCAATGAGATGTTTACATTTGTCAAAAGCGATTTTGGCCTCCTCTGTCCAAATCACTGCTCGTTTGTCCTTCTTTTTTGCGCCTTTCAGGTATGCATTAAGGGGAGCTTGGAAATGGGCTGCTTTCGGAAGGAATCGTCGATAGAAGTTTAGCATGCAAATAAAACGTCGTAGATCCATTACTGTTTTAGGATTTTCGTATTCTAAAATGGCTTGGACTTTGGCATTGGTAGGAGTACTTCCGAATTCGTTTATATGGAATCCTAAGAAGTCTATTTCTGGCGATCTAAATTCACATTTAGCTGGATTTATTACGATTCCGTACTCTTGAAAACGTTTACAAACCATTCTTAAATGCTCTATGTGTTCTTCTTCTGTACGGGAAGCTATTAAGACATCGTCTATGTAAACAAACACAAAGTCTAATCCCCGCAGAATTTCATCCATTAGTCGCTGAAAACTTTGCGCAGCGTTACGAAGTCCGAAAGGCATTCGGAGAAATTCAAAAAGACCGAAAGGGGTGATGATAGCAGTCTTACATACGTCATCTGGATGCACTGAAATTTGATGGTATGCCCGTACTAGGTCAAGTTTTGTATAATATTTACATCCATGTAATGCTGATGCGTAATTTGTAATGAAAGGGACAGGATATCTATCGGGAACTGTGATTTTGTTTAAAGATCTGTAGTCGCCACAAGGTCTAAATTCTCCATTCTTTTTTGTTACCATATGTAATGGATTTGACCACATACTTTTTGATGGTCGTATTATATCGTTTTCCAACATGAACTGAAACTCTGTTTTTGCAATATTCAGTCGTTTCTTATCTAGTGGTCTGGCTTTTGCACAAACTGGAGGTCCTACTGTTTCAATGTGATGAAATACGCCATGTTTTTTTCCAACAACTGCCATGGAAACATTGTGAACCTCTGGAAATTCTTCTAAAATTTTTTGAAATTTGGATTGACTTTTGGAAATAGTTGTAATTCCGAGGGATTTTTCTTTCGTTAATTGCGCCTGGGAACATAGAAGGGTAGTCCCATCGACTAGTCTCTTATTTTTTAAATCTGGTAACAAGTTGAAGTGATTTAAGAAATCTGAACCAATAATGCATTTGGTGACATCTGCTATGATGAACAACCATGAGAATTGTCTTCGTAAACCTAGCGATAATTGGAGTATTACGGTACCATGCGTTTTGATTGGTGTTCCATTGGCAGCAAACAATTCATTGGAGACAGGGAAGTTCGAGTTTGTCATATTGAGATTGCTTGGAATGACAGAAACATCTGCCCCAGTATCAATTAGAAACGTTTTCTTTGTCAGGGGATCATTGATAAAAAGGCGGCCAGATTTGGAAATATTCGAGACATCGGTGGCCGCATACTGCGATGTCGAATCTAGTTTTTTGGATAGGAGCATGGCTCAACACATTTCGTTGCCTTATTCCCAAATCTTTTGTGGTACCAACAGAAATCGCAATTATTTCCTCTAGATTGTGATTTTGAACGATAACGGCGAGGAATTCTGCTTCTGTTGCGGTTCATGTCTCTAAAACTTCTCTCTAAGGCATCTATTCTTGATGTTATTTCTGTCGAGCTACTGGGATCAATATTACCAATAGTAGATGGCAGAGTCATATCAATTATTTTATCGGCTTGTTCTGCCAATTTGTTGACATCTTGTTGCTCACTAATGGCCAGAATAGCACGAACGTTTTCGGGAAGTTGGTCGAGGAAGATGGATCGAATTACCTTTTCTCCGACTTGGCCTTGGCCTAAATTCTGAATAGTGCGTAGAAATTGTGTTGGTTTCTGATCTCCTAGCATTTGACCACTTAAAAGTCGTTTCAATTTTCTTTCGTCCGATTCGGAAAAGATTGATATGATTCTTGATTTTAAAGTCTCATATTTGTTTTCTGTTTGGGAATTTTCTAGCAAATCACTTACCAGGTCGAGCGTTTCCGAATCAATATTTGTTACGAGATACCGAAATTTAGTTTCATCGGATGTGATTCGCTGCAAATTAAAAATAGTTTCCACTTGGAAAAACCAAATTTTTGGATTTTTTTGCCAAAATGGGGGAAATTTAATGTTTGTTGCTGAGGCAGCTTCAATTTGAAGTGGGATCATATTATTTGGTGAAATTCCTTGCGCTCCTGCAGTTGAATTATTTTGCTCTGTATTGCCAGAATCTCCATCTCTATGTAAAGGCATCTTTTAACCAACGTTCAGTATCGGGGTCACCAATTTGTGGGTCGCAGGTAAGCAAAGATCACGTGCACAAAGTTTCTTTTTAAAAGAAAAAATTTTATTAAAAAAAAAAGGATTGCTAACAAAAATGTACAATTGAAGCTTTTTTGAACAGGAAAAATACAAGGAAAAAAATATTAATGAAAAAGCAAAGGTAAATTGATTTTTTTAAAAACTTCTATATTTTAGAAGTGTGTAGCCAAGGTTGTCACCACAGTATACATTATGGGGCAATATTTCGATGTGTTACAAACGGAATGACAACGTTAATATACCCCCATCCTATGGTGGAGGGTATAAAAATATAGATTATTTTAATAATAGTTACAGCTTTTCTACCATTTTTTACAATTTGCCTCTAAAGTTCAAAGGCATTGAGCCACAAACCATTTGTTCCTTAATATATATTTTTATACCCTCCACCATAGGATGGGGGGTATATTAACTTTGTCATTCCGTTTGTAACACATCGAAATATTGCTCTAAGACCCCATAAAGTATATATATTCTGGGTCGTGGTGAAATTCTGAGTCGATCTGAGAATGTCCGTCCGTCCGTCTGTTGAAATCACGCTAACTTCCGAACGAAACAAGCTATCTACTTGAAACTTGGCACAAGTAGTTGTTATTGATGTAGGTCGGATGGTATTGCAAATGGGCCATATCGGTCCACTTTTACGTATAGCCCCCATATAAACGGACCCCCAAATTTGGCTTGCGAGGCCTCTAAGAGAAGCAAATTTCATCCGATCCGGCTGAAATTTGGTTCATGGTGTTACCATATGGTCTCTAACAACCATGCAAAAATTGGTCCAAATCGGTCCATAATTATATATAGCCCCCATATAAACCGATCCCCCGATTTGGCTTGCGAGACCTCTAAGAGAAGCAAATTTCATCCGATCCGGCTGAAATTTGGTACATGGTGTTAGTATGTGGTCTCTAACAACCATGCAAAAATTGGTTGACATCGGTCCATAATTATATATAGCCCCCATATAAACCGATCCCCCGATTTGGCTTGCAAGGCCTCTAAGAGAAGCAAATTTCATCCGATCCGGCTGAAATTTGGTACATAGTGTTAGTATATGGTTTCTAACAACCACGCAAAACTTGGTCCACATCGGTCCATAATTATATATAGCCCCCATATAAACCGATCCCCAGATTTGACCTCCAGAGCCCCTTGGAAGAGCAAAATTCTTCCCATTCGGTTGAAATTTGGTACGTGATGTTAGTATATGCTATCCAACAACCATGCAGGAATTGGTTCCTATCAGCCCATAATTATATAGCTCCCATATAAACCGATCCCCAGATTTGACCTCCGGTGCCTTTAGGAGAAGCAAAATTCATCCGATCTGCTTGAAATTTGGTACGTGGTGATCGTATATGATATTTAACAACCATGCCAAAAGTGGTCCATATCAGTCCATAATCATATATTGCCCCATATAAACCGATCCCGAGATTTGGTTTTGGAGCCTCTTGGAGGAGCAAATTTCATCCGAGTCAGTTGAAATTTGGTACATTGTGCTAGTATATGGTCGTTAACAACCATGCCATATCGGTCTACAGTTATATATATATCCCTCAGATAAAGCGATTTCCAATCACACAAAAATTGGTCCATATCAAGTTCATAATTGTATATAGCCCCCATATAAGCGACCCCCATATTTCAATTCTGGCTCTCTATGTACCGTGCAAAAAGTCCATATCGATTCGTAATTATTTGTAGACTTAACTATACATTACATTTTTGTCTAATATATACCACGTATGGACTAACTCACAATTTAGAAAACGGTGTTAAGAAGTTTTAAGATACCACAACCCAAGTATTTCGATTGTGGATGACAGTCTTTCGTAGAAGTTTCTACGCAATCCATGGTGGAGGGTACATAAGATTCGGCCTGGCCGAACTTACGGCCGTATACACTTGTTTTAATTGTTGAAGATTAGACACTTTACCTCTTAACAATTTCCATTTTTTTAATTTTATTTTTCAAATTAAATTAAAATTTCATTGAAACTAATAAATCTTTTTTCTATTTTCAGGTGAAGTCTATGTCTTGGACGATGGTGGCGAAGTCGATTTAGATTTGGGTAACTATGAAAGATTTCTCGATGTTACACTGCATCGTGATAATAACATAACTACAGGAAAAATCTATCAATTGGTGATAGAGAAGGAACGTAAAGGCGAATATTTGGGAAAGACAGTTCAAGGTAAAGTTAACACCTCTACATGGAAAAAATTCTTGTTTTGCTTCAGTTTCAAAATTAATTGATTTCAATTTGCTTTTCGGTTTTAAAATGGCATCAGTGGGAACTGCTATAGTCGAATGCATATATTTTTTATATTTTTTTTGCCACAGTTGGTCGAATTCTACCAAAAATGGTAGGTTTTTTACTGTTTGGTAGATTGGTAGAATTTTTGATGTTTTGGTAGATTTATAAACTAAGAGGTACTTGACAAAATTTTCTATAGAAATAAAATTTTGACAAAATTTTCTATAGAAATCAAATTTTGACAAAATTTTCTATAGAAAAAAAATTGACAAAATTTTGCATAGAAATAAAATTTTGACAAAATTTTCTATAGAAATAAAATTTTGACAAAATTTTCTATAGAAATAAAATTTTGACAAAATTTTCTATAGAAATAAAATTTTGACAAAATTTCCCATAGAAATTAAATTTTGACAAAATTTTCTATAGAAATAAAATTTTGACAAAATTCTCTATAGAAATAAAATTTTGACAAAATTTCCTATAGAAATAAAATTTTGACAAAATTTTCTATAGAAATAAAATTTTCTATAGAAATAAAATTTTGATAAAATTTTTCTATAGAAATAAAATTTTGATAAAAATTTTCTATAGAAATAAAATTTTGACAAAATTTTCTATAGAAATAAAATTTTGATAAAATTTTTCTATAGAAATAAAATTTTGACATTTTTGACAAAATTTTCTATAGAAATACAATTTTGATAAAATTTTCTATAGAAATACAATTTTGATAAAATATTCTATAGAAATACAATTTTGTTTAGACTAAGTACTTAGCAGATCGTCCTCGTTGAAAATGAATGCAGTCAATTGATATCGTCACTGAAGTGCAACAATTTTATTTATATATTTTGATGTGTTGGTCTAATAACCTTATGCGTATTTTTATTATTTCAGTTGTACCCCACATTACCGATGCCATTCAGGAATGGGTTGAACGTGTTGCTCAGACACCCGTACGTGGAGAATCTAAACCTCAAGTTTGTATCATTGAGTTGGGTGGCACTATAGGCGATATTGAGGGTATGCCCTTTGTGGAAGCGTTTCGTCAATTTCAATTTCGTGTTAAACGGGAAAATTTCTGCTGCGCCCATGTATCTTTGGTGCCTTCACCCTCATCTACCGGTGAGCCAAAAACCAAGCCCACACAAAGTTCCGTACGTGAACTAAGAGGTTTTGGCTTGAGTCCAGATTTAATTGTATGTCGTTCGGAAAAACCCATTGGCTCGGAGGTTAAGGAAAAAATCTCGAATTTTTGTCATGTGGCACCAGATCAAGTCATTTGCATACATGATTTGAGCTCCATATATCATGTGCCATTGCTTATGGAACAAAATGGTGTTATAGAGTTTTTAAATGAACGCCTGCAATTGAATATACAACCGAGCAAAAGAGAAAGGTAAGTGTGATAGCAATATATCCGAGTTCTAGTTCTAATTGCCTTAGTTTTTCACAGATGCTTACAGAAATGGAAAGATTTGGCCCGGCGTTCGGAAACCTTACGCAAAACCGTCAATATTGCTTTGGTTGGAAAATATACAAAATTCAAGGATTCCTATGCCTCGGTGATTAAGGCCTTGCAACATGCTGCCCTTGCTGTGGGCTACAACCTCAATCTCAACTTCATTGATTCCAGTTTGTTGGAGAATGAAACCCTCCAAGAAGCCCCCTCGAAATACCACAAAGAATGGCAATTACTTTGCGAAAGTGATGGTGTCCTAGTTCCTGGCGGTTTTGGTTCCCGAGGAATTGAAGGCAAAATCAAAGCCTGTAAATGGTGTCGCGAAAATCGTAAACCTTTCTTGGGTATATGTTTGGGTCTTCAGGCTGCTGTTATAGAATTTGCCCGTAGTGTTTTGGGTCTGGAAGATGCCAATACAACGGAAATTAATCCCAAAACCGCCAATGCTTTGGTTATTGATATGCCCGAACATCATACGGGACAAATGGGAGGCACCATGCGTTTAGGCAAACGCACAACAATATTCTCCGATGAGCCCAGCATTATAAAACAATTGTATGGTAACCCCAAATCCGTGGATGAACGTCATCGGCATCGTTATGAGGTCAATCCCAAATATGTGCCACAGCTGGAAAAGCATGGTTTACGTTTTGTAGGTTGTGATGATACGAAAATGCGTATGGAAGTTATAGAACTCAAAGACCATCCTTATTATGTGGGTACACAATATCACCCGGAATACTTATCACGTCCGCTAAAACCTTCACCACCATTTTTGGGTCTAATATTGGCATCAGTGGGACGTTTGCCCAGTTATATAGCTAGGGGCTGTCGGTTATCACCTCGTCAACAATCCGATGCTTCATCCGATGAAGATGATTTTAACCTACAGGCTAAATTGAATAGCTTGAAACTCAATGGCAATACACATTTAACTCCCAATGGCCGAGGTGCTGAAGTACTTTTAAATTGTGGCTCTACATCTGCTGAAGCTTCTGATTCAGAGTGCACAGCTAAACCCTACAATGGCGGTGTCTAATACAAGAGCCCTTAATTTTCTACTAATCGACAAACGGTCAAAATTAATGTGGATAAAAGTTAGATTTTAAAAATGAAGCCGCATGTGATGTTAAGAAATTTGAATGTATAAGGCAATCAAAATAGTTTTGACATAGTTTCCTGCTAAGACTGCTGAATACATTTGGGAGGTATTCCAAGTAATTGTTTTGTGTATGCCTTTATAAAAAGAGATGCTCTTTTTGTTTGGCTTTAGTTTGTAAGTTATACATGCACACACCCACATACACACACAATAAAGTATATGGTCTTGAAGCATAATGATTTTTTTGTATGGAATCTTGTAAGAATGGTCTGGCCAAGTATTTTTTTAATTACATTTTTCCCAATTTCTCTACCCTCTAAAATGAAATAACTACAAACAAATGTCCTTCAATTTTACTCTACAATAACAAATAAACGAATAAAAATCGAATTAAAATGTTAAATAAAAAATTGTTTTATTTTATGAAAGCTCAAGAGTAACATTTTATATTTCGGGATTGGGCAACACATCCAAAAAAAATCTTATTTCGAAGTGTTTCAATAAATGTTTGTGGTTATTATAAAAAAGGTTTCTTCGGAAAAAATGTTTTGACAAATTTTAATTTTTATAAAAAATTTTGTCAAAGTTTATTTGCTATAGAGCAAATTTAGTATAAATTTTATTCCTATAAAAAATTTTCTAAAACTTTTATTTCTATGGTCAAAATTTTATTTCTATAGAAAATTTTCTAAAAATTTTATTTCTATAGGAAATTTTCTAAAAATTTTATTTGTATGGGAAATTTTCTAAAAATGTTATTTCTATAGAAAATTTTTTTAAAATTTTATTTCTATAGAAATTTTTTTCAAAATTTTATTTCTATAGATTTTTTTTCAAAAATTTATTTCTATAAAAAATTTGTCTAAGTTTAGTTCTATAGAAAATGTTCTCAACATTTTTATTTCTATAGAAAATTTTGTCAGAATTTTATTTTTAAAAATTTAATTTCTATAGAAAATTTTGTCAAAATTTTATTTTTATAGAAAATTTTGTCAAAATTTTATTTCATTTCATTTATTTATTGCAATATTAAAAGTCAATTTATCAATATTACATATCATTATAATCCTGTTTAATATTAATAATGAAACCAAGTTATATACTATTTACAAACAAAAACAAACATTTTAATCAAAGTAATGGAAAAAAGCCCATTAACAACCCAGCAAAAAAAGCGTCGCCAAAAAAGTAATGAAAATGTTATTTTTGGATCCGGAAGTGGTGCAAAATTGACGCAGAAGCGATGAATTTAACATGGGCTTGTCATAGAACGGATGTCCACCATTTCAACAGCCGTTGCACTGAATTTGAATGACTTTTAAGGGTGTGATCTGAATTCAGTGTTTTGGATGTTAATCAAAAAATTTTGTGATATTTTGCCAAATAAATAATTTGTATAATTTTTTATAATTTTTAATGGATTCTAACGCTTGTCGGAAACGTTTGACCTCAAATATTTTCAAAAATTCACAATTTTTTCTGGTTGGATTTAGCATTTTTGTCGACAAAATTTAAATGATTTGTACCATTTTATGAATTCTTAAACTGTTTTTAACCAATTTGATACAAAAAAAGTTAGAATTGCTCATTAAAAATATGAAAAAAGCATGTTATAAAAAATTGAATGAAAAGAACTTCCCGTGTAGTTAAAATAAAGAGCATCATTGAGAGTACATCTTGTGGAAGTGCTTTTAAAGTTGTGCCTGTGGAAGAACTTCCAATTTTTTTGCTGGAAATTAATTAGGAATTGATTGCACTAAATCCCAAAAACCTTTTGCGGAAAACAGAAGGTGAAAGAGAAAATAATTTCAGATGTAATAGGAGAAAATTCCAAATGCGGGACGTTCTAATTAGAAAAGATACATGCCAGAATGAACTGCTTCCTTAACAACGGCGGTAAATTCGAAGTGGAAGAATTTCTATAGAAAAATTTGTCAAAAATTTATTTCTATAGAAAAATTTGCCAAAATTTTATTTCTATAGAAAATGTTATAAAAATTGTATTTCTATAGAAAATTTTGTCAAAATTTTATTTCTATGGAAAGTTTTGACAAAATTTTATTTCTACAGCAAGTTTTGACAAACTTTTATATCTATAGAAAATTTTGTCAAATTTTATTTTGGTATACAAAATTTTGACACAATTTTATTTCTATAGAAAATTTTGTCAAAATTATATTTCTATAGACAATTTTGTCAAAATTTTATTTCTACAGAAAATTTTGTCAAAATTTTATTTCTATAGAAAATTTTCTCAAAATTTTATTTCTATAGAAAATTTTCTCAAAATTTTATTTCTATAGAAAATTTTGTCAAAATTTTATTTCTATAGAAAATTTTGTCAAAATTTTATTTCTATAGAAAATTTTGTCAAAATTTTATTTCTATAGAAAATTTTGTCAAAATTTTATTTCTATAGAAAATTTTGTCAAAATTTTATTTCTATAGAAAATTTTGTCAAAATTTTATTTCTATAGAAAATTTTGTCAAAATTGTATTTCTATAGAAAATTTTGTCAAAATTGTATTTCTATAGAAAATTTTGTCAAAATTGTATTTCTATAGAAAATTTTGTCAAAATTTTATTTCTATAGAAAATTTTGTCAAAATTTTATTTCTATAGAAACTTTTGTCAAAATTTTATTTCTATAGAAAATTTTGTCAAAATTTTATTTCTATAGAAAATTTTGTCAAAATTTTATTTCTATAGAAAATTTTGTCAAAATTTTATTTCTATAGAAAATTTTGTCAAAATTGTATTTCTATAGAAAATTTTGTCAAAATTGTATTTCTATAGAAAATTTTGTCAAAATTTTATTTCTATAGAAAATTTTCTCAAAATTTTATTTCTATAGAAAATTTTGTCAAAATTTTATTTCTATAGAAAATTTTGTCAAAATTGTATTTCTATAGAAAATTTTGTGTACATTTTATTTCTATAGAAAATTTTTTGTACATTTTATTTTTATAGCAAATTTTGTCAAAATTTTATTTCTATAGAAAATTTTATTTCTATAGAAAATTTTGTCAAAATTTTATTTCTATAGAAAATTTTGCCAAAATTTTATTTCTATAGAAAATTTTGTCAAAATTTTATTTCTATAGCAAATTTTGTCAAAATTGTATTTCTATAGAAAATTTTCTCAAAATTTTATTTCTATAGAAAATTTTGTCAAAATTTTATTTCTATAGAAAATTTTGTCAAAATTTTATTTTTACAGAAAATTTTCTCAAAATTTTATTTCTATAGAAAATTTTGTCAAAATTTTATTTCTATAGAAAATTTTGTCAAAATTTTATTTCTATAGAAAATTTTGTCAAAATTTTATTTCTATAGAAAATTTTGTCAAAATTGTATTTCTATAGAAAATTTTGTCAAAATTGTATTTCTATAGAAAATTTTGTCAAAATTGTATTTCTATAGAAAATTTTGTCAAAATTTTATTTCTATAGAAAATTTTGTCAAAATTTTATTTCTATAGAAACTTTTGTCAAAATTTTATTTCTATAGAAAATTTTGTCAAAATTTTATTTCTGTACAAAATTTTATCAAAATTTTATTTCTATAGAAAATTTTGTCAAAATTTTATTTCTATAGAAAATTTTGTTAAAATTTTATTTTTACAGAAAATTTTCTCAAAATTTTATTTCTATAGAAAATTTTGTCAAAATTTTATTTCTATAGAAAATTTTGTCAAAATTTTAATTCTATAGAAAATTTTGTGTACATTTTATTTCTATAGAAAATTTTGTGTACATTTTATTTCTATAGAAAATTTTGTCAAAATTTTATTTCTATACAAAACTTTATCAAAATTTTATTTCTATAGAAAATTTTGTTAAAATTTTATTTTTATAGAAATTTTTTTAAAAATTTTATTTCTATAGAAAATTTTTTAAAAATTTTATTTCTACACAGAAAAAAATTTCACAAAAATTTTTCCAATTAAAATCTTAATTGATTTTTAAAAAATATTCAATTAAAAATTTGATTGATCTGTGATTGAAGACATTTCAATTAAAAAATTAATTGGATCAATTAATTTCGTGATTGAATCAGAAAATTTTTTTTTTTGTGTGTACAGAAAATTTTGTCAAAATTTTATTTCTATAGGAAATTTTGTCAAAATTTTATTTCTATAGAAAATTTTGTCAAAATTTTATTTCTATAGAAAATTTTATTTCTATAGAACATTTTTTAAAAATTTTATTTCTATAGAAAATTTTGTCAACATTTTATTTTTATAAGAAATTTTCTAAAAATTTTATTTCTATGGTATTTTGTATGCCCACACGTTGTAGACATTTAGACTTTTTCAAATGCCTTGCTGAAAAAATACCAATTACTTGTGAATAAAAATTTCAAAATATTATTATAAAAGATTCTTCAATATAGCGATTTCATACAAACGTACTGAAGAGTCTATTAAGTGAGCCTGAAATAACTTGCAGCCACTACACCTAACTCAACCTTCTATCACAAAGAACTGATGCCAAAACGGGCTTATGTGTATGCAACAGGAATTTTCGTAAGTGCTAGATACCAGGCTTAAGGAGCAGTTAGGAACTTAACTATACGAAGCTAATCAGGGAGATGATATCTGAAATTTCTGTTAGCTGACAGCTAAACCATAAATGCCGTTATTAAGTCGCACTATCGCTCTAAATTATCCAATTTTCCACGGCTTCTTTTCTTTAAAAATTTGTTGTAAATAAAATTAAGTTCCTTTGAATTAGTCCCCACCAAGTTATAATAAGACGTGTCACAAGTTGTAATTTTATTCTGTGTTTACAGATTTATTATTGATTTTAGCAGCTTAATTCGAATTTAGTACCCAATTTAACGGAGCTATATGAAAATGAAAAAAAAAAAACAATAGAAAATATTTTCACAAATAAAAATATAATCGTTCGAATTGATTACAATATTTATTTTTATATAAAATGTACTTTTGTAATACCAAATGGGCTGTAGTTTTTAAATTAGCCGGAACTGGCATGTCTGGTACTATAACCTAACCTAACTTGAAATAAACATCACCCTTATGACCGTTATTAAGTTAAAAAATAGTTTTTAAAGGGCTATTTTTTACCTTAAGGTGAGTATTAAGTTTGAGTTTAGCCGCCAAAGTGAAAACTAAATCAGTAAAAACAGGCATAAAATTATACATATTTGTTGCAAATTTTATTATATCTTGATGGGGAATAGCCCAAAGCAAATTTTCACAAAGTTTATATTCCGTAAAATGGATTATTAAAGAAAAGTAACCGTGAAAAAAATGACGATTTTAGCATCTAAAGGTGGGTATTAAGTTCGAGTTTAGCCGCTAAAAACGTCATTTTTTCACGATTACTTTTCTTTAATAATCCATTTTAAGGAATACAAACTTTGTGAAAATTTGCTTTGCCTGGCTTTTCCCCATCAAGTTATAATAAAATTTTGAACAAATATGTATAATTTCATGCATTTTTCTTACTGATTTAGTTTTCACTTTAGCGATTTTAGCGGCTAAACTCCAACTTAATACTAACCTTAAACTCGAACTTTTAGCGGCTAAATTAAATTTTAAATTTACACATTTGTTTTTGGTAAATTTAAAATTTTGTCATGTAATACATTTTTTTATTTAGCTCCTTTGGCTTCGTATTACTAAATAAATGGAAATTGAAATTCGAACCTTTCTATCGCCACTATCATGGTTTTGATTACACTAGGTCCAAAGCAGTTTAACTTTCTCGCTTTGAATTTTTAAATATTTCCTTTGCTTTTATGGTCAAACGGCAGAGCCATCTATACGTGAAATTTGACATACACATCTCGACTGTGCTGCCACTATGGGGAAACTTACCCCTTAACAATCTGGCTACTCTACATTCCCATGATCAGCTGTTATTTGTTTTCATTTCTGGCATGCTTCGCTGTTGTTGTTTTTTCGTAAAAGGGGTTTTGTCGATTCTCCCTATAGAAGTGACGCAAGTTATCGTAGGAAAAAACTTAAGTTTTCCTAATTGTCTATTAAAAAATTAATAAACGTAATTAATAAACATATTGTATTACCACTGAGCACAAGGGCAAAATGAATTTGAATAAAATTCTTAGTTGTAAATATCTGAAAAATATACCAATAACCCGAAATCTTCCTTCTTATGCTACGAGGAGGCATATAATGACAACACATGTGTCTAAAACAAAAGACAATGATTTACTGTACTCCAAAGAAGATGAACAAGAAGTATGTATGAATTTATTTTATAAAACTGTTCAATATTCTCATTCACATCTCATTTAACATCTACCAGAACCTGAAGTATCCAAGAAAAATCTTTTCCGGCATACAACCCACAGGACAATTGCATTTAGGCAATTATTTAGGAGCTGTACAAAAATGGACTGAATTACAAAATAGTGGAGATGATGTATCCTATTGTATTGTGGATATGCATTCAATCACAGTACCCCAGGTGAGTAAGTAGTAACGATCTTAGTTTTACTAAGAATGAAAAGTTTAGATTGGAAATCCATTTAAATGAAATGATTGGAAATCCATTACCATTCATCAATACTATTCGGTTATGGTGTTTCCACATCGACAACTAAAATAGGTTCGACACAAGCAAGGTTTTGTTGAAGAGGACAAAGACCCATACCAAGTTGAGTTTCATAGGCGAAAATAACAAAAATGTTTTTACTAGATTGTTTTTAGGAAAGAAAACTTATTGAATTGAATCCCTAGAAGTTACTTTAGGTTTAACAAAGACAGTCCCTATCGTTGTTGTTTGTTTAGCACCTTTCTCCTTGTGAAATCCAAACTTAGTACCAGCTCAAACCCTAAATAACAGTTCTTACATTTTGCTATGCTACCAGCAAAAGAGGAACTGAGCTGAATCTTTGTCATAAATAGCCATCCTAAACGACAGAAGTTAGGTTACTCCGGCCATTACCACAGTCAGTCATACTTAGAATTGAGATATAAAAATGGGTACTGGTTTTCTATCAAAACTCTATATTAAACAAGTAAGGAAAGTCTAAAGTCGGGTGGGGCCGACTATATTATACCCTCCACCACTTTGTAGATCTAAATTTTCGATACCATATCACATCCGTCAAATGTGTTTGTGGGCTATATATAAAGGTTTGTCCCAAATACATATATTTAAATATCACTCGATCTGGACCGAATTAGATAGACTTCTACAAAATCTATAGACTCAAAATTTAAGTCGTCTAATGCACTAGGGTGGAACACAATGTTAGTAAAAAATAAAAATATGGGAAACATTTAAATCTGAATCAATTTTAAGGAAACTTTGCAAAAGTTTATTTATGATTTATCGCTCGATATATATGTATTAGAAGTTTAGGAAAATTAGAGTCATTTTTACAACTTTTCGACTAAGCAGTGACGATTTTACAAGGAAAATGTTGGTATTTTGACCATTTTTGTCGAAATCAGAAAAACATATATATGGGAGCTATATCTAAATCTGAACCGATTTCAACCAAATTTGGCACGCATAGTAACAATGCTAATTCTACTCTCTGTGCAAAATTTCAACTAAATCGGAGTTAAAAATTGGCCTCTGTGGTCATATGAGTGTAAATCGGGCGAAAGCTATATATGGGAGATATATCTAAATCTGAACCGATTTCAACCAAATTTGGCACGCATAGCTACAATGCTAATTCTACTCCCTGTGCAAAATTTCAACTAAATCGGAGCAAAAAATTGGCCTCTGTGGTCATATGAGTGTAAATCGGGCGAAAGCTATATATTGGAGATATATCCAAATCTGAACCGATTTCAACCAAATTTGGCACGCATAGTTACAATGCTAATTCTACTCCCTGTGCAAAATTTCAACTAAATCGGAGTTAAAAATTGGCCTCTGTGGGCAAATGAGTATAAATCGGGCGAAAGCTATATATGGGAGCTATATCTGAACCGATTTGGCTGATAGTTTGCAAGTTTTTCGAGACCCATAAAATATACGGATGTACAGAATTTGAGGAAGATCGGTTGATATACACGCCAATTATGACCAGATCGGTGAAAAATATATATGGCAGCTATATCTAAATCTGCACCGATTTTTTCCAAAATCAATAGGGATCGTCTTTGAGCCGAAACAGGAACCTATACCAAATTTTAGGACAATCGGACTAAAACTGCGAGCTGTACTTTGCACACAAAAATACATCAACAGACAGACAGACGGACAGACAGACGGACATCGCTAAATCGACTCAGAATTTAATTCTAAGCCGATCCGTATACTAAAAGGTTGGTCTATGATTACTCCTTCTTGGCGTTACATACAAATGCACAAACTTATTATACCCTGTACCACAGTAGTGGTGAAGGGTATAAAAAGCAAAAATAATATCACAACATATTTTTTCAAATATTGGTTAGAAAAAATCCAGGACATTCATTGTGCCACATTTGGTAGTTCTAAATTACTTGATGCGCAAATTGGTAATGCAGAATTGTTTAAGAGATGGCGGAGTCCGGGTTATAAGCATCCCACAATACTGAAACTATATTCATGTCAGAACCTCATGGAATATTTTTTTGTAAATTCCTTTAAGACTATGATTGATTCGATTCGCATTAAAGTTTCTCTCTCTCTTTAATCATTAGGGATTCATTTCATCCCATACTTCAATCTCATACCTTGAATGTAATTCACTTCCTTTCCCTCTTACAGAATCCCGCTTTATTAAGAGAGAATATTTTTGAAATGGCAGCCACTATGTTTGCCTGTGGTTTAAATCCTGAAAGGTCCACCGTATTTGTTCAATCATCGGTACAGGAACATACCGAACTTGGATGGATTCTCAATTGTTTATGTACGATGGCTCGTTTGGGACATTTGCCTCAATACAAAGAGAAATCACGAACTGTTAAAGATGTTCCACTTGGATTGTATGTGTATCCTGTGTTACAAGCCGCCGATATAATGTTATATAAGTAAGTTTGGAGTTCTCTAATGTTAATAAAATAGAAAGAGGTAATGGCAAAAATATGAAATAAGTGGCCCGATAAGAACTTAGTCAAGAAAATTTAATCTGGCATATCCATTGGCTTCTTAATATAAATTTTATTGTGACATTCCCTACATTTACATTGGTATGACGGTCTGAGGCAGCCCCAACCCGACCACCGTGGTACAATGGTTAGCATGGCCGCCTTGCATACACAGGGTCATGGGTTCAAACCCAGTTTCAACCAAACACAAAAAAGTTTTTCAGCGGTCGATTATTCCACCTCAGTAGTGCTGGTGACATTTCCGAGTGTTTCAAAGCTTCTCTAAGTGGTTTCACTGCAATGTGGAACGCCGTTCGGACTCCTAATAAAAAGGAGGTACCTTGTCATTGAGCTTAACATAGAATAGGGCAGCACTCAGTGATAAGAGAGACGTTTACCACTGTGGTATCACAAAGGATGAATAGTCTAAGTGAGCCTGAAATATCGCGCGCCACTATACCAAACATAACTTAACCCGGCCGAGATCGAGTGGGGTCGACTATGTTATACCCTGCACCACTTTTTATACCATCCACCATAGGATGGGGGTATATTAACTTTGTCATTCCGTTTGTAACACATCGAAATATTGCTCTAAGACCCCATAAAGTATATATATTATGGGTCGTGGTGAAATTCTGAGTCGATTTGAGCATGTCCGTCCGTCCGTCCGTCTGTTGAAATCACGCTAACTTCCGAACGAAACAAGCTATCGACTTGAAACTTGGTATAAGTAGTTGTTATTGATGTAGGTCGGATGGTATTGCACCACTTTTACGTATAGCCCCCATATAAACCGACCCCCAAGATTTGGCTTGCAGAGCCTCTTGGAGGAGCAAAATTCATCCGATCCGTTTGAAATTTGGTATGTGGTGTTAGTATATGATCTATAACCATTCAAAAATTGGTTCATATCGGTCCATAAATATATATAGCCCCCATATAAACCGATCCCCAGATTTGACCTCCGGAGCCTCTTGGAGGAGCAAAATTTATCCGATCCGGTTTAAATTTACAACGTGGTGTTAGTATATGGTCTATAACAACCATGCAAAAATTGGTCCATAGCGGTGCATAATTATATATAGCCCCCATATAAACCGATCCTCAGATGTGACCTCCGGAGCCTTTTGGAGAAGCAAAATTCATTCGATCCGGTTGAAGTGTCCATTGGTCCATATCGGTCTATAGTTATATATATATACATATACATATATATACATATCGCCAAAAATAATCTACCACAATTTTATTTCTATACAAAATTTTGTCAAAATTTTGTTACTTTTTGTTTGTTATTGTTGGTTTCTCTTCAATCATTATTGTTGTTTTTGATCTCAGTTTAAAACCATGCATAATTTAGTCAATGTAGCTTAACCAACAGAGGAAAAGTATGCTTGTCAAATTTATTTAGACAAAGCCCTATAGACTGCAAGATGGTTGGATGTACAGCTGTTTCGGAATTACCACATTCCTCATCAGCATCCTCAAACCATCAACCAATTATCAAAATAAATTCGGGTAGTTCATTCACTCAATCCAAAGTGAACTACACTTGAACGAATGAAGATAGAGGAAGCACGCTCAAAAACAAACCCAGCCAACTACATTCAAATCGATGATTTGAGTTGGCAAAGGAAAAGAGATATGCTTGCAAATTTGTTTAGGCAGTAGCCGACTATCAAACCTTTTTTCGGAAGGTTCAAATAAATTTGACAAGCATACTTTTCCTCTGTTGGTTAAGCTACACTTGTAGTTTAGTCAATGGGTTTAAGCTGAGATCAAAAACAACAATAAATTTTATTACTATAGAAAGTTTTGTCAAAATTGTATTACTATAGAAAGTTTTGTCGAAATTTTATTTCTGTAGAAAATTTTGTCAAAATTTTATTTCTATAGAAAATTTTGTCAAAATTTTATTTCTATAGAAAATTTTGTTAAAATTTTATTTCTATAGAAAATTTTGTCAAAATTTTATTTCTTTTTGCTTGTTATTGTTGGCTTCTCTTCAATCACATTAACGATTGAAGAAAAGCCAACAATAACAAACAAAACGAATGAAGATAGAGGAAGCACGCTCAAAAACAAACCCAGCCAAATACATTCAAATCGATGATTTGAGTTTGGCAAAGGAAAAGAGATATGCTGGCAAATTTGTTTAGGCAGTAGCCGACTATCAAACCCTTTTTCGGGAGGTTCAAGTGTAGTTCACTTTGGGTTGAGTGAATTACCCGAATTTATTCTGATAATTGGTTGATAGTTTTGCTGCAAGTAGAGGATGCTGATGAGGAATGTGGTAATTCCGAAACAGCTGTATCTTGCAGTCTATAGGGCTTTGCCCAAATAAATTTGACAAGCATACTTTTCCTCTGTTGGCTAAGCTACACTTGTAGTTTAGTCAATGCATGGCTTTAAGCTGAGATCAAAGACAACAATTTTATTCCTATAAAAAATTATGTTAAAAATATTATTTCTATAGAAAATTATGTCAACATTTTATTTCTATCGAAAATTTTGTCGAACTGAATTATATATGTCTTTAATCGGCCTTTTTTTGTTTAAGACGGTGTTAAGGATTTTTTAAGATATCTTGCCATCGGCAAGTGTTACCGCAACCCAAGTAATTCTATTGTGTATGACAGTCTTTCGTAGAAGTTTCTACGCAATCCATGGTGGAGGGTACATAAGATTCGGCATGGTCGAACTTATGGCCGTATATTCTTGTTAGTACTACATTTTCGATACCATCTCAAATCCTTCAATGCTGATTCTACTCCACGCGCAAATATTCATATTAATCGGAGTAAAACATTTGTGGTCATATGAGTGAAAATAAGTTTTATATTTAAGATTTATATTAACCTGAATCGATTTAAACCAAATTTGACATTCATAGCCTCTGTGGTTGCCACAGTTGGTAGAAATTTAAAATTTTGACAAAATTTTCTATAGAAATAAAATTTTGACCAAATTTTCTATAGAAATAAAATTTTGACAAAATTTTCTATAGAAATAAAATTTTGACAAACTTTTGTATAAAAATAAAATTTTAATTAAGTTTACTATAGAAATAAAATTTTGACAAAATTTCTATGGAAATAAAACATTGACAAAATTTTCAATAGAAATAAAACTTTGACAAAATTTTCTATGGAAATAAGATTTTGACAAAATTTTCTATGGAAATAAAATTTTGACAAAATATTCTATAGAAATAAAATTTTGACAAAATTTTTTATAGAAATAAAATTTTGACAAAATTTTGCATAAAAATAAAATTTTAACAAAGTTTACTATAGATATATTTCTATGGAAATAAAATTTTGACAAAATATTCTATAGAAATAAAATTTTGACAAAATTTTCTATGGAAATAAAATTTTGACAAAATTTTCTATGGAAATAAGATTTTGACAAAATTTTCTATGGAAATAAAATTTTGACAAAATATTCTATAGAAATAAAATTTTGACAAAATTTTCTATAGAAATAAAATTTTGACAAAATTTTCTATAGAAATAAAATTTTGACAAAATTTTCTATAGAAATAAAATTTTGACAAACTTTTGTATAAAAATAAAATTTTAATTAAGTTTACTATAGAAATAAAATTTTGACAAAATTTTCTATGGAAATAAAACTTTGACAAAATTTTCTATAGAAATAAAACTTTGACAAAATTTTCTATGGAAATAAGATTTTGACAAAAGTTTCTATGGAAATAAAATTTTGACAAAATATTCTATAGAAATAAAATGTTGACAAAATTTTCTATAGAAATAAAATTTTGACAAAATTTTCTATAGAAATAAAATTTGGCAACATTTTGTATAAAAATAAAATTTTAACAAAGTTTACTATAGAAATAAAATTTTCTATGGAAATAAAATTTTGACAAAATATTCTATCCCTTTCCGACCGTGCACGCACAATTGTGCGGGTAAGTTTAAGGCTCTATAATTTCTTTAATATATGACGTACTGCGATAAGAGCGACAGAACAATAATTGTATATGCTCTCTCTTTGTCGAAGAATGTGAAGAACCGTTATAAATATTTGCTTTTCCTATTAATTTTGTAGTTTCAGCAGTGTATTTTGCGTATTTGTAAAAATGAGTGGAAGAAGTAAGATTGCAAATAAATTAAAATTATTTAAATTGTGGAATATTTCATCAAACAAGTGTTTTCAATAAAAAAACATATTAGATATTGTATGCCAACAGTAACTTCGTGATTATTTTGTGTTTTTTTATATTTTTACGTCCGGACTTTTACCGGAATTTAGCGGACTGCAACAATTGTGCGTATCCTGAAAAAACAGGATACAGGATCAAACTGAACAAACTTAATAATTTAAAATGTTCTATGTACACATAAATAACAGAATTCAAAAATTTAGGAAAATCTATCACGTGGATCGGCTATAGGTCGGAAAGGGCTATAGAAATAAAATTTTGACAAAATTTTCTATGGAAATAAAACTTTGACGAAACTTTGACAACATATTCTATGGAAATAAAATTTTGACAAAATATTCTATAGAAATTAAATTTTAACAAAATTTTCTATAGAAATAAAATTTTAAAAAAATTTTCTATAGAAATAAAATTTTGGCAAAATTGTGTTTTTTCAACGATGGTCTGGATCTAATACTACATTTCCTAACACAGCGCATTTCCTATCACAGTTGACGATTTGATACCAATTCGTAAAACGCACAATTTTTTAATTGTCAATAACTTCTGAACGATTTCACATTTTGCCAAGAAATTTCTTCGATTTAATTTCCTTATCTATGAGAACAATATGTAAAAATTTCGTATTATATATCATTGTGGTTCGGAAACTAGCAATTGAGGAATATTTTGCGTTTTTTTGAATTCGTAAACCTGAACATAATTTAAATGTTAATGTGGCAACACTAGATTCATTAATAACCGTTATAATTCAATTTTTTGTTTTTTTTTTATTTCTATTTTAGAGCCACCCATGTACCAGTTGGCGAAGATCAACTGCAACATATACAATTGACGCAGCATTTATCCCGTATATTTAACACAAAATATGGACCAACATTTCCTATTTGTCATGCCATGATTGAAAGTAATGAAGCGGCACGCATACGTTCATTGCGTAATCCTTCTAAGAAAATGTCCAAATCTGATCTGGACACGAAGGCCACCATTAACATACGCGATGCACCCGAAGTGATTGTGGAGAAAATTAAAAAGGCTGTGACCGATTTTACATCAGATGTAACCTATGATCCCAACAATCGGCCTGGAGTATCGAATCTAGTTGTTATTCATTCTATGGTAACAAATACACCAATTGAAAAAATAGTTGATGAGGCTAAATCCATTGATACGGGCCGTTACAAAATACGTGTGGCCGAGGCAGTGGTAGAACATTTGAAACCCATACGTTTGGCCATTGATGATTATCTGTTACGAAAAAATGAACTAATAGCAATGCTCGAAATGGGTGGCGAGAAAGCAAGACAGGTTGCTGCAAAAAATATTGTTGAAATTAAACAAAAAATGGGTTTGGGTATCTTCCAAAATATACCACAATCGATTGATATGTCATCAGAGTTACTAAATCCAAAAGCCAAAGAATCCAAGACGAAGTCGGAGCAAAGCCGACCAGATGATATACCCATTGTACCTAAGCAGAAAGTGCGCCAAGAAAAGCAACGCAATACTGCTCAAAAGCAACAAAATTTAGCTCCTAGCTTTAAATTGGACGAATCAATACAAACACCGCCTTCCATGGTGAAGAAAAGTCAATAGTTACCCAAATTGTAGCGAAAATAGTATTAGTAATTCTTTGTTAAGTGTTTGAACGATTCAAAATTTATCATTTCTCATCCCAGTCTTTATGAAGCGAAACATATGAAATAAACTCATTTGTCAATAATAAAAAAATCCTTGGATGCTTCCGACCTTTTAAGGTTTATTTTTATAATTAGATTTCACATTTAACCAATTGTTTGAAATTGCATACTTTGTGGCTTTCATCGAAATACAAACCAGGGGGACATTTTTTCGCCAAACTCCTGTCACCTAAGCATGTATAAAATTGCGAACAATCGTTGTAATCACGCACCAAAGATCCAACGGGTTGACCTATGCACTCTATTTTTAATTTCGTATCCTCGCTAAGGGGCCCAATATCCAGGACTGTATCCTTTTGGGCGGACAAAATCGATTCCTTTTTACCGTTAAGGGACCCAGTATTTTCGTATTCTACTTCATGATCCTTGTGCGATAAACAAGGAGGTGGTGTTGTACAAGGAGGAGGCGTGCAAGGTGGGGTAGTTGTAGTCAAACAAGGAGGTGTTTTAGTAGTCGAGCAAGGGTGTGATACTGGTGTTGTGCTTGTATAGTCCTCGGAAGAGGTTGAAGAAGATGTGGAGTGATCTTCTGGCGTGGTTGAGGAAGGTGTGGAATCATTTTTAGGAGTGGTTGAAGAAGAAGAAGAAGAAGGTGTGGAGTGATCCCCTGGAGTGGTTGAGGAAGGTGTGGAATAGTCTTCTGGAGTGGTTGAGGAAGGTGTGGAGTGATCCTCTGGAGTGGTAGAAGAAATTGTGGAGTGATGCCCTGGTGTGGTTGAGGAAGGTGTGGAGTAGTCTTCTGGAGTGGTTGAGGAAGGTGTGAAGTGATCCTCTGGAGTGGTAGAAGAAATTGTGGAGTAATCCTCTGCAGTGGTAGGAGAAGGTGTGGTATCATCGTTAGGAGTGGTTGAAAAAGGTGTGGTACCGTTGTCCGGAGTAGTTGAGGAAGGTGTGATATCATCCTTAGGAGGGGTTGAAGAAGGTGTGGTATCGTTGTCCGGAGTAGTTGAGGAAGGTGTGGTATCGTTGCCAGGAGTAGTTGAAGAGGGTGTGATATCATCTTTAGGAGTGGTTGAAGATGTTGTGGTATAATAGATAGGAGTAGTTGAAGAGGGTGTGGAATCATCGTTAGGAGTAGTTGAAGAGGGTGTGATATCATCCTTAGTAGTAGTCGAAGAAGGTGTGGTATCATCTTCAGGAGTGGTTGAAGAAGGTGTGGTACCGTTGTCCGGAGTAGTTGAGGAAGGCGTGGTATCACCCTTAGGAGTGGTTGAAGATGGTGTGATATCGTCCTTAGGAGTGGTTGAAGAATGTGTTATATCATCCTTAGGAGTGGTTGAATCGTCTTCCGAAGGTGTAGTATAACATGTCGTAGTCGTTGTATGACATGGTGGAGTCGTCTTCTGACAAGGAGGTGTGGTAGTATGACAAGGTGGAGTTGTAGTCTGACAAGGAGTTGGTGATATAGTCATTGTCTCATGATCACCATGACGAGAATTGGGTAACTCAAGATCGTATTTCGTATCGACATCAGCATCAGCAAGTCTTACAGCCATATTTCTCATTTGCACACAATTAACAAAACGGGCCATATTGCACTCATTTAAATTCTCATCGAAATAAAGACCACGAGAACATTTTTTCCGATATCCACGTCCATTCAAACACATATAATAACGAGAACAACTTTTTGGATCTGCCAAATAGTGGCCATTCTCCATGGATGAACAATCGACCTTTGTAAAAGATTCCCTTACGGCAATAACGGTTGCTGGTACAAGGACCAAAAAATACAACAAAAGATTTACTGCAAAGAGAAGTCAAATAGATTCCAAATATTCAATATATTGTCAAAATATTACTTACGGTGTCTCATTACTATAAAGACGACGTCAACTTTTGATGTGGAGTTGCAATGATATGCTGTTCGATATTGCACTTGCTTCCATATTTATATCAATCACGGTCTTGGCCATTTCATTAACATCTTTATCTAGCAATGCATATAAAATTGTAATAATTGCCAATTATTTTAATTGTTACATGAAGCATCAAAATGTGCCAAGATAAAGAAAATATCTTGTACACATTTCACTCTTATCAATTCGATTTTGAATAGGGGATCGTGTATGAATAGGTTGTAATATACATGGATATACGTGTAATATATATACATAGTGAAGCACAGGGATATAAAGGCTCCTGGTTCCATTCCCAGTTATGACTGAACACCAAAAAAAATTTCTGCGAGTTCCAAAGATACCGTGGTACAATGGTAAGCATATCCGTCTTGCATACAAAGGGTAATGGGTTCAATCGCAGTATCGAACGAATACCAAAAACTGTTTCAGCGATGGATTATCTCCTCCCAGTAAAGGTGAGTACTATGTTCGGGGTTTTCACCAAAACACTAAAATAAAAGTACAAATATATGTAGGAAGACGATTATATTTTGATCAAGTCCTGCAAAATAATGGATGGAAAAGATCCAAGGAATTGATTGCAAATAATTTTATATTTCTAAATTAATTAATTAAAAAAGTAACCGTGAAAACAAGCTGGTTTTCAGCTTGAAAACTGGACATAGTACTCAGCTTAACGATGAGAGGAGATAGGAGTCTGTAAGACGCATAAGGCGTTTCACTGCAATGTAGAACACCGTTGGGACTCGGCTATAATAAGGAGGTCCCTTGCCACATCCTTATAGAATCGTCAGTGATAAGAGAGAAGTTCACCATTGTGCTATCACAATGGACTGAATAGTATAAGTGAGCCTGAAAAATCGGGCTGCCACTATACATTTTTTCACCACCAGTGTGCAGCATCTTCTCATTTAGCTACAATCCCTTAATCTTATTTTTCGATTTCGGTTTGTTACTACATTACTGCAGCAAAAAATCGATTTTTGATTACTTTCGTACGAGCAGATCAACACTTCAAGTAACAAACAGCTGAATTTATAACCCAAAATCAGTTGTTTCTATGCATTTCAGTCGGTCGATAGAGCTCGTTCGAAATACATCAATTTGGTGCTTTTGGAATCCACCTCTACCTTAAAAATTTTTTCAAAAAAGTTTAAATAATATCCCTGCCAGCATTTCAAATTTCCATTTCATCCTCATCGCTACCACAGACTCGTATGTGACACTACAACAATCGCCAAATTGGTGAACAATTTTCGACTTTCCAAATGGAACAGAGTCACAGTTTTTCAGATATTTTTAAAGACACACTGCCTCCATCAAGAATAAACACTGATAGATACTGGAGCATCAGTCGAATATAGCAGAATTTCAACTTATAAATCAACATTATTCCTTTTTTAAGGCATTATGTTCAATGTGTTTTTATACCCTAAACCACATATGGTCAGGGTATAATAAGTTTGATATGACAAAAAATGTGTCTGCCAGAAATATTGATTTTAGACCCCATAAAATATATACCGATCGACTCAGAATCACCTCCTGAGTCGATGTGTCCTTCCGTCCGTCTGTCCATGTATTTGTTGTTCACAGGATTCTGGCCGCAATTATTAACCGATTTTGATGAAATTTGGTACAGGGAGTTTTTTGGGCACAAGGACGAACGCTATTGAATTTGGAAGAAATCGGATCAAATTTAGATATAGCTCCCATATATATGTATCGCCCGATTTCAACAAATGGGGTCACGTTGCGCTTTTTTTCAAACGGATCATCACCAAATTTGGCAAAAGGTAATCTTCTTCATCGCCCTTCAAGTCTGTAAAATTTCATCCAAATCGGTTTAGATTTAGATATAGCTCTCATATATATGTATCGCCCGATTTTCCTAAATTTGGCCATAAAACCCTTATTTATCAACCGATCTTACTCAAAGTTGGCTAAATGTAATCTTCTATAGCACTAACTATATGTGCAAAAAATCATCGAAATCGGTTCAGATTGAGATATAGCTCCCATATATATATATAGCCCGATTTTCCCAAATTTGGTCATAGAACCCTTATTTATTAACCGATCTTACTCAAAGTTGACTCGATCCAGTCCTCTATAGTAGTAACTATATGTGCAAAATTTCATCGAAATAGGTTCAGATGTAGATATAGCTCCCATATATGTATCGCCCGATTTCGAAAAATAACCTTATGATTGACCATACAGGCCTCATTTTTTAACTGATCTTACTCAAATTTTGCACAAGGTAACCTTTTGTGGTATTAATCAAACCCGCAAAATATTATGCAAATTGGTTCAGATTTAGATATAACTTCCATATATATACATCGCTCGATTTTCCCAAATTTGGCCATAGTACTCTTATTTATTAACCAATGTTACTCAAACTTGAAATTTTGATGTACTAGCCGATCGTATTTATACGTACTTGTAGCTCTTACATAAGAATATTGCTCAATTTTTACAAATTTGGATTTATTACCCACACTAATTAAACGATTTTTCCCTTTTGTTAATAATGGGCTCAATATTAGTGGCATAATAATTTCGTAGGTGCAATATCAACTACTACCAGTGGTGCTAAAAGTAGGGGAAATTCCCTTTATGTAGGGTTTTTCTAATATTTAGCGTCTTGTAGGGACGTAGGGCCACTCAACACAATTTGTAATAATTTTTACATTTTGGTGGCTCTAGAGGAGGAAATTAGAAGCCGGGCAAGGCTTGATCTTTACCACTCGTGCCATAAAAAAAAATTTTGAAGATTACCACAAATCTACCAAACAAATATTTCTATAGAAATTTTTGTCAAAACTTTATTCCTGTAGAAAATTTTGTCAACATTTTATTTCTATAGAAAATTTTATCAAAATATAATTTCTATAAAAAATTTTCTCAAAATTTTATTTCGATGGAATTTTTTCTCAAAATTTTATTTCTATAGAATTTGTTGTCAAAATTGTATTTCTATAGAAAATTTCTAACAAAAATTTGTTTATAGAAACTTTTTCCAAAATTTTATCTTTATAGAGATTTAACAAAAAAAAATACTATTTTGGGTAGAATTCTATCAACTGTGGCAACCGTGGTTGTAATACAAACAGAGAGAATAAAAAGCAAGAGGACGAAACTGTGAAGTGAAACTGCGTCAGTAGGTGGCAGTAATGAGGAAAATTTCTCTAATATCATGCAGTTTTTGTCTGCGCTTCTCTCAAATATCATACAGTTTGCGTCGGCATCACCCAGTTCTGTTCTCTGCCGGCCTTATGAAACGTAAGAAAAATAGGATTTAGAACCTACTTTGTAGTAAAAAATGTTCTTTTATATAAATCTTTTCATTCTATTAAATTTTTTGGCAGACAATTTGAAATAATAACTGCCGATGCCTTTATAAACAATTTATTAAAACAGCGCTTCGACCGCAACGCAAATTTCTATTTTTTAGTCTTTAAAAGTAGTTCGTGCGTGAGTACTGGTTTTCATTTCGTGAATGTGCGTGAGTGGGATTGGCTACCAAACGTATTGTGTGTGAGCGTGCGTGAATAAATATTTGGCTTCGTGAATGTGCGTGAGTGTGAGTGAAATTTCACTCACGCGCACACCTCTATTTTAAATAACTATGTAATGCTTAGATTCTTTTCAGAAGTTAAATTCAATAATTAATTGTGCTCTGTATTCTATACAAATTCTAATGAACATTGCTAGTTTCTTCCAGTCTACGACTAATCCCTTTAGAATGTTAATAAGAAAGTTTTCTGGAACTGTAATATCTTGAAGAAAACATCTGTCTGAATCCTCTCGGTGTATATTACCGAACTCATTATAATTTTAAATAAAATAAATGATTTAGCTCTTACAACTTTAAATAGCTAAATGATTTTAGCATTTTTGTTTTGTGTTTTACCGGTGCGCAAAGAATGGTAACACTGCTCTTCAATTTATTTTCTCTCTCTCTCTCTCACAATACATCCTCTCTATTTATGCGTTTACGTTTTTTCGAACAGTTTGGTATCGAACGTTCATAGCATGACATCGTGAGTGCAATTGTAACGGATGCTTTGGTCGGCCGTGTGTTTTGGGGTGAATAAAATTTTTTTTAACGAAAAATACCGATTCTTTCAAATAGTGTTTGTGTGGAAAATCAAACCTTTATAAGTTTACTTGATTTCAAATATAATTTTTATGCTAATAACAGCCACTAATTAGTTAATGTACAACAGCAAAACCTAATTGCAACAAAATCACAAACAACGTTACCAAGATACCTACCTTCCTTGCATTGTGGGCCGGTGGTGAAAAGTAAGAAAACAATAAGAAAAGAAAAAAAACAACTACAAAACTTTCTCAACCTCATGTAGAGGAGAATACAGGAGAAGAACAAACTACCTGTTTCCATCCATTATAAATCTACAACAATAACAACAACAGCTACGTGCAAACAAAGTAGGGGGAGAAAATAAATTAAACAATTTTTTTTTGGATTCCCAAACAAAACGAGTATATGTACAAATGTGTTTCTCGTAAAATTTTCTTTTATTATACCAAACAAAAACAACAACATAAATAAAATAATAAAAGTCAACATCTCGGATCCGTCTTTTATGTCGTTTCGTATATCTAACTAATAGTGTTTGAGAGCGTGAGCGTGTGTGTGTGTGTGTAAGTTATTCTCAGTTAACATCATTATTATCATAATATTCACCTTGTTGCTGCGTTAAAAGGTTTTGTGATTTATATAGAGAAATATCTAAATAGAATATTTTCCCCTCTAAAATATTAGTGTAAAACACCTGTTACCTACCCTAATACAAGTGCAACAACAACACATTCACAACAATTCTACCAAGTGTTTATTTTGTGTGACAAAAAAGTCGTCGTGTAAAGAAAAAGTGGTTGTTAACATTTCAGTCTATAACAAATACACAACAACAAGATCACATTGCTGTCTGCTGCCTGCTGTGAGTGTGTGTGATTGTTTCTCTCACCTCAGTTATTTTGTTTTAATCGTCATCGTGAATTACGATCATTGTACTTGTTGAACGAGCAGCCACTGCGAAGAAGGTTGCCACATCATTGTATTGTTCAAGGAAGCCTACAACAATAACGGTAAGATTGCTATGATTAAGAGTAAACAGAGTACTAGCCGGCCGATTGTAAACCCGGTTAATTACTTTGCCAAAGGTTGAAATGCGCGCAGGGTATTATAGTACGCATTCGTAACAACAAATACAAGTGCTTTCCGATTCTATATCTAGATCAATGACAATGGGTTAGGAAAAATTGGAATAGAGGCCGGATTATTTCTTACACTCTCACAAAGTTTACTTGGATTCCATGCCAAAGATGCGGCTTTTTATACCCTTCACCACTACTCTGGTACAGGGTATAATAAGTTTGTGCATTTGTATGTAACGCCAAGAAATAATTGTCATAGACCCATCTTTTAGTATACCGATCGGCTTAGAATTAAATTCTGAGTCGATTTAGCGATGTCCGTCTGTCTGTCTGTCCGTCCGTCCGCCCGTCTGTCTGTATATGTAATCTTGTGCACAAAGTACAGGTCGCAGTTTAAGTGCGATCGTCTTCAAATTTGACATAGCGTCTTTCTTCGGGTAGAAGATAATCGCTATTGATTGAAAATCGGTTCAGATTTAGATATAGCTGCCATATATAGTTATCACCGATTTGATCATAATTCACGTATTTATGAACCGACGTTCTTCAAATTTTGTACATCTGAATGTTTTGTCAGTCCCGTAAAAACTGCCAAATATCAGCTAAATCGGTTCAGATTTAGATATAGCTCCCATATATATCTTTCGTCCGATTTGGACTTATATGGCCCCAAAAGCGAGAGTTTTGCCCTGATTTGCTTCAAATTGTGCATAACGAGTACGTTTAATAGTATCGTTAATTGTGCCAAATTTAGTTGAAATCGGTTCAGATTTAGATATAGCTCCCCTATATATCTTTCGTCCGATTTTGACTATATGGCTTCAAAAGCCAGACTTTTGCCCTGATTTGATTAAAATTTTGTACAAGGAGTACGTTTAATAGTATCGTAATTGTGTCAACTTTTGTTGAAATCGGTTCAGATTTAGATATAGCTCCCATATATATCTTTCGACCGATTTGGACTTATATGGTCCCAAAAGCCGGAGTTTTGCCCTGATTTGCTTCAAATTTTGCACAACAAGTACGTTTAATTGTATCTTTAAGTGTGCCTAATTTGGTTAAAATCGGTTCCGATTAAGATATAGCTCCCATATATATCTTTCTGGCTCAAAAGCCAGAGTTTTGCTCTGAGTTGCTTGAAATTTTGCACAAGGAGTACGTTTTATAGTATCGTTAATTGTGCAAAATTTAGTTGAAGTCGGTACAGATTTAGATATAGCTCCCATATATATCATTCGCCCGATTTGGACTAATATGCCCACAGAGGGAAAAGTGCTACTCTGATTTACGTGAAATTTTGCAGAGGGAGTAGAATTGAACTTGAAACTTTGCACAGGCAGTAGAATTAAGGTTCTGCATATGCGTGTTTATTTTGGTTGAAATCGGTTCAGATTTTGATATAGCTCCCATATATATCTTTCGCCCGATTTTCCATCATATGACCACAGAGGTCAAAGTTGTTATCCGATTTACGTGAAATTGCGCAGGGAGTAGATTCAACATAGTAACTATGCATGTGAAATTTGATTGCAATCGGTTCAGATTTCGATATAGATTCCATATATATGTTTTTCCTATTTAGACAAAACTGGCCGAAATACCTACATTTTCCTTATCAAATCGCCGCTGCTAAGTCGAAAACTTATCAAAATGACTCAAATTTTCCTATTACTCTATTACACATCTATCGACCGATAAATCATAAATACACTTTGCGAAGTTGCCACAAAATTGGTTCATATTTAAATGTTTCTTATATTTTTTACTAACATTGTGTTCCACCTCAGCGCATTAGCCGACTTAAATGTAAAATCTATAAGTATTGCAGAACTCTGTACCGATCTGCTCAGATATACAGAATATATGTGTATGGATTCATATAGCATCCAACACATTGGACGGATTTGATATGGTATCGAAAATGTGGACTTACAAAGTGGTGAAGGGTATAATATAGTCGGCCCCGCCCGACTTTAGACTTTCCTTACTTGTTTTAAATGAAGACATTTTTAGGGACCTATCTAGCATTAAATCAATAAAATTAAAATTAGTATAAAAATGTTATTTATATATGTATATTTGTGATACATAAAAAGCTGTTCTCGTAAAAATAAATGATAATAAAAAAATCTTAATTCCAAAACATCTTCAAGCCAAAATCTTTGCAAATTCGTCAAAACAAGCCTACACCCAAAGAAATTTGTTAGTAGGGGCAGCAGAAAAGTCTGCCAAAACAGCACAAAGTCTGCTGAAAAAGGGACAGCAGTCATTGTTTGCTGAAATAGCAAACATTTCCTGCTATTCTTGAATTTCCTGCTCGATTACACTAAAACATGTTTTATTTTGGCTAAAACAAATAAAAATGTCAACTTAGGAGCTATCCTAAGATAATTAACACAATATTTTATGAATATCTATAGTATTTGACTAAAAATCCGAATATTTATCGAATTGAGGCATAAAATGTTTGCTGATCGTATTTAGGAGCTTGTAAGTATATTACAGTGCAAAAACTACTTTTGGTTCTTAAATAGGCTTTGGGGAAAATGTTATAACCTAAAACTTTTATAAATTGTTGTTCATTACGCTCTGAAGTACAAAAATATAACAGCAGATATCGACTGCTGTTTTTAGCAGACTTTTTTCTATGAGTGTATATTTGAAACATTTTTCGTAAATCTAAAGGTTCAATATATCAGTTAATTTAAAGGCGATTTCTGTAAAACAAAAATGCCTTACTTGGAGGACATGCGACTTTAATTGGGGGCGAAAATTTCCAAGATTTGTTTGTTAAATTTAATGAAAAAATTTTAATGAAAAGTTTATATTTTTTTTATTAAACTTTCAATAATTTAAAGAAAAGTGTCCCTAATATTGTGTAACTTGCCTGTCCTAAAATTTAGGTTGCGTAATAAACAGTATAGATGAAAATTACTTCTGTCTCCCTTCACTTTCCTGGAATGTATGCTATGCTTGTGCATATTTGAATTTTCATAATTAAAAATGTTCTAAAACATGAATAGAACTTTCAAAACATAGCAATTAGCAAAACTTTCAAACATCAAATAAAACAATTATCGCAACATAACCTACGCCAAAGATTATAGATTTGAGGAAGAGAGGAAATTGGCTTGCATCATACCAAATGTTGCATTTACCAGATTAGTTTAATACATGTTTGTAATCTTTTAGTTGTTTTTCGTTTTTCGTTTTTATTTTTTAAATGAAAAATTTAATTTTCTTAATGAAACAATGTTAAATTTTATGCAACAACAAAAGAAAAAAATACATTTTCCCCTTTATGGAAATTTATATCGTGCACTTAATTTCTTTTTATTTGCATTTTAATGCTATGTCAATACTTGTCGTATACGCGTTTGGTTCGAGTATTAAACTAATCTGGTAAATGGTTCGATCTCCTCAGTAGCTAATTTCCTAGTAAATTCCGCTAGTGACAAATTGAGTGAAGTAGATTTTGGAAAAAAGTGGAGTAGATTGAATAAAATTGAAGTAGCATACATTTTTGAAAACAAACAATAGAATTCATTTTATTATACCCTCCACCATAGGATGGGGGGTATATTAACTTTGTCATTCCGTTTGTAACACATCGAAATATTGCTCTAAGACCCCATAAAGTATATATATTCTGGGTCGTGGTGAAATTCTGAGTCGATCTGAGCATGTCCGTCTGTCCGTCCGTCTGTTGAAAAACGCTAACTTCCGAACGAAAGAAGCTATTGACTTGAAACTTGGCACAAGTAGTTGTTATTGATGTAGGTCGGATGGTATTGCAAATGGGCCATATCGGTCCACTTTTACGTATAGCCCACATAGAAACGGATCCCCAAATTTGGCTTGCGGGGACTCTAAGAGAAGCAAATTTCATACGATCCAGTTGAAATTTGGTACATGGCTTCAGCATATGATCTCTACACGCAAAAAAATAATTCTTTCCTCCCAAACGAAATTTTAGACAAACAAAGTTCGTTTCTCATTTGCTTTTCGCTGTAAGGAAGTGTATTTGGAAGAAAAGTATATACTTTTTGTGATAAACGTTTATTCTTTTCCAGGATGTAAAAACAATTTCATAAAGACTAACTCACAAAAAAAATTTTTCTGGCTAATTGCATTTTCCCTCACATCTTTCTCACTTCCACGAAGATTTTTAGTTCTTAGCACCTTTTTCTGTAATACAAACAATGTAGAAGAAATTATACGATTTTATAAATTTTTAAAATTTTTTTACCTTTCGCCTGGACGGAGAATCGAACCGCGGACCATGTAATTTGTAAGCCAACACACTAACCACTGAGCTATGTACCTGTTATGGTCATCAAGAGATAAACATCCATAGAAGTTATATTTATATAGCATAGCTTGCGGCGCCCACGAACCGAATAAACAAAGTTTATTTAACAGAAACAAACATTTAGTTTGGCACCGTGGAGCAGTGGTTGCTACGTCTGACTCTCATGCCAAGGGTCGTGGGTTCGATCCCTGCTTCGACCAAAGTTTTTTTTTTTTTTACATACATTCTACATATGTTCGGAAGATTCCGAAAAAAATGTTCAACATTGCATTGTACTATATTAAATTTTGAACTGTAAAATGTGTTTTATTAAATACCAAAAGTCAGAAAAGAAGAGTGTTTGATATAAACGAAATGGACTCTGTTGTTGTTTCAAAAATAACTTTTTTTATTGAAAAAATAAAAACTTTGTAACAAACGAATTTTTTTGGTCATAAAAGTTTAAAATTTTCGAAGCAATTCAAAAAACTTTAACAAAAGAAAAACGTTTTCGGTACACGTTTTCCAAACGTTTTTTTTCTTTGCGTGTAACAACCATGCAAAAATTGGTCCACATCAGTCCATAATTATATATAGCCCCCATATTAACTGATCCCCCGATTTGGCTTGCGGAGCCTCTAAGAGAACCAAATTTCATCCGATCTGGCTGAAATGTGGTACATGGTGTAAGTATGCAAAAACAACTATGCAAAAATTGGTCCACATCGGTTAATAATTCAATGATTAAAACCGCTATGTTCATCGTAATTAAAGGAATAGGAAAAACAATTAGGTAATATGGGGAAAAATTTAAAAATTTGAAGCAGAACAAAAAGTGAAGCAGATTTTTGAAAGAAGGAGTGACGAAGTAAATTTTGTGAAAATGGAGCAAAATACTTCGATTGAAGTAGTAGCGGCAGCACTGTTGTAGAACCTGTGCGCATGTTCTATAGTGCTTGCAACCATCATTGTACATTTATGCTGTGCTTGCAACTTATGTTTGCTGGTTTTGGTTGTGAAAGAAAAAAGTATATACAGCAGTAAGTTCGGCCAGGCCGAATCTTAAATACACAGAAAAAAATATCACCAAATTATTTCCAGTTAAAAAGTTAATTGAAGTTGAAAATTTTTTCAATTAATAAATTAATTGATACAATTAACTTTTTAATCATGATAGAAACATTAAGTTAATTAAGTCAATGATTGAAATTTTAAAATTTTTAATTAAAAAATTAATTGATACAATTAACTTTTTAATCAAATTCGGAAGACTAAGTCAGTTAAAAAAGTGATGAACATTTTTTTTAAATTTTTAATTAAAATTTTTTTTCAAACAATCAATTGTTAATCCATATAAAAATTCTAAGCCAATTCAAAATGTAATTGAAAGTAGTTACCTTTTTTAATTAATAAATTGAGTTTTGCAATCAACAACAATTAAATTTTTAATTGAATCAATTAAAAAATTAATTGAAATTTTGTAATGAAATCAATTAATTTTTTAATCAAGAATTTTTTCTATGCCCAATTAAAACTCTGGTTGATACTATCATTTTCGTGATTGAAGACATTTCAATTAAAAAATTAATTGGATCAATTAATTTCGTGATTGAATCAGAAAAAAATTTTTTTGTGTGTACCCACCGCCATGAATCAAATATAACAGTTACCTTTGAAAATTCTTCGTCGTAGCGTGTTATTCGATAATATACAGCGGGTTACTTGATAATGTATAGAATATATAGAAATGATTCAATAACGCCTTGATTTGAAATCTAAAACCTATAGATTTGGAAATTTTACTTTCAGTTTCAAGCAACTTTCATGATCAGTGTGCTTTCTATATCCTCAAGAAGTGAAATCGTTCTATACTGGGGCCTTACCAAATGGAGCGATAAAAACTAAATCCTTTACAATTTCAGGCAAATCGGATAAAAACTACGGGTTATATAAACCCAAGGAGTTAAATCAGGAAATCAGTCTATATGGGTGCTATGCCAAAAATATGCACCGTTACACAAAATTCAGCACACCTAGTTGTGTTTCTGAAAAACCTACAGAATTTAGACCCCAAATCGGAGGGCTGGTTTATAAGGGGGATATATCAAAATCTATACCGATACACAATTTATTCGGAACACCTATTTATGGTCCTCAAAAACCTTGAGATTCGAATTGAATAAAAACTGCGGCTTTTAGAAGTTCAAGAAGTAAAATCGGGATATCGGGCTATATGGGGGCTACAAGAGCCACCGTGGTCCAATGGTTAGCATGCCCGCCTTGCATACACAAGGTCGTGGGTTCGATTCTTGCTTCGACCGAACACCAAAAGTTGTTCAGCGGTGGATTATCCCACCTCATTAATGCTGGTGACATTTCTGAGTGTTTTAAAGCTCCTCTAAGTGGTTTCACCGCAATGTGATGAGCTTGAGCTTAACATGGAATCGGGCAGCACTCAGTGATAAGAGAGAAGTTCACCAATGTGGTATCACAATGGACGGAATAGTCTAAGTGAGCCTGATACATCGGGCTGCCACCTAACCTAACCTGGGGGCTATAGCAAACCATAGACCGATACGCACCGTATTCGGCACACCTGTTTGTGGTCCTAACATACCTTTAGATTTCTAATTTCAGAAAAATCGGATTGAAAATACGGTTTCTAGAAGCCCAAGAAGTAAAATCAGGAGATCGCTCTATATGGGAGCTATACCAAAACATGGACCGATAGGCACCATTTTCGGCAGACTTATTTATGGTCCTAAAATACCTCTAGGTTTCCAATTTCAGGCAAATCGAGTAGAAAATACGGTTTCTAGAAGCCCAAGACCCCTAATCGGAGGATTGGTTTATATGGGGGCTATACCTAAACATGGACCGATACACCTCATTTTCGACACACTTATTTTTGGTCCTAACATATCTATAGATTTCTAATTTCAGGGAAGTCGGATTGAAAATACGGTTTCTAGAAGCCCTAGAAGTACAATTGGAAGATCGGTCTATATGGGGCTATACCAAAACATAGACCGATAGGCACCATTTTCGGCACACTTATTTATGGTCATAAAATACTTCTAGGTTTCCAATTTCAGTCAAATCGAATAGAAAATCGGGGGGTTGGTTTATACGGGGGCTATACTAAAACATGGACCGATATAGCCCATCTTCGAACTTGACCTGCTTGGAGACAAAAAATGAGTTTGCGCAAAAATTAAGCAAGATAGCTTTATTATTGAAGGCTGTAGCGTCATTACAACAGACATCCAGACAGACGGACATTGTTATATCGTATGTTTCTCCCTGATCAAGAATATATACACTTTATATAGTCGGAAATCGATATTTCGATGTGTTACAAACGGAATGACAAACTACCATTCTATGGTGGTGGGTATAAAAAAGCAAAAGTGCATCATAGGTTAGGTTAGGTTAGGTTAAAGTGGCAGCCTGATCAAGTTTCAGGCTCACTTAGACTATTCAGTCTATTGTGATACCACATTTAACTAAAAGTACCTATTACATATGGGAACTTCTAGTTTTAACCACTGAACCTTCTCTATTATTTTCTTTTGTTGAACCAACCAGATTGTTCCAAAAACATTAACAGACTGCTTAAGTTAACGTTTTCTAGGTCCGCCAGTAATCTAAAGCTTACGCCTTACACAAAATGCAGGACACTCACACAAGAGGTGTTTAATTGATTCCTTTTCCTCCGCATCATGACAGCTCATACCGTAGTCATTATACTTCGCACCAAGAGTTTTTGCAAATTCGCCTATCAGGCATCAGGTGCATCATGGTATAGCTCAGTATTAGCGATGATATGTGGCACAGTTTACATACCCAAAACGTACCTTTTGGTAACGAAAGTTACTTATTTGAACCGATTTAGTTTGTACCATTTTAACTATGCCATTTCCTTTTAGCATATGAAGTAGAACCAAAATATTTGGCTTTCAGTCGTTTAGGGTTAAAAAGGTACAAAAATATGTAATTAGAAAAGTTTAGTGTCTCATATCTACCTCAAATTCAGAACTTTCTTACTTATTTATGATTATTTTATGATTCATACTCGTATATCGCATTAGCCTTGGGGATATTTCAAATTGTTTCCAACAAACACTGTTTATTAATTTCTTGTCAAAGGTCAATGATATATCAAGTACCGCAAATAGCTTATCTAAATAGGAGTATTCAAGATTTCAATGGTGGTGGGTGGCATGTCAATAAAAATTAAATTCAAACGAAAAGTAATGACATAGGCCAAAGTCTTTGGGAATTTGAAATTTTTAATCATTTCTGGAGAAAAAATGTCAAAATTGATATCGTCTATGAATGGAACTTCAAGATAAAGATTCACTCTTCTTAATAAGATATAGAGTAGGTGTCAGCAAACAGTTTAGTTATCTAAGAACCCTTAGCGAATCGGCAGGTTTTGGGAAAAAATACGCTTGAAAATGTCTACAGCTTGGATCAAAATCTTTTCCCTGGTATTGTTGTGCAAATGGGCTAAAGCAGATCGCATTGCAGAATGTCTTAATAAAGAAAATATGTATATATCCAGTGAGGAGAGTTGTTCACGTTATATATTTTGCTATGGTGATGATTCATTTGAGGGTGATTGTGATGATGATGCTCCATATTTTTCGGAAGTGGATCAAACATGTGATTCAGATCCTGCCGTTTGTAAATCAGCCATATCCGATGGAGATATTGTAGAAGAACCCAACATTCCACCAAATATGCCAGAAGAGAATCCTCCTAGTTCTTCAGTACAACCATCAGAGGTTCCATCCTCAAGTATGGCTTCCCCAACGGTACCATCTGTGCCACTCCAGAATACAACATCTCCCATCATAACACCATCTTCAACATTAGCTCCCACTTTTTCGTCAACTATGTCATCATCATCATCAACAGTAATCTCAACTACAGAAACAAGTGTTGTTGAAACATGCCCGCCCCAAGATGATCCTTCGCAAATCATATTCCTCTTAGATTCGAAATCATGTTCGGATTATTATATGTGTTATCATGGTCAACCATTGGCCATGCATTGTGCTCCTCATTTGCATTTTGATATTAAATCTTCAAAATGTGATTATCCAGAAAATGTGAAATGTCGGGTTAGCTTGGAAAACACATAATTCCATTCCATATGATTGATTAACCTTTGTTCCCTTTACTCCCCATAGCTGGATTCTGCTTCACCCCGGGAAAAATGTCAATCCCATACTGTGGATGTATATCCTCATCCCTTGAATTGTAATTACTATTATATGTGTAAATATGGTTATCTCATGATTATGCAGTGTCCTCCAAATATGGATTGGGATTATACGATAAATGCTTGTGTTGTGCGTGGTAAAGCAAAGTGTTCTACAGCCTTAGAGAATAGGAGACATTGAAATTTGTATATAATTTAAAATTACATAATTGAAGAATGAAGAAATTCTAAGAATAACATAGTTGCAGTTTCTTAATCATTACTTTTAAAGAACATCCAAAAATGTTTTTGGTAAAGTCATTCACATTTATTTATGTTTTGAAGGGTATGTTTAAGTTGTTAAGTGTATCATAAGAAATAAAAAGATTACAGCCATGGGGACATGTAAGTATTTTTCACTTCCTGGGAAGGTCTTTTGATTTAATGACACAAAAGGCTTAATGCGAAATAAAGATGGAAACACGGAAATAAATTCAGCTGAAAATCACTTGGATAGTACACTTCAACATTGGAGCTTTTTTGGCACCAAAAAACCCAATGTGGCAGTTGCCATAGGGGATATACTTATTGCTCTCGTCCAGAAAAGTCTGATTCAGAAACCACTTTCTATAAATGGCTAAGAGTTTGGGTCCTCCGATAATCGTCATTTGTCCCACTGAGCCAGAAGTTGCAATGAGGGATACATCGGATGAAGATAGCTCTCGACAAGCAGAATCTAAATTCAATCAATTTGTTGGCTACAAAAATATAACCGATTGTGTGCACTTAAAGCGAACACATAAAAACATGCATTTCTATTTTGCCACGAAGAATATTTGTTTGCTAGAAAAGACCAATTGGCAAAGGCTCTTAATCACACATGTCAGATTTTGGTTGACACAAATAATCGACATAAGGAGAAGTAAATTTCAGACAATCCATCGATTGAGTCGCTCTTATCATTGACGTTTTCCAACGAAATGAGGTTTCGGGATGGAAACAGGTGGACACCTCGTTCTTTACAGAATATTTCTGCTTGCATTTAGGTGCTCATGGTTCTATTTGTAGTTTGGTGTTCATTTTTTTTAAAACGCTAAGGAATTCGTTCCTGGAAATGAAATACATATGACTTTCGGGCCCACTGTTCCCTCATAGAGTTCTTAGGATCTACAGTTTCTCCACTATAATCTTCCAACATATTTTTCCCACACTGAGGCCGTGGAATCTACAGTTCCCACACTGAGATTTTCGGATACGACTCCCTTTCTGCGATAGTTGTTCGAATTTCCAGTTACTCCACAGAGATCTTCGGATTAATAGTTCCCTCACTGAGATCCTTGGATCTCCAGTTCCCCCACTACGGTATTCTAATCTACTTTTCCACAATAATACCGTGGGATCTAGAGTTTCAATTACAATTATATTTTTCCTGCTGTATTAGGATCTACAGTGCTTCTATTGGCAAATTTAGATTTACAGTTTCTCTACAAAGATTTTCGAAACTACAGTTTGCAAGCTGCGATCTTCCCACTTACAGAGTGCCTAAAAAGATCTTCCATTTTGCTCACTGAGATCTTCGGATCCACAGTTCGCACACTGAGATCTTCTGATATACAGTTCACCGACAGCGGTCTTCCAACCTACTATTCCCACACTGAGACCGTGAGATCTGCGATCCTCACTCTGAGCTCTTCGGATCTTACGTTCATACACTAAGATCTTAGCATCTACAGCCCCCTACTGCAAGATTTGGATCTACAGTTCTCCGACAAATATATTAAAATGTACATTTCCGCTACTTTGATCTTCCCACTTAGAGAGTCCCTACTAGGATCTTCTATTTCGCTCATTGAGAACTTCGGATCCACAGTTCCCACACTGAGATCTTACAACCTACTATTCCGATCCCATGGGAGCCAACGTGGTGCAATGGTTAGCAGGCCCGCCTTGCATACGCAAGGTCGTGGATTCGATTGCTGTTTCGACGGAACACCAAAAATTTTTTCAGCGGAATCGCGAAGCACTCAGTTATAAGAAGTTCACCACTGTGGTATCACAATGGAGTGAATAGTCTAAGTGAGCCTGGTACATCGGGCTGCTACCTAACCTACTAGAGGTCTGCATCGAATAACTTTTCACTACATGTATGCAATTCGCTGTCGAATATATTACATACACTGTTTTTCTCTCAGAGCGCAAGTAGAGAAGTGAAGAGAACACTTGCTTGTCAAATACCACCAAGTACTTATCCGAAACAATATGTGTTCCTAAAACAAGTATATACAGCACTAAGTTCGGCCGGGCCGAATCTTAAATACCCACCACCATGAACCAAATATTAGGGTTTCCTTTGAAATTTCGGGAGGGCTTGAGGACTTGAGGACACTTCCCGAAGATAAATTTAAAGATTTCACCTATGAGGACTATATCAGATTCTGGATTTATAAGAACTATTTTTGTTTGAGTTTTAGAGGAATCATTAACATCTCTTGTAAATGTGCCAGAAAATTATAAAATAACGTCTTGATTTGAAATCTTAAATCTGTAGAAGTAAAATCTGGAAATTTTACATTGAGTTTCAAGCAATTTTCATGATCAGTGCGCCCTCTACACCCTCAAGAAGTGAAGTCGGTCTATATGGAGGCATTACCAAATGGACCGATAAAAACTGAATCGGATACACGTTTTTGTGAGCCTAAAATACCAGAATATTTACAATTTCAGGCAAATCAGATAAAAACTACGGTTTCTAGAAATCCAAGGAGTTAAATCGGCAGATCGTTCTTATGGGGGCTATACTAAAATATGGACCGATACTCACCGTTTTTGGCACACCTCTTTATGACCAGAAAATACCTCTAGATTTCCAATTTCAGGCAAATAGGATAAAAACTTCGGATTCCAGAAACCCAAGAAGTAAAATCGGGAAATCGGTCTATATGGGGGCTATACCAAAATATTGACCGATACTCACCATTTTCGGCAAACCTCTTTGTGTCCTAAAATACCTCTAGATTTCCAATTTCAGACAATTTGGATAAAAACTACGGTTTCTATAAGCCCAAGACCCCAAATCGGGAGGTCGTTTTATATGGGGACCATACCAAAACATGGACCGATACTCACAATTTGTGGCACACGTATTTGGGGTCTTACAATACCTCTAGATTTCCAATTTCAGGTAAATTGAATAAAAACTGCGGTTTCTATAAGCCCAAGAAGTAAAATCGGGAGATCGGTCTTTATGGGGGCTATACCAAAATATGGACCGATACTCACAATTTTTGGCACACGTATTTGTGGTCCTACAATACCTCTAGGTTTCCAATTTCAGGTAAATTGAATAAAAACTGCGGTTTCTATAAGCCCAAGAAGTAAAATCGGGAGATCGGTCTATATGGGGGCTATACCAAACTATGGACCGATACTCACCATTTTTGGCACACCTCTTTATGATCATAAAATACCTCTAGATTTCAAATTTCAGGCAAATTGGATAAAAACTTCGATTTCTATAAGCCCAAGACCCCAAATCGGGAGGTCGGTTTATATGGGGACTATATCAAAACCTGGACCGATATAGCCCATCTTCGAACTTGACCTGCCTGTAGACAAAAGACGAGTTTGTGCAAAAATTCAGCACGATTGCTTCATTATTGAAGACTGTAGCGTGATTACAACAGACAGACAGACAGACAGACGGACATCGTTATATCGTCTTAGAATTTCTCCCTGATCAAGAATATATATACTTTATATAGTCGGAAATCGATATTTCGATGTGTTACAAACGGAATGACAAACTTATTATACCCCCGTCACCATTTTATGGTGGTGGGTATAAAAAGGAACAATCAAAATGTAAGTACTTGAGAAAAAAGTACATCATGGATTCTCTTCACTTCACGTGGTACCTCAAGTATTTCTCAGTTATGTGCGAAGCACAACTTTCCATTATTATTAATCATAGATATGTATGTATGTCACATATTTCATATATTTATGTATGTCACACACTTACCTTAACGTTTGCCGTTCTTTATAACAAACCGAAAACATATATTATGGAGAGTAACTGTTTTTTTTTTGTATATCTGAAACTGCACGTGGTACATGGAGTACTCTATGAAGTTTTGTTCTCGCAACATACTTGACGTGATCACACTGATTACACTTCAATAAGAGAGAAAGAGGAAGTTGGTAGTGAAGACATCAGAGTAGCAACAAGAATTACTCGTGGCTTTTGGTGTTCATCAAAATGTGTACCAATTGTTTTGCGACTCTCAAATAGATGTACTCATGTAGCAAGTACACGTGTACTCTGCATTTACAAATGGAATTGTGGAGACCTCTATAACCTACTATTCCCATACTCAGACCGTGGGATATGCAGTTCCTACTCTGAGCTCTTCGCGGATCGTACGTTCTTACACTAAAATCTTAGGACCTAGCAAGAGGGCTACTGCAACATTTGGATCTATAGTTCCACCACTACGAAATTTGGATCTATAGTTCTCCATCTTCACACTTACAATTTTTTTTTGGTTTTTTTGCTACAAATCCCCCACAAGTATCTTAAAGTTTCAAAGATATTTGGTTCTAAATTTATTTTGCCACTGAGATCTTCCAATCTACTATCTCCGCACAGCGGGATCTACATTTACCACTCTGACATCTTAGGATCCACAGCTCCACTAGTGAGATATTTGGATCTACCCCTATAAGTATCTTAAAGTTTCAAAGATAGTTGGTTCTAAATTTCCCCCCGAATATTTCTCCTACGAAGATCTTGAAATCTACAGTTGCACGACAAAGATCTTTGGATCCAAATCTAAATTTTGCCCACTGACTTCTCATTTCAGTCAATGAGATATTAGAATTTATTTTGCCATTGAGATCTTTCAATCTACTAGCTCCGCACAGCGGGATCTACATTTCCCACTCTGACATCTTAGGATCCACAGCTCCACTAGTGGGATATTTGGATCTACAGTTCGCCCACTGCGATGTTTGGATTTCCTCCATAGAAATCTCCGGATCAACAGGTCCCCCCACTGACATCTGATGATCTTTATTTCGCCGACTGAGATAGTCGGACCTATTTTATCACTTAGGTCTTCGGATCCAGAGATTGTCGGGTCTAAAGATTCTGAGATCTTTCAATCTTCTATCCCCGCACAGTGAAATCTACACCCACCTGAGATCTTATGATCTACAGCTCCACTACTGTGATTTTCGGTCTTCTTCCGTTGCTTTACATAGAGATCTTTGGATTAACCGTTCTACCACTGCAATTTTCAAATCTACCGTTCCCACATTGGAACCGTGGGTTCTACGGTTCCAACTCTGGGATCCTTGGATCTACTATTTCAACACCAAGATCTTAGGACCTACAGCTCCCTCACCACGATGTGTAGATCTATAGTTCCCTTTAAATAGCTTCAATTTTACAGTTCGACCACTCAGGTCTATAGAGTTCCTCCATTCAGATCATCGGATCTACAGTTTACCAACTGAGATATTCGGATTCACAGTATAATCTTATGATCTACAGGCCTTCTTTGCGATTTTTGGGTTTACAGACTCCCCTACCACTCTGAAATTCAGATCTACAGTTCTCCTACAAAGATCATCAACTATTGAGTTGCCCGCAGAGATCTTCGGATCGACAGTTTTCCCACTGAGATCTTCGGATCTAACTTTTGCCCACTGAGATTTTTGGATCTGCATTTTGCCCACATTGGGACATTGGGAAATATATTACTATTGAGATGGTCGGATCGACAGATTCCCCACTGTGATCCGAAATCCAGATCCCCCGAATATACAATCGCCTTTTTTCTCCCACTGAGATCTTCGTATCAACAGTTTCCTCCACTGTGTTCTGCAACACCGTCAGGTTGGCGATAACTTCCATTGATTCCATTTGTGTATCTGCTTTGGCGTAAACTTGTTTTGTTTTTCAGTGTATATATTTTGAATACTAGCATGATAATTGATTGCCTAGAATTTGTGGTAATTGATATTTGCTCTATTAAGATGTATGAAACTTTAAGCTTATCTGTTAATGAACCTCAAATATTTGATAAATGCGAAAAAAAGACAAATACGCATATCTGTAAGTCTAGATAAAGAAATGATCGGTAATACAACGGAAATTGTTTTCTGAATACATCTGGCAAATGAAGCAAATCAATTTTGCCGTTTAAAGATTTCCAGACATTTATGTGTAGATCATTCTAAGCTGTCAAAAGTAAAAGACGTAAAAAAGGGAGGTGATCCTAAACAAAAAGTAAAAAACAATATCTCTCCAGAGATGGGATTTTATATGAAGGGATTTCAGGGTGAGCGATTGTAGTCCTCGATTAGTTTTCGGTTTAATATGTCTGTCTTGTTGTTCTTTTCAGTTTCGCTCCTTATATACCTGTTTTTAATTATATTCTGCATTAATAATGAAGCTCTCAAGCTTTCTGATTCTAAGAAGGCCCGTCAAGCGGCTATATGCGTCAATCATGCTGTGGGAGATTTTGTAGAGAATCCCTTGGATTGCAGATTGTTTTATTTATGTGGTGATAATGGTGAAGTTTTGGAAGCTTCATGTCCCTCCAATATGGCCTTTAATTCTCAGACAAGATTGTGCGATACCATTGACAATGTTCCTGAATGTAAACCAGTGGCAGTAAGGCCACCACAGACATCTACCTCGCCACCTCCCTCATCCAATCAAATCAATTCTATAGTGGCTAATGCCAATAGACGTTGCCACGATATACTTGGCCAAGAATCCGATTCTACTGCATTGGTGTTCATAGCTAATCCCACCAATTGCTATCAATATTTTATGTGCTATCACGGTCAGGCTTTGGTACAGGAATGCAGTGCAAACCTTTATTGGAATTCGAAAATTGGTAAATGTGATTTACCTTCAAATGTCCAATGCATTCCCCCGCACACCGATAATGCGGGGGAAATTTCAACAACAACTGGAGATAATCCCCCAAAGGGTGTGGATTCGGTTTGCCCCCTATACGGTCATCATATCTTCCCACATATGGAACGTTGTGATTTATTTATCTATTGTGTCAAAGGCTATGCTGTACTTCAGCAATGTCCCTTCTTTCATCATTTTGATGTGGAAAGTGGTCGTTGTCAATTACGTACGAGGGCCTTGTGTATTAAAGATTTAAATTTGAAATTTCGTAAAAATACATTTTAGAAAATTGAATATCAATTAAATGTGAATATCATAAAAAATGAGTTGCGTGTTGTTTGGTGTTTATGAACTTGTATATCTTTTTTTGGGATTCTTTATCCACTGGGGGGAATATCCTATTCCCCGAACCATTTTTATAGAAATCATTTCCATAGAAAATTTTTCAAAATTTCATTTCTATAGAAAATTTTTCAAAATTTTATTTCTATAGAAAATTTTGTTAAAATTTTATTTCTATAGAAAATTTTGTCAAAATTGTATTTCTGTAGAAAATTTTGTCAAAATTTTATTTCTATAGAAAATTTTGTCAAAATTTTATTTCTTTAGAAAATTTTGTCAAAGTTTATTTTTATAGAAAATTTTGTCAACATTTTATTTCTATAGAAAATTTTGTCAACATTTTATTTCTATAAAAAATTTTGTCAATGTTTTATTTCTATAGAAAATTTTGTCAAAATTTTTTGTCTATAGAAAATTTTGTTAATATTTTATTTCTATAGAAAATTTTGTCAAAATTGTATTTCTATAAAAAAATTTTGTCAAAGTTTTATTTCTATAGAAAATTTTGTCAAAATTTCATTTCTATAGAAAATTATGTCAAAATTTTATTTCTATAGAAATTTTTTTCAAAATTTTATGTCCATAGAAAATTTTGTTAAAATTTTATTTCTATAGAAAATTTTGTCAAAATTGTATTTCTATAGAAAATTTTGTCAAAATTGTATTTCTATAGAAAATTTTGTCAAAATTGTATTTCTATAGAAAATTTTGTTAAAATTTTATTTCTATAGAAAATTTTGTCAAAGTTTTATTTCTATAGAAAATTTTGTCAAAATTTTATTTCTATAGAAAATTTTGTCAAAATTTTATTTCTATAGAAAATTTTGTCAAAATTTTATGTTTATAGAAAATTTTGTTAAAATTTTATTTCTATAGAAAATTTTGTCAAAGTTTTATTTCTATAGAAAATTTTGTCAAAGTTTTATTTCTATAGAAAATTTTGTCAAAATTTTATTTCTATAGAAAATTTTGTCAAAATTTTATTTCTATAGAAAATTTGGTCAAAATTTTATTTCTATAGAAAATTTTGTCAAAATTTTATTTCTATAGAAGGTTAGGTTAGGTTAAAGTGGCAGCCCGATTAAGATTCAGGCTCACTTAGACTATTCAGTCCATTGTGATACCACATTAACTAAAAGTACCCATTACATATGGGCACTTCTAGTTTTAACCGCTGAACCTTCTTGATTATTTTTCTTTGTTGAACCAACCAGATTGTTCCAAAAACAGTAGCAGACTGCTTAAGTTAACGTTTTCCAGATCCGCCAGTAATCTGAAGCTATATGCTCCTAAAAGTTGCTTGCGCTTTACACAAAATGCAGGACACTCACACAAGAGGTGTTTAATTGATTCTTTTTCCTCCGCATCATGACAGCTCATACAATAGTCATTATACTTCGCGCCAATAGTTTTTGCAAAATCGCCTATCAGGCAGCGACCCGTTATAGCAGATATCAGGAGTGATATCTGACGTCTCGAGAACATTAGCATATCTAGTGTGCGGTTTAAGTTGAAATGGGGCCATATTTGCTTGGTGTCGTTACAACCCTTGCAATTCTCCCATCGAACATTTGCCATCATAACAGCCTTCTCACGCAGCATGAGCTTGCAGGTAGCTAGGGGCATACCAACAAATTCTAGTTCCCCTGGAATATGTAAGGTAGTCCCTAGCCTTGCCAACTCATCCGCTTCGCAGTTCCCCGGTATGTTCCTATGGCCAGGCACCCATATTAGGTGAATATTGTACTGCTCAGCCATCTCATTGAGAGATTTGCGGCAGTCGATGGCCGTTTTCGAGTTGAGGAACACAGAGTCCAAGGATTTTATTGCAGGTTGACTGTCTGAGTATATATTAATGCCCACATTTTTTGGAACATTACTTCTCAGCCAATTCGCCACCTCTCTTATTGCTAATATTTCAGCCTGAAAAACACTACAGTGTTTAGGTAATCTTTTCGCTATTCGAAGTTCCAGATCATTAGAATATACTCCGAACCCCACTTGTCCATCCAATTTGGAGCCATCAGTGTAGAAATCTATATATTCTTTATTCCCCGGGGTCTGTGTGCACCACGCCTCACTGTTGGGGATTAGAGTCTCAAACTTTTTGTCGAAAAGTGGACTCGCCAAAGTGTAATCCACTACGTTAGGCACATCTGGCATTATTTTGAGGACAGAACTGTGACCGTAACCTTTTTCCGACCACAGCGATAGTTCGCGCAACCGCACAGCCGTTGTTGCAGCTGACTGTTTGACCAAAATGTCTAAAGGCAATAGATGCAGCACGACATTAAGGGAATTTGTTCCTGTCTTGCTGAATGCGCCTGAAATACACAAACACGCCATACGCTGAACTTTATCTAAACAAGTCGGTTTCTGAAGTGCCGGCCACCAGACTACAACACCATATAGCATTATAGGTCTAACCACTGCCGTGTATAGCCAATGCACAATTTTTGGTTTCAGTCCCCACTTTTTTCCTATTGCCTTTTTGCACGAGTACAAAGCTACAGTTGCCTTTCTCGCCCTTTCTTCAATATTAAGCTTAAAGTTCAGCTTCCTGTCCAAAATAACGCCAAGGTATTTTGCACATTCACCAAAGGGAATTTCAATACCCCATAAGGAAATAGGCCTAACCGTGGGAGTTTTGCGATCGTTGCAGTACATGACTAATTCTGTCTTTGCAGGATTTACCCCAAGACCATTGTCTTTCGCCCATTTCTCAGTCATCCGGAGGGCCCTCTGAATAATATCTCTGATTGTGGATGGGAATTTTCCCCTGACTGCCAGAGCCACATCATCTGCGTATGCCACCACTTTTATCCTTTCTTTTTCTAGAGTAACCAGAAGGCTATTTATAGCAACATTCCAAAGAAGAGGTGATAGAACTCCTCCTTGGGGAGTGCCTCTGTTCACATACCTTTGTATGTTTGCTTGTCCTAGTGTGGCTGAAATACGTCTCTTCATTAGCAGTTCGTCTAACAGCCTGAGTATACATGGATCAACATTCAGAGTTGTCAGTCCATTTAATATCGAGCTCGGATGGACATTATTGAACGCCCCTTCGATGTCTAGAAACGCCACGATTGTGTATTCTTTGACAGATAGTGAGCTTTCAATAAAGCTGACTAGTTCATGTAGTGCGGTCTCAGTAGACCTGCCCTTCGAGTATGCATGCTGTCCTTTCGAGAACAACCTTGAATCGATGCTAGTTCTAAGATAAATATCTATCATCCTCTCCAGAGTCTTAAGTAGGAATGAGGATAAGCTGATTGGTCGGAAATCCTTCGCCCTCGAGTGAGAGGCTTTTCCCGCTTTAGGTATGAAAACGACTTTTGTTTCCCTCCACTTTCCTGGGATATATGATAAGTTGATACATCCTTTATATATCACTGACAACCAGGGGATAATTTTGTCAGTTACAGCTTGTAACTCCGCCGGAGTAATTCCATCAGGTCCGGGGGATTTGAATGGTCCAAAGCTATTTAGCGCCCATCTTATTCTAGTTTCCGATACAATTTCTTCGACAGGAAACGACCGCTGAGCAACTGTGGCACCGCCAGTACATGGTTCAACCGTCTGATTTCCAGGAAAATGTGTGTCCAATAGTACCTCCAGCGTCTCCTCACTGGACGTTGTCCAATTTCCCTCCGATGTTTTAATGAAACCTGGAGCGGAGTTGGTGGATGCTAGAACCTTCCGTAGTCTGGAAGCCTCGGACGTATTCTCAATACTGTTGCAGTAGTCATTCCAAGAGTTATGTTGAGCTTTTCTCAGTTCTCGCTTGTATCCTCTCAGATTCCTCTTGTAAGCGTCCCAGTCCTCAGGGGCTCTGGTGGACTTTGCCTTGTTAAAGAGCTTCCTGCAGGATTTCCTCATATTACTTAATTCCGTAGACCACCATGGTGGTCGATGTTTCCCCCTTGGCTTTCCTCTAGGGCATGCAGCTTTCAGTGAGATGTTGAAGGCCTTAGTAATCCGCTCCACTGCGTGTTCGATATCTTGCACATTTCTCATATTTGTCTCTGTTATTTCCGGTATCATCATATTGAACGATTCCCTACCTTTCCTAACATTTGGCGAAAATATGGTCTTGGTGATATGAACATCAAATTTGAAACTGATGTAGCGATGATCTGAGAAGCTGTGTTCACTTAAAACATGCCACTCAGATATCATTTCATTCAGTTCTTGCGAGGCCAAGGTGATGTCCAAAACCTCTTGCCTGTTTTTAGTGACAAAGGTTGGGGCATCTCCCTTGTTGCAAACTACCAGATTAGTACGCAAAATAAACTCTATTAGCGACTCTCCCCTTGCATTAGTATCACTACTTCCCCATATACTATGATGCGCATTCGCATCGCATCCCATTATGAGTTTCGTCTTTGTTTTCAGTGACTCCTCAACTAAGGTCTTAACGGCACATGGAGGCATCTCCCTGTCATGTCCCATATAGACCGAAGATACCCAATATTTGCATTTGGCTATTTCTAAATTGGCAACGACAGTGTCTGCATTGCACATTGAAGGAAGCAGAAACAAGTTAAGCTCGTTTTTAGCAATTATACAGGCTCGAATTACATCATTACCAGTATACTGCAATAGTTTGAACCCCGGAGTACTTAATTCACATATTTTGTTTCTATAAACATATGGTTCTTGAATAAGAACTATGTCTATGTCCCCTTTCATTAGGAGAACTTTTAAGGCAGCACATGCAGCCTTACAATGATGAAGATTTATCTGGAGGATCCGTAGGACCATCGAGATTTTCAACAACCGTCACATCAGCCGCTTCAATCGAGTCATCAAGAATGTCCTCTTCAGAGATATCGGTGACTCTCGCAATAACCATAGGTTCGACTTTGGTGAGTTCTGAGGCAATAGAAGCCTCCTCACGCATACGGTATCTATCCATGTCTTCAACTTTGGTATCTCCCTCGACTTCGCAAGAGGATCCGCTTACTTCTGATTCAGACAGAGGCTTGTCCATTTCTGAATCCTTTAGCTGATCGTTTTTATACACCTTCATTTGGATATAATGAAAGCCATAACATACACGGCCCTGGGACTTTGCCAGATGTGGCAAAGACTGAGTGTTCAATATAAACACTGCATGCCGTCTTGGTCCATCCACTTCATCCAAACGGCCAACCTTCCAATCAGCTGTTGGAAGATCTGGATTGCATCGTTTCAGTCTATTTAAAATAGATTCAGGGTCAGAAGGGTTTGCAGGTATCCAGGCATGTGCTCTAGGTCTAGCCGGTATGTCTTTCTTCTCGACTAACTCTAGAGCAGCTCCTTCCCAAACTTCACCAATTAGTATCAGAGCAGCTTTAAAACATTCTATAGACCTCTGGTCCTCAAATGCGACTAGCTTAAATCGTCCTTGATACCAACCAGCCTCTTGGTGTCGAGGATCTGGGCCGGGAAACTTTTCCAGCACCTGTGAGTAGACGACAGACAGAGCATTCTCAATTTCCCCCCATTTTTGCTTTGGAACCATACCGTCCAATGCTCCTTTATTAATGATAGCCATCACAAGGCTATCTTTAGCAACTGAGGCAAACGATCTTTGATCCCTTTTGGAGGATGGCAGCTCATCCGGCGATCGTTCCCTTTTTCCAGTCTCAAGAATTCCTTGAGCCCATTTTAAGGAATCGCTTTGTTTAGCCGACAGCGTGCTTGGGTCGACTGATCCTAACTTCTTTAGGATAAACAAAGCATTTCTGCGTTCCTTGAATCTCTTTCGTGAGGGATTACCTCCTTTTGATGTCGTTACCTTAGAAAAAGTTCGACTTGTCAGAGTGTCGCCACCTGTCGACCCGTCTACAGGTCGACTAATTGGGCCTAACTCTTGGTCATTGCCCAGATTTATAACTCCAGTCGATACCCGTCCACTGGGCCCTGAAGTTAGCAACCCAGTGGATGACTTGGAATTTCGCTGCATGGTGGCTTAATATCCCACCACACTTGAAATTCGTAGTAGGTACCTATTACGATGAGTTTATCCGCTATTGAAAAACACGTCCGTTCCGTTCGACGGTTGAATAATAATTTCTATAGAAAATTTTGTCAAAATTTTATTTCTATAGAAAATTTTGTTAAAAATTTATTTCTTTAGAAAATTTTGTCAACATTTTATTTCTATAGAAAATTTTGTCAAAAATTTATTTCTTTGGAAAATTTTGTCAAAATTTTATTTCTATAGAAAATTTTGTCAAAATTTTATTTCTATAGAAAATTTTGTCAACATTTTATTTCTATAGAAAATTTTGTCAAAATTTTATTTCTTCTACAGTAGAATTTTACCTTTTAATTAATTAATTTTTTGATTAAAAATTTTGTTTCAAATAGTTACAGTTCCGTTAACTAACGAACTTTTAAACCGTATTATGGACATTGCTGTCATCTTGCCTATATATTTTATTCCATACGCCAGTTAAGAACTTAACTGCCGAAGATTTTTCAGTTAAAGTTAACCAGAGAGAAGATGTTTGGAATTTACTTTCTGTTAACTGGCAGTTAAAGCCAAATGGAGCTACATGAAAGTGTCCGTAAGTCAGTTAAGAAAGTAATTGAAAATAGTTACGTTTTCAATAAAAAACAATTAATTGAGTTTTTGTGTGTCGGAATTTTTGGCTGTAAAAAGTCATACACGCAAAAAAATAATTCTTTCCTCCCAAACGAAATTTTAGACAAACAAAGTTCGTTTCTCATTTGCTTTTCGTTGAAAGGAAGTGTACTGGGAAGAAAAGTATATACTTTTTGTGATAAACGTTTATTCTTTTCCAGGATGTAAAAACAATTTCATAAAGACTACCTCAAAAAAATATTTTTCTAGCTAATTGCATTTTTCCTCACATCTTTCTCACTTCCACGAAGTTTTTTAGTTATTAGCACCTTTTTCTGTAATACAAACAATGTAGAAGAAATTATACGATTTTATAAATTTAAAATTTTTTTACCTTTCGCCTGGACGGAGAATCGAACAGCGGACCATGCAATTTGTAAGCCAACACACTATCCACTGAGCTATGTAGCCGTTATTGTCATCAATAGACAATAACCCATATAAGTTATATTTATATAGCATAGCTTGCGGCGCCCACGAGCCGATTAAACAAAGTTTATTTAAAAGAAAATTACATTTAGTAGGGCACCGTGGAGCAGTGGTTGCTACGTCCGACTTGCATGCCAAGGGTCGTGGGTTCGATCCCTGCTTCGACCAAAGTTTTTTTTTACATATATACCAGATAGGGTCGGAAGATTCCAAAAAAATGTTCAACATTACATTCTACTATACTAAATTTTTACTATGAACTGTAAAATGTGTCTTATTGAAGACCTAAAGTCAGAAAAGAACAGTGTTTGATATAAACGAAATGGACTGTGTTGTTGGTTTAAAAATAACATTTTTATTGAAAAAATAAAAATTTTGTAACAAACGAATTTTTTTGGTGATAAAAGTGTATACTTTTCGAAGCAATTCAAAAATCTCTAACAAAAGAAAAACGTTTTCGGTACACGTTTTCCAAACGTTTTTTTTCTTTGCGTGTAGAAGTCACTTTCTCGCTAAATTTTGTACTCAATTCCTAAGCCCATCTATATCTGAGTGCCGACCAACACTAACATTCACCATTGCCTATTTAATTTGTTAAGAGTACCCCACAGTCGATTCCAGTAGACTTTAGCTCTTTCCGCATTTATTTATTTTCTTAGATTTTCAATGTTTTTCCCCTAGCTTAGTTTTTTTCTACCAACATTTGTAATTTTTTCTTAGTTTATACAAAGGTTTGCGATATCTCCCATTGGTACTTCAGCAAACGAGTTGACTGTAGGCTGGTAGACATTGTTTTCATCAGATTGGCGGCATCCACCACAAGTTTTTTCCAAAAGAAATTTTGTAACCATATCTGGTTTGTAAAAGACAAACAAAAAATCTCATTGTTATATTGGTAATAAAGAAATATTGCTGCTGATGGAGTAATCAGGTCTTATTACAGTAATACACAAAAAAAAAACGTAAAGCAATGGCACCAACTTTTATGGAGCAAACATAATGAAGAGTTTTAAGAGTTATATTCACAGGAAAATATGAACAGTATTTTGGAAATTTAAATTGTAATTAATTTTGAAAATATGTTCAATTAAATATTAATTGATGTGAGAGATTTGTTTCTATAAAAAATTTTGTCAACATTTTATTTCTATAGAAAATTTTGTCCAAATTTTATTTCTATAGAAGATTTTGTGAAAATTTAATTTCTAAAGAAAATTTTGTCAAAATTTTATTTCTATAGAAAATTTTGTTAAAATTTTATTTCTATAGAAAATTTTGTCAAAATTTTATTTCTATAGAACATTTTGTCAAAATTTTATTTCTATAGAAAATTTTGTCAAAATTGTATTTCTATAGAAAATATTGTCAAAATTTTGTAAAAATTTCTATAGAAAATTTTGTAAAAATCTCCCAATTGGGGCAACTGTGATCACTGGTCAGTAGTCCGTAAGAAAACAGTGACCGAGCGTGAGGTCCGGTGCCTTATTATGATGAACGAACCTAGTTGTTTGCTTCTGTTTTTCTTACTTCAGTTGCCAAAAATTAGTTCTGCACGATTCCCAAAACGAAAATGAATCATAAGAAATGTGAATGTGTTTGTTAAGGATGTAAGGACATTTGATACACTTCGGTCTGATTGATAGGACACACATCCTGTTTGTATTCATCCTTCTCAGTCCTTTCACACATCCTTATTCGCTCTTGTCTTTACTTAATACCTAACTCAGGAACATTTTTAAAACGTGTCCTTAAAAACATTCTACAGTTAAACACAAAAAACTAAATAAACAATAATTGCCTTAAAGTGATCTCCATGTATTCTTTTTCGGACGAACGTAAACTCCTCGAACATGTGTTCGGTGCATGTGACATTTAAGGTTTGTTGAGGATTTGGGTTGTTTATTCCTTTCTGTAGACTGCCACATCCTCCTGCTGTTTTGAAGTGTCACCATAGAGTTATCCTTCTTTGGCATATCCTTGCATGTCGGCTCCTATGGCTGACTTCTTCTTTAGTTTACTTTATCTACAACACGAATATGTTATTAAGTGAGTCAAGGTTAAACCATATTTGGGGTTTTGTGCCATACTCGTAGAAATAAAGACAGCATAATGAAAAAGAGTATTTTCTTATTAAATGTTATATAAAATTTAATAAAAATTAGTAATTTAAATAACTTTAAATCTTATTAGCTTCTAAGCCAAGGATTATAACACATCCAGGGACTCTGTATTAGTTTTTTTACACTCCCAATGACATTAGAGCCATACTAATTTTTAAAAAAGTGAAAATAAATGTTTTCTACCAAAACTAAAATTTTGAGAAAATTTTCTATAGAAATAAAAATTTGACAAACTGTTCTATAGAAATAAAATTTTAAGAAAATTTTCCATAAAAATAAAATTTTGACAAAAATTTCTGTAGAAATTTTTGACAAAATATGAAATTTTGGACAAAATTTTCTATAGAAATAAAATGTTGACAAAATTTTCTATAGAAATAAAATATTGACAATATTTGCTATAGTAATAAAATTTTGACTAAATTTTCGATAGAAATAAAATTTCGACCAATTTTCCTATAGAAATAAAATTTTGACAAAATTGTCTGCAGAAATAAAATGTTGACAAAATTTTTTATAGAAATAAAATATTGACAAAATTATCTATAGAAATAAAATGTTGACAATATTTTTTATAGAAATAAAATTTTGACAAAATTTTCTATAGAAATAACATTTTGACAAAATTGTCTATAGAAATAAAATTTTGATAAAATTGCCTATAGAAATAAAATTTTAACAAAATTTTTTATAGAAATAGACAAAATTTTATATAGAAATAAAATTTTGTAAAAATTTTCTATAGAAATAAAATGTTGCCAAAATTGTCTATAGAAATAACATTTTGAGAAAATTTTCTATAGAAATAAAATGTTGACAAAATTTTGAGAAAATTTTCTATAGAAATAAAATGTTGACAAAAGTTTCTATAGAAATAAAATTTTGGCAAAATTTTCTATAGAAATAAGATTTTGACAAAATCGTCTATAGAAATAAAATTTTAACAAAATTGCCTACAGAAATAAAATTGTGGCAAAATTTTCTTTAGAAATAAAATTTTGAGAAAATTTTCTATAGATATACAATTTTGAGAAAATAAAAATGTTCACAAAATTTTTTACAGAAATAAAATTTTGACAAAATTTTTATAAAAATTAAATTTTGAGAAAATTTTCTATAGAAATAAAATTTTGAGAAAATTTTCTATAGAAATAAAATTTTGAGAAAATTTTCTATACAAATAAAATGTTGACAAAAGTTTCTATAGAAGATTTTGTCAAAATTTTCTATAGAAACACAATTTTGTCAAAATTGTCTATAGAAATAAAATTTTGGCAAAATTTGTCAACATTTTCTATAGAAATAAAATTTTGGCAAAATTTTCAATAGAAATAAGATTTTGCCAAAATTGTCTATAGAAATAAAATTTTAACAAAATTGCCTACAGAAATAAAATTGTGACAAAATTTTCTTTAGAAATAAAATTTTGAGAAAATGTTCTATAGAAATAAAATGTTGACAAAAATTTTTATAGAAATAAAATATTGACAAAATTTTCTATACAAATAAAATGTTGACAAAATTTTCTATAGAAATAAAATGTTGACAAAAGTGTCTATAGAAATAAAATTTTGACAAAAGTTTCTGCAGAATAAAAATTTTGAGAAAATATTCTGTAGAACTAAAATTTTGACAAAATTTTCTACAGAAATAAAATTTTGACAAAATAAAAATTAAATTTTGAGAAAATTGTCTATAGAAATAAAATACAAAATTTCTATAGAATAAAATTTTGACAAAATTTTCTATTGTATGTTAATAAAATTTATACAAATTTTCCTATTGAAATAAATTTTAACAAACATTTCTGTTGACTTCGAATTTCAGCACCACCCAGAATATGTACACTTTATGGGGTCTGGAACCAATATGTGTTACAAACGGAAAAACAAATTTAATATAAAAAATAACAGTGAAATTTTCAATGCGAACATCGAATATATTGCATTTATAATGAAAAAAAAAAATAATTCAGTTATTAGATCCGTTTGCATTATTTTCTGTAAAAAAATTGCCTAATTTTTCTCTCTCTCTCGCGACTTATTTCTGACTCTCTTCTTTTTTGGAGTTTTGGAGTACCCATTCCAGTAGACACTAAGGGGCTTGGCTTATTTCGCAGCGATTCAAAGCAATTTAGAGTCAATCAAATGATTTCAAACTTCACGGTGTATGGATGCCAATAAATTACATGTTTTTCATGTAGCTGGTTAGTAAAAGATTAGTTCACTTAATAGTGTCGTTTCATTTGAGTTTTCACTTTTCCTCAGGGTCTAGAAACTATAAATTTTCTTCACGTTTGTCAATGTCTTGGTGGCTCCTAAAATCAATTTTTTTTTGGTTTGGCTTTTCTTTTCTCTGTTCTTATGGGGAGTGGTGGGAGAAACCATAACGTGGATAAATATTTCCATTTGGACAAGTTACAGTCTAGGTAGTCAGTCCGACCGGCATGACTCGCTCAACCTACACCCGCTTTCCTCATACACAAAAGTGTATTTATTGCTTTTGGATAGGGAAAAACGGCAAAACAACAAATTCCAAAAAGAACTGAAAAATTGTCATGACTTCTTTGGACTAAAAATAAATAGACTTTGTTTTAGACTATGATGTTGGTGGCGGTGGTGTTTTCACATTTGGATTTATTTCTTAATTTTTTTCATAGTCATTTTGTAATTTACACTGAGCAAATTGTATTGTATTTGATTCACATTCTCCACCAGTGGAAGGTAAACTTATCCTGTCATCACGTTTATAAAATGCAGACATATTCATACATATTTACAGGTATTTTGTTTTAAGTTTTTCCATATAGGCAATGGGAATTTCTCTCTAAAGTGAAAACTTCCAAAAGAATACTAAAAAATTTTTACGGTGTATTGGAAACAAAGTCATACGAATACAACCTAAATATTGAGATACACCAGACCAGGAGTAAATCAAGTTGATGTCACTGACAATTTCTTGGTGCAATTTGCAATTTTGTGATTGTGACAGTTTTCGATGTTCACATGGCCACTTTCAATGATGGCATAGACAGAGGGGTACGACCGTGTTATTGGGAATGATAAATATTCCCATTACCACCATCCTTTCAATTAACATGTCATGGATATTTTATGCTATACACAAACTAAGGCCTTTGATCGAACCACAAAGTTTTTGGAGTATGGAGTATTCTTTCCCCTCGTATTTTCCGGTTAATGGAGATTCCAAAAATTCCGTGAATTGGTAGAAATGATCATTTGTAGGGATGGGGATTGAAAAGTCGATTTATCCATTTTTATACCCTAAACCACATAGTGGTCAGGGTATAATAAGTTTGATCGGCCAAAAAATGTGCCTACCAGAAATATTGATTTTAGACCCCATAATACCGATCGACTCAGAATCACCTCCTGAGTCGATCTAGCGCTTGGTGTCCGTCCGTCCGTCCGTCTGTCCATGTATTTGTTGTCCACAGGATTCCGGTCGCAATTATTAACCGATTTTGATGAAATTTAGTACAGGGAGTTTTTTTGGGAACAAGGACGAACCCTATTGAATTTGGAAGAAGTCGGATGAAATTTAGATATAGCTCCCATATATATGCATCGCACGATTTCGACAAATGGGGTCACGTTGCGTTTGTTTTCAAACGGATCGTCACCAAATTTGGCAAAAGGTAATCTTTTTCATCGTTCTTCAAGTCTGCAAAATTTCATCTAAATCGGTTCAGATTTAGATATAGCTCCCATATATATGTATCGCCCGATTTTCCCAATCTTATTAAAACTTGGCTTACTCTAATCTTTTATGGTACTGACAATATGTTCCAAAAATAATCGAAATCGGTTCAGATTTAGATATAGCTCCCATATATATGTATCGCCCGATTTTGCCAAATTTGGCCGTAAAACCCTTATTTATCAACCGATAGTGCTCAAAGTTGGCTAAATATAATCTTCTACACCTCTAACTGTATATGCGCAATTTCATCGAAATCGGTTCAGATTTAGATATAGCTCCCATATATATGTATCGCCCGATTTGGTCAAATTTGGCCGTAAAACCCTTATTTATCAACCGATCGTACTCAAAGTTGGCTAAATATAATCTTCTATAGCACTAACTCTATGTGCAAAATTTCATCGAAATCGGTTCAAATTTAGATATAGCTCCCATATATATGTATGACCCGATTTTGAAAACATTTCTGCTCAGATTGTGACAAGACACCCATAAACATGTACCCCCCTTTATGTTCTCCAAAACCTATACCAATGATATTCCACAAATGCTTATGTTTACTAATTCAGTAGGGGTGGTTTAGGGTATGATATAGTCGGCCCCACCCGACTTTCTACTTTACTCACTTGTTTTTTTTTTTAATTTTTAAAAAGACGACTTTCGAGTTTTGCGATTATTGAAACGTCGACTTTTTTATTACTATTATTTGAGTATATTTATTATTTTTATTTGGATAGGAAAAATACAATACGAAGCCATAAGAAGATATGGTAGCTATTGTTCTATTTTAATTGATCCGAAATTACAAAAATTTAAGAAGTTTTGTCACCTAACAAGTATCAATATAGTAAGAATGTTCAATTTTCATGTCCTTCATCCTCAAGTTTTAATTAAATTTTAAGAAATGAAAGACGATAGTATTATCTTGCTTAAATACATCTTATCCAGACGTCGGAAGATAAGGACCACCCTGTTCCCATATTGATTTTTGTAATAATAATACCTCTTGTAACCCATAAGTACGCATTACAGATATCTCCAAGTGGCTCAACCACTTGGTGGTGTTATGTTAATTTCATGAGGAACACATGTATCTGTTGTAACAAGGCTTATAATAACCCCTAGTTAATATAATTAAATTTTCTAGTTAACACTGTTCTGATTTTGTTTTCATTTTGTCCAATCCATCCCTTGATACTCATGTTTTTCACGCAGCTAATGAAAAAAATCACTCGAGGGATTTAATAAAGAGATGTTGACAAATTTGAATTGTTTTTCTGGGGCGTATTTAATTATCTCGTATTTCCTTTGTTATTAAATCCCAATAATGATAGAATTACAGATAGAGAAGAGAGTGGAGAGAGGGAGTGAGAAATACTCTTGGTTTATCTAAAGGGGCGTTTCTAGTTAAGATTTATCCTTATTTAGATATAATGAAAACGAAAAATAAAATATTTCTATAGAAAAATTTTATTTTTTAAGAATATTTCCCAGTATTTCTACAGAAAATTTCCGAGAAATTTTTCTTCAATAGAAAAGTTATTTATAAATTTTAAATCTTTAGAAAATTTCCTAGAAATTTTAATTCTATAGAAATTTTATTAGAAAATTCCCCGAAAATTTTCTTCAATAGAAAACTTATTTCTAAATTTAAATTATATAGAAAATTTCCTAGAAACTTAAATTCTATAGAAAATTTCTTAAATAAATAGAAAACTCATTTATAAATTTTAACAAGTCTATAGAAAATTTCCCAAACACTTTTATTCTATAAAAATTTTCTAAAAATTTTAAAATTTAAATTTTTTTATATAAAAATTTTTATAAAAATTGTATTTAGGTATAAAAAGTTAATTTATATGTAGAATTTGTCGAAAGTTTATTTATATAAAATTTGTCGAAATTTTATTTCTTTAGAAAAATTTGTCGCAAAATGTACTATAAATTTTATTTCTATTAAAAAAAAAAAATAGAAATAAAATTTCTAAATAGTTTATTTCTATAAAAAAAATTCTTCAAAATTTAATTTTTTTCTATAGAAGATTTCGTTGAAATTATATTTTGTTGAAAATTTTATCACCAGTATTTCTACATAAAAATTTCTAAAAAAATGTATAAAAATTCTATAGAAAATTTCCTACTATTTAACTTCCAGAGAAAATTTTCTAGACATTTTATTTTTATAAAAAAATTAAAAAAAATGTGTTTCTATAAACTTTATGTCTACAAATTACAAGAAATTTTATTTATATATCTTTTGTATTTCTAAGAAATACATAAAAAATCCTAGACATAGAAAATGTCCTTCATATCTTATTCTTATAATAGAAACATTTCTGTTATTTATAGAATATAGAAAATTCCCAAAAAAATAAAATTGTTTTTATATAAAAGTTTCTATACTCTATACAAAATTTCATCGAAATTTTATTTGTATATAAAATTTTCTAAAAAAAAATCTATAGAAAATTTTCTAGAATTTTATTTCTATAGACATTTTTTTTTATGAAAAATTCCTAGAAATTTTATTTTAATAGACACATTTCTGGAAACTTTATGCTTTCGCAATAAAAGAAATTTTAATTCTACACGCACAGAAAAATATTTTTGGACATGGTTGCCGCATCCATTTAATGCTTATCTAGAGCATGTAATTGTCGCGAAAACCACGTATTTTGTCTTTGAAAAAATAATTTTCGAGCATAATTAAATGTATGCTATAAGCATTTAAATGGTTCTCAAATGCCTCAAACATGTTCTATTATTTAAATGATAGAATTTGAGACCATTACAGGGTCGGGAAAATCATGTACCTGACAATTCAATTTTTTGGCTTTTTGCTTGGAAAAAAATATTTTTATAGCTTACGTATAGACATGTCTAGAACCTTTACATGGCCATAAAGACCATGTACATTGTTTGCGTGACCATTTAATTTTTTTAATTTTTTTTTTGCAGCGAAAAGAATTTTATTAAAACATTGAACAGGTACACACGATTTTCATTTTACGCGTCAGTCGTGTGTTGATTGTTTCTTGGAATGGACGGAGAATACGGAATTACTGTGATTTAATTTATTTATTTATTTATTCCGAAGTGGCACGTGGTTTTATGTGAACACAAAAAAGGAAAGTGTAATTGAAAAAATGTATCTGTTTTTTGTTCTGCATTTTGCTATATGGTATAATTTATTTTTATTTGCGTTTATACATTTGATGAACACGAAGTAAATATGGAATGATTACTTATTGTTGAAATTGAACCAAAATAGAGTGCCCGTGTAAAAATGAGATATGATTGGATCGCAAAATTGGCCACTTTAGATATACTCACATATGATAAGATAAAATTAGATATAAATGTATATAATTCCATATATAACCAGATCTAACATCAGATCCAATTATATATAACGATATATATAATTATATCTATGGCATTAGATCTAGGCCAATATTGAGATCTTATCAGATCTATTTCCATAGTAATTATATATGATTTGATTTTATCATTTTTCGGGTGTGTAAAAATATTTTTACTCGGGTGTGTAAAAATATGTGATGTTTGCTTGCATGACGTAAATACAAATAAACAATGAATTAGTTTATATATAAATAAAAACAAGCAAATTAAGTTAATTTTGTGTTTTCTTTTCTCAAGTGGCGTCCTTTTTTCGACGACGAAAAAAGTTTTTTCATAAAGACCAAACATTTTAGGTTTTGACCCTGTTCTGGAACTGAGGAGCCACCGTGGTGCAATGGTTAGCTTGCCCGCCTTGCATACACAAGGTCGTGGGTTCGATTCCTGCTTCGACCGAACACCAAAAAGTTTTTCAGCGGTGGATTATCTCACCTCAGTAATGCTGGTGACATTTCTGAGGGTTTCAAAACTTCTCTAAGTGGTTTCACTGCAATGTGGAACGCCGTTCGGACTCGGCTATAAAAAGGAGGTCCCTTGTCATTGAGCTTAACATGGAATCGGGCAGCACTCAGTGATAAGAGAGAAGTTCACCAATGTGGTATCACAATGGACGGAATAGTCTAAGTGAGCCTGATACATCGGGCTGCCACCTAACCTAACCTATGTTCTGGAACTGGAAGAAAAACATTTTTGACGAATACCATAATATTTTAGACAATGGTCACAGTCTTTTGATTCAAACAAAATTCTTTTTATCAATATAATAACATTTTAGATGAGGACAATTTGGTTGCCGTGGAAGATGTTACATGGTCGCCGCAAAAATAGCTCCTCTCATATTATTTTGCTCTTCGAATATGATTGTGACAATCATGTTTCATCTCTGCGTGTTTTATTTCGAAGAAAAATTATTTTCTGTAAATTTTATTTCTATAGAAAATGGCTTAAAACTTGGATATATGTATAAAATTGTCTTCACATACAGAAAATTCCTTTCGTATTTTATTCTTACAGAAAATTTCCTATAAATGTTATTTCTTTCAAAAGTTTTTTAAAAAAATTATTTCCATATATAATTTTCTAGAAATTGTGTTTTTATAGTAAACTTCGTAGATATTTTCCTTCTATAGAACATTTCCTTGAAATATTGTTCCTATTAAAAATTTCGTCAAAATTTTATTTTTATTGTCGTCTTGATTTCACCATACGTTGACTAATCTACAAGAGTAGCCTAAGCAACAGAGGACAAGAATGTTGACCTAATTTATTTGGGACCAAATAAATTTATGGTCTATAGACAAATTCTTAAAGTTTTATTTCTACAGAAATTTTATTTACTAGAAATTTCTATAGAAATTTTATTTACTAGAAATTTCTATAGACATTTTTTTTCATTGAAAATTTCCTAAAAATTTTATTTATATAGACAATTCTTGGAAATTTTATTTCTATAGAAAAATTTGTCACAACATTTATTATAAAATTTATAAACAGATTATGGAAATAAAATTTCTATTAAAAATTTCCTAGAAATTTCATTTCTATAGAAAATCTCTACGAAATTTTATTTTGATTGCAAATTTGGCAATATTTTATTTCCATATAAAATTTTCTATAAATATATAAATTGTATTTCTATCTATAGAAAATTTTGTCGAAATTTTATTTCTATAAAAAATTTCGACGAAATTTTCTTTCTATAGAAAATTTCGTCGAAATTTTAATTTTATGGAAAATTTAGTCTAAATTTTATTTCTATAGAAAATTTTGTCGAAATTTTATTTCATTCGTTTTGTTATTATTGGTTTGTTTATTTGTTTAGAAAATTTCGTCGAAATTTTATTTCTATAGAAAATTTCGTCGAAATTTTATTTCTATAGAAAATTTTGTCGAAATTTTATTTCTATAGAAAATTTCGTCGAAATTTTATTTCTATAGAAAAGTTCGTCGAAATTTTATTTCTATAGAAAATTTCATCGAAATTTTATTTCTATAGAAAATTTCGTCGAAATTTTATTTCTATAGAAAATGTCATCGAAATTTTATTTCTATAGAAAATTTCGTCGAAATTTTATTTCTATAGAAAATTTTGTCGAAATTTTATTTCTATAGAAAATTTCGTCGAAATTTTATTTCTATAGAAAATTTCGTCGAAATTTTATTTCTATAGAAAATTTCGTCGAAATTTTATTTCTATAGAAAATTTCGTCGAAATTTTATTTCTATAGAAAATTTCGTCGAAATTTTATTTCTATAGAAAATTTCGTCGAAATTTTATTTCTATAGAAAATTTCGTCGAAATTTTATTTCTATAGAAAATTTCGTCGAAATTTTATTTCTATAGAAATTTTCGTCAAAATTTTATTTCTATAGAAAATTTCGTCGAAATTTTATTTCTATAGAAATTTTCGTCAAAATTTTATTTCTATAGAAATTTTCGTCAAAATTTTATTTCTATAGAAAATTTCGTCGAAATTTTATTTCTATAGAAATTTTCGTCAAAATTTTATTTCTATAGAAAATATATAATTTTTTAATTAACATAAATTTGTTTGGCCCTTTGACTATTACATTGAAGACTTATCATGTCTATTGTTTGTATATTTTATTATTTCGTTGTTGTTTTGTTTGGTCTGCATAAACCATTGCCAAACCCTCTCATGTTTCAACAAATGTTTGCCAGATTTCAGAAAGTGGATATTGAGGTGGTCTCTTCAATCACAATGAATATAATTTCCAGCGATGATTGAAATAATTATTTTCTGTAAATTTTATTTCTATAGAAAATGGCTTAAAACTTGGATATATGTATAAAATTGTCTTCACATACAGAAAATTCCTTTCGTATTTTATTCTTACAGAAAATTTCCTATAAATGTTATTTCTTTCAAAAGTTTTTTAAAAAAATTATTTCCATATATAATTTTCTAGAAATTGTGTTTTTATAGTAAACTTCGTAGATATTTTCCTTCTATAGAACATTTCCTTGAAATATTGTTCCTATTAAAAATTTCGTCAAAATTTTATTTTTATTGTCGTCTTGATTTCACCATACGTTGACTAATCTACAAGAGTAGCCTAAGCAACAGAGGACAAGAATGTTGACCTAATTTATTTGGGACCAAATAAATTTATGGTCTATAGACAAATTCTTAAAGTTTTATTTCTACAGAAATTTTATTTACTAGAAATTTCTATAGAAATTTTATTTACTAGAAATTTCTATAGACATTTTTTTTTCATTGAAAATTTCCTAAAAATTTTATTTATATAGACAATTCTTGGAAATTTTATTTCTATAGAAAAATTTGTCACAACATTTATTATAAAATTTATAAACAGATTATGGAAATAAAATTTCTATTAAAAATTTCCTAGAAATTTCATTTCTATAGAAAATCTCTACGAAATTTTATTTTGATTGCAAATTTGGCAATATTTTATTTCCATATAAAATTTTCTATAAATATATAAATTGTATTTCTATCTATAGAAAATTTTGTCGAAATTTTATTTCTATAAAAAATTTCGACGAAATTTTCTTTCTATAGAAAATTTCGTCGAAATTTTAATTTTATGGAAAATTTAGTCTAAATTTTATTTCTATAGAAAATTTTGTCGAAATTTTATTTCATTCGTTTTGTTATTATTGGTTTGTTTATTTCTTTAGAAAATTTCGTCGAAATTTTATTTCTATAGAAAATTTCGTCGAAATTTTATTTCTATAGAAAATTTCGTCGAAATTTTATTTCTATAGAAAATTTTGTCGAAATTTTATTTCTATAGAAAATTTCGTCGAAATTTTATTTCTATAGAAAAGTTCGTCGAAATTTTATTTCTATAGAAAATTTCATCGAAATTTTATTTCTATAGAAAATTTCGTCGAAATTTTATTTCTATAGAAAATGTCATCGAAATTTTATTTCTATAGAAAATTTCGTCGAAATTTAATTTCTATAGAAAATTTTGTCGAAATTTTATTTCTATAGAAAATTTCGTCGAAATTTTATTTCTATAGAAAATTTCGTCGAAATTTTATTTCTAAGAAATTTCGTCGAAATTTTATTTCTATAGAAAATTTCGTCGAAATTTTATTTCTATAGAAAATTTCGTCGAAATTTTATTTCTATAGAAAATTTCGTCGAAATTTTATTTCTATAGAAATTTTCGTCAAAATTTTATTTCTATAGAAAATTTCGTCGAAATTTTATTTCTATAGAAATTTTCGTCAAAATTTTATTTCTATAGAAATTTTCGACAAAATTTTATTTCTATAGAAAATTTCGTCGAAATTTTATTTCTATAGAAATTTTCGTCAAAATTTTATTTCTATAGAAAATATATAATTTTTTAATTAACATAAATTTGTTTGGCCCTTTGACTATTACATTGAAGACTTATCATGTCTATTGTTTGTATATTTTATTATTTCGTTGTTGTTTTGTTTGGTCTGCATAAACCATTGCCAAACCCTCTCATGTTTCAACAAAAGTTTGCCAGATTTCAGAAAGTGGATATTGAGGTGGTCTCTTCAATCACAATGAATATAATTTCCAGCGATGATTGAAATAATTCTTAAAATTACCAACTATGCACTAATTCAATTGTATGAGAATGCAGCTGTATTTCGATATCATATTTCTTTTGCATCATGCTAGGCATTGGATGGTGTTTTCAAAAAGCATATAGAAATTGCATCACAAGTATCCCAAAAACATGTTACCCTTATTAATATTTACTCGTAAAGACTTTTGTACCTCTCGCTCCATACACTTGAGCCTCCCCCTAGTTTTACAACACAAACACTTGAGGTTCCGTCTGTCTTTCCGTTTTTTTTTTCTACCAGCCAACTACCTTACTTTCCTCCATTTCAAGTGCACAAAATTGTTAGCAAGAATAATTATCTTTTCAGAATTTTCAATGGTTTGGAAGTGGAAGTGTTTTTTTTGTGGAGATAATGATGCAGGTACCTCTCTGGGGTATAAGAAGAATAAAAAATGGGTACTTGCTTTTTGTTATGTTTTACATGTGGTATATCCGGTTTTTAAGGGCCAGTATTAGGTTTTTGTGGGTCAAGCTCCTGAGTGATCAAACAGAAACTCTGTACAAACATTGGCATGTCCTTTAAATCAAAGATTATAGATTCAGGAAGATAGGAATTAGTTTAATACTCGAACCAAACGCGTATACGACAAGTATTGACATAGACATGCAAATAAAAAGAAATTAAGTGCACGAAATAAATTTCCATAAAGGGGAAAATGTAATTTTGTTGTTGCTGCCTAAAATTTAACATTATTGCATTAAGAAAACTAAATTTTTCATTTAAAAAATAAAAATGAAAAACAACTAAAAAATTACAAACATGTATTGAACCAATATGGTAAATGCAACATTTGCAAGCCAATTTCCTATCTTGCTCAAGTTTATTGTCTTTGCTTTAAATGATCTATGGTCTCTTTACATTTAGTCAATTTAATTTATTTTATTTTATTTTATTTTATATTTTTTAGGGCAAGGATAACAGGTTGGCTGATAAGTCCCCGGTATAACAAAGGAAAACACATGTTTTCGTCAAAATTCGTTTTTATTATTCAACATAGTTCCCTTCAAGAGCGATACAACGATTATAACGATCTTCCAATTTTTTGATACCATTCTAATAGTACTCCTTCGGTTTTGCCTCAAAATAGGCCTCAGTTTCGGCGATCACCTCTTCATTGCAGCCAAATTTTTTCCCTGCGAGCATCCTTTTGAGGTCTGAGAACAAGAAAAAGACGCTGGGGGCCAGATCTGGAGAATACGGTGGGTAGGGAAGCATTTCGAAGCCTAATGAATGATGTTTTGCCATCGTTCTCAATGACTTGTGGCACGGTGCGTTGTCTTGGTGGAACAACACTTTTTTCTTCATATGGGGCCGTTTCGACCTTCAAACGCTCCAATAACGCCATATAATAGTCCATGCGCATCCCAAAAAAACAGAGGCCATTACTTTGCCAGTGGACTTTTGAGTCTTTCCACGCTTCGGAGACGGTTCATCGGTCGCTCAGCCGACTATCGATTGGACTCAAGAGTGTAGTGATGGAGCCATGTTTCATCCATTGTCACATATCGACGGAAAAACTCGGGTGTATTACGAATTAACAGCTGCACCGCTCACAATCATCAACACGTTGTAGTTTTTGGTCAAATGTGAGCTCGCGCGGCACCCATTTTGCACAGAGCTTCCGCATATCCAAATATTGATGAATGATATGACCAACACGTCCCTTTGATATCTTTAAGGCCTCTGCTATCTCGATCACCTTCATTTTACGGTCATTCAAAATAATTTTGTGGATTTTTTTTATGTTTTCGTCGGTAACCACCTCTTTCGGGCTCCACTGCGTTCACCGTCCTCCGTGCTCATTTCACCACGCTTGAATTTTGCATACCAATCAATTATTAGGGCTGGTTTCTTTTAGCACTGGATACCCTAAGCCGTGAAGGACTAAAAGAAAACAGAGTACTCGTTTATCCAGGACATCTCCAAAAATATGCAACACTGTCATCAGCTGTTTAAAAACAATCACAGAAAAGAAGTGAAATCTTGCATTTTTAATGTATGAAATGCTCCAATTAGTAATAAATATTTACTGATGCGATTATTTATGACACTATACCACTTTGAATTACATGTTTTTCCATAAATTAGTCACAATAAAGTGCTATTGTGAATCGATGAAGCGTCACTTTATCAAAACACAATCTGGCAAGATCGGCGCGACTTGCACTGATGAGATGTTCTGGATAGAACACCAGTGCAACGATGTTCTGGATAGCCCATACACATGTTGTATCCAGTGCAAAAAGAAAACACCCCTATTGTTGATTTCCCTGGGGTGGAGTCCGGAAACTCATTATCAAGCCAAGTTTTTGCTTCTACCGTATTTTTTTCCAGAAAACAGTATTTTATCAAAACACGAAATTCCTTTTTTCCATTTTTTTTTTCACAATAACAAAAGTTGCTTCACAAAAGACGCTCTATCTCACAAACTAATTGACTTACAGACGTCAAATTTTGATACAAATCATTTGAAGGTTGGTTAATATGCATTTAATACTAGCGACGCCATCTATGTGTCAGACCGGGGACTTATCAGCCAACCTGTTAAGAAAATCCTTTATGTCCCTAAGAGTATGTCCACCCCTGTGTAGGACTCCATCACAATCGACAATACCGGCTAAAAAAACATGCCTCTTTTCTCGGGGTATGCCTACCACCTCGGGACCGTTTACGCGGTGACATTTTTCCATACTAAAGCTTGCCCCATATCATCCGTGAATTCTTATTCGTAAATACAGTGTTTCGACCTGCATTTCACCATACGTTGCAGATACATTCGAATGTAACCCTGACCAGGGAGCATCTAAGTCATATAAAACGTCACTTCCCCATATCTTCTCTTTTGCCATGTATGCCGGTTATGATTCGGCGTCTTCATTTGCTTTTTGTCTCGTTCCTCCACCGTTTCTGGCATTTATCTCTGGTCTCTTGTTGAATGTTTAGTATCAAGTTTGTCGCGCCTTGTTTTTTGGACTCCAAAAACTTTTGCCGCTACATCGGCTTAATTTTTTATTATTTTTATTTTTAATTTACTTTTATACGATTATTTTTATTTTATTGTACAAGTAAATCACAATAATCTGCTATTGTGAATAGTGAAAACTTCATGTTCATTCAAAATATAAACGCGAAGAAAAAAAAAAGGTCTTTGCTAGTATTTTTAGTGTAAAATTAAGAAAAAATTGCCCTTGGTATATATAGTTTGCCAGAAATTATGTAATTATGTATTTCTGTCTTCTCATATTCTATAAAAAATTTCGTCAAAATTTTATTTCTAAAAAAAGTTTTGTTGAATTTTTTTCCATGGCAAATTTTGTCGAAATTTTATTTCCATAGAAAATTTTGTCGATATTTTATTTCCATAAAAAATTTTGTAGAAATTTAAATTGTATGGAAAACTTTGTCGAAATTTAAATTCTATGGAAAATTTCGTCGAAATTTTATTTCGATAATGATTTCCTATTGTGAATCGTGAAAGCTTCATGTTCACACAAGTTATAAACGTCGTGAAAAGAAAAAGGTATTTGTGGATTTTTAACTATTTTTTGTTAATGTAGAAATAAAAAAAATACACAATGCCACTATCTTAATTGGCCCTTGGTATATACTTTGCAAGAAATTATGCAATTATGTACTTCTCTTCTGTCTTCTCATATTCCATCATTTAATTGGAAAACTCCATAGTGTCTTTGCTTGAACCAAAACAATTTACAATTAAATTTCGAACGTGAGAATTTATGAGAATCCAAATCTAACTGCAATTTTTTTTCTTTCCATTTTCTCAACATTTGTTAGTGTTTCTCTCTGCTTGCGCCTGTGAAGCGGGTTATGGTTGACTATTGTTGTTGTTTTTTGACTTGGCATTTGTACGATATGATGATGCTCATGCAAAAATCGTACTCGTAGGTATTCATGCATATTCAACAGTTATGGCAATTGAAGTGAACGAATGCACAAAAACAAACAACATACGAGACAATCATTCAAACTGCAATTGCAGACAACAAGAACAACAAAACATCTTTATAGTTAGAAATATACAAACCTGGTTTATTGTTGTTTTTACTTGGAGTCTTCTTCTCTTCATATATGCATGTGTGCAGTATGAAGCGTTATTTGAACGCATGTACATATACCAAAAAAAAAAAAACAAGGAGATAATTCAAACCTCCTTTATTGAGAGAGCAAGCTCTCAGACTTTTTCAAAGGGAATAAATAAGGTTAACCTTTTACCACGGCAAAGTATTTGAGAGTACAATAAGTCGATTTTTTCCGTTCTTAATATATTTGTCAGCTCTCATTTTTGTTACCATTTGGATTTCTTTACGAGTTTCTAACCTCACATTTTTTCTCTCAGTGTATGAGAAAAACATGTAGACTCTAATGAACTCTTGGTATATTTTTAAACCTTAACAATGTTTAACCTATAATTACTGTTAATGTTTATATTAAACATAAATTACTGTTTATTTACGGTGATGCCAACAGTTGTTGTTGGTTTCTCTCCATTTTTTGCTTTCTTTTCCATCGGCCATCTTCACTGAAGATGACATTGGTTAGCCGATTTAAAATGGCAACAAAGTTCAATAACCATTTAAACCAAAAAGTGGTTATTTGATTTTCGTATTTTTTTGTTTTCTTTTTGTCTACCAGCTCTCTATGTCGGTCGTCTTCCGGCGCTATTGTATTTTTCCATTTTTTTTCTTTTCTTTCATGACAAATTATAGTTTAGTTTACACTTTAATTGTTGAATTGATGACAAAAACATAAGCTAAAATAACGAAAGTACGATAATAACAAAGTCGACAATAATAGAGGCATAACATTTCGTTTTACATGAAAGGTTTACGGCTTTTAACTCAGTTTTAGATGCAAGCAACCCCAGAATGGATTGTTTTATGTTACCGATGAGGGGTAAAGAGTGAAAAAAAAAATTGAAAGTATCTGGCATTTGGATTGATTTTTCATTGGAATGTTTAATAGCTCCCGAAATCAAAAGAAAATAACTTTTGTAGAAAGCGTAACAAACTTTTTTCCCAAGAAAACGACATGAAAGGAATGTCTGTCAACCAAAGAAGGGGTAGACAATGTTAAGAGTCTACACCAATCTATAAAAAAAATTGTCAAAAAAAAAATAAAATAAACTAAATTAAAATAAATTTAACCTAAACTAAATTGAAATTAAATTAAAGTAATTCCGTAGCTGCAACCCCACGGCAAATAACAAGTAGGGAAGTTCTTACAACCATCCATAGAGAAAAAATTGCACACGCTCTCCAGCCCCAGATTGTGAAAGAGGACGAATCAGATTTTGTTATTATCAGTGAGAAATATAGTAGCACCGGGTGCAGATTGCGAATTACACGAGTGTACGCTGTCAGGCAAAATTGAATGACATCACGACTCAGACAGGGCGATCTGGTTATAGCGAGAGACTGAAAGGGGAATGAGAATTTTAGACCCATGACTTTGGCCAAATTGGTACTGCAGCTACATTCCGAGGACCCGGCTGTGAGGGCGCCATCCAGGATGTTACTTTTGTGTCTGAGGCATACATCTCTTTCCGACTGCAAGGCGGAGTTGCTACACGAAACTCCGGAAACTTCTAGGAGATGGAATGTCAATAAGCTCGAAAAGGTAGGCACTCGGAAGCGAATCTAAACAGACTGTACAAGGTCAGGATAAGATACACCAGAGTAGAAACAGAACACAATGCAGGCAAAGGGTAGAGACAAAACACAAGATGGATAAGAAGTCCGGTAGACAAGATGGACGAGAATGAAATGCGATACATCGTGGACTCTTTATTCCCAAAACATGAGATATAAGTAAGATAAAGGGAGAACTTAAAAATACGACCCGAAACCCTACTTGCTAAGCTCGACACATCTGAAAAACTATTGGAACGCGTCATTGAACCAAGACTTGACGAGGTCATCAGGACTGTTGTAGGTAGTCCGCGGGACAATATGGATTTAGACCTGAAAAATAGACGAAAGCGTCCGAAGTTATATACACGCTAGAGACAATATTTCACAAATCACTATACATTCCTTTTTAGCAGCGATTATGACATAGACGCTGTGATAAAAGTGAGGAATACTGCAGAGGCTCAACGCAAACTTCCCCAAACCAAGACTGCATAGATACGTATGGCTTACAAGACCGAAATACTGCTGCCAACAAGACGGCACCTTACTCTAGAAATAGAGGTGTACGTACGCGACATGATAATTCCAACGAGGCAGTTAATCAAATACTTGGGACTAAGGATGGACCCAAATCTAACGTTCTCCAAGCAGATAAATTACGCAACGGAGAAAGCTGCTACGATAACGTCGCGTTTGAGCAGGATAATGGTAAGTATGTCATGTCCTCTTCCAAGTAGAGGAAGGATACTCATTTGGATCACTAACAGTATACTCTTCTATGGGTGTGATGTATGGGCGTCGACCTCACAGAGACGAACTAGAGCGAAAAAGCTGATTTCAGTACAGAGAATGGCAGCTCTGAGAATCACATCAGCGTACCGCATGGTATCTGTGGAAGCCAGGACGATCCCAATAGACCTCCAGGCGATTGAGTGGAAAAAGGTTTTCGAGGCCAAAAAACAAGCGTGACAACCTTCACACAGCACATCCATAAAGAGAGATAAATTGCAGGAATAATAGAGTAACGGTACCTGCCTCTACAAATAGAGATGTACATAGACGACATGGTAATCCCAACAAGACAGTTAATCAAATACTTGGGACTAAGGATGGACTCAAAATTAACGTACTCCAAGCAGATAACGGCACGACTGAGAAGGCTAATGGTAAACAAAGGAGGCCCTCTTCCAAGCAGAAGAAGGATACTCATGGAATTGAGTAACAGGCTACACATATATGGATATGAGATCTGGGCGTCGATCCTACAGAGACGAACTAGATGGAAAAAGTTGCTTTCACTACAGAGACAGGGACAGAGACGACAGCTCTGAGAATCACTTCAGCATACCGCATGGTAACGGGGAAGCCGCGTTCCCAAAAGACCTCCAGGCGATTGAGCGGCAAAAGGTTTTAAAGACCAAAAACAAGCGTGATACCTAACATCCAACAAAAGACCTGGGATAGGTTAGGTGGCAGCCCGATGTATCAGGCTCACTTAGACTATTCAGTCCATTGTGATACCACATTGGTGAACTTCTCTCTTATCACTGAGTGCTGTCCGATTCCATGTTAAGCTCAATGACAAGGGACCTCCTTTTTATAGCCGAGTCCGATCGGCGTTCCACATTACAGTGAAACCACTTAGAGAAGCTTTGAAACCCTCAGAAATGTCACCAGCATTACTGAGGTGGGATAATCTACCGCTGAAAAACTTTTTGGTATTCGGTCGAAGCAGGAATCGAACCCACGACCTTGTGTATGCAAGGCGGGCATGCTAACCATTGCACCACGGTGGCTCCCGGGATAAATGGCAGGAGCAATGGAGGAACGAGACAAAGGGCACACCGACTTATAGTCGACATATAATTATGAGGAGAGAGAGGTTATGGGGAAGTGGCTTTCGAAAGTATCTCTGTCATATGGGAAAATGCAGCTCAGAAAACTTTACGAAGAAGAAGAGTTAACGGATGATACCGAGCATACATTATTTAGATGTAACAATTGGGCACAACGGCAGATAACGCTTGAAGATGAAATTGGATAGGTCTCTCCGAGAAATATAATCCACAATATAGTACCAGTAAGGGGAACTGGAACGGGAACTCCTTAATTAAAATTATTTATTTAATTTATTTTTTAATTAAATTTAATTTAAAAAATATTTTCAAATATTTTAATTCAAATGCATCTTCTGAGTCGTTTTCATTTTATTTCAAAATAAGCAAACGTTTCCACGTTAATTATAATACCTTGTTTTGTTGAGGTAAACATTAAATTAACAATTAAACCTAAATTAACAAAAAAAAATCCATTAAATAACTGAGTTTATTTGACTTGCATTGAGTTGATTTAAATTGAATTGAATCATTGAATTAAATCGATCTAGAATGTTTTTATTGCAAGGAAATCTAACATAATTACTCTTCAAGAGTTTAAGTCTTTTGTTATATACTCGACCATGATAGATTCAGTTTGAAGGGGAAACGTCACAAGTAGCCAAAAGGTTACCTCACGCTGCTTATTATGCTCGCTGTGTTTGGTCAGCATATTTCGTATCCGCTATGGGTACGGCTCTTAATGGAATTGGATAGAAACACCGAAAAGATTTAAATGATTGGAAATACACATTAAGACCATCTAATGCATTTATAACTACGATGAGGGGAATCTCTAGTGGATATATTTTGATAGGAAACACTTTAAATATGTTAATATGATCATGATCAAAGTGTTTTATTAGAGATTGGATCATTTTCAATGTGATTTGTATGAGGAATATAACATTCCTTTGCATTTTGTCTTTTATTCTAGGTTTATTTTTGGTTGTTGTAAAATTTCTCTCAGTGTCCTATAATACACGAAAATGAAAAGTTTTCGATTGCTGTTTCCTTTTTTTCGTCTTGTAATGCATATCAAATCAAGCAATCAATCACCAATATTGGATGTATTGTTAGGGAGCGGAAAAAATTGGCCCCAAGTAGATAAATTATGTTTTATGTTCGAGGGATATTGAATAATTATTATGAAATTCACGTTTCTCTATACACATATTTGTTTCATATAATGTGCCTACCTCGAATATGCCGTATGGAGAAATTATTCATTTTTTTTAATATTCAAAGTTCATATAATCGAAAACCATAAACGGCAGATACACGCACTTGCAGTATGATATCGATAAAGGCGATAGGTCATCTGGAGTAGGTCATTGTTCTCATTAGAGGGCATTGTGCCAAAAGTTTTAATTGGAGATTTAGTGTATATTATTTTTAAATCTATTCGCAAACAAATAAATGTCAGTTAAAAAAAATCCAAATTATAACCGAGTCTTCAAAGTAAAAAATATTTTCTTATTTTGAAAACTAACTTTGAACGACGAGGATTCTCTAATCCCCGCGGGAATGAAATTTCGTATTTTATTTTCTTTGTTAATTTACTGTTTTATTGATTTTCTATAATTTTTGCGAAATTTAACTAGACAGAAAAAATGTGAACTATTTTTATATATAGCATGAACTACCTTGTGGGAAAATTTAACTAAAATGTAGTCCACATTTGGAGAAGGTAAAGAAGGTAAAGAAAAAAATCATTGGTGTCAAATCATGACCTTTTTACTTAGTAGTTCATTTCTACATTTTTGGAAATCGTACGAAAATGTTCTTCTACTTCAATTCATGTTGAACTTATGTGTACGGCCATTGAACTATAAAATAATAAAATTTTGCAATACAAATAAGTTAAATTTAGTGTTAGTTTAACTACGGAAAATTTTCAGTGTACTTTCATTGTTTGCTGGATTATTATTTCTAATATAAATTCAGTTCATTTAATATAATTTTCAATTTAATTTTTTTAGTTTGATTTTTTCGGTTTAGTTCGTAATTGATTACGTTTTCAAATTGGGAATGTTTTTCGTGGTTGGGAACTACATTTTTTATTTGGGGATTTGGTGCGGAATTTCCATAAATTTGGGGAATTGTGTGGGATTTTTGAAATTCTTTTTAGTTTTGACATGATGTTCTTTGAGATGAAATGTTCTTTGACAAGCTAATTTATAAATTTACTTAGCATTGCTAATACACATTTCTACAATTGTGAAATTATTTTTTGACAACTCGAACCTAAATGTTGTTCATCATCAAATACCTGACAAAAATATCCTCACAATATTTCCAATTAAAAAGTTAATTAAAGCTGAACATTTAAAAAAATATATATTAATTGATAAAATTAACTGTTTAATCAAACTAAAAACAATAAGTCAGGTAAGAAAGTGTAGTCAATTAAGGTCGTGATCAGAAATGTTTCGAGCATTTGGAAGACGATCACCGCTCTCCTGGTTTTGTGTTTCGAAATCTTTGTCTTATTGCAGCCCGCAAACTGGCATGGAAAAAATATATTTTTTCATTTATTACTGATCTTTGTTTTACAGTAGAGCCGCCTATTTCTTAATTGTTCCTCATAAAAACTTGTGAAAAAATTATTGGGGATTTTTGTTATGAATTTCAATTTAAATTAGAGATTTTTAGGGACTAAAGCGTACGAATTTGGGGACAAGAGCTAGAAAAATACTGGCAAAACTGGTTCACAGAGGCCAAAGTTTTACTCTGATTTACGTGAAATTTAGCACGGGGAGTAGATTTGAAGAAAATTTTACCCAAAAACTACCAAACAAATAAAATTTTATTTTGTAGTGATTGATCAATTTTTTGTAATTACACGCAGATAAGGAATATGATCACCTCAAACATGTTTCAAGAGCAAAATGTTATTTTTGTATAGTGACCATGTAACATGTTTGTCACTAAAATGTTATTTTCTCGTCAAATATAACCTGCTTGCTGAAGTCAGATACATGATTTCCGAGGAAATAACATGGTTGCGAAAACCATGTTACATGGTCACCACCCAAAAATAACATTTTGCTCTTAAAACATGTTTGAGGTGATCATATTCCTTCTCTGGGTGTATTATGCAGAAAAATGTTTTAGGACAGATATATTTTATTATTTTATTTTAATTTATTTGGGCGTATAAATATCTTTTGAATTTTAAATGTGTGGAAGCTTTAAACATTTTTAGCTCGCACCAACAAGAGAAAGTATGACCCAAAACGAAAATTAAACTTTTTGAGATATTGAAATTTAGTCAAATTTTTATTATTATAGAAAAATGTTAAATTTTTTTTTTCTATAAAAATTTTTGTCAAAGCTTTATTTCTATATAAGATTTTGTCAAAGTCAAATTTGTATTTCTATAGAAAATTTTGTCAAAATTTTATTTCTGTAGATAATCTTGTCAAAATTTTATTTCTGTAGAAAATCTTGTCAATATTTTATTTCTATAGACAATTTTATCAACATTTTGTTTCTATCGAAAATTTTATTTCTATAAAAAATGTTGTCATAATTTTATCAAATCAAACAACACGCAGAAGATAAGTGCTAGCAAAGGCACTTACGAAAACACTTTGTCCACAATCCTTGCGAAATTAGAGGCGATTGAAACTTTTAATAAATCTCTTGACACTAGATTAAATATGCTAGAGTAGAATTTTTTCGGTTCTCTTGCTTAAATGGAGTCTTCACTAAAAATTATGCAATGGAACGCAAATGGCCTTTTAAGGCATACAGACGAACTTCGGTTCATTCTACATGAGAAAAATATTGACATATGCCTCGTAAGCGAAACACACTTTGTTAAAGATTCATACCTGAATATTAAAAACTATAACCTCTTTCATTCTGTTCACCCTAGCAACACATCTAGGGGAGGGAGTACTATTTTGATAAAAAAATCTATTAAACATTGGCCGGAAAATACAATATCATTAGAAGAATTCCAAGTTACAACAGTAACACTTGATATAAACAAAATACTATTGTCTGCTTCATCATTATACAGTCCTCCAAGGCACAACATAAAATTTGAACAATATAAGGATATTTTAAATTCACACAAACATAGATTTATTATGGGAGGAGACTTCAACGCAAAGAATATCCAATGGGGTTCTATAGTAACAACACCCAAAGGCAGAGAACTGTATCGTGCAGTGCAGCTTACTGGATCTGCAGTAGTATCAACGGGAAAGCCAACGTTCGGGCCGGCAGATGCGTCAAAAATTCCAGATCTAATTGATTTTTTATTACCAAAAAAATTTCCCCTAGTAAACTTAGAATATAAGATAGTCATGGACTTAGCTCTGACCATTCACCTATCTATTTGTATTATTTAAGCAGACCAACAGTTATACAAACTAATTATGGTATGACAAACAAAATAACTGATTGGAATAACTTCAGACACATAATCACAAAGTCCATTAGTCATTCGCCGATTACTAATTCGAATGAATTTGAATTTGAATGACTTAGTCATGATACATAAACCGGGCAAAAACCCTCATGATCTCAGCTCATATAGACCTATATCACTTCTACCAGTTATAGGGAAGCTCTTTGAAAAATTATTCCGAAAAAGACTGGAGTACTTTGTCCATTCGAGGGATATTATACCTGACCACCAATTTGGCTTTCGCAAACAGCACTCGACTATCGAACAAGTGCATAGGGTAACTGAAAATATAAATAACGCCTTTGAACATAAGCAAGTTTGTTCCGCTGTTGCGAAGCGCGAGCAAAATTTTGATACGCTGCTCTTCTTGCTTGGACGGAATTTTGACAACTGAAGAGTGATGGGTGTTCAGGTTTTTTAAATGCAAAATTGAAAGAAATACGCCAAGTTTATATTGACCAAATTTTGACCGTATCACCCTTTATAAGCAAACACTAAAGCCACTATGGCTATATGGTATTCAATTTTGGGGTTGTGCATCAAGTAGTGCTATAGCAAAAATTCAAAAATTTCAGAACAAAGCAATAAGATCAGCAGTTAATGCTCCATGGTATGTCCGAAATAAGGACCTGCATCGAGACTTACAAATAAGTACAGTTAAAGAGGAAATCTCGTGATACGCTCAACAACACTATATGCGTCTTCAGCAACACGTAAACCGTGAAGCTGTAAAATTACTAGAACCGTCATATCAACCTAGAAGACTAAGGCGATTTTATCCTCGAAATCTAATTACACGTTTTACTACAAAAAACCGAACTACATAACCAAATATTTTTTTTGTTTACGTACATTTTTTTAATTCAATAATTTCTTGAACTAAGATAATTTTACCATTACGTCTATCGACACCAACATATGAACTACTGGTTAGTCCTTTATTAGCTAGAGACTAGTTGTAGTATAAGTTAAGCATGAAGTTTGTACAATAATTGCTTAAATAAAAAAAAAAAATATTTCTAAAGAAAATTTTGTCAAAATTTTATTTCTACAGAAAATGTTGTCAAAATTTTATTTCTATAGAAAATGTTGTCAATAATTTATTTCTATAGAAAATTTTGTCAAAATTTTATTTCTATCGAAAATTTTGTCAAAATTTTATTTCTATAGAAAATTTTGTCAAAGTATTACTTCTATATAAAATTTTATGAAAATTTTACTTCTATTTCTATAGAAAAATGTCAAATTTTTATTTCTATAGAAAATTTTGTCAAAATTTTATTTCTACACAAAATGTTGCCACAATTTTATTTTATTTCTTGTCAACATTTTACTCCTATCGAAAATTTTATCAACATTTTATTTCTATATAAACTTTTATCAAAAATTTATTTCTATAGAAAATTTTGTCAAAATATTACTTCAATATAAAATTTTATCAAAAATTTATTTCTATAGAACAATGTTGTCAAATTTTTATTACTATAGAAAATTTTGTAAAAATTTTATTTCTACAGAAAATTTTGCCACAATTTTATTTTATTTCTAGTCAACATTTTACTCCTATAGAAAATTTTATCAAAATTTTATTTCTATCGAAAATGTAGTTAACATTTTATTTCTGTTGAAAATGTTGTCAAGATTTTATTTCTATAGAAAATTTTGTCAAATTTTTATTTCTATAGAAAAATGTTGTCAAATTTTTATTTCTATAGAAAATTTTGTCAAAATTTTATTTCTATAGAAAATTTTGTCAAAATGTTATTTCTATAGAAAATGTTGTCAAAATTTTATTTCTATGGAAAATTTTGTCAAAATTTTATTTCGATAGAAAATTTTATCAAAATTTTATTTCTATAGAACATTTTGACAAAATATTACTTCTATATAAAACTGTATCAAAAATTTATTTCTATAGAAAATTTTGTCAAATTTTTATTTCTATAGAAAAATGTTGTCAAATTTTTATTTCTATAGAAAATTTTGTCAAAATTTTATTTCTACAGAAAATTTTGCCACAATTTTATTTTATTTTTTGTCAACATTTTACTCCTTTAGAAAATTTTATCAAAATTTATTTCTATCGAATATGTTGTCAAAATGTTATTTCTATAGAAAATTTTGTCAACATTTTAATTCTATAGAAAATTTTATCACAATTTTATTTCTATAGAATATTTAGTCAAAATTTCATTACCGTAGATAATTTTGTCAAAATTTTCTTTTCTAAAGGCAATTTTACCAAATTTTATTTTTATAGAAAATGTTGACAAAATCTTCTATAGAAAATTTTGTCAACATTTTATTTCTATAGAAAATTTGGTCAAAAATTTAGTTCTATAGAAAATTTTGTCAAAATTTTATTTCTATACAAAATTTTATTTCTATAGAAAATTTTATCAACATTTTATTTCTATCGAAAATGTTATCAAAATTTTATTTCTATTGAAAATTTTGTCAAAATTTTATTTCTATAGAAAATTTTGTCAAAATTTTATTTCTGTGGAAAATTTTGTCAAAATTTTATTTCTATAGAAAATTTTGTCAAAATTTTATTTCTATAGAAAATTTTGTCAAAATTTTATTTCTATAGAAAATTTTGTCAAAATTTTATTTCTGTGGAAAATTTTGTCAAAATTTTATTTCTATAGAAAATTTTGTCAAAATTTTATTTCTATAGAAAATTTTGTCAAAATTTTATTTCTATAGAAAATTTTGTCAAAATTTTATTTCTATAGAAAATTTTGTCAACATTTTATTTCTATAGAAAATTTTGTCAAAATTTTATTTCTATAGAAAATTTTGTCAAAATTTTATTTCTATAGAAAATTTTGTCAAAATTTTATTTCTATAGAAAATTTTGTCAAAATTTTATTTCTATAGAAAATTTTGTGAAATATTACTTCTGTATAAAATTTTATCAAAAATTTATTTCTATAGAAAATTTTGTCAAAATATTGTTTCAATATCAAAGTTTATCAAATATTTATTTCTATAGAAAATTTTGTCAAATTTTTATTTCTATAGAACAATGTTGTCAAATTTTTATTTTTATAGAAAATTTTCTCAAAATTTTATGTCTACAGAAAATTTTGCCACAATTTTATTTCATTTCTTGTCAACATTTTACTCCTATAGAAAATTTTATCAAAATTTTATTTCTATCGAAAATTTTGTCGAAATTTTATTTCTGTTGAAAATGTTGTCAACATTTTATTTCTATAGAAAATTTTGTCAATATTTGATTCCTATAGAAAATTTTATCACAATTTTATTCCTATAGAAAATTTTATCACAATTTTATTTCTATTGAACATTTAGTCAAAATTTTCTTTTCTGAAGGGAATTTTATCAACATTTTCTTTTCTAAAGGGTATTTTATCAAAATTTTATTTCTATAGAAAATTTTGTCAAAATTTTATTCCATAAAAAATTTTGTCAAAATTTTATTCCATAGAAAATTTTGTCAAAATTTTATTTCATAGAAAATTTTGTCAAAATTTTATTCCATAGAAAATTTTGTCAAAATTTTATTTCTATAGAAAATTTTGTCAAGATTTTATTTCTATAGAAAATTTGGTCAAAATTTTATTTCTATAGAAAATTTTGTCAAAATTTTATTCCATAGAAAATTTTGTCAAAATTTTATTTGTATAGAAAATGTTGTCAACATTTTATTTCTATAGAAAATGTTGTCAAAATTTTATTTTTATAGAAAATTGTATAGAAATTTTATTGCTTTATAGAAAATTTTGTTACATTTTTATTTTAATAGAATTTTGTCAAAATTTTATTTCTAACGAAAGATTTGTCAAAATTTTATTTCTATAGAACATGTTGTCAAAATTTTTTTTCTGTAGATAATTTTGTCAAAATTTTCTTTTCTGTAGGCAAATTTATCAAATTTTTTTTCTATAGGATATTTGGCCAGAATTTTATTTCTATGGAAATATGTTTAGAGATTTTAGTAAACCTTCGTTACTTGTTTAACTTTGAGAAACTTATATTTTTTCATAACAAAAAGCTTGGTCTACATTTTTCATGTCGATGCAATACAGTGACCTGTTTATTGCAAAATGTTATTTTGATATTTTTTGTGTTTGCACAAGTGAAGACACAAAAAGTCATGTAGTAGATACAGGAAACTTAACATTAGTTCGCCAGTAATTTAATACTAAGTATAAAAAGAAAATTTCAATGCAGACATGAAAATAGTAGCGGCTAAGCAAACATATGCGCATACGAAACAAATTATGTATGTAAAGCAATTAGGGTGTACTGATAATCTAAGAAAAAATGTTTACAAATTGGGTTGGTTTGATTTTTCACTATTTAAGAATAATTGCTGATCAACTATATCAAAATGTCAATTTGTCGGTTAGTCGATTTTGTAGATTATATTTTTTTTTTTTTGAAAAATTCCATTTTTGATTTTTGTAGCCCGATTCCTTTTAATCAATCTTTTAGTTCACCCTAATTGCATTTTATTTGAAAAGAAAATAACAACACATCGTCTATAACCTACCACTCAATTACCGATATAATATCTATTGATTTACGACTGGTAACAGATTGTATGTCAATCGATTTGAGTTACAATATTGGTTTTCCATTCAGTCGGTGACACTTGGCTGGACTTATTCTAGGTGACCATAGACGACTAATAGTTTTCTCATATTTGTATGTCCATTACTATTGTCGTGTCTTTGTTAATTAGGGTTTCCTTAATGCCTGGTATGTGGGGCTTCACCATAGATCATAGAGTGGGAGAATGTTTGGTTTTTAGACTTTGGGGTTTTTATGTCAAGGATAAAATATCTCTACAATAATTCAAATAATTTAGGTTAATTGCTTATGAGTGAAGCCAGTCGGTGACCTATAAATATTAGATTGTCACAATTTATTTATATTTTTAAAATTTCATGATAACAAGATAGGAGGTTTTCACCTCGAAATTAATGATTGTAGATATTATTACAAATAGAGGTAGGAAATTTCTTAGAGAAGGAAGATTAAGGAATTTGAGTAAGTTATTAATCTAGCTATACATGTTTCAAATTGTTATCATATTTTTTTAGTATAAAATTGACAGTGGCTATGATTTATTTGGGACTTATATAGTATGCTAACATTCTCAATAAATATAAACTTATAATATATTTGTTCTTTCTATTTCTTTTTAGATTTCCTTTTTTATTCAAATCCAATCGTAATTATGGCTCCCATGCCTAGTGTTAAGTCATCCTCAGCCAATACTACCAACAGTAATTATTTGTTTGCTTCTACCGTACCGACTAACAATAGTCCTACACCATCCAGTCCTCCATCCAGTACAGATCCAGGAAAATCACAATGTTCTTCCCTATCAGATGGTGAATCGTTTGAGGGTTATGGTGAAAATGAATTGGGAGGTATCCATCTTACACATTCCACCCATGTTGATCATGTCGATCATGCCTTATCGTCAACAGATGCAAATGGAAATTTGGATGGTAGTTCAGGTGTAGAATTAGATTTAGCTCCTCATGGCAATGCATCATCAACACCACAACAGTAAGTATTGTAAGCTCCAGGCAACAATAGGATATAACCAAATGAAATAAAATAAAAAACAAGTATAAACGGCAGTAAGTTCGGCCAGGCCGAATCTTATGTACCCTCCACCATGGATTGCATTGAAACTTGTACTAAAGACTGCCATCCACAATCGAAGTACTTGGGTTGCGGTAACACTTGCCGATGGCAAGGTTTCTTAAAACTTCTTAACACCGTCTACTCAATTGTAAGTTAGTCCATACGGAGTATATATTAAACAAAAAAAGGTCGATCAAATACTAAATAATTCAGTTTGACAAAATTTTTTATAGAAATAAAATGTTGACAAAATTTTCTATAGAAATAAAATTTTTACATAATTTTCTATAGAAATAAAATTTTGACAAAAATTTCTATAGTAATAAAATTTTGACAAAATTTTCTATAGAAATAAAATTTTAACAAAATTTTCTATCGAAATAAAATGTTGACAAAATTTTCTATAGTAATAAAATTTTGACAAAATTTTCTATAGAAATAAAATTTTGCTAGATTACTTTTGGGGATCGGCTATATATAACTATAGACGGATATGGACCAATTGTGGCATGGTTGTTAGCGGCCAAATACTGCACAATGTACAAAATTTCACCATGTACCAAATCTTAACCGGATCCGATGAATTTTGGTCCTCTAAGAGCTCCGGAGGTCAACTCTGGGGATTGGTTTCAATGGGGTTATATAATTAAGACCGGCATGGACCAATTTTTCCATGTTTGTTAGAAACCATATACTAACACCACGTACCAATTTCAACCGCATTGGGAGAATTTTGCTCTTCCAAGGGGCTCCGGAGGTCAAATCTGGGGATCGGTTTATATGGGGGCTATATATAATTATGGACTGATATGAACCAATTCATGCATGGTTGTTGGATACCATATACTAACATCACGTACCAAATTTCAACCGAATCCGATGAAGTTTGCTCTTCCAAGGGGCTCCGGATGTCAAATCTGGGGATCATTTTATATGGGGGCTATATATAATTATGGACCGATTTCGACCAATTTTGCATAGTGGTTAGAGACGATATACTAACACCATGTACCAAATTTCAGCCGGATCATGTGAAATTTTCTTCTCTTAGAGGCTTCGCAAGCCAAATCTGGGGATCGGTTTATATGGGGGCTATATATAATTATAAACCGATTTGGACCAATTTATGCATGATTGTTGGAGACCATATACTAACACCATGTACCAAATTTCAGCCGGATCGGATGAAATTTGCTTCTCTTAGAGGCCTCGCAAGCCAAATCGGGGGATCGGTTTATATGGGGGCTATATATAATTATGGACCGATATGGACCAAGTTTTGCATGGTTGTTAGAGACCATATACTAACACCATGTACCAAATTTCAGCCGGATCGGATGAAATTTGCTTCTCTTAGAGGCCTCGCAAGCCAAATCGGGGGATCGGTTTATATGGGGGCTATATATAATTGTGAACCGATGTGGACCAATTTTTTCATGGTTGTTAGAGACCATATACTAACACCATGTACCAAATTTCAGCCGGATCGGATGAAATTTGCTTCTCTTAGAGGCCTCGCATGCCAAATCGGGGGATCGGTTTATATGGGGGCTATATATAATTATGGACCGATGTGGACCAATTTTTGCATGTTTGTTAGAGACCATATACTAACACCCTGTACCAAATTTCAGCCGGATCGGATAAAATTTGCTTCTCTTAGAGGCCTCGCAAGCCAAATTTGGGGGTCCGTTTATATGGGGGCTATACGTAAAAGTGGACCGATATGGCCCATTTGCAATACCATCTGACCTACATCAATAACAACTACTTGTGCCAAGTTTCAAGTCGATAGGTTGTTTCGTTCGGAAGTTAGCGTGATTTCAACAGACGGACGGACGGACGGACATGCTCAGATCGACTCAGAATTTCACCACGACCCAGAATATATATACTTTATGGAGTCTTAGAGCAATATTTCGATGTGTTACAAACGGAATGACAAAGTTAATATACCCCCATCCTATGGTGGAGGGTATAACAACTTTAACAGTTGCTTATGGCAATTCAGCAATTCGGTTAGAATAAGCCTTGGCTTTCGCCATAGGGCATTCCTTCGAACTAGCAGTATGACCATTTCCAATGTAGAGGAGCTATCGCTTCCTTTTTTATGTTTTTAAATCAGTAATCATTCCTTTCACTTTTATTTCCTATGATTCATTGATACAATTCACATTTACATCCATTCATTGGCTGCTAGTTGTAGGTGCTCCAAGTAGTGTGCAATTTTCATAATAGCCAACATCGTCATGCTATGCCTGTCAGTCTCTAGGTATTGCCCTATTTTTAGATGTTTTCGTCTATATTTTTAATATGCAACTAATGTTTGTTGCTGCCATGTGGCAGTTGATATAGGTCTTTCAGATATATGCTGTCAATTTTATGCATCAACACGTAGGGATGTCAATCGAGATCATATTTGTTCATGAATACCCCACCGAAAAAAAAGATCACCAAAATATGTCCAATTCAAAAATTGATTGAAGTTGAAATCGTAACCAATTTAAAAATATATCCAATTAATTTCTTAATCAAATTATATTAAATTTTCCCAATTAACAACTTTAATTAAATAAGAAAATATATCCAATTAAAATTTTAAGTTGAACAATTTTTTTTGGGAATATGTAATTAATTTCTGTATACATACTCGTACTCTTCATTGGTCCATTAAAGAAAAATCCAACTATAATTAAAATCGGAAAATTCACATGAAAGTAGAAACTCCTATAAAATTACAAGAACATTTATTGAAATAATTGTGAATAAATAAATAATAATACAATAAATAATTGATTGTCAAATGTAAAAAAAAAAATAATTTGCGACAAAAATCAATTAACATGTTAATTGAATCAAAAGTTAATTGAGAGTTTCTTCGGCACTTCAATCATCAATTATCAATACTATCATTTTCGTGATTAAAGCAATTTCAATTTTATTCAAATTAAGGATACACTCTAAATAATTTTTACTTGGATCCCATAAGGATTGTGGTATCGGTTCCGAGCCAGTCATACGGCTGAGTCTGTAGCAATTTGCACTAATTTCCCGTACGGCAGTTATCTGTTTTTCATTCCCTTTTTGCGATGTAACAGGTTGGCTGATATGTCCCCGGTCTGACACATAGATCGTGTCGCTAGTATTAAATGCATATTATTTTTATATAGTACCAACCTTCAAATGATTCGTGTCAAAATTTGACGTCTGTAAGTCAATTAGTTTGTGAGATAGAGCGTCTTTTGTGAAGCAACTTTTGTTATTGTGAAAAAAATGGAAATGTTTTGATAATAAAAAATACTGTTTTCTGAAGGGAAAAAATACGGTGGAAGCAAAAACTTGGCTTGATAATGAGTTTCTGGACTCTGCCCCAGGGAAATCAATTGGTATTCAATAAATAATTGAAATAATTGATTTGTAGCAAAATTCAAGCGTGGTGAAATGAGCACGAAGGACGGTGAACGCAGTGGACGCCCGAAAGAGGTGGTTACCGACGAAAACATCAAAAAAATCCACAAAATGATTTTGAATGACCGTAAAATGAAGTTGATTGAGATAGCAGAGGTCTTAAAGATATCAAAGGAACGTGTTGGTCATATCATTATTTGGATATGCGGAAGCTCTGTGCAAAATGGGTGCCGTGCGAGCTCACATTTGACCAAAACAACAACGTGTTGATGATTCTGAGTGGTGTTTGCAGCTGTTAACTCGTAATACACCCGAGTTTCTCCGTGTATATGTGACAATGGATGAAACGTGGCTCCGTCACTACACTCCAATCGACAGTCGGCTGAGTGGACAGCGACCGTTGAACCGTCTCCGAAGCGTGGAAAGACTCAAAAGTCCGCTGGCAAAGTAATGGCCTCTGTTTTTTGGGATGCGCATGTAATAATTTTTATCGATTATCTTGAGAAGGAAAAAACCATCAACAGTGACTATTATATGGCGTTATTGGAGCGTTTGAAGGTCGAAATCGCGGCAAAACGGCCCCATATGAAGAAGAAAAAAGTGTTGTTCCACCAAGACAACGCACCGTACCACAAGACATTGAGAACGATGGCAAAAATTCATGAATTGGGCTTCGAATTGCTTCCCCACCCACCGTATTCTCCAGATCTGGCCCCAGCGACTTTTTCTTGTTCTCAGACCTCAAAAGGATGCTCGCAGGGAAAAAATTTGGCTGCAATTAAGAGGTGATCGCCGAGACTGAGGTCTATTTGGAGGCAAAACCGAAGGAGTACTACCAAAATGGTATCAAAAAATTGGAAGGTCGTTATAATCGTTGTATCGCTCTTGAAGGGGAACTATGTTGAATAATAAAAACGAATTTTGACAAAAAAATGTGTTTTTCTTTGTTAGACCGGGGACTTATCAGCCAACCTGTTATTGACAAAGCTATTCAACTAAACATTAATTCAGTTTTAACAATACAGATTATAACAGACAACTCAAAGAAACAAAAATTTAAACAAAGATACAAAATTAAGTTTAAACTATATTTAATCCTCTAATGCCCAATCCAGCCTTTAGGCGGGTTTCATTAAATCAGCAAGCTTTTAATAAAACTCACCTTATGTTAACAAAAATTAATAAAATAAAAAGAAGACTTAGTTAAAACTATTCAAGAGGATTTACAACAAATAATGAATTTTACCGTACAATTTTTTCTTCTTTAGGTTTCTTCTTTTTGTGTCGTTAACATTGAATATTTAATCCGCTGGCTAAAAAATTGGGGCATTAGAGGGTTAAGTGTTTTTATCTTTAATTAAGTCTTTAATTGGAACAATTTTCGTGAAATTCTGTGTATTTAAAATTAAATTTAAGTATCATAAATAATTTTCATTGGTCTTTCAGACACGCATACATTGTTTTATAACTTCTGGAGATTTTCATATAAACTATGGGTATCACTAGCCAGTAACATTAGAGATGCAATGAACATTATGAATTTGACTTGAATCCTCTAACAGTTGTAAAGGGTGATACGGTCAAAATTTGGTCAATATAAACTTGACGTATTTTTTTCAATTTTGCATTTAAAAAACCTGAACACCCCTCATTTTGAAGGTGTGTGTGTAGAATGTTGCTCCTATTTTGATTTTGGAATTCACTCTTCAGTTGTCAAAACGCCGTCCAAGCCAGAAGACAAGCGTATCAAAATTTTGCTCGCGCATCGCGAAAATCCGAGCTACTCGCACGCAAAGCTGGCAAAATCGCTAAAAGTTGCCAAATCAACCGTTAAAAATGTAATTAAAGTGTTTGGGGAACGTTTGTCGACAGCCAGGATGTCTGGATCGGGGGGAAATCGAAAACCGGAAGCCGCTGAGACGACAAAGAGAGTTGCCGGTAGTTTCAAGCGAAACCTTAACCTCTCTCTCCGAGATGCCGCAAATAAGCTGGGTATATCGTCTACAACCGTGCATCGAGCCAAAAAACGAGCCGGACTATCGACTTGCAAGAAGGTAGTGACTCCAAATCGCGATGATAAACAAAATACGACGGCCAAAGCGCGATCCCGGAGGCTGTACACGACGATGCTGTCGAAGTTTGACTGCGTGGTAATGGACGACGAAACCTACGTCAAAGCCGACTACAAGAAGCTTCCGGGACAGGAGTTTTATACGGCAAAAGGATGGGGAAAGGTAGCAGATATTTTCAAGCACATAAAACTGTCAATGTTCGCAAAGAAATACCTGGTTTGGCAAGCCATCTGTACCTGTGGCTTGAAAAGCAGCATTTTCATAGCTTCCGGGACTGTCAACCAAGAAATTTACGTGAAAGAGTGTTTGAATAAACGTCTGCTGCTTTTCCTGAAGAAACACGGTTGTTCCGTACTGTTTTGGCCGTATTTGGCATCTTGCCACTACGGTAAAAAGGCCATGGAGTGGTACGCCGCCAACAACGTGCAGGCGGTTCCCAAGGACAAGAACCCTCCCAACACGCCAGAGCTCCGCCCAATTGAGAAATACTGGGCTATTGTCAAGCGGAACCTAAAGAAGACCAAAAAAACTGCTAAAGACGAGCAGCAGTTCAAGGCAAACTGGCTTTCTGCGGCGAAGAAGGTGGACAAGGTGGCTGTACAAAATCTGATGGCAGGTGTCAAGTGTGAGGCCCGGCAATTCGGATTTGGAAAAGTGAAAGCCTAACTGAATATTTTTCCTGAATTTTATACTAATTGAACTTGAAAAAGAAATTTAATTTGATTTTTAAATAAACGATTTCAGCGATTTACACGCGTTTTCCCTTGACCAAATTTTGTCCGTATCACCCTTTACAACAAATTATATGTGCCCGAATAGTTTATTATTTGCATCATAATTATTTGCATTTGCCGCTTACTAATTTTTTTCTTTTTATTTCGTTTTTACTTTCAGTGATGATGACTTAAGTTTCATTCCACGTGATAATTGGGCACGCATGAGTCTAAGACGTACGCCCACCAAGTAAGTTGCCACATTATATAAAATTTTGTTCTTTTAAGAATAATATTAAACGCTAATTTGTTATGCTATGAAAACAATACTGATTTGTAGTTGTTTCGTTTTTTTTTCTTTAGTTAATGATTTAATAACCATATCATTTGTATTATAAAATTTCATATGCTTGTAGATGTTTTGGCATTATTGCCATTCACAGAAAATCCCTCACAATTTGCACGCTGATGCTTCATAAGGCCAATAGGTAAACCTGTTGTGTCATTCACATAACACTCAGAGAAACTGCGAATTAATACAACTACTTCATCAAGACCCACTCCCCCCCAGTTGGGTGATTCTCTTACTCATCGTTTTGTATTACGAGCTTTGTTGTACTCCAACTGATTTTATGGCCGGTTTTGTTTAACAGTGATGCCATATTTACAATCCACAACAAATAGGTGGTGTAAATTCATTCACAATCTTACCCAAAATACGTGGTATATGTGTTGGGCTTAAAATGAGTATTGAAATGAATCACATTAGAAATTCAAAATTAATGGTGATAATAAAAATTACAAATTTATCGTTTTTATCCATATTTATGGTTATGTATATTGAATTTCTTTAAAAAAAAAAACAGACCTACTGTTGTGCAGTGTACTCCATTAAGTCATGATGTATTCCCAATCTTTTCCGAGAAAACCATTGTCAAAGTTCGCTTTTACTCATAGATTTTATTACCATCTTTTAATGCTTTTGTTTCTGTATTAATGCCATTTTTTACGATTTTTTTTGTGTTATTTTTCGTTTTGATTTCATTGTTTTTTTTTTTCTCTTTTTGCTGAATACAAAACCGGTTTGCATCTGCCATACCTATACCAAATAAAAAAATTTTGCATTTGCCAGATTTTTAATCGATATTCGAAAACAAAAACTAATACGAAAATTGTTGGCTGACCCCAACTACCATTAATATTGGCTTTAACCAAGAAAACAAAACAACAACAACAACAAAACTGCAGCACTGTAAAACAAAACCAAAAATGTCTTGTTAATGCCAAAATGTGAGTCAGTCTTCGTATGAGCTTACTTTTTGCCCTCGCCGCCGCAAATCACGTTTGCCTCATCCATTATTTTTGTTTGGTTTGTTTTGTTGCATTTACTCTCATACCAGGGCTCTCACCAGGGCTGCCAATAAAATTTCAAGAAAAATCGTTACTTTTTTCGATAAAAATCGGCACTTGCATTTTAAAAAACGTCAAAAAATTGGCAATATAAATTATATTAAAATTAAACATATTTTTCTATTAAAATTCCTGTACTTTAATTATAATACTTTAATCTTGTTGTACAGGATATGCTTAAATAAATAAAATAAATATATAAATATACCGTAAACACAATCAAAAGTATTTATTTCACATACAAAACAGAAAATTAATGTACACAACTATGTATTTCAATAAAATAAAATACAAAGAAATCAGTTTTGTATGCAAATAACATTAACATAAAAATCATTATCTATTTAAACAAAAATATTTCGTAATTTTTGTATAAAAAAATCTATTTTTTCTAAAATATTGTTATTAATTCAGTAAGATTTTTATTTAAAAATTAAATATTTTGAAACTGAAGAAAAAGTCCCAAGTTTTCAAAAACAGGTGATTTTTTATGGTGTTTCCGATAGATATGTCAATATGTGGTTATTTGTTTGTACTGTACTAGATTTTTATCATAATTAGTAAATGTTTCTTTTCCACATTCTGAGTAAATCATTATCAATTTTGGCATTAAAACAACTTGATTTATTTCATTTTAGGTTATTTTTGGAACAGAATATTTCTTCCAATGAATTATTCTCCAGCTATAATCTAATTTTAGTTTTTTGCTTAAAAATTTCTACGTTTGCTGTGGAGTGTGGAAGAATCGTGATTATTTGTACGAATTTTGACAAAAAAGCCAAAAAGCCAAAGTACTCCATATTTTGTTTCCGATTTTTTTCCCAAAAAATTTCAAATTTATTTTAATATTTTCAAAAATTTCTTCAAAATTTAACTCTCTAAACTATGTGTCTAATGAACGGAGTTAATATCGTTGAAATCGGAAAAAATTGGAATTGTCCATTTTGTGAGTAAAAAATCGTCAAAATGCCGATAAATCGGCAAAGTTGGCAACCCTGGCTCTCACATATTTCGAGGTATAACACTTTTCTCAACATAGGAACAATGTTGCCATTGAATGAACTAAAACTTGTCAAAATATTTCTACAGCATCTATAAAACAAAACCAAAAATATCTAGTTAGTGCCAAAATGTGTGTCAATTTTCCTATGAGCTGACTATTTGCCCTCCCCTCCCCATATCATAATTTTGGCCATTAAGTTTGTGTTTGGTGTGCTTTGTTGCATTTACTCTCATAAAAATGCTCTCACTCATTTCGAGGTATAACACTTTTCTCAACATAGGAACATTGTTGCCAATGATATGGTTTAAAAATTGCTAAAATATTTCAACGGCATTTGATATATTTTAACCCTTTCGACCCCGAATTTTTATAGGTATCGCTAATTTTTTTTTTTACTTTTAATCATGTTGAAATCGTTTAAGAAGCGTCTAGCCAAAATTTCGGGTCGCCACGCCCATTCGTTTAGGCGGTAGAGAATGTTGCTTGTGGGCAACTTTGGGCAATTGTGACTACAAAATAGTTTGTTTTGTAATGATAGACGTATTACGTTTCATTGGATTTTTGTTAATTTTTTTTTGTTATTTTACAGTAAAAATATACTTAGATGCGCGCGTGAGTGAAATTTCACTCACGCTCAAACACATTCACGAAGAAATATTTGTACTCACGCACACCATGTGGGTAGGAATTCACGGTCACGAAATGAATTCACGAAATGAAAAGTCATACTCGCGCACGATCAAACATGAGCAACGTTTATGTCTCACGCTTTCGAACGATTCACGACAATTTTCGTAATTCACGACAAATCTCGTGAGTCACGAATATTTTCGGAACACGACAATTTTCGTGGCTCAATAAAATTCCGGTAATTAACGAAATTTCTCGTGATTCACGCTATTGAAGTCTTAAGCGTGATTAAATAAGTAATGGTGATTAAAATCGGTGAGTTTGAATTTAATCGTGAACGTGAATTTGTTCGTGATTGTGACTTTTTGTGTCTGTTTTACCGTGAGTGTGAATTTTATCGTGAACATGAATTTTATCGTTAACGTGAATTGTATCTTGAGCGTGAGTTGGATCGTGAGGGTGGGTTGGATCGTGAAAGTAAATTTTTATCGGGAGCGTGATTTCGGAGAAAGTTTACTCACTCACAATCACGAACACAATTTGATTTTTACTCACGCTCACGCGCCACACATTTTTCTTTAATCCCGTTCACGCATATTCACGAGATTTCGTTTAAATTTCATTCACGGCTTCGCGTGAATCACGCGTGACTCACGAAAATGTTTTGTTTTTTTGTTTTTAACCCATGTCAATTTAACTGGCGGTGTAAAAAACCAAAGTATTATAAAGCGTCAATATTCGTGCTAATCCACTAGTATGTTGCCAAAAAGTGGCTTCCTTCCTTTTTACGATTCCTTCCAAATTCCCCACTGCACTGCAGATATGTTTTCCACATCATCGCCGCATTTCTCCTCACTGGGACATCCCAATTGAAGTTCAAAATTTTTTCAAAATCATTGTTTTTCAAACCTTTTTTTCTCCAGGCCTTATGTTCAAAAATATGTAATTTTACTACCACAATTGCCCAAAGTTGCCCACAGGCAACATTTCAATTTTAAAAATTTCTCATCTGTTGTTTGTTTGCAATTCTAAGATTTGACTTCCAGAAATATTTTATTTGACATGTACTACAATAGATTTAATAAAAACTTTCAACATTTTAGTTGTAATTTTTGAAAAAAGTCACATGTAGAAAAACCTCTTTTTAAATTCGCAAATATTTGTTTTCTTGAGGCACGTGCGTATTAATGAATTTTTTTTTGCTAATTGACAACCAAATTAGCTGATTTTTCATTCAACTTGAAGAAAACACTTGTAGCTTTCGATACCGTTACAGTTTTATGAACAAAAACAACGCTGACAGTGAGTCTCAAAACACAAAAAGTTGCCCACAGGCAACTTTAGGGTCGAAAGGGTTAATGATGCAATATGTGTATCGTAAACATAAGGTTATAAAACTTCGAACAAATATATTCCCAGTGTATTATGACAATTTACAGCTATTTTCTTAGAAGTTTCAACCTGAACGCTAATACTTTTCACGTAATTGGTTTCTTAAATGTTAATTATTTATTGAATCGATAAATCTGCTGAGTTTTATTAACCGGACAAGTATTAATTAGAGACTAGTACTAATACGACGTTCTCACTAAGCATGTTTTGGGATTTAAAATGTTTTCCCTTTATTTCAATAACATACCATTTTCAAAATATATGTCAAAATATTGAAATAAATTTCATAGAAAAAAGGGAATAAACAAAGGCTTTGAAGAACATGGACATGTGAAAATAACTAAAAAATATTTTCCCCTTTGCGCTAGCGGTAATTATTTGAACATACGTTGCATATATGTGAATTTCGAGTAAATGTGAATTTCTAGTTTCCATGGTAACTGTCAAACTAGAACATCTCCCCTGCCAGCATTTCAAAGCTCCATTCATGGCTGAACAAGAAGGTTAAATCATGGGCCCATATGATTACAATTTTTTTATTTCGACAAAATTTTAAGATGTCAAAATCATATGTTTATGGTGATTGCAGCTCTCAAAATGACACTGCATAGCAAATGCATCTCAAACAAACTCGCGCATTCATAGCTGGAGAATTGTTCAAAGATGACTTGAGAGTCTTGATAACATATTCCAGACCCAAAATACCACGCACATCAGTTTTTAAACTGCATCATAAACTGTTTTTGTTAATAGATGGCGAAGATCCATTTGACTGACTTTCATTCTTAACTTTGGTGGGTATTACAATCTTATTTGTCTCATATCGGCGTTCCTCGGATGAATTATCCACTTCACAATCACTCATAGGTGACACAATTAAATTTGAACCTTTATTTTTCTCTGCATTTTAATTATTTTTTCAGTACAATTGAAAGAATAAATAATTGCCACTTTTACCAATGCCATACGATTCTTTTATCAGCTGATTTTGACTTCTTAAAATTGTAAACAACATAATTGAAATTTGTTGTTTTTGTTATCGTGATTCAACCTCCTTATTCAGCCATGGCTCCATTTCATCTTCATCGCTACCACAGACTCGTAAGTGACACTGCAACAATCGCCAACTGTGATGGGGAAAGCGTATGAAATGTACATGAAAGTATTTTGCCATCACTATTGTTACAAGAGCCATTTTATATTTTGTGAAACACCAAGCGCAACTAGCTTTTTATAATTTATTTAAATAAAAACAATAATGAAGTGCTGAAAACATAGTTATTTCGCTTAAAATTATGACAGGTATATTGGTGAACAATTTTTGACTTTCCAAATGGAATAAAGTGATAGTTTTTCAAATATTTTTCCAGACACGCTGCCTCCATCGAGAATAAAAGCAATGGCTGGTAGACGCTGCAAATTGTAACTTGCAACTTGAAACTCAACATCATTCTTTTATTAATGCAAAAAATTATGTTAAATGTGATGTGATAGTCGTATAAATGTTATATTTATAAGAATTTATAAATGCTTAATCAAATTAATAAACATCTAAACAATCGTGTTTACTTGGCCACAATGATTCTTTTACAACTACCTTAAATAAATTCACTTTTTCTGATAGTTTGAAGGGACTCTTATTGGCATCATTCTAAATTTATTAAAAAATGCACCTAATAATTGCACTCATGCGATACTTTTTTGTAAAAACTTGGCGTGGTACAACTTCTCAATAGTGACAGCGCTTTTCCGACGAGTTTTGGATGTCGTATACGATAGTTTTTGACGTGGTGGGGATTCTCAGAAGCGCCGTCACATTAAAAAATGTTGGCAGGGTCAACTCCATGTGAACGGTGAAATGTTTTGGAAAAACGAATGAGGAAAACGAGTCAGTGGGAACATAGCATAAGACATTACGTCGTTTATGCCTTTTTTGAAGGAGATATAGGTTAGGTATAATGGCAGACTTATATTTCAGGTTCACTTAGACTATTCAGTCCATTGTGTTACCACAGTGGTGAACTTCTCTCTTATCACTTAGTGCTGACCGATTATATGTTAAGGTCAATGACAAGGGACCTTATTTTTATAGCCGAGTCCGAACGGCGTTCCACATTGCGGTGAAACCACTTAGAGTAGTTTTAAAACACACAGAAACTTCACCAGCATTACTGAGAGAATTTTTTTTCGTGTTTCGTCGAAGCTGAGATTGAACCCATAACCCTTTGTATGCAAGGCGGATAATGGTTGGCATGCACCGTGTATATTTGGAGGAGTTTTGTAGTATTGCTAATTAGATCATAAAACTCTACAAAAAGGCTCCCTGCAAAAGTAAGAAAATGTACTGTGAAACCCTTTCATGTAAGCATGGAAGAATACCAAGATATGAGAGCAACCGTGGTGTAATGGTAGAATACCCGTTTTTCATACAAAACGGTCATGGACTTAATCCCTGTTGCGACAGGACACTAAATAACAGGTTGGCTGATAAGTCCCCGGTCTAACAAAGAAAAACACTTTTTTTGTCAAAATTCGTTTTTATTATTCAACATAGTTCGCTTCAAGAGCGTTACAACGATTATAACAACCTTCCAATTTTTTGATACCATTTTGGTAGTACTCCTTCGGTTTTGCCTCAAAATAGGCCTCAGTTTCGGCGATCACCTCTTCATTGCAGCCAAATTTTTTCCCTGCGAGCATCCTTTTGAGGTCTGAGAACAAGAAAAAGTCGCTGGGGGCCAGATCTGGAGAATACGGTGGGTGGGGAAGCAATTCAAAGCCCAATTCATGAATTTTTGTCATCGTTCTCAATGATTTGTGGCACGGTGCGTTGTCTTGGTGGAACAACACTGTTTTCTTCTTCATATGGGGCCATTTTGCCGCGATTTCGACCTTCAAACGTTCCAATAACGCCATATAATAGTCACTGTTGATGGTTTTTCCCTTCTCAAGATAATCGATAAAAATTATTCCATGTGCATCCCAAAAAACAGAGGCCATTACTTTGCCAGCGGACTTTTGAGTCTTTCCACGCTTCGGAGACGGTTCACCGGTCGCTGTCCACTCAGCCGACTATCGATTGGACTCAAGAGTGTAGTGATGGAGCCATGTTTCATCCATTGTCACATATCGACGGAAAAACTCGGGTGTATTACGAGTTAACAGCTGCAAACACCGCTCAGTCAAATGTGAGCTCGCGCGGCACCCATTTTGAACAGAGCTTCCGCATATCCAAATATTGATGAATGATATGACCAACACGTTCCTTTGATATCTTTAAAGCCTCTGCTATCTCGAGCAACTTCATTTTACGGTCATTCAAAATCATTTTGTGGATTTTTTTGATGTTTTCGTCGGTAACCACCTCTTTCGGGCGTCCACTGCATTCACCGTCCTCCGTGCTCATTTCACCACGCTTGACTTTTGCATACCAATCAATTATTGTTGATTTCCCTGGGACAGAGTCCGGAAACTCATTATCAAGCCAAGTTTTTGCTTCCACCGTATTTTTTCCCTTCAGAAAAAAGTATTTTATCAAAACACGAAATTCCTTTTTTTCCATTTTTTTTTCACAATAACAAAAGTTTCTTCACAAAAGACGCTCTATCTCACGAACTAATCGACTTACAGACGTCAAATTTTGACACGAATCATTTGAAGGTTGGTACTAATAAAAATAATATGCATTTAATACTAGCGACTGGGGACTTATCAGCCAACCTGTTAGTTTTTCAACTCCTCTCTCAGTAATGTGTTCAAAGTGATCTACACGCAAAGAAAAAAAAAAAACGTTTGGAAAACGTGTACCGAAAACGTTTTTCTTTTGTTAGAGTTTTTTGAGTTGCTTCGAAAATTTTAAACTTTTATCACCAAAAAAATTCGTTTGTTACAAAATTTTTTATTTTTTCAATAAAAAAAGTTATTTTTGAAAAAACAACACAGTCCATTTCGTTTATATCAAACACTGTTCGTTTCTGACTTTAGGTCTTTAATAAGACACATTTTACAGTTCAAAATTTAATATACTACAATGTAATGTTGAACATTTTTTCGGAATCTTCCGAACATATCTGGAAGCAGGGATCGAACCCACGACCCTTGGCATGCAAGTCGGACGTAGCAACCACTGCTCCACGGTGCCAAACTAAATGTTTGTTTCTGTTAAATAAACTTTGTTTATTCGGTTCGTGGGCGCCGCAAGCTATGCTATATAAATATAACTTATATGGATATTTATCTATTGATGACCATAACAGGTACATAGCTCAGTGGTTAGTGTGTTGGCTTACAAATTGCATGGTCCGCGGTTCGATTCTCCGTCCAGGCGAAAGGTAAAAAAATTTAAAAAAATTATAAAATCGTATAATTTCTTCTACATTGTTGGTATTATAGGAAAAGGTGTTAAAAATTAAAAAACCTCGTGGATGTGAGAAAGATGTGAGGGAAAATGCAATTAGCAAGAAAACAATGTTTTTTTTTTGAGTTTGTCTTTATGAAAGTGTTTTTACATCCTGGAAATGAATAAACGTTTATCACAAAAAGTAAATACTTTTCTTCCAAATACACTTCCTTACAGCGAAAAGCAAATGAGAAACGAACTTTGTTTGTCTAAAATTTCGTTTGGGAGGAAAGAATAATTTTTTTGCGTGTAGTAGTGAATCGGGTAGGTTTAGCTGGGCAAACGAAAAGGAGACGCATGTCATGTGACCCTTGATTGCAGATGGGACACACGTCAGTTATGCTGCTATCATTAATTGATCGTTAGGAATTGAGGCAGCTACACTTGTTCAATCGTACACACAAAAAAATTTCACGAAAATTTTTCCAATTAAAATTTTAATTGAGTTTTAAAAAATATTCAATTAAAAATTTAATTGATTCAACAAATATTTTTAATTGAAACAAAAATCAATCACAAAAATAATAGTATCAATTAATTTTTTAATTGGATCAATTAACTTTTTAATTGACCTTCAATTAATTTTTTAATTGATACTATCATTTCTGTGATTGAAGACATTTCAATTAAAAATTAATTGGATCAATTAATTTCGTGATTGAATCAGAAAAATTTTTTTTTGTGTGTAGTTGGCCCAAGACTGGTCTGCCTCTTTCCGGTGCCATGCTATGAGCGGTGATCGAGTTTCGAGAACAGGATTAACCTTGTATGCCGCCTGACCTGGAGTCTCTCTTTTATAACGCTGGATCTCGCTCTCTGGAGGGTGAAGATCAACCCTTACATTCCTGGGTGGTGGTTGCCTATCCACAATATGGAGATTTGGATGGTCATTGCGCGATACTGCTTTGATGACATGTAATTGTGTCCACGCACATGAATGATCTTGGTCTCCACATAAAGGTGATCCAGGGATGTACTACGGAGACATCCTGTCGCAGTTCTAATGGCAGCGTTCTGGCAGGTCTGTATGTAATCAACTGTGTGTCGTTTGTTGTCCATACTGGCTGGCTCAGTTTAGTTTACCACAGACTGGCCAATTGCCTTATATATAGTCAACAACGTTTCTTTGTCCGCACCCTAAGTGCTTTCGGCAATCGACTTGAGCACCTTCTTATTACCGTGAAGCTTGCTGATTCGGGTCGATTAGACAACTTTGTGGGATTTTAAAATTCATTAATTGTTTTTGATGTTGCTTTTTAATATCATCCTACGAACGACAAAAGTCGACCTTCGATTTATCATAATATCTGTATTCCAATATTGAAGATTCGCCTTAAAAAGAATGTTTTTCCCCAACATACACTCAAAGAAAAAAAAAACTCAACCCTCTATTTCACTACAGCCAATTTAACTTAATTCATGGAATTTTTATGTTTGGAGAAAGTTTACCTTACTCTAATAGTTTTTTTGCGTACGTTAGTTAAATGAACTAAAAACCGGGGGAAAATATGCACAAATGAAGTAAAAACATTTACTAAATTCGTACTTCTCCCAAAATAGTTGATTTTTTCTTAAAATTTGTAAATTTTATTACAAATGTGACATTCTTGCAATTTTGTACTCCAATTTTTTTCTTCAAAATACAAAATTTTCTTTAAAGCTAAGTACTATTTTCAGTTTTCAAACTGAAAACCAGCTTGTTTTAATTAAATTTTAAATATAAAATAGTTCACAATCAATTCCTTAGATGTTTTTCATTCATTATTTCATAAGACATTATAAACGTCTTCATACAGATTTTTTTAATTTTAATTTAGTGTTTTGGTGAAAAATACGAACATAGTACTCACCGTAACAAGCGAAGAAATATTAATTATGTCTAATAAATTATCTTGAATTTGTCGAAAAATATCTACTTATTTTTGTGATATCGGCGACGTTTGTAATACAATTTAGTTAAAATTTTCTAAAAAAATCTAAATTTTCTGAAATTAACCAAAGTTTTTTTCCTGACGGGTTCAGTGTAGAATGACACAACCGATACTAAAGGGTATAGGGAAGCCAGATCCTTCATTTTTACATCATTCTTCTAAAAATTCCTAGAAATTAATTATCATTTGGGAAGTAAGGGAATTCTTCAAATAAATATTCAGACCTTGACATCCCTACTCTTTAGTACCATCTTTTGTTTTCATTTAAGAGCTTTTCACATTCGAATCCATATGCAATTCTCTTTTAGCTATTCATACTCCCTTAAACATCTCACCATACTCTTATAGAAAGCTCTCATCTTATTGAATGTGTTAATTAAGATATTTATATTTATTTTTTTTTTCTTCTTTTTTCTCCCTCTCTCAATTGCCAAACAATTCATAGAAATCCGGAAAGTTTAGCACATCGTCGCTGGGGATCATTGAGACAGTAAGAAAAAATGTGTTATTTTTTGTTACTTTAAAATGGCTTTAAGGTGCTTCATTTAGATTTTAAATTAATGGTGGGGGTGGTGTGTACATATTAATATACTATGTTTTCATTAATTGGTGCGAGTATTTAATAATTAATATTCCCCAAAAATTGATTAAATCTAACTAAAAAACCTCATGCTAAAAAACTTACATATCCATTTTTGTACATACAACAATATTAAAATACTTATATTATATATTCATTGAATTGTATATATATGTTTTTAACTAAGAAATATCTATAAGCTCTTGGAAGTACAAATATCGGTATATTGAAGTCGGTTATGCTAAAGGGAATTTTTTTATAACAAAAAAGGAAAACTATATTTTTGCGACATAAAATTCTACTTTTATAGAAATGTTCGACAATATTTCCTAGAAAAAATATTTTTATAGAAAATTTTGTCAAAATTTCATTTATATAAGAATTTTTGTGAAAATTGCATTTGTAGAGGAAATTTTGTCAAGATTTCATTTCTAGGAAATTTTGTCAAAATTCTATTTCTATAAAAAATTTTCTCAAAATTTTATTTCGATAGAAAATTTTTTCAAAATTTTATTTTGATAGAAAATTTTGTCAAAATTTTATTTCGATAGAAAATTTTGTCAAAATTTTATTTCTATAGAAAAATTTTTCAAAATTTTATTTCTATAGAAAATTTTGTCAAAAATTTATTTCTATAGAAAATTTGGTGAAAATTTTATTTCAATAAACAATTTTGTCAAAATTTTATTTCTATTGAAAATTTTGTCAAATTAAAATGTTGACAAAATTTTCTGCAGAAATAAAAAAAAAATAATTTCTTTAGGAAAAATTCTATTTCCACAGAAAATTTTGCCACAAATTTTATTTCCATAGAAAATTTTGTCAAAATTTTATTTTTATAGAAAATTTTGTAAATTTTTATGGAAAATTTTGTCAATCTTTATAGAAAATTTTGTCAAAATTTCATTTCTATAGAAAATTTTGTAAAAATTTCATTTTTATACAAAATTTTGTCAAAATTTCATTTCTATAGAAAATTTTGTCAAAACTTTATTTCTATAGAAAATTTTGTCAAAATTTTATTTCTATACATTATTTAAAATAAATTTTATCAAAATTCTATTTCTATAGAAAATTTTGCCACAAATTTTATATTTGTAGAAAATTTTGTCAATTTTTATTTCTATAGAAAATTTTGTAAAAATTTTATTTCCATAAAAATGTTTGTCAAAATTTTATTGGTGTAGAAAATTTTGTCAAAATTTGTGAAAATTTTATTTCGTTAGAATAGGCCTAAATAAATTTGACAAGCATATTTTTCCTCTGTTGGTTAAGCTACACTTGTAGTTTAGTCAATACATGGTTTTAAGCTGAGATCAAAAACAACAATAATTTGTGAAAATTTTATTTCGTTAGAAAATTTTGTCAAAATGTTATTTCTTTAGAAAATTTTGTCCAAATTTTATTTTTTTAGAAAAATTTGTCAAAATTTGTGAAAATTTTATTTCTTTAGAAAATTTTGTCAAAATTTTATTTCTATAGACAAATTTGTCACAAATTTTATTTCTATCGAAAAGTTTGTCACAAATTTTTTTTTGTTAAAAATTTATTTCAATAGAACATTTTGTTCAAAAATTATTTCTGTACACACAAAAAAAATTTTCTTTGATTTCAATCACGAAAATCGCGGATTAAATCATTTTTTAATTGAAATGTTTTCAATCACGAAAATGATAGTATCAATCACCCATTTTGATTGAAAACCAACACGATTTTCAATTAAAAATTTAATTGACTTTTGTCACGGAATCAATTAATTGTGTGATTGAATCAATTAAAAACGTGATTGATTTTTAACATAAAATTCAATCACAGTTTTAATTGAATCAATTAAAATTTTAATTAATTTCGCGACAAAAATCAATCAACTATTTGATTGATTCAATTAAATAATTAATTTAAATTGGCTATAAATTTCGATCAAAAAATTTATATATTGCGACCCCAAAATCGTATTTAGTTTTATTTAAAATTAAAGAAAATATGTGTTTCTTATAAAACATGTTTAATATTTTATTATTTTTTGAATTATGCAATAGACAAATAAATTTGGTTCTTGTCATTTGTGTTTTGTTCTAACATAACTTACAAATACAATTACTATCAATAACAACTATAGGGTGAAAAAATAAATTATATAAATCATTATCTTCCTTATAATAATAACCATGTCAGCATGTTCCTTCTAATATGTAGATGCGCCCAGATTTCCAATAAATCAGCAGCCTGTAAGCTAAATTAGTTTTTCTGAAAGTAAACAGAATAATTCGATTTTAATTTTGTTCAATTAAAAGTTAATTTTGTTAAACATTACCTGCATAGAATATCAAGTTCAATTCTTAGTTCCAGGTTGTAGATTTATAATCTTCTTTTGCAGTTGTAGTCTTTTAGCATAAAAAGGTGTATTAAGGAGCTCGGTAATTTAATTTGACTAACAAGTCCTTTCCAAAATTTCCACACATTGAAATCGTCTATTAAAATTTGAACCAATCAAAGACAAAAATAATGGGAAAGCAATGTAATATTTGGTATTATATTGATGATAATTTGCAAATTCTGGAAATAGAAAAAAATATAAATGGAAAATACATATTTTTATTATTTTCGGATATTTTTCATATTTTTAAATCCAAAAGAAAGAACTTTTTTACCATTACATAATTCAGCTCATTAGTTTATATATCAGATATATTGCTCTCTACTTGGGTTCAAACTGAAAAAGGCAGGTAAAACAAAAATGCAATTTAATGCCAACGTCACTTCGCAACTTCAAGGTGAATCTTACAACAAACCCATACCGCTCTTGGTTTTAAGAAAACTAGGAGTGAACAAAATTTATAATTTTAAAAGATCAATACGGTACCCACTTTTTTATTGCAAACATATTCTTATATATTTGATAAAATGATGGAGTTGATGGGGATTGATTGGACAATTTCACGAAATAAAATTGGTCACTAAAAGAAATGAATAAAAAATATATTATTTTAGTCCGTTTAATGTAAACAGGCTTCAATGGAAAACGGTATTCACATATCACAATTTCTTACCTTCAATAAACGTAGATTGTTTTCCATTTTTACAACACCACAAAACACAAACACAGGTAATTTCAAATGCGTTCTCTCATATATTTTTTTCAAACCTTTACCACGTGGTCGTTTGTTGTTGCACACTTTATTTATTTCAACCCTTTGCTATGATTTATTGTTGCGTTCAAAATATTTATGCACACATTTTGAATGCAGCAGACAGAATGTCGCCAATCATGTTTTTCAATTTACGCGAAAAACAAAAACCCAACCGTTCGTTACGAGTTACTTCCACAGACTGATCTCTCCATCATACATTGTTGAATAAATTCTCTTGTCTCTTTCCGCTCTTTCCATTACTCAAAATTATTCAATTTCAATCACAAAGGTGATTGGATCAATCACATGTGTAATTGGAAACGGAAAAAATTGAATCACGTTTGTAATTGAAATTTATTTCCGAATTGATTAACAAATTGATTGAATCAATTAATATTTTAATTGGAAACGTAACAAATATCAATCATTTTTTTAATTGGTTTTTATTCGGATTTGATTAAATAATTAATTGAATCAATTAACATATTAATTGAATCCGTTTCCAAATTCAATTAAGTGTTTAATTGAAAAAATGTTGGTGATAATTTTTTGTGTGTAGTAATTTACTTATTTCTGTATAAAACTGCTTGACTTCCCTGAATTGCAAAAGAGAGTGGTATATTCATTTTTATGAGTCTTTTATTTTGGCTCTTAGTTTATTTAGGTCATGTCAATTATTTTGCAAAATTCCTCCATAACATAAATATTTCTTAACCACATGTCGATATAATAAAACGACATTTTGATTGCCCAGAACTGATGCTATCTCTGCTTTGGCCAGATAGAAGGGGGATACTAAGCAAGCATCATCCGTGGAGGGGGTTTTAACTGTTTGCTTGTGGATTAGATTCCTCTGTTGATTATTTCATCACCAGAATAATTTGGGGCAGATATTCTAGTAACAAATGTTAAATTCTTCATTGGCCATTCATGTTACAGCTACTCCTGCTGAGGAGGGAGGGAAGAAAACAAAGGAGCATTTGTATGGAAACCAAGTTCAAAATTAAAACGGGTTTTAAATGCTACGGCATTGGAAGAAAGCAAGTAAGAACAAGTATATACGGCCGTAAGTTCGGCCAGGCCGAATCTTTTGTGCCCTTCGCCATGGATTGCATAGAAACTTCTACTAAAGACTGTTATCAACAATCAAATCAAATGGGTTGAGGTAACACCTGCCGATGGCAAGGTATCTTAAAACTTCTTAAAATCGTCTTCTAAATTGGGTTTCAATAGAAATAAAATTTTGACAAAATTTTCTATAGAAATAAAATTGTGACAAAATTTTCTATAGAAATAGGATTTTGACAAAATTTTCTCTAGAAATAAAATGTTGACAAGATTTTCTATAGAAATAAAATTTTGACAAAATTTTCTATAGAAATAAAATGTTAACAACATTTTCTATAGAAATACAATTTTGACGAAATTTTCAATACAAATAAAATTTTGACAAAATTTTCTATAGAAATAAAATATTGAATTTTCTATAGAAATAAAATGTTAACAACATTTTCTATAGAAATACAATTTTGACGAAATTTTCAATACAAATAAAATTGTGACAAAATTTTCTATAAAAATAAAATTTTGACAAAATTTTGTATAGAAATAAAGTTTTGACGAAATTTTCTATAGGAATAAAATTTTGACAAAATTTTCTATAGAAATAAAATTTTGACGAAATTTTCTATAGGAATAAAATTTTAACAAAAAAATTCTATAGAAATAAAATTTTGGTAGATTATTTTTGGCGATATGGACCAATTTTAGTGTGATTTGGAATCGGCTATATATAACTATAGACCGATACGGACCAATTTTGGCATGGTTGGTAGCGGCTATATACTAGCGCAATGTACAAAATTTCAACCGGATCGGATGAATTTTGCTCCTCCAAGAGGCTCCGTAGGTCAAATCTTGCCAAGTTTTGTATGGTTATTAGAGACCATATACTAATACGACGTACCAAATTTCAACCGGATCGGATGAATTTTGCTCCTCCAAGAGGCTCCGGAGGTCAAATCTGGTGATCGGTTTATATGGGGGTTATATATAGCTATGGACCGATATGGACCAATTTTTGCATGGTTGTTAGAGACCATATACTAACACCACGTACCAAATTTTAAACAGATCGCATGAAATGTGCTTCTCTAAGAGGCTCCGCAACCAAAATCTGGGGGTCGGTTTATATGGCGGCTATATATAAAAGTGGTCCATCCGACCTACATCAATAACAACTACTTATGCCAAGTTTCAAGTCGATAGCTTGTTTCGTCCGGAAGATAGCGTGATTTGGACAGACGGACGGAATTTCACCACAACCCAGAATATATATGTATACTTCATGGGGTCTTAGAGCAATATTTCGATGTGTTACAAACGGAATGACAAAATTAATATATGGTGGAGGGTATAAAAATCATCAGCTTATGTCGTTTTGTATTCAACCCTCCATCAACCTTTTTGGCCTATTCTAGAGACTTTCAGTATTCCTCACAACCCGTTGAAGTATTTTCGTGAGATTAATGAAGTTTGTGATAAAAGTTCAGAATACGAAATATTCTCATAAATATTATGTAGTTTTTCATATTAATAATGAATCTTGGCTTAATGTTAATGACAAATTTCGTTATTACTGCCAGTGGGAAACACCTAAACATTCCTATCAGGTGACCATGTGTACTCGAAAACCTTTTCAATATTCAAACTAAAATCTTTGGTTTTGCCGTTAGCCATAAACAATAACTAAACTTCATCATGACATAATGATGACACTGTGTTGTTATTGTTGTTGGTAAGAGCTATTCTATGCCACGGCATCATCTTCATTGTTTGCAGCCATCTTTTATTTTCTGGAATGGATTGTGGTTAAAATTCTTCGTGGTTTAGCATAGCTTGATGGTATACCCGGCATATTTTTATCTTCTTGCTTTTGCGCATGCGTCACCTAGTCATGGTTTTGGAATGTGTTTTTCTCTCTTGAGGTTAAGCCCCCAATAAGACTCTTCACCATTGTATATTAGCTTACAGGAACCACCGCCACAGTAAGCCTCTTGTATTTCTTGTTCTGTTGTTTTGTCTATCAACTCCCCCTCGTCGCACAGTACTTTTTCTGTATAATTGTAAAGTTGAATAAAAAAAATTCTCCCATACAGTTGAGTATAAACTGCCATGGAAATATGGTCGGGTTTTCAATTGAAAAGAGAACCCTTATTACGCTTGTCTGTGCCAACTGTTGAATGCCACAAACGAGTGGCGGAAACAGGTTTTGAGTTTCTTGTGACTGTTGGGCCATTACCATTACCATTTTTTTCTTAATATTTCTTTAAAGGCTTCCTTAGACATATTTTACAAAATTGGCTTTGGCCCATGTCGGTTTTGTCTCACGCTGCTTTGGTTGGTCATGTCACTAGTTTTGAATTCTGGGGCTTTTGATGTAATCGTTTCCTCTAGAGATGTACATAAAATGTGGCAACAAGACAGAGAACCTTACTGATCTAGAATTACAGCACGAAATCTAAACATCTTTGTGAAATAAAATTCGCATGAAGTTGTTGTTGAAGAAAAATCTAAAAAATTAATTTAGCTTTATTAAATTTAATTTAATTCAGTTGAATCGAATTTCATAAAATTTTTATTTTAATTGTATTTACTAACTTTTTTATTTTATTTAATTTAATTTACTTAATATAATTTAATATTATTCATTTTAACTCATGTTTTCATGTTATGTTATTTTAATAATTATTAATTATTTTTTAATTTTGTTGAAGGAAAAGCTAAAAACATTTCATCTTAATTTAATTTAATGCCATTTATTTCATTTCATGTTATTTAATTTTATTTTATTTTATTTTATTTGATTTTGTGATATAAAATTCGCATGAAATTGTTGTTGAGGAAAAATCTTAAGAATTAATTCAGCTTAAATAAATTTAATTTAATTCAGTTGAATCATATAATTTTTAATTTAATTTTATTTATTAACTGCTACATATGGTTTTATTTCATTTATTTAAATTAATATAATTTAAGACGTGTGCAAAGGAGCATGGCCGAGTTGTAGGCACTTTATATAATAAAAATATTTTAAATATTATTTTTGGAAAAACAAGCCAAGAGAATTATTTTACAATTTATGAATGATTGTAAAAAAATAATAAATTCATTCTGTTACTGACATTTCAATTTAACGAAAGTTTATTAAATTATCCGTATAAATATTATTAAAATAATCCTTATAAAGATTATTAAAATAATCCTTATGAAGATTCATTTTAGCTCATTGCCTTTTATTTCATGTTATATTAATTAATACTTAATATTATTTTATTTTGTTGAAGGAAAGGCTAAAGAAATTATTTAATTCAGCTTAATTTAATGTCATTTATTTCAATACATGTTATTTTATTTTATTTTATTTTATTTTATTTTATTTTATTTTATGATATACAATTTTGAAGAAAAATCTAAAGAATTAATTCAGCTTTATTATATTTAATTTAATTCAGTTGAAACATATAATTTGTTTTTTAATTTTATTCATTAACTGTTACATATTATTTTATTTCATTTCATTTATTTAAATTAATATAATTTAATATTATTCATTTTAACTCATCACATTTTGTTTCATGTTATATTAATTAATATTTATTATTATTTTATTTTGTTGAAGGAAAGGCTAAAGAAATTCAGCATAATATAATTTAATGTCATTTCATTTCATGTTATTTTATTTTATTTTAGTTACTTTTTATCTACTTTTGAAATATTTCATTGTCATTCATTTTATGTCATCTCATTTAGTTTCTTGTTATTTATTTATTTATTTTTATGTTATTCAATATACTATTATTTCATTTCATCCTTACTTAACTTATTGTCATTTATTTTTACGTTGTTTTACTTATTTATTTTTTTTTAATGAAAATCCACATAAATTAATTAATTTAACTTAATTAAGTTTAATTTTATTGCATTGATTTAATTTGATTTTGCTTTAATTAAATTTGAATTTATTTGTTTTTTACTTTTTTGTATTTTAGGTTATATCATTTCAACTTTTATTTCATTTTATTTGCATTTATCTTATTTTATTTTTGATTCAATGTAATTTTATTCACTTCATATAATTTCATTTCATGTTATTTTATTTAATTTTTATGAAGGAGAAACAAAATAAATTAACTAACTCTGGATAATTTCATTTTATTTTATTGCAATTAATTGTTTTTTACTTCACTTTAGAAATTAATTAATTCAGTATAATGTCATTTTATTTTATTTTATTCTATATACTTCATTTCAACTTAATTTAACTTAATGTCATTCTTTTCACGTTATTTTATTTATTTTTTTTTTGTTGAAGATGACTATATTAATTCGACATAATTAAATTTCATCTTATGTATTTAATTTAATTGTAATTTATTTTTATTTTATTTTCTTATTTTATTTATTTATTAATTTGATTTAATGTCATTCATTTTATCTCATCTCATTTCCTGTTATTTATTTTTGTTGAAAGAAAAGCTAAATAAATTTATTAATACAGCTTTATTAAATTAAACTAATTATTACAATATTAATTCGAGGATCGAATTTCATAAATAATTTTATTTTTAGAAATAAAGTAAATAATTAATAGCTTAATTTTATGTCATTTCATATCATGTTATTTTATTTGATTTAATTTCATTCCATTTAAAATAATTGATTTATATTTTATTTTTTATGTTTATTTTCTTCTACATGACATTACTTTATTTAATTTCATTTCACTTAACCCTTTCACTACCGAAATAAACCTAATATTAAAAACTTTAATTTTCCTTCTGTTTTTACTTGTACTAACAGCATGTAGAACAAAAATTGTAATTTTGAGAACCTACCTCAATTACTTCAAGAGCTATATGAGCTTGTTCTGAAAATTTGATTCTTGAATTGTGACCAAATGGCCTTACGAAAATAAGCGCTATTTGTCCTATAACATCTTTCACAGTGTGAGAAAAAATACAAAAAGATACCGCAGAAGTATCAGCTAGAGTTTTTGTATAAATGTCCATTTATTAGAAACATACAATAGAAAAATTGTCTCAAATTTTCGTATTTTTCGTTTATTGTTAAAGAAGTTTATAAAAATGTATTGTAGTGCTCACCAATAAGATTTTCGACCTAGCTAAGTAAATTAATTCGATTTAATTAAATTTCAGTTTATTTCATTGTATTGAAATGAATCAAATTTCGTTTGATTTAATGTGATTATGTTATTATTTCATTTATGTTTTTACTATATTGTATTTTATTTATTTCAAGTAAAATGTAAATTAAAATAAAACTGTCTCGAATGCGTATCACAAATGCAAAATGCAGATTAAAATAAAAACTTTAGTTTTTTATCTAATTTTATTTTATTTTGTATTTACTTTTATCTTATATGCTATGGGTTTGCTTCATATAACTTAATTTAATCTGATGTGATGCAATTGATCTCGTTTCATTTCACTTATTAATTTTTAATTAAAGCCAAAAAATAATAATTTAGCTTAAATTAACTTCATTTTATGTTATATTATTTTTTATTCTATTTTACTTAATTTCAATTCATTTAATACAATTGAATTGAATTTTACTTGATATTGATTTGAGACTACAATATAATTTATTCTAACTTAATTTCATTATTTTTACGGAATTACCCATCTTATAACCTGTGTATAGTGTCTCCTCACAAACAAGTAAAAGTACCAAAAAACGTACCACTTTACTTATAAAATCATCGCTGCTCCAATGTTTACTATTGAATGGTTTGTTTTCTTCTCATATATTAATGACGAGAGAAACTATTGTAAACATTGACAATTTCTGACTCAATCTCACTCTCTGTCTCTCTCTCCATTCCTCTATTTACACATTATGCTCATTTACTATCATATGCTATACTCAGTGTTGCCAGTATTTTTCCAGCTCTTGTCCCCAAATCTGGAGGATTTTATCCCCAAAAATCCCCAATTTCAACTGGAATTCCCCAAAAAAATCCCCAATACATTTTTGACGAATTTTTAAAACAAAAAACAATGAAAATTTATTTTGTATTCATTGGCATTTAAATTCACAGACTAGATGCTTTTATAAGTAGCATTTACATTAAAAAAATAAACAAAACAAAACAGAAATAAAAAAAAAAACAATAAAATTTTGTACATTTGAATTCATTTCCTAGAAATTAGAATATATAATATTACATTACATTTTCACAAACGTTTTCTAAAAAGATCGAATTTATAAATCATTTACAATGTTGAAAACTTCCAACTCGTCGGACTCAAAGGACTCATTTGGATTATACAAATTTTTATAATTAAAAAGTTTTACCATTTCTAATGGAGGTTCAACATTTTTGCAGCAAATATAATTATTTGAAAATTGTGTGTTTATTCTTAAAAGAGCTTCTAGCAATTCGTACTGCATATTACTTCTAAGTCGCGTTTTGACAGAATTCATGACAGAGAAAACTATTTCGACACAAGCATTTCTTGTAGGAATTGCTAGCATATTCAATACCATTTCTGCAAGATCCCCGAACGGTTTTGACCCTGACGCATCTTCATATGAATAAACTTTTGCCCAAAATGTTGCTAAATCCAATGTTACTTGTTCTCCAAACAATTTTTTTCCATTTTATAAATGGCAATTTCCTCCATTGCGATTCATATACAGCCATAAAGGTTTTAGTATTTGAAACGGGTTGTAAAAAATTTCTCATGGAAGTAAAATTTGGTTGACACAATAAATTGCAGCATGTTTTTGGACAGAATTGTTTGTAGCTTTAAAAAAAATAATATTTGATGGCAACCGCTTAAGCATTTGTAGCAATAAACGTTTTAAATATTCAAAACATAGCTTTCTAATTTTCATATGCGATTCATCAGGCAAATTCTTTAAGTCTTTTTCAAAATCGTATCCGCGGTCCATTACATCTAGTGGCAAATATACCGAATCTTTATCTAACAATTCCATTAATTTATCAAAATCATATTCATCCTTTATGCACGATGTTACAGATGGCTTTAAAATTCTTGTACATAACGAGTACACACATAAAACTAATTTATCGTAGGCCGTCCCGGGGGTCCATTTTATCACTTTGAAAGGCTAGATTAACCGTATTAATTTCGAGCCATAAAAGTCATATAAAGTTTTGTTTCTGCTTTTGTCATTAATTCGTTTATCATTTTGGCAGTTAAATCACTTTCATCTGTCGATATAATTGAAAAATGATAATTTAGTTCCACCCACTGCTCTAAGATTCACATTATTGCAAAACCACACGACAACCATCTCGTTCCAGCAATTTGTATAATCTTTCTATACCTTATTACGTCGGTACCAGTGTTTATGAGATCGAACGCTCGCTTGTACTTAATAGTACGTAACGGACTGTTACTGAAATAGTTGTAAATTTCCTTGACCAAGTATTCCACCTCCGCTGGAAAAACCTTAGAAGCATCTGAACAGCACAGATGCAACGAATGGCAAATACACTTTACTAGAATCAATTGCGAATTTTGTTCTTTCATTAAACCATATAACTAGTCCTCTGCGAGCAGCGCATAAATAATTGGCTCTATCTGGGCCAAGGGCTATTATATTTTAACCTTAATTTTTCTCTTTAATTGATAGTGTTTTTAGCATATCGGTTAAATGCGTGTAACCTAACGTACGTAGTTTCCGCATTTTGCACGCAATAGCAATATTTTTGAAAAATCCCCACAAAAATCCCCAATTTTGTAAAAATTCCCCATCAAATCCCCAAATCCCCAACTCAAAAATTTCGTCCCCAATCATTAAAAAAAATCCCCAATTTGGGGAAAAATCCCCAATACTGGCAACACTGGCTATACTTATGCCAAATACCAATGCTCTTTATTTCATTGTGTAAAAATTTTTCACATATGTTAACCAACACACGCCGGCATACCATCTCAGCCATGTTTGGTTGTTTTTGGTAGTTTTTGGTTTAGTTGTCTTAAACACGTTTAAAGTGTCGGTGGAAGATTGAGTGCGCGCTTAAAGTGACTGACAGGGGTTTCAGTGGTTCGTTGAATAGCTGGTGTATACCATAATATTCGAGTGAAAACAAAAGAAAGAAAAAACCATAACAAAAAAAAAAAAAACAACACCAACAAAAGGCTTAAGTCAGCCAAAATTAATCAAAAGAATATGAAATAAAAATAAATAAAGAAAGAATCCCCTTTTGAGTTGAAACCAAAAAAAAAAAAAACATCACAAAAGATTGCTGTTAAACGTGTCTGCTGGTGCTTCTTCTTTTCCAGTCTTAGAGTTGCCATATCATCGTTTCGATTTACTTTCATTGATTAGGGCCCAAAGCCCGCAAACGAAATCGTTCAAAATTTCTCACAAAAGATTAAAGTATGTAAATTTTGTTTTTTTTGGTGATTTAATTATAACAATAAAATAAAACAAATTGTCAGAAAGTATTTTATAAACATATACACAAATTGCCAACGTAATAAGCCAACACCTAAATTAAAACGTTAATGATATGACAAAGTCTCCCAATTTGTTATGAGTCAATTACCGAATAAGATTGAGAAACCGCTTAAACAGAGCAAAAAAAAAAACAAAAACAACAACAAGAAAAATAATAGAAATGTGCAAATGAACTCTCCCCATAACAAAAACAAAATAAAGAAATTTAAATAAATAAAAATGTTTATCTGTTTGTTAATTCGAATCGTCTGGTCTCCTAATGCTGATGTATATTTTTGCTCCCAAATTTCCTAAGACATCTCTCTCCTTTCTTTCTACCTCCCCCAATTCCAATAACCACAATAAAGATAAAATGAGGTTTTATATTGCATGTGGAATGATATGACTTTTACTACACATTTACGTATTAATTATTTAATGAGTTTATCCATATTACCGATATGTGAATGAATGAATCTTCAGTATCTCTTGACTTATGTGGAGCTATCCATGTTGACCAGTTTGTTTGTTGATTTTTTGGTTGCATGTCTCGGAAACGGAAGTTATGCCAATTTTTCATGATATTTTATTATATTTTTGGTTTGCTATTATTGTGAAATGTTACACCACATGTTATTGTGTTTTTCTCACCACAAAAAGTGAGTTAGTTGTGGAGATTATGCCATTTGGTTGGCTAATTAGTAAGTAGTGCAGGTATATCCCCACAAAAGCGAACTTAAAAGTCGAGGGTATTTTTACCAATTTAAATTAAATTAAAATGGAATTAAATTAAAATAATGAAATGAAATGGAGTGAAATAAAATTAAAGGAACTGAAATGAAATGAAAGAAACTTATGAAATTTAATTCTTATAATTGCTTTGCGAATTAGATGGTTCTATGGTGTAAGAACAATTAGGTCGGCTTATACCAACTGTCTCGTCTCCACATGGGCTAATAATGTTTTTTTGCGCATACCATATTTTGTGACGTGTTTTTCATTAGATTCGGCAAAGTTTTTTTGTTATTAGATTATTAGTATTTTTTTTCATTCCATTCAGTATTATTAACGAAAATTGTTTGTGGGTTGTATTACGCTTCAATGACTTTGAAAGTGTAAAGTGGTTACTTTTTTGTATTCTGTTTGTGTTTTTTTTTTTGTTGAAATGGTTTAAAAAGTGTGTATGTATATTTGTTTTTAATTTGTTTTTATTACAATGTTGGCAATTTCATTTTTGAAATACTTGGAAAGAGTACGTACTTATCTGAAAACTTAAAATAAAGAGTAAAAAGGGAAAACACAACATTTTAATATGGTATAAAAAAAAGTAAGTGAAAAAATATAAACAAAAAATTTAATTATATTTCCCAATTTAGAATTTAAATAAAATCCAACTAAATTAAATCGAATTAATACTTTCCTATATATCAGTAATATCAATTGCAATCCAAAATTAGACTAGGTTAGGTTAGGTTAGGTGGCAGCCCGATGTATCAGGCTCACTTAGACTATTCAGTCCATTGTGATACCACATTGGTGTACTTCACTCTTATCACTGAGTGCTGCGCGATTCCATGTTAAGCTCAATGACAAGGGACCTCCTTTTTATAGCCGAGTCCGAACGGCGTTCCACATTGCAGTGAAACCACTTAGAGAAGCTTTGAAAACCCTCAGAAATGTCACCAGCATTACTGAGGTGGGATAATCCACCGCTGAAAAACTTGTTGGTGTTTTTGGTCGAAGCAGGAATCGAACCCACGACCTTGTGTATGCAAGGCGGGCATGCTAACCATTGCACCACGGTGGCTCCCTAAATTACAATAAATTTATTTAATATACATTAAATTTAGTCAAATTGAACAGAAAGCCTTGTTTAACGTTTAGTTCTTAATCCAAAATATGTATTTTGGATCTCGTAATTTATATAATCTGAAATACTCTATCACCTTTTTATACCCTCCATCATAGGATGGGGGTATATTAACTTTGTCATCCCGTTTGTAACACATCGAAATATTGCTTAAGACCGTGGTCGGGGTCGTGGTGAAATTCTGAGTCGATCTGAGCATGTCCGTCCGTCCGTCTGTTGAAATCACGCAAACTTCCGAACGAAACAAGCTATCGACTTGAAACTTAGTTGAAACTTAACAAGTAGTTGTTATTGATGTAGGTCGGATGGTATTGCAAATGGGCCATATCGGTCCACTTTTGCGTATAGCCCCCATACAAACGGACCCTCAAATTTGGCTTGCGGGGACTCTAAGAGAAGCAAATTTCATCCTATCCAGCTGAAATTTGGTACATGGTGTCAGCATATGATCTCTAACAACCATGCAAAAATTGGTCCACATCGGTCCATAATTATATATAGCCCCATATAAACCGATCCCCCGATTTGGCTTGCGGAACCTCTAAGAGAAGCAAATTTCATCCGATCCGGCTGAAATTAGGTACATGGTGTTAGTATATGGTCTCTAAGGACCATTTAAAAAATGGCCCACATTGGTCCATAATTATATATAGCCCCCATATAAACCGATCCCCAGATTTAAACTCTTTGAGCCCCTTGGAAGAGCAAAATTCATCCGATTCGGTTGAAATTTGGTACGTGATGTTAGTATATGGTATCTAACAACCATGCAGGAATTGCTTCATATCAGTCCATAATTATATATAGCCCCCATATAAACCGATCCCCAGATTTGACCTCCGGTGCCTTTTGGAGAAGCAAAATTCATCCGATTTGGTATTGATTCCGAACCAAAGATGCGGCTTCTTTAAAATAAAGAAATTTTTTAGCGACCTATCTGCATTTCTTTAAATCAAAAATGTGTTTCTTTACTTTAAGGAAAATTAGCCTTAGTTCATAGACATGCGACTTTAACGGAGGGACCCAAATTTGCAAAATTTGTATCCTAATTTTAATGAAAAAAATTTTTGAAGCAAAGATTATAAACTTTATTTTAATTAAAATTTCATTGTTTTAAAGAAATTTGTCCTTAATATTTGGTAAATTTCGCATCCTAAAATTTATGTTGCGTAATCTTTAATATCACGTAAATATTTTTTTCAGTGTATGGACTAACTCACAATTTAGAAAACGATGTTAAGAAGTTTTAAGATACCACAACCCAAGTAATTCGATTGTGGATGACATTCTTTCGTAGAGGTTTCTACGCAATCCATGGTGGAGGGTACATAAGATTCGGCCTGGCCTAACTTACGGCCGTATATACTTGTTTATTTTATTTTGTGAAAATTTCTTAACTAAAGCTTCTTTAATAATTTCATAAAATTGACGCTCCACATGAGTGCGGGCATGGTTTGATTTTGGCGTTTGCTCCTATTGCTGTTGCGCTTTTACTTTATTTTCCACAACACAGTTATTAATTGTATATATAGCTTTTTCAATTTTTTTTATATACATATATTTGATAGAATGTGTTTTTTTTTGTTTCCATCCATATATTTTTCCATAAAATGGAGAGATTTAATAAACTATAAGCTTATATAAAATGGTAGATGGTAAACACATATGTTTATGTTTGGCGATAATTAATCATGTTTTTTTTTTTCAAAACGATAGAAGTTTTTTAGCAGCGGGCGCATTTGTATCCGTTTAAATTTATTATTATTCGAACAAGTATATTCGGGAGAAAGTTCGCCCAGACCGAACCTTATAATTACCCTACGTGAAATTGGAGCAAATTGCCAATGTGATAGGTCCACAGCACTGGTACCAGTTGGGTTAAAATGGCAGCTGGATTAAGTTTCAGGCTCACTTGGACTATTCAGTCCATTGTGATACCACACTAACTAAAAGTACCTATTACATATGGGCACTTCTAGTTTTAACCACTGAACCTTCTCGATTATTTTCTTCTGTTGAACCAACCAGATTGTTCCAAAAACATAAGCAGATTTTTCCAAAAACATAAGTTAATGATTTCCAAGTCCGCCAGTAATCTAAAGCTATATGCCCCTGCAATTCGCTTACGCCTTACACAAAATTCAGGACACTTACACAAGAGGTGTTTAATCGATTCCTTTTCCTCCGCATCATGACAGCTCATACAGTAGTCATTATACTTCGCACCAATAGTTTTCGCAAATTTCGCACAGGCAGCGACCCGTTATAGCATATATCAGGAGTGATATCTGACGTCTTGAGCATATCTAGTGTGCGGTTCAAGTTTAAATGGGGCCGCATTTGCTTGGTGTCGTTACGACCCTTGCAAATCTCCCATCGAACATTTTCCATCATGACAGCCTTCTCACGCAGTAAGAGCTTGCAGGTAGCCAGAGACATACCAACAGATTCTAGTTCGCCTGGAATAGGCAAGGTAGTTCCTAGCCTTGCTATCTCATCTGCTTCGCAGTTCCCCGGTATGTTCCTATGGCCACGCACCCATATTAGGTGAATATTGTGCTGCTCAGCCATCTCATTGATAGATTTGCGGCAGTCGATGGCCGTTTTCGAGTTAAGGAACACAGAGTCCACAGAGTTCATTGCAGGTTGACTGTCTGAGTATATATTAATGCCAACATTTTTTGGAACATTACTTCTCAGCCAATTCTCCACCTCTCTTATTGCTAATATTTCAGCCTGAAAAACACTACAGTGATTAGGTAATATTTTTGCCATCCAGATCTTTGGAATATACTCCGAAACCCCCTTGTCCATTCTATTTGGAGCCATCAGTGTAGAAATCTATATATCTTGTTTCCCGGGGTCTGTGTACACCACGCCTCACTTTTGGGAATTCGAGTTTCAAACTTTTTGTCGAAAAGTGGCTTCGCCAGAGTGTAGGCACATCTGGCATTATTTTGAGGACCGAACTGTGATCGTACATTTTTTCCGACCACAGCGATAGCTCGCGCAACCGCACAGTCGTTGTTGCAGCTGACTGTTTTTCCAACATGCCGGCCACCAGACTACAACACCATATAGCTTTATAAAGGGTGATTCTTTTGAGGTTAGGATTTTCATGCATTAGTATTTGACAGATCACGTGGGATTTCAGACATGGTGTCAAAGAGAAAGATGCTCAGTATGCTTTGACATTTCATCATGAATAGACTTACTAACGAGCAACGCTTGCAAATCATTGAATTTTATTACCAAAATCAGTGGCAGAAAATCCGCTTTTTTATCGACAAATTTTGTTCAGCGATGAGGCTCATTTCTGGTTGAATGGCTACGTAAATAAGCAAAATTGCCGCATTTGGAGTGAAGAGCAACCAGAAGCCGTTCAAGAACTGCCCATGCATCCCGAAAAATGCACTGTTTGGTGTGGTTTGTACGCTGGTGGAATCATTGGACCGTATTTTTTCAAAGATGCTGTTGGACGCAACGTTACGGTGAATGGCGATCGCTATCGTTCGATGCTAACAAACTTTTTGTTGCCAAAAATGGAAGAACTGAACTTGGTTGACATGTGGTTTCAACAAGATGGCGCTACATGCCACACAGCTCGCGATTCTATGGCCATTTTGAGGGAAAACTTCGGAGAACAATTCATCTCAAGAAATGGACCGGTAAGTTGGCCACCAAGATCATGCGATTTGACGCCTTTAGACTATTTTTTGTGGGGCTACGTCAAGTCTAAAGTCTACAGAAATAAGCCAGCAACTATTCCAGCTTTGGAAGACAACATTTCCGAAGAAATTCGGGCTATTCCGGCCGAAATGCTCGAAAAAGTTGCCCAAAATTGGACTTTCCGAATGGACCACCTAAGACGCAGCCGCGGTCAACATTTAAATGAAATTATCTTCAAAAAGTAAATGTCATGGACCAATCTAACGTTTCAAATAAAGAACCGATGAGATTTTGCAAATTTTATGCGTTTTTTTTTTAAAAAAGTTATCAAGCTCTTAACAAATCACCCTTTAGGTCTAACCACTGCCGTGCACAATTTTCGTAGCCAATGCACAATTTTCGGTTTTAGTCCCCACTTTTTTCGTAAAATAGTAAAATAGTGACATGGTGATCTCGAAACATGATTGGGGTCATGTTCACGGTTGTCACAGCCGGTAAAATTCTACAAAAATGGTAGATATTTTACTGTTTGGTAGATTAGTAGAATTCTTCATGTTTTGGTAGATTTTGCAAAATATTCCTCTCTAACTAAGAGGTACAAAATTTTCCATAAAAATAAAATGTTGACAAAATTTTCTATAAAAATAAAATTTTGACAAAATTTTCTATAAAAATAAAATTTTGAAAAAATTTTCTATAAAAATAAAATTTTGACAAAATTTTCTATAAAAATAAAATTTTGAAAAAATTTTCTATAAAAATAAAATTTTGAAAAAATTTTCTATAAAAATAAAATTTTGACAAAATTTTCTATAAAAATAAAATTTTGACAAAATTTTTTGTAAAAATAAAATTTTGACAAAATTTTCTATAAAAATAAAATTTTGACAAAATTTTCTATAGAAATACAATTTTGGAAAGGAAAAATTTTTTGTTTGGTAGTTTTTTGGTAAAATTTGCTCCAAATTTTGGTAGTTTACTTTGGTCATATTCTTTCTCTGCTGGCAATCAAATTGGCAAAAAAAATATTATATTTAATTTCATTCCAATTTAATTCATTGTTTCGCCAATTACAATTAGATAGGTGTTAACATATATATGTTGTTGACAAAAAGCACATTTTACAAAATTTTCAAAACATAACGCTAATGTTTTAAAGTTCGCAGAATTATATTTACGTGGTTCAAAAGTTAACAACTACAAAATATTATCCCTGTGAATATTGAAGGAATGCCTAGTAGAGGGAGAAAACAACTTCTGTGGATCAACAGGGGACCGGTATACGCGATGTCACAAATCTGCTAAGCGAAGCCAGAAATAGAGAGACTTCTGCCGATATTTTAAACAATATATGATTATATATGTACTAAATAATAATAAAGGGTGATTTGTTAAGAGCTTGATAACTTTTTTTTTTTAAAAAACGCATAAAATTTGCAAAATCTCATCGGTTCTTTATTTGAAACGTTAGATTGGTCCATGACATTTACTTTTTGAAGATAATTTCATTTAAATGTTGACCGCGGCTGCGTCTTAGGTGGTCCATTCGGAAAGTCCAATTTTGGGCAACTTTTTCGAGCATTTCGGCCGGAATAGCCCGAATTTCTTCGGAAATGTTGTCTTCCAAAGCTGGAATAGTTGCTGGCTTATTTCTGCAGACTTTAGACTTGACGTAGCCCCACAAAAAATAGTCTAAAGGCGTCAAATCGCATGATCTTGGTGGCCAACTTACCGGTCCATTTCTTGAGATGAATTGTTCTCCGAAGTTTTCCCTCAAAATGGCCATAGAATCGCGAGCTGTGTGGCATGTAGCGCCATCTTGTTGAAACCACATGTCAACCAAGTTCAGTTCTTCCATTTTTGGCAACAAAAAGTTTGTTAGCATCGAACGATAGCGATCGCCATTCACCGTAACGTTGCGTCCAACAGCATCTTTGAAAAAATACGGTCCAATGATTCCACCAGCGTACAAACCACACCAAACAGTGCATTTTTCGGGATGCATGGGCAGTTCTTGAACGGCTTCTGGTTGCTCTTCACTCCAAATGCGGCAATTTTGCTTATTTACGTAGCCATTCAACCAGAAATGAGCCTCATCGCTGAACAAAATTTGTCGATAAAAAAGCGGATTTTCTGCCAACTTTTCTAGGGCCCATTCACTGAAAATTCGACGTTGTGGCTCGTTAGTAAGTCTATTCATGATGAAATGTCAAAGCATACTGAGCATCTTTCTCTTTGACACCATGTCTGAAATCCCACGTGATCTGTCAAATACTAATGCATGAAAATCCTAACCTCAAAAGAATCACCCTTTATTATTGTATTTGCATTTTGGTCGCCAATATTCGAAAATCGAATAGGGCAAATAAAGAAGAAGAAAGTTAACAACAAACATTAATGTCTAAATCGAAGAGAAAGCTCAATAAAATTAGGACGAAGGAGTTTCTTCGGTCAATGATATATCGAGGTCATGGCTATGCAAAAATTCATGGTTCTGAAAACAACGTCGTTATAGTCTTTTGACTGATATTTATTGTCATTATTAACGGCATATTTTCGTCTTTATTATAAATGCTTGTTTTGTTTAAAAAATGAAAATTTTCATTGAATACCAATTTGAATTGAATTGAATATTCTGAATCATGTCCTAAATCATTCTAATTAAATTTGAATTTAAAATAAAAATTTAATTTATTTTATTAAAATATAATTTATATTCAAATTCATTTATCATATATAATGCGCATTCATTTTCCGTTTTGCGAATTCGTAAACCAGAACATGGGAGATTATGTAGCCATAGTATAAGGTTACCCCCGAATTTCTGAAGATCATTTTGAAATCTAATTATTATGGGTTATTAATTATTATTGATTGATATGACATAGTGTTGAAATTTTAAAGGGTCATTTGTCAAAACATAATTGAAATTTAATAAATTATTTCATCTGTTAATGCTTTCATAGTTTGTTTTTGTTTTCTTCTTTTTTCTTTATTTCCTTTTCTTTTTGTTAACCAATTTTGTGATACTAAAGGGTGATTCTTTTGAGGTTAGGATTTTCATGCATTAGTATTTGACAGATCACGTGGGATTTCAGACATGGTGTCAAAGAGAAAGATGCTCAGTATGCTTTGACATTTCATCATGAATAGACTTACTAACGAGCAACGCTTGCAAATCATTGAATTTTATTACCAAAATCAGTGGCAGAAAATCCGCTTTTTTATCGACAAATTTTGTTCAGCGATGAGGCTCATTTCTGGTTGAATGGCTACGTAAATAAGCAAAATTGCCGCATTTGGAGTGAAGAGCAACCAGAAGCCGTTCAAGAACTGCCCATGCATCCCGAAAAATGCACTGTTTGGTGTGGTTTGTACGCTGGTGGAATCATTGGACCGTATTTTTTCAAAGATGCTGTTGGACGCAACGTTACGGTGAATGGCGATCGCTATCGTTCGATGCTAACAAACTTTTTGTTGCCAAAAATGGAAGAACTGAACTTGGTTGACATGTGGTTTCAACAAGATGGCGCTACATGCCACACAGCTCGCGATTCTATGGCCATTTTGAGGGAAAACTTCGGAGAACAATTCATCTCAAGAAATGGACCGGTAAGTTGGCCACCAAGATCATGCGATTTGACGCCTTTAGACTATTTTTTGTGGGGCTACGTCAAGTCTAAAGTCTACAGTAATAAGCCAGCAACTATTCCAGCTTTGGAAGACAACATTTCCGAAGAAATTCGGGCTATTCCGGCCGAAATGCTCGAAAAAGTTGCCCAAAATTGGACTTTCCGAATGGACCACCTAAGACGCAGCCGCGGTCAACATTTAAATGAAATTATCTTCAAAAAGTAAATGTCATGGACCAATCTAACGTTTCAAATAAAGAACCGATGAGATTTTGCAAATTTTATGCGTTTTTTTTTTTTTAAAGTTATCAAGCTCTTAACAAATCACCCTTTATAATGCAGTCAGGTCATAAAGATTAAATGTGGCCATTGCCGTATCAAGACATTTTTAACCAGGGGGGCTAGAGACCCCCTATCTATACTACAGTAACAATATATAATGGAAAATCATATATAGGTTTTCACATTCTATGGGGGGGCTAATTTTTTTCTGGAGGGGGCTAAGCCCTCCCCACAGAGGCCTTACTACGCTTATGAATGTGGCATATATAACATAGTTCTTTGGGATACTATGTTCGTGTACATTTCAATGTTGATAAGATTTCATACGATATCATATTAATCTTGATCAAATTCCTATGTTCATGTGGGACCTTTGGAGATTCCAAAGAAATTGTTTCATATTCATTTGCTTATTTGTTTTATATCTATTTGATAGTTTTTTCCTTTGCTTTCACACTCAGATGAGAGTACGAATGCTTGATCAAAGTAGAGATGATAATTCAAAGACTTGCTTAGTACATTGTTCACGGATTACTATGGCCAAATGCAATTATTTGTGGCTTCACAAAGGGTGATCCCAATTATAATGCACGATTGTAATAAAACAACACTGATAGAAAAAGTTTCGTTATATTAACGAAATGTGTCATTAAAAGTGAACCAATGAAACAAATTCGTTAATACAATGAAATTTTTCGTTATTATAACGAATTTTCTGTTAATCAACGTAACGTTTCGTACTATTAACGATTTATTTCATTGTATTAATGAAAATGTTTCGTTATATCAATGAACAATTTTCGTTGGCTCAATTTTAATGAAATTTTCTTTGTGTGAAGTAATACCACAATATGTTTATACATAATTCCCATAATATATATACCCAAAAAAATTGAGAGATCCAATTGGACACAATTAGATATGAGTAGATCCGAAAAATGGTGAGATCTAATCATATCTAATTACTATGGAAATAGATCTGATAAGATCTCAATATTGTCCTAAATCTAATGTCTTAGATATAATTATATCTACCCCTATTTATAAGTGGATCTGATATTAGATGTGGTCATAAAGGGTGATACGGTCAAAATTTGGTCAATATAAACTTGACGTATTTCTTTCAATTTTGCATTTAAAAAACCTGAACACCCCTCATTTTGAAGGTGTGTGTGTGTAGAATGTTGCTCCTATTTTGATTTTGGAATTCACTCTTCAGTTGTCAAAATGCCGTCCAAGCAACAAGAGCAGCGTATCAAAATTTTGCCCGCGCATCGCGAAAATCCGAGCTACTCGCACGCAAAGCTGGCAAAATCGCTAAAAGTTCCTAAATCAGCCGTTACAAATGTAATTAAAGTGTTTGGGGAACGTTTATCGACAGCCATGAAGTCTGGATCGGGGGGAAATCGAAAACCGGAAGCCGCTGAGACGACAAAGAGAGTTGCCGGTAGTTTCAAGCGAAACCCTAACCTCTCTCTCCGAGATGCCGCAAATAAGCTGGGTGTATCGTCTACAACCGTGCATCGAGCCAAAAAACGAGCCAGACTATCGACTTACAAGAAGGTAGTGACTCCAAATCGCGATGATAAACAAAATACGACGGCCAAAGCGCGATCCCGAAGGCTTTACACGACGATGCTGACGAAGTTTGACTGCGTGGTAATAGACGACGAAACCTACGTCAAAGCCGACTACAAGCATCTTCCGGGACAGGAGTTTTATACGGCAAAAGGAAGGGGAAAGTTAGCAGATATTTTGAAGCACATAAAACTGTCAAAGTTCGCAAAGAAATATCTGGTTTGGCAAGCCATCTGTACCTGTGGCTTGAAAAGCAGCATTTTCATAGCTTCCGGGACTGTCAACCAAGAAATTTACGTGAAAGAGTGTTTGAATAAACGTCTGCTGCCTTTCCTGAAGAAACACGGTTGTTCCGTACTGTTCCGTACTGTTTTGGCCGGATTTGGCATCTTGCCATTACGGTAAAAAGGCCATGGATCGGTATGCCGCCAACAACGTGCAGGTGGTTCCCAAGGACAAGAACCCTCCCAACACGCCAGAGCTCCGTCCAATTGAGAAATACTGGGCTATTGTCAAGCGGAACCTAAAGAAGATCAAAAAACAGCTAAGGACGAGCACCAGTTCAAGGCAAACTGGCTTTCTGCGGCGCAGAAGGTGGAAAAATGGATTACTTTTGCCCTTCATTGGTACAAAAAGCTTCGAAATATTAACGAAATGTGTCCATAAAACAACGATATAATTTCATAAATACAATGAAACTTTTCGTTAATGTAATGTTTTTATTAAACAACGAAATAATTTATACTATTAATGGAAATGTTGATTGTCTCAAATAACATTTTTTAACCATATGCAAAAATTTCACTGGCTCAATTTTAATAATTTTTTTTCTGTTTATGACAAGCCCATGTAAAATTCATCACAACAAAGAAAATAGTTTTTACAATTAAAATTTTAATTGAGTTTGAAAAAATATTAAATTAAAAATTCAATTGATTAAAAAAATTTTAATTGAAACAAAAATCAATCACAAAAATTAATAGTATCAATTAATTTTTTAATTGATTCTACACACAAAGAAAATTTCATTAAAATTAAGCTAACGAAAATTTTTCATTGATACAACGAAACATTTTCATTAAGACAATGAAAATGTTCGTTAATAGTACGAAAGGTTTCGTTGACTAACAGAAAATTCGTTATAATAACGAAAAATTTTGTTATATCAATGAATTTGTTTCATTGGCTCAATTTTAATGACACATTTCATTAATATAACGAAACTTTTTCTACTAGTGTATCATTTCTGTGATTGAAGACATTTCAATTAAAAAATTAATTGAATCAACTAATTTTGTGATTGAATTAGACAAAAAAAATGTTGAGCGAAGTTGGGGATCCAAACCACTTTTTGGAACATTAACATATTGCTCAACTAGGGACAT